>NC_037342.1:70662450-71287450 GCF_002263795.3 Bos taurus | reverse complement strand
GGTCAGGAAGATTGGCTGGAGAATGGAATGGAAACCCATTTTAGTATTCTTGCCTGGAAAGTTCCATGGATGGAGGAGCCTGGCGAAGTCCAGTCTGTGGGATTGCACAGAGTCAGACACACCAGAGCGAGTAACACACACACACTCTCTGAAAAGCAAATTTTCTCTGTATTTGGATTCCTTGCCCGGGCTGAAGGCTTTTATTTTGATTTTTATTGTTGAGTCACTAAATCATGTCCAACTCGTTGAGACCCCATGAACTATAACCTTCCAGTCTTCTCTGTCTATGGGATTTCGCAGGCAGGAATACTGGAGTGGTTTGCCATTTCCTTCTCCAGGGGATCTTCCCGACCCAGGGAATGAACCCACATCTCTTGCTTGGCAGGCAGATTGTTTTCCACTGAGTTATTTGGGAAGCACTTTTGTCAATTACAAGAGATTATTATTCTGGATACACTAAATCCTAGACCAGGAATCAATAACCATTTTCAGTAAGAGTCTTGTAGCAGTTTCCTATTGTTGCTGTAACTCAAAAACTTAGTGGCTTGATTTTACACTAATTTATTAAAGTTCTGGAGGTCAGAAATCTGAAATCAGTCTCACTTGGCTTTAAACCAAGATGTAAGAAGTCCTGCTTTTACTCTGGAGGCCCTAGAGGAGAATCCAATTTTCAGTTTCTAGAAACTACCTGAATTCTTTGGCTTACTGTCCCTTCCTTCATCTTCAAAGCTAGCGGTGTAGAATCTATTTTCCTCTTGACTTCTCCTTCCATTCTTACATCTTCTGACTCTGATCCTCTCTAAGAGCCCTTGTTAACCTTAAACATACATGCAAAGTTAACAAAGTCACCCGTTCTGGAAATTGGAATGTGGACATCTTTCAGGGGCCCTTTTTCTGTTCACTGCAGGCCAGATAGTAAATAGTTCAGATTTTGCATGTCAGACAGTTTCTGTGGCTACTACTCAACTCAGCCATAGGTCATTTACAAACAAACGGGCATGGCTGTGATCCAATAAAACTATTCACCAAAAGAGGCAATGATCCAGATTTGGCCCAGGGACTATATTCCGAAAGCCTCAGCCTAGACATGTAGCATCTTATATGGATGCTCCTAAAAGATATTTCTGATAATGTTTCACTAAGTAAATAATTAAATATATACACAGATTGGTCAATCAATACATGAATCAATGATTGGGAGGAAGTCCTTAGATTTTTGAGTTTGGTGTTCTAAGGAAAAACTCCTAGGAATTTTACTCACTCACTCATTTTTGAATAGCTCCTAAATCCTGACCTCAATATGAAATTAACTCTCACTCTGTAAGTCTCCTTCCTCTTACCCTAGAGCCTATATAAATACATTTATGTGCATGAAAAGTAGGGAATCACTATTGAGTTCCTTTTACTCTTCGCATCATATAGAGCTACATTGGAGATAAAAATGCCCATTGATATAAGACCAACTGTGCATTTTTCTAAAGTCATGAAAGAAGAAAAAGGCAAGAAGAAATTATGAGATTGATATTAATAAGTTTGCTATGATTTTATCTGTAAAACTCAGAAGAATTAAAGAGTTTGGAACACAGAGCAGAGACATCATAGAAGAAATGTGTGCATCCCATCTTCTTGCCTCCTAGTAACCAAACGAAGTCTCAGTGTTCCAAGTAAAGTAGAGCATCTCTGTCATCTATGCTCATCATTTTTTGATCCTTGCCATGTGAATAGATTCATGATCTGACATTTGCTATTCTAGTCACAATAGCTCTTGTCTAAGCAATTCAATTTTCAGTGTCTCATGAATTTAATACCTGCTCTATTATCAAAAGACTTGTAATAACTTATGCTGCCATGCTTTTTCCAAATTTCCTGTTCATCTTAACCTTTCCACCCCTCCATGTGGATGTAGAGGATTGTTTGTGAGAAGGCAGGCTTATCCAACATACTTTCATCAAGTGTCACTATGTGCTTGAGTTACAATGTGACCAGATTTCAAGATCTCAAATGTGTCAGAAAGCTGACAGTTTCTGCTGGATTTAGACCAAAACATAGGAAGCAACAGCAATGTACATGTGTGTAATCTGAGCCCTTTGAGAGACTGTCCCAGTGGAAAATGTTATTATCTTCTTTTCCCTTGACTCCCCAAAGCTATTTCTTTTAGTCATGGCAGCACCACCTAAAACCATAAGCAAACTCCCCATCTCTTAGTCTTTCAAAACCAGCGCTTCTTTGACTAAATTGCCAAGTTTCAGAATTGCACTTGAGACACATTCCACCTCAGCAATTTTCAGGCAACTGAGATCTACCTTGAGCCCCATGAATATGTACAAATCCTCTGACTTGGGTGGCCAACGTCTTTAGCTTTTACTTGTGCTAGAACATGCCCCATCACTGCAAAGAGAACTGTGGGATTTAATTTCCAGGAATAGATATGGCAGAATGAATTATCTTGCATATCTAGAAGCCAAATTATGTTCTCAGTCCATGAAGTAATCCCTTTGTCTTCCCACAGAATCGATCCAGAAATATTAACCAGTAATCGCAGAAAGTTCATTCTATACCTTGTCTAGTTCAGTGTCACTTTAGCTCAAGACCACTTTAAATATATATGTGTGTATGTATATATGACTACACACTAAAAATAGATACAAATAATAATTATAGAACAATATACTTATTAAGTTCAAAATTATAATTCTTCGATCAAAGAACAAAATTTGAAATCAGCTTTGACATCTAATTATTACCATTTTGTCTTGGCTAGAAATCAGAAAGGAAGTATGAGTTCACATGGATTAGAAATGTGGTAATGAAACTTTTCTTAAGACTTTACAATACAATTTTAAGATTTTCTTTTATAAGTACAGTAGTCCAATGGGGAAGGAGATGGCAACCCACTCCAGTATTCTTGCCTGGAGAATCCCATGGACAGAGGAGCCTGGTGGGCTATAGTCCATGGGATTACAAGAATCAGACGTGCGTTAGCAACTAAACCACCACCACCGCAGTAGTCCAAAAGGGCTCCCAAAAAGAGTAGTAGAAAAGTCTCCTTCCCTCCCTTCCTCCTCTCTTCCTTCCTTCCTCCTTTCCTTCCTTTATTCTTGCCTTCCCTCCTTTCTTCTTTCTTTAACATATTGTTGGCTACAATGTGCCAGTCTTCACTAATAATTCAAAATTACATTAACATCATTGAACTTTTTACAATTGCTTGTGTTCCTTATTAAAAGTAAAAGTCATAAAAAACACCTAAGAGTTAATACAAAGCCCAAAATGTCTGTTAATATGATGGCACTATGGATTGTTGTGTGTTTATTTATTTTTGCATAACTGACTCTGATGCCATTAAAAGAGCAATCACGGAGCCGATGTGCTTAAATCTTTTCAGCATTTGATTGAACATGACATACTTTCACTAGGGGACTGTGTTCACTTGCTCAGAGTTGAATTTAAAAATGAAGAAAAGTGCAGGGTAACAAACTTGCAAACTGGAGACACTTTTAAATATGTTTAAATATAGGTGCAGAAATGACAGGAGTCATTTTATTATAAAGTCTGACATGTGCCCTCAAATACAATTCAGCTTAACATAAAATTAACACATTGGTGGTTTACATTATGCTAAAATTTTGTCATTAAATATAATTATTTAATATTATAAAATAATAATAAATATAATTGATTATAGTCTTCCCAGGTGATGCTGCGTAAAGAACATGCCTGCCAATCCAGAAGGCTTAATAGATGTGGATTTGATCCCTGGGTTGGGAAGATCCCCTGGGGGAAGATATGGCAACCCACTCCAGCATTATTGTCTGGAGAATCCCATGGACAGAGGAGTCTGGCTAACTACCATCCACAGAGTCTCAAAGAGTCGGACACAACTGAAGCAACTTAGCATGCATACATACATAATTGATTATATCCATAGATTTGCAGTACATTTTCATACTGAATATTGTAAATAAAACAACTTTTCTGTTATTTTTTGTTATACCTAGGATGACCAGCTGTCTGATTTGCCTGGGACTTCAGAGCAGTGGGTGTTCCAGGGACATGGAAATTTTAGCACTGAACCTGGGAAATTCTGGCCCAAACAGGACAAGCTGGTCACTCTAGTTATACCACTGAACCGTGTTTTAGAAATCACAGTGCTAAGTTCTGTGTCCTTAGTAAGCCTATAATTAATGGCAACAGCTTCACTTTGTCCATTGGGTTTCAGTTCTGGCTGGATCCAATTACAATGATCTCAGGAGGCTTTTTAATGTACTGATGTTTAGGTCCACACAAGAACAATTACATTAGAGTCAGTACATTCGAAAAGCTCCCAGGTGGTTCTAAGTACAGCAGAGCTGACAACTCCTCAGAACGCCAGTCCACAGAATCAGGCAGAATAACAGCAAAATGGAGACATAAGCCTTGCTCAGGGATGACTGGATTAAACCTACAGGGCTCTTTCTGTGAGCCTGCCCAGTGGTAGGAGGAGGCAGGTACTAGTTTTCTTTATAAAGCTTGCTACTCTCCTTCTATCCAACTCCTCTCCATGTAACAGTCTTGTACAATAATGAGATCTGAATTTTGTAAACTGTTCTATGAACTGAGAATTCAAGATTTGAGATTTTAAGGATTAAAGTGAAGTGAAAGTGAAAGCCTCTCAGGTGTGTCCGACTCTTTGCAACCCCATGAACTGTATAGTCCATGGAATTCTCCAGACCAGAATACTGGAGTGGGTAGCCTTTCCCTTCTCCAGGGGATCTTCCCAACCCAGGGATTGAACCCAGGTCTCCCACATTGCAGGTGGATTCTGATAGCTTACGGTGAATGGTATCAATCTGTGATCTTCAAAGAAGATTTAGCTTTGGGACCAGGGACCAGGCTTGATCACTCAAGAGCTTTTGTGTAGCAGAGTTTTATTAAAGTGAAAAGAGGGCAGAGAAGGCTTCTGACACAGACATCAGAAGGGGCATGGAGAGTGACCCCCAAGCTAGTTTTAGCAAGCTGTTTTATCTGTTAGAAAGCTATTAATCAGATAAGACAGACCTCAAGACTGACAGAGTTTCACCAGGCCCCTCTCCCACAATACGCATTTTTGAGATAGGATGGCATGAGGTGTATTATCCCCCAGCCAGAAAACATTTGATATGAATACTGGTTTGTTGAGCTATTATTAGCCCAAAAGTTAGTCTTAGGAAGAAGCATTTGAAGAAAGGCAAATTCCAAAGCAAATACATAGTTTCATTAACATAGCTTAAGAAAAATAAAGCATTTCCATAGAGAGTTTGTTTCCTCCTGCTGCTTAAGGGAGAGGAAAAAAATTATCTTGACACTGGCAGCCTATTTCCTCCATGTGGAAACCCCTGGCCTTCCTGCCTGTTACCCTCTCAGTTCTTTACCAGCTGAGTCACCAGGGAAGCCCACCAACACTGGAGTGGTTAGCCTGTCCCTTTTCCAGGGGATCTTCCTGACCCAGGAATCCAACCAGGGTCTCCTGCATTGCAGGTGGATTCTTTACCAGCTGAGCTACCAGGGGAGCCCCGTTAAGGATTAAAATAAATAGACATACCATTTTCAGAGAGAGAAAAAAAAAAAAAGATTGTGACTTATTTAACTCTGTAGTTAAGTTAACTCTTATTTAACATGTAGTGCCAAGCACAGAATATTCAACGTATTTGTCAAATCACAGAATTTTCCCTTTTCTAATTTCCTTTAATAAAATAAATGAGAGTCTTCACCCAAATAATTCATTTATTTAACTAACAGTCATCAAGCATTTATTATCTTGTGCCTTTTGGTCCAGCCTTCATGGATGCACAGACTTAGAGGAAATACTAAATTCTTCAGACAAATCAACACAACACTGAAAAGCAATTTCCCTCCAATTAAAAAGAAAAGCTCAAAAAATATTAACATAAATAAAGCAAGACCTACCTATACAAATGATCAGACAATTATTTAAATGTGATAAGTGCTCTAATTTGCCAGAGTAGCTCCTTATTGAATATTATTAAATTTTATATTATATAAATTATGTGCCAGACACTTCTAAACACATTTGTATATAAATGTAGTTACTCCACGTTACAAACTCATGACTTAGGTAATATTGTACTCAACTTCATTTCATAGTCAAGGACAGGAGGAGCATAAAGCAGTTAATTAAATTGCTAAAGCCTCAGAGTTAGTAAGTAGAAGGACTGAGTTTCAGAGACAGTCTTGCTCTGGAGCCTGTGTTCTTAATCCCTCCTTTATACTACCTCCGTCAGAGTGGAAAATGGCAGAAACCTACACTGGAAGCTGTTTTATGGCTTTATATAAGGGAAGGGGATATAAGATTGCAGGTTTCATATACTCTCCTTGATCAGGTTTAAAGATTCTCCCTGGTGAACAGGAAAGGGAATGTAAACCCAGACTTGGGTACCCATTCATTTCATTAGTAAAGACTCTTGAACATGATGTAACCCCAATTCTATGTGTACATAAGAAAACAGAATTTGAAGTATCAGAAAATATAGCTAAGTATTCTGAATCCTGCAGATGAAAATACAAAAGACAGAGAGAAGAGAAGAGTGAAAGAGAGGGACAGAGAGGTATAACTGTGGAAGGAATAATAGTCTAATGTGTTTTATTTGGATAAACTCAGTAAAAGTTTCATCTCACCCCCCTCTGCCAAGTGCTCCTGGGAAAGTCAAAGCGCCCATGGGCATGTTTCATGAATGGTTCTAACCCACCTACAGTTGCCATGAAACCTGAACCCTGTTTTTCCTTATTTTTTTCCCTAGCTTTACATCCCCCCCACTCCCAAATCTTCTTAAAGAAATTTACTGGCACTCTATGCCTTTTAAAAAGCCAATGTGCATGCCATACTGTCTGTCTTTAGAGTCACCAAACTTGTTGAGTGTCAACACAGCGTTGAGTTCATTCAGATGTAGGGAGAAGGGTTGTCTACCTGATTCTGTGACATATTTTGTCTCTTTGGACAGAATCAGTCCTGCATGTGCCCAGAACTTTCATGTCTTTACTAAAAATTGCTTCCATTAGATTTTTCTCTGAATTCTCTTTCTCCGCTGGGAACCAAAAACCAGCCCAAGGTACCTGGCAGGTATCCAGCTCTTTCGTCCAATTACACTCTTTTATTTTCCCAGTCATAGAAAAAAAATATGCATTTGAAAGGATTTCTAAAAATTCATTTGTGGCCTGGATGGGAACCGGATAGGAATAGAGGGAGTTTATATTAATGGGAGAGAGAAAGAGGGTGCCAGTTCAAAATTGCTTGTTATAAAAGTACAGAAGTAGTAACATAGAGAAGAGATAAATCAGGAATCTTGCTGGTTTTCAGGTAGACATAAAGGGAAATTAGTGTGACATAATACTACATTTCTTGTATTTTCAACTTACTCCAATTTCCTATTTCTTCAACAAAACTCTGTGAGAAAGGCATAAAAAGGTAATATTATCACCTTAATACAAATTAGAAATTTAGATCCATTTGCTGGTCATCTCATTTAAGTCCCCTTGGTAAATATATAGCAGATCTTGTATTAAACAATGCCCAATCTTTTTGAATATTGAACTGGAAATGCCAGAAGTTAATATTTTCTATTGCAGACCATGTCAGCCAGCAAATTGCAGTGCTCACTATCTAAAGCATTAAAACTCAGGCAGAATATTTGCTGATAATTTATAAGAATTCTTTCTTAAAAGACTCTGGACAGAATGTTAGTCAGCAAATAAGTACAAGAACCTACTTTAGTCTCCAGGAATGAAATGAGAAATTTAGAGGGCTATTGAGTTTGCTGAAATTTCAAAATGGATCAGCAGAAAGTTATTTTGTTCCAGGCATTCTCAGTTGCTTGCACTACCCTTGGATATATAATGTTCTATGCACTTTCTCATCTACAATCTGGCCCTTTGTGAATGAAGCACACAGGCATATAATGAAAACCAAAAAGTCCAGTTGGCTTCAGGACTGTGTCAATATAACCTTAAATTTTAATTTGGAGAAGACTCCATTGAAGCAGGGGAATGAGAACTGCAGTGTTCATGTGGGACTTGATTCACTGAACAAAGCAATTTGTCTCCCATGTGTGTGGAACATATGGGTTTTTCTATAGTGAAGCAGAGATGTTAATCAAAATTTTGTAAGGAGAGTCACAATGAAATGAAGAGCTTCCCTCGTTTCAGAGCTCTTTCAAGTACTTTGAATACACATCAGAATTTGCCAAGGCAAAAGGGAATCTTTGCTGAATTATAGTCATCAATTTCCAATGTGTTTTAAGATACTGTTTGGAAACAGAAAGAACATTCCTTAAATTAAAACAGACTCCCTATAAGTCAAAACAGAATCTTTGTCCATCAAAGTAAATTCCTATCTCTTTACACTAGTTTTAGATTATGATTGTGGTCAAAGAGAGTATGATTAAGGGAAGAAGTATTTATTTCATATTTTACATTTTCTGGAGAATACATTCCAGAGAATACATCCCACCCCCACTATGGTGTGGAAAATCCTGCAACATCATTAGAACATTTTGAAGGAAACTTTAAAGAAAAAAATGAAAACCATTGCTTCTATTTTCTCTTAGAAAAAGCATTATTTTGTTCCAGTTTCACATTAGATCTTTCCACATTACATTCATATACACTATATTATAAGTCTGCTCCTTGTTTTAAAAAAATAATCTCTCATGAGATTATTTGATGCAGTTTCTGTAACATTGATACAGTTTCTGTATCAATGGTAGTTTTCAAAGCATCACGTCACAGTATTTTTAATATGGATGTAACATAATTTAAAATCTGAACACAGCATAGCTTTTGATATAACTTTACTAGCAATTATTTCACATTTTCCATATAACCTTTTTCTAAAAGCAGAGTGGGCCATAAGTTTCCCTTTTTCAGAAAGAAATGATTAAGATCAGAAAGGAACAAATAAAATAGAGGCCCAAAACAAAACAATAGGAAAGATCAGTGAAGCCAACAGCTGGTTTTTGAAAAGATAAATGAAATGTATAAGTCTAGATAGTTTCATTATGGAAAAAGAAGACCCAAATAAATAAGAAAAGAAAGAAAAGAAGTTGCAACTGATGCCACAGAGGTACTAACCATCATAAGAGAATACTATGAACAGTTATATGCCAACAAATTGGACAACCTAGAGGAGACATATACCTAACTAGAAATGTATACTCTTCCAAGACTGAATCAAGAAGAAATAGATAATCTGAACAGACTGTTTCTTAGTGTTGAAATTGAATCAGTAATCAAAAATCTTTCAACAAACAAAAGTCTAGGTCTTTTGTTTGTTGTCAAAGGGGAATTTTAAGAAACATATAAAGAGTTAATGAATATTGTTCTCAAACTATTACAGAAAAATTGAAGAGGATGGAAAACTCCTAAATTTATTCTATGAGGTCTCCATTACCCAGAGACCAAATCCAGAGAAATGCACTACCCTCACAAAAAAAATTACAGACCAATATCCCTAATGAATATAGATACAGATCTCCTCAGCAAAATATCAGCAAACCTAATTTAACAATATATGAAAAGAATATACATATAGACACACACACACACACACACACACACATATTGCACACATATATATGTAAAGGCCTTCCCAGGTGGCGATAGTGGTAAAGAACCTGCATGCCAATCCAGGAGAGGTAGGAGATGTGAGTTTGATCCCTGGGTTGGGAAAATCCCTGGAGAAGGAAATGGCCAACCACCAGTATTCTTGTCTGGAAAATTCCATGGACAGAGGAGCGTGGCAGGCTACAGTCTAAGGGATTGCAAAGAGTCGGGCATAACTGAGCTCACACACACACATACACACACACATATATGTAAAGAGTCTCACACCATGGTCAAGTGGGATTTATTCCAGCAGTGCAAGGATAGTTCAATATATGCAAAAGAGTTAATGTAATATACCATGTTGACAAAAAAAGATAAAAATAAAATGACTCTCTCAATAGATGCAGAAAAAGTATTTGACAAAATCTCACACTTACTCACCTCCACTTGCTTTTTTCATAGTGATACCTCCTAAGGCTCGCTTAACTTTGCATTCCAGGATGTCTGGCTCTAGGTTATTTGAGTCACTGAACTTTTCTGTGTAGTTCTGTGTATTCTTGCCCTTCTTCTTAATATCTTTTGCTTCTGTTTGTTCCATGCCATTTCTGTCCTTTATTGTGCCCATCTTTGATGAAATGTTCCCTTGGTGTATCTAATCTTCCTGAAGAGATCTCTGGTTTCCCATTCTATTTTTTCCCCTCTATTTCTTTGCATTGTTCACTTAAAAAGGCTTTCTTATCTTTCCTTGCTATTCTTTGGAACTCTGCATTCAGATGAGTATATCTTTCCTTTGCCTTTCACTTCTCTTTTTTTTCCTTAGCTTATTTGTAAGGCCTCCTCAGACAATCACTTTGCCTTGTCGCATTTCTTTTTCCTGGGGATGATTTTGATCACTACCTCCTGTACAATGTTAGGAATTTTCAACCATACTTCTTTAGGCACTCTGTCAGCTCTAATCCCTTAAATCAATTTGTCACTTCCACTGTATAATTGTAAGGAATTTAATTTAGGTCATACCTGAATGGCCTAGTGGTTTTCCTTACTTTCTTCAATTTAAGTCTGAATTTTGCAATAAGGATTCATGATCTGAGCCACAGTCAGCTCCCAGTCTTGATTTTGCTGACTGTGTAGAGCTTCTCCATCTTTGACTGCAAAGAATATGATCAATCTGATTTCAGTATTGACCATCTGGTGATGTCCATGCATAGAGTCATCTCTTGTTTTGTTGGAAGAGTGTGTTTGCAATGACCAGTGTGTTCTCTTGGCAAAACTCTCTTGGCCTTTGCCTGGCTTCATTTTGTACTTCAAGGCCAAACTTGCCTGTTACTCCAAGTATCTTTTGACTTCCTAATTTGTATTCCAGTCCCCTATGATTAAAAGGACTTTTTTTTTTTTTTTTGGTGTTAGCTCTAGAAGGTCTTGTAGGTCTTCATAGAACCATTCAACTTCATCTTCTTTGGCATTAGTGGTTGCAACATAGACTTGGATTACTGTGATATTGAATTGTTTGCCTTGGAAGTGAACTGAGACCATTCTGTCATTTTTGAGGTAGGACCAAAGTAGTGCATTTAGGACTTTTTTGAGGGCTTCTACATTTCTTCTAAGGGACTTTTGCCCACAGTAGTAGATATAATGGTCATCTGAATTAAATTTGCCCATTCCCATCGATGTTAGTTCATTGATTGCTAAAATGTTGATGTTCACTCTTGCCATCTCCTGTTTAACTACTTCCAATTTACCTTGATTCATGGACCTAACATTCCAGGTTCCTATGCAATATTGTTCTTTACCACAGCAGACTTTACTTTCACCACCAGACATCTGCAACTGGGCATTGGAAGAAAAGCTACAACAAATCTAGACAACATATTAAAAAGCAGAGACATTACTTTGCTGTCAAAGGTCCATCTAGTTAAAGCTGTGCTTTTCCCAGTAGTCATGTGTGTATGTGAGAGTTGGACCATAAAGAAGGCTGAGTGCTGAAAAATTGATGCTTTTGAACTATGGTGCTGGAGAAGACTCTTGAGAGTCCCTTGGACTGTAAGATCAAACCAGTTAATCCTAAAGGAAATCAACCCTAAATACTCATTGGAAGGACTAATGCTGAAGCTGAAGCTTCAATACCTGGGCTACCTGATGTGAATAGCCAGCTAATTGGAAAACACCCTGATGCCAGGAAAGGTTGAAGGGAGGAGAAGGGGATGACAGAGGAAGAGATGGTTGGATGTATCATTGACTCAATGGACATGAGTATGACAAAGTATCATTTACTCAATGGACATGAGTTTCAGCAAGCTCTGGGAGAAGTACAGGGAAGGTTGGGGTGCTGCAGTCCATGGGGTTACAAAGAGATGGACACGATTGAATGACTGAATAGCAACAAAATTCATATACACCTTATATCTCAACAGAGTTTTTATAGAGGAAACATATCTCAAGATAATAACAGCCATTTATAACAAACTAGCAGCTAACATCACACTCAGTGCTGAAAAAACTTCCTCTAAAATCAGGAGCAAGACAAGGATGTTCACTATTTCCATTTCTATTTAATATCATATTGAAACTCTTAGCCACAGAAACAAAACAAGAAAAAGAAGTAATAAGGCATCCAAATTAGAAGAGAAGTATTAAAACTGTCACTATTTGCAACTGATATGATTATATATATATATATATCTATATATATATATATAAAATATGCACCAAAAACCTCCTAGAACTAGGATATGAATTTTGGATGCCAGATTAGTATTCATAAATCTGTTCCTTTTCTATACATTAATAATGAAATATCAGAAAGAGAAACCATGAAAGCAATTCTATTTACAATTGAATCAAAAAGAATAAAATATCTAGGATTTAACCAAGAAGGTGACAGGCCTATATTCTGAAAACTGTAAGACACTAATGAAGAAAATTAAAGATGATAACAAATAAATGGAAAGATGTCTCATGTTCATGAACTAGAGGAATTAATAGTTAAAATGTTGGTACTCCCCAAAGCAATATACAGATTTAATGCAGTCCTTTCAAAATGCCTATGACATTTTCAGAGGACTAGAGCGAATAATCTTAAATTTGTGTGGGACCACAAAGACCCTGATAGCCAAAGCAATCTTGAGAAAAAAGAATACATTTGGAGATATCAGCATGATACCCTAACTTCAAACTATACTGCAAAACTACAGACATGAAAACAATAAGGCACTAGCACAAAATCACACACATAAATCAGTGGAACAGAAGAGAGAGCCTAGAAATAAACCCACACCTATGGTCAATTAATATATAACAAAAAAGGCAAAAAATATACAATAGAGAAAAGACAGTCTCTTCAATGAAAATTTTAGAAAAAATGGATAGCGAAATATAAAAAAAATGAAATGAGAACTTTTTTCACACCATAAAAACTAATCTTAAAATGGATTAAAGACATACATGTAATGCTGGAAATCATAAAACTCCTAGAAGAAACATAGACAGTATACTATTGACATACCTCTTAGCACTATTTTTTTTTTTTTTATGTCTCCTCAGGCAAAGGAAATAAAAGCAAATTAAACAAATTGGACCTGATTAAACATAAAAGCTTTTGCACAGCAAAAGAAACCATCAATAAAACCAAGACAACCTACTATATGGGGTGACATATTTACACATGATACATCTAATAAAGGATTAATATCCAAAATACTAAAAGTTAATACCACTGAATATTAAAAAAGATTAAAAATCGAGAAGATCTGAATAGACATTTTTTCCAAAGAAGATATACAAATGACCAATAGACACATGAAAAAATGCATAGCATCACTGACCTTCTGAGAAATACAGATCAAAACCACTATGATACATCACCTCACACTTGTCAGAATGGCTATCGTCAAAAAGACAACAAATAATAAATTTTAGTGAGGGTATGGACAAAAAGAAACCCTCATTTACTATTAGCGGAATGTAACTTGGTAGAACCACTATGAAAAACAATATGGAGGTCTCTCAAAAAATTAAAACTAGAACTACCATATGATCCAGCAATTATACACCTGGGCATTTCCTCAAAGAAAACAAAAATACTAGTTTGAAAAGATATTGGGTGGGCCAAAAAACTTCATATGAGTTTAAAATGAACGTTTTTGGCCCACCCAATATATGCACACCAATGTTCACAGCAGCATTATTTAGAATAGTCAAGGTATTAAAGCACCTTAAGTGTCCATCAACAGACAAATGGGAAAAGAAGATGCGTTAAATACATTCAATGCAATATTACTCAGCCATAGAGAATGAATGAAATGTTGCCACTTGCAACATGTTACATGGATGGACCAAGAAAGAGAGTATTATGCTTTGTGAAGTAAGTCAAAGAAAGACAAATGCTGTACACTGCCACTTATATGTAAAATCTAAAATATAAACGAATGAATGGATATGACAAGACAGAATCAGACTACAGAGAACTAGTGGGGAGAGTTGTAAGAGGGGAGCAAGATAAAGGGGATTAAGATATGTAGCATAAATAAGATACAAGAATATAATATAGAATACAGGGGATAAAATTAATATTTTATATTAACATCGAATGGGGTAGAATCTACAAAAGTGTCATCACTATGTTGTACACCTGAAATTAATGTAACATTGTAAATCGACTATCCTTCAATTAAAAATGTCTCACCTTCTTGAATGGAGTCGAATGTGAGAAGCAGGCAGTAGGATCCCTGGGTTGTTCCCAAGGTTCTCTAGCCCAGTCTCTGGGGATTGGAAATAGTCATAATCTAAGGAGGGAAATAGTCACAAACTAAGCAGAATTTCCAGAAGTCCTGCTGTTGTCCAAGAACCTCCAGCCAGTCAAGTGATATCATCAAATATAATCTCCAGTGATATTTGCTGGGGGAAAAATTACAAATATTGGTACCAAGGCACACCCATCATTTGAATCCAGGAGGGACAATCCAGCACTATTCACCTGCTAGCTCTCTCAGATCACTCTATTATTGCATCAACCACATAGCACCGTGTCCCTGTATTTTACATGATTGAATTATTTGGTATATTTTCTTATATTGAGACAGGGTTCACCATACTTAAAATAATCATAATTGGGCTTTTCAAAACATAATCTTGTAGTATTAACATTTTTATAATGCCAATCTTTCAAGGCCTCATGCTACTAAAAATGTAAAAACACTCTCCATATAGTTAGACAAATGCGTGTACATGTTGGCTGCTGTGATTGGAATCATGCTTCTGCTTCAGACCTGATTTATAGAGAGTTTCAAGGTGATATTATAGAAGCAAAATAATTGTAACATTTCAATTTACTCATTTATATTAATTTCCAAAATTTATTATAAGGAGACACTCCTTGATCACATAGCATCCTGTCTGGTAGTTCAAGATTTTTATTTTGGCATTTTGTTCCAAAATGTATAAATCAACCCTTTAGTTATTTCTTATGCTTTAAAGATGTGAACTTTCCCTAAATTTACATGTTGGTGTGGTAGGTGTCAGTGAGATCCTATGCATAACAGGAAAGTTTTAAACAATTGGTAGAACAAAAGCCAGAAGAAAAAAAGGCCCTTTGAAGTGGATGATCTGACAAATTTTGCTGACGTATTATCCTAATGTTGTGTGGAGAAAGAACAGAAAAGTTTGCTAGTTTCTCATTTGTGTTATTAGATCTTATAATTAGTGTCTCACTGTTTTGAGAGTAGATTTATGATTTTTCCTTAAATGAATTACTGAGATTCTTGATCACATTATACAAAGTACACTAACAAACAGTTTTTCTCTATGACATAGTGAAATAAGGTAGAATATATGAGAAAGTTTGTTTAAAAGTAGTAAATCTATATGTTGCCCTAGGGTTAGCCATGACTGCTGCTCTAGAACACAGAAGAATGGTATTGAAAGGACCAAGAATGCTCAAAGATTGTTGACTTCACCTGGACCTTTTGGAGGGTTCCTGCTCTTTATGCCAAACTTCCCATGCTGGTTGGGAAGATAAAGTCCTTGCTGTTAATCCGTTGGTTCATTTTTATCTAATGGACATCAGTTAAATATTAACTGTATTCAGGGACACAGACAGGATGATGAAAGCCTGCAGATAGCTGCTAGTCATGGTGTCTTTCAGAAATATAAAATCTATTGGGGAAAATATGTCTATGAAATTACACACAGCTTTGGATCCTCATTAAGGTGACAAGACAAATTATAATGCAATATACTCAGAGGTCAAGAAGGTGAGGATTTCTGAGTTAGAAGAATCATCCCTTTATTAAAGAAATGGGGGTGAAGTTTGGAACTGAGGGGTAGGTAGTACAGATCTTTATCACTGCCCACCTTGTGAAAATCAGAAAAGGTGGAGGGGGGAAAGCCTTAGCAATGAATTATAAAACTATTACTATACAGCAATTGGCCTTTGGGATATGCAGACCAAATAATTTTTTTCCACACTTCCCTTCCCTTATTTTCATAAGAGTTTGTATTTTTTAAATAAGATCATTCTCTGGAGAGCTTTTTTAATGAACTGTGTTATAAAAGTAGGATAGTGTCTCAAGTCTAAAACAAAAATTATTACACTTTAAAGAAGAAACAACCTAGATAAGTTTTACTTTATGACTGCTTCCTTATTAGTACCTTTGCATGCTATTAGTACTATTTTATGCAGACGACTATACTTACTCTGTTTTTAAGGAGCTGGTTTTGCAACTGTGTAAGGGCAAAAACATCTGAGTTGTACTGACACGGGCAAGGAAAAGCATGTATTTGTGTGCTCATCTGTTTGTGGTCAAGAGTAGCAACTAAGTGGTATATGGCAGAGACAGAAGGAACTGCTCAGAGATGCCTTGAATAAACTGTTGAATTGCAATTACAAGAAAAAAAATTAACTGCTTATTATCATGTATTTCTGTGTGAAGAATTGTAACAGCATCTCCTAGTACTTAGGGTCATGGATGAGATGGTGCCCCTCCTGAAAACTTCTTGGCCTTCTGCCCATCTGCCCTGCTTCACCCTAATCATAGATGCCTCCAGTGAGTTTTATGTAAGGTCAGTCTCAATAAAGTATTTACATAAATTATATTTGCATCGCTGAAGGGGTATCCCTCAGATACAACAATATCTTAATTCTAGAAAAGGAAAAGACACCAAAATTAAAACGGTGGGAGAGCTCAGAGAAAGACCATGTGTGGCCCAAAGAGCAAAAGTATTAGAACTGCTCAGTCTGTGTCTATTTATTTATATAGTAAATAAGGAAAACAGGGGAAGGGAAGCTACATATCAAAACCAGTCTCCAAAGTCAGTCTACTTGCTTTCCAAGTCCCCAAAATAAACATTGAAGATGTTTTCTCTGCGAAGAAGTCGGGTGGTCTCAAGAGACTCTGGTGACAGTGAGGCTTCGGCACAGTTCTTCAACTTTGGGTTGCTAATTTCACTCTTCTTAAAATCAGAATAGTGATATCTACCTTATAATTGTATTGAAAGCATAAAGAGAATAGCAGGTAAGATTTGGGCAATGTATGTGTCCCACATATGAATTAAGTAAACAATAGCTGACTTTTCTTAGCAAGTCATGATAAAAACATATGTGTATATATATATAATTGAACACTGCTTGTATGAATTCACCTAACTCTTAGACCAAATCTGGAAGTAGTGACTTTCATGCCCAATTCACAGATTAAAAAATTGAGACATATAGATATTGAATATCTTTCCCAGAACTATAGAACCAGAAAGTATCTGAATCAAAATTAAAACTGAGACAGTCTGCCTGCAGAGAACATGCTCACAGGCACTGTACTCTACTCAACAAAGCATGACTGTCAATAGTGTTGTGACTACTTACTTCTGTCATCTTGTCCTACAACGATATTGTTGCAGCTGATCCTCTTCTTAATTTTACCTTTAAAATATCCCCTAATTTGATACTTTCTTTTAGGATTAGTATCCTTTAATGATTATTTGTTAATAAGGGATTCTCTTCCAATGGAACTTGTTGCACACAGTTATGAATATTATCCAAATTCTCCAGAGATCTAAGATACAAGCTAAAATATTTAAATGTCAACATATTAATGTTTCTGTAACTCTAGGCTGCAAAATGGCTACATGTACAATATACGTACATAATAAAATCTGTGTAAATACATGCTGGTGACCTACTTTCCTTCAAGCTTGTCTTGTTTTGTAATATCTATACTGCCTATTTGCATCAGGAAATAATATTTTCTTTTTTTCCTCTCCCCTAGTTTCCTCCTCCCTGTCAGATTGAACTAACACAGTAGAATGCATTTCATATCACACAGCATGTGTTTCAGTATTGAATCCAGTTGTCTCGTCATCAGCAGTATGTCTCAACGTAGGATCTGTTACTCTATCAGAGAAGAGATTTGGAAAATTACCCATCCTTCTTTTTTGTAGCTTTTTATTTGAGAGCTTAGCAGAAATAACATAAAACAATTCACTATCAAATTTTCCAGAAAAATCAATGCACAGCTTACCTTCCTGTCTCTACTCTCCAGATTTTATTATATATGACAATGGCCTTATTTCTATGAAAAACAGTACTGCATTATTTCCATTACTTTCTCTATGTTGCAGAGAGAAGCATTCTCTATGCAGCTAATATTTCACCTCAGTGGAAGGATATTAGATACTAGGAACTTATCTGGGCTCATTCTGCACTGATTCATACATTTCTTCATCAAAAATATTACACAACCTTTAAAAAGAATCTGGTAGCTCTATATGATCTGATATGAAAAGATGCTCAAAATATATTGTGTAAAGAAAAAAAAGCAAACTGCAAAACCATACATTTACCAAGATCTGATAATTTGATTTTCAAAAACAGAAAAGTAAAATGATTTCATGTGTTTGTGTGGTTTGCAGAAAAGCTCTGGAAAGATGCATTCCATAATGTTAACAGTAATCTACCTCTGCAAAATAAACTTACTCAAATATGAGAGCAATGAGGAGCAGGATGAATAATTCTTTCTTACATATATACTTTTGTATTGTTTAGTTTTGTTTAGTTTTTTTTTTTATAATGTTTAGTTTTGTACTGTATAGTATTATTGTAGTAATTATATCATATAATTCATATCATATCTGTTATTATAGGATACCATGTGTATGCAAAGACTGGTGGGACACTTCTGAATTTAATGAAACAATAGTCTAACAGATGGGATAAGTAAAAACAATCATTATAATACACAGAGACAGAAGTAATCAATTCTATAAGAGAAGTGCAGATATATTTGAGATTAGGAGAAAATCATTGTGCATATGAAGGAGATAGAAAATTGAAAAATGGTGTCTGATTGGGAAAGAAAGGATTTTAGAGGGTTGTGATGCTTACCTGTCTTTTCTCCTTTTTGTTGGCAGTGAGGAGAATATGGTATGTGCTCAAAAATGAAGATTGTAGGAATGAAATAAGGAAGGGAGATATGAAGCCTAATGGAATAATCACCTGGTCATAGAAATTTAGAGCTGGACAGAATATAAAGATTATCTCATTTCATGATTTAATGCTTTTCAGAAGAATGTTATGGTTCCATCATAGTGCCTCAGTGTGGATAGGATCTTTAGTGTATGACTTTTTTTTTCTTTTTCACTTAAAAGAATCACTTTATGACTTCTCTTTGGCATATCCACATTGCCAACATCACTACTCTTGGGCTTTGGAGACATTATTTAACAAAATAAGGATTACTTGAACACATGCACTGCAATATGCTGACAGTAAAGCTGATAATTGACAAGGCTACTAAGTGACTGACAAGATACACTGAGCGAAGGGATGAGTCATGTCCCAGGCAGGACACAGCTAGACTGTGTGAGCTTTCATCAAGCTTCTCAGGATGGAATGTAATTTAAAACTCATGAATTGTTTATTTCTGAATTTTTTTTAAATTTAATATTTTTGGACCATGTTTGAACTCGGGTAACGGAAACCACAAAAAGCAGAACCGGCGGATGGTGGAGGGTAGTGTATGCTCACTGCTCCTCCCTGCCTTGAAGTTGTTGAATTTCTGGATGCCACAGCTGAATCATTTTAACAGCAAACATTGTCTTGAAAGGATTCCTAAAATAATTTATGTTCAGCCTCATACCCGTGCCTGGTACCTGTTTAATGAGTTTTTAAATTGGGGTCATAGGAACTCCAATGTGTACAATGTATTAAGGGGTAAGGTTGTGTTCAACTGCTTATGATTTTATATGGGTTGGTATAGTCAACTTAGGGGCTTCCCCAGTGGCTCAGTGGTAAAGAATCTGCCTGCAGCACAGGAGGCACAGGAGACATGGGTTTGATCTCTGGGTCAGCAAGATCTCCTAGAGAAGGGAATAGCAACCCACCCTAGTATTCTTGCCTAGAGAATCCCATGGACAGAGGAGCCTGGCTGACTGCAGTGCATAGGGTTGCAAAGAGTCAGACATGACTGGAAAGATATAGCAGGCACACACGTAGGCGACCTGAAAGTTGTGTGTGTGTTCAAGCTCAGTTGCTCAGTCACGTCTGACTCTTTTCCATCCTTTGGACTGCAGCCCACCAGGCTTCTCTGTCCATGGAATTTTCCAGGCAAGAATACTGAGTGGGTTGCCATTTCCTACTCCAGGTGATCTGCCTTCCCTCCTAGCTCAGTTAGTAAAGAATCTGCCTGCAATGGAGGAGACCTGGGTTTGATTCCTGGGTGGGGAAGATCCCCTGGAGAAGGAAATAGCAACCCACTCCAGTATTCTTGCCTGGGAAATCCCATGGAGAGAGAAACCTGGAGGGCTACAGTACATGAGGTCGCAAGAGTTGGACACGACGTAACGACTAAACCCCCACTCCAGGTGATCTTCATGACCCAGGGATCAAACCTGCATCTCTTGTGTTTTAATTCCTGTGGTAAATAAATTGGCATCAATTAGGAAAAAAAAAATAGGTGTTTCACTGGCTTATTTAGTTGAGTATGGCCAGTGAAAGAGAAAGACAGCCAAGGTGAATGACACTGAAGAGAGAATGCCTTGTATAACAGGCAAAGGGAGCGTTGGTACCCAGTGTAACTTGCCTGTAGTCATTGAGGATACACAGGATGAGATGAATAGGAGAAAATGCAGAAACTCAGATTATAAAATGTGCCATCTCTTTTTATTGACAAGCATTTAGTCAAAAGTCAAGAGTTGTTAAATGTCTATATATGGTTCATGATTACTAAGAACATGATGACTTTGGCTGCAAAGCTATCCATAAAGATCTCTTCTGGAATATAATTTCAGGGGAAAAAATGATTGAACAATTGGATCAAACCTATCAGGTGTGTCCAGAATCATCCAAGGATTGAGAGCCCCCTGCTTTAGAGGTCTCCCACAGGAATGTTAAGCTTTCCGGAGATGCAGGGGAAGGACAGTCATATCAAGAACTCATGTCATTCACCCAGTAGAGATGTTTTGGGAGACAGAGTTTCTAAGTTGTCCAGAGTAATTTGTTAATAGAATCAGCGAACATCGAGTTATTTCAGCCCATGGTTTTCTTAATGCCAGAAGCAATTTCTTTGTCTCCTTTCCAGTGAAGCTGGGAAAAAAATAGATTTGTGTTTTGCAAGTCTTATAGATTTAGAAGTTTCTGTATTGAAAGTGAACTCCCTCATAGGGGAAGTCAATAAAATTATTCTTAAAAATAAAAATCTCACAGTTGATAGATGAAGATAAAATACCTTCTCCTCAAATTAAATGGTCTAAATGTATTACTGAGGCATCTGTGAATACTAAATTTTTTTTTAATTGCAACTGTTAATGATACAGGCTTAAACTCTTCCCCAGTTGGTAATATGATATTCCCTTTGTTTACTGATAGAATTATCCTCTGATAATCTGTTGGTTTTGAGAGTAATTCTTTATGACTCATGCAAGGGAAACTAATATTTGTGGAGTAGTTAATAGGTGCTAGACATAATCATAAGGGTTTATGTTTAGTACTTAAGGCAACCTTAAAATAATGTTATTTTAGATAAGAAAACTGAAGCTTAATAAAGTATGTATTTTGCCTGGTAAAATATGTCTGGACCCGAGGTAAAATCAGGTTACTCTTTTCTCTAGAAGTGGAGATGAGGAAGGAGGGCTTCACGCATCAGGGGCTTGTGCCCAATTTCTGTAGACATGACACAGTAGGTCAGTTTTTCATGGGTTTGATTATATGAATCAAGGCTGTTCTTTGTTGGGAATGAAAGGTTTTCCTCATAAGAATGAAGAGACCAATTATGTGAATATTCTAAAGAGTTCTCCATATGGGGAGATAGTTTTGGAAACAACTGCCTTCATCATTGTTATATCCCCACCCCCAGTTGAAGCCCATTTCAAATGATGTAATAGACCCTATCTGTCTGTGGAATGTCTCTGATGTCTCATTTAAAAACTGAATAAAACCTCTCAGAGTCAACAAAGAAGCTTTGTTTCATTGACCCCTAATTTTTAAACCTCCTAGTAATACAAGGGTGGAGAAGGCAATGGCACCCCGCTCCAGTACTCTTGCCTGGAAAATCCCGTGGACGGAGGAGCCTGGTAGGCTGCAGTCCATGGGGTCGCAAAGAGTCGGACATGACTGAGCGACTTTCCTTTCACTTTTCACTTTCATGTATTTGGAGAAGGAAATGGCACCCCACTCCAGTGTTCTTGCCTGGAGAATCTCAGGTACGGGGGAGCCTGGTGGGCTGCTGTCTATGGGGTCGCACAGAGTCGGACACAACTGAAGTGACTTAGCAACAGTAATACAAGGGAACCCAACTGTAGCTAACAAGTGAGTTCTTAGAATTGCATTTTCTTTGGCAGAAGAAGGGGGTATTTGTGGCTGTGGAATGGAAGGTCATGGAGACTCATGGTTAAGAACATGGGTTTTGAAGTCAGGCAACCAAGAATCGTAAACCAGTACAGTCACTTGTGTGACAGTGAGTCACTTACTTAAACTCTTCAAATGTCGATTTGCTCCTCTAAACTCAGGGACAGAAAATCACCTGCCAGTAGAGATTCTGTGAGAACAGAACATTCCAGGTATGCCCAGCACCTAAAAGAACAGTGAGCACTTAGTCACTGAGAATTTTCTACTCACAAGGAGTGAACTAAGACTTCACAAATTTCAGCTCATAGGGAATGACTTCATAAGGTAGAGGTAATTTTGTTGGCATGTTACATTTAAGAAAACTGAAGGTCACAGAACTTTACATAAAATATGACTATCGTCACACATTTAGGTCAGAGTATGAATGTAGGTTTATGTCTACTTTTTTTTTTCTTTGACTGCTTGTTTGGCTTTATTTATTTGTTTATTTTACATTTTTTTTAAATTTTATTTAATTTTTAAACTTTACAATATTGTCTTAGTTTTGTCAAATATCGAAATGAATCCGCCACAGGTATACATGTGTTCCCCATCCTGAACCCTCCTCCCTCCTGCCTCCCCATACCCTCCCTCTGGGTCATCCCAGTGCACCAGCCCCAAGCATCCAGTATCGTGCATCAAACCTGGACTGGCAACTCGTTTCATACATGATATTATACATGCTTCAATGCCATTCTTCCAAATCATCCCACCCTCTCCCTCTCCCACAGAGTCCATAAGACTGTTCTATACATCACTGTCTCTTTTGCTGTCTCATACACAGGGTTATTGTTACCATCTTTCTAAATTCCATATATATGCATTAGTATACTGTATTGGTGTTTTTCTTTCTGGCTTACTTCACTCTGTATAATAGGCTCCAGTTTCATCCACCTCATTAGAACTGATTCAAATGTATTCTTTTTAATGGCTGAGTAATACTCCATTGTGTATATGTACCACTGCTTTCTTATCCATTCATCTGCTGATGGACATGTAGGTTGCTTCCATGTCCTGGCTATTATAAACAGTGCTGCGATGAACACTGGGGTACATGTGTCTCTTTCCCTTCTGGTTTCCTCAGTGTGTATGCCCAGCAGTGGGATTGCTGGATCATAAGGTAGTTTTATTTCCAGTTTTTTAAGGAATCTCCACACTGTTCTTAACACCTGAGTTCCTACGCATGTTCCTGTTCCTTTTATACCTGCAATCCTACTATCACTATGAAGTAAGCCGAGTATGTCACTTCCTATATAGGAAATTAGCCATAGTATCTCTGGGGCATTAAATGACTTGCTTATAGTCACATGGTTGGCAAATGGTGGGGCCAGTATTGAGACCTAGGTCTGTGTGAATCTGTCTTGTCTTTATTAGTGGCATCTCCTTCTCCTTTACCTCCTTGACTTCTCCATCTAAATATGCTGTGTCCTTCAGGACTCTTTCTGCAAGGTAGACCCGACACTGTCTGGGCCCAGCATGAATACCTCAGTGACTTCACGTTCCCTGCAGAGTAAAGCCAAGCATCTTTGTAGAACTTGCCGAGCTCTCCCTGGTAGGAGTCCTGCCTCCCACTCTAGTCTCATCTCTTAGTGCACTGCCTGTCGACGCCCTTGAGTCCATCCTACAGCCAAATGGACTGCTTGGTACTCTGCCATCCTCGCCATGGTGGTTTTATGTGTTTTTTTTTTTCTGCATTTGGTTCATGCCTGAATGCACTTACCCATCTTGCCTACCCTGTGACTTCCTATTCATCTTTGGAAACCCTTTTCGAAGTCCTGGACCACAAGTTTAATTGGCCACTCTATGGTGGCAGCCATCAAAGCGTCCCACTTGGCCTGCTGCTGGAAGGAACTGATTGACAGCCCTGGTTGCTGCTTTCTGTATTTACCAGGGTTGTTGCTGCTAGGATGTGCTTGCATTGCTGCTCCCAGCCAATGACTGCTACTGGCTTAGACCCATTCTTAAGAAATGCAGGACTCTGCTAATAGGAAATTGCAGCTCTAGTACTGCCCATTGGCCTTAGCTGAAACTTTCTTAACAACATGCTGTAATTCCAGAACCTTCTGTCCAAACTTCTGTCCTTCCATTCTCCTTTACATGTGTCAGACTTCTGCTCTAGTTTGAAAGCTCTCTTGATCAGTCCCCCAATATCATTCACAGCATTTGCCAATAAGTATCCTGTATGCTTCTTTTCATCTTTGTGTCTGCTTCTTGATGGATCTGAATAAATATAGCCATGCAGTTGCCTTTCTCTATTCCTGTACACCTACCATCAAAAATAAAATATTGCATTTATTATTTTACTTTTCTCTCTAATTCAATTAGATCAGTAAAATTAGGGAAAACATTGCATTAATTCTTTTTATTTTTAGTGCTTAGCATACTGCTTGATACTTAGTGAGTATTTAATGAACATTTGAATAAATGAATGCTAAAATGATGTTATCTAACATGAGTGTATTTAGGTCAAAACAAGCAAAACTGTGTGTTTACTTCTCAGCTAACACTGTCAATTAAAGTGAAGCTACCTGGGAGTTAGTTTATGGTCAAAATGCTAGGCTTGTGTTTCAGAGTATTGCCATTTAGCTTCTCTAGACCAAAAATACTTTCTTGAGTTCAAACTTTATGCTTATAAACTTAATGTAACTAAACTTGAAATCTTGAAATCTCACTGAATATCTCTCATCACTAAATGAAGCAGCCTTGATTAATCACTCCAAGCATTTAAAAATGTTCTGTCAGTTAACCTATATTTAACATAAGCATGTGTAAAATCTATATGAGGCTATTCATTAGTGGGAAAGCATATTCTTAGAGAGCTATAAATTCAAATAGGAATTCTTGATATTTCAAGTGAGGAGAATATAGAGCATTACTATTCATAACTATCCATTACTGGTAAATACATTACAAACCTGTTCTGATCCATACAGCATCATAACTGATTTCTTTCCTGTTGAGATATTTATGCTAAAAAGAAAAAACCTTAAATGTTTTATTTATCATTAAGTTTTGATCTTCACATAAACTTTCACTGGTTTGACAAGTAACTAAAATTTTATGTCATTGCTTGACTTCAGACAATTTTTCACTTTGTTTCTCCCTCCATTTTTCTTACTTGGTATCTCTCTTAGAATTTTTCCTGAATAATTTCCAACATATGTTTTGCCTTGTTCTTGTACCATAGATAATGATAATAACAAATGTCATTTACTCTGAGAGTCTATTATATGTACCAAAAATTATGTCTTAAATGCTATCATTCCCATTTCCAAATGAGATACTAAGAATCAGAAAAGTAAAACAACTTGGAGGTGATTGTACTACTAGTAGCTGGATCTTCAATGACTTGAACCCAAATCTGCCTAATTTTGGGATGATCTAATTTCAGTTCAGTTGTCTAGGGTTTTGACTATAAACTTTGCAAGTGAAAGTGGAAATCACTCAGTTGTGTCCGACTCTTTGTGACTCCATGGACTATACAGTCCACAGAATTCTCCAGGCTAGAAAACTGGAGTAGGTAGTCTTTCCCTTCTTCAGGGGATATTCCCAACCCAGGGATAGAACCCAGGTCTCCTGCACTGCAGGTGGATTCTTTCCCAGCTGCGCCACCAGGGAAGCCCAAGAATACTGGAGTGGGTAGCCTATCCCTTTTCCAGTGGATCTTCCCAATGCAGGAATCAAACTGGGGTCTCCTGCATTACAGGCAGATTCTTTACCAACGGAGCTATCAAGGAAGCCCTATAAACTTTGAACAGTAGTCTATTAAGTTGAAAACATATAATATTCTTCTAAGAGATTTTCAGTTTATTCTAGAGGCAATAGTCGTTTGGCATCTAACACAGAGGGAAATAATGTAATTGGAAATATGCTTTAAAAACATGTCAGAAGGAAACAGTATAAAAAATGTACCAGCAATATATGAAACTAGAAAAGGGTAGACTTGGAAGCTAGTTACTGAAAAGTCTAAGTGAGAAATGGTTAAGATCTTATTTAAGAGTCTCAGCAAGGATATAGACAGAAGAAAGAGAAGATTAGAGAAACATTTCTAAAACCAATGGCTCAGCAATGTATGAACCATAGGATTTTTGTCAAATTGCTTAGCTACCCTGCATCTCCTTTCTCTTCTGTAAAATAGAGATAATCATATCTATATCAAACTGTTACCAAGAGCGTCAAGTAATAGTCTATCATCACATGCTTATATGTGATATACTGTAAATCTAGGCTCTTTCATGGGAACTTTATTTATACTAGGAATTCACTTCTCCCAATAACTCCAGTAACTATCATCATTACCAGTTTTACAAATGGGGAAGCTGAGGCACAGTGAGGTGAAGTTAGAAAAAAAAAGTGATGGTGCTCTGTGGTAATAAAATAGCTTGTATTATGTCTGATGCATAGTAGGTGCTTTTTAAATGACTGTAACTAGCCACCTTGATTAATGCCTAGGAGAGCCAAATCTGACTTATTTTTGTACCAAGGTAATTTGGAATGTGCCATGGGCAGAATTGCTGATTTGGATCCTCAAGGATGCAGCTATCCTTGGTGCTGAAGATCTGGTGACAACAAATTTCCTATTATTCATGATATTTTCCTTCTACTGAAACAGATATTCTGATGGCTAGATGGTTGACTAAAGGGAGTATAATTGGAAAATTATTTATAAATTATTTTCTGTGACATTTTTTTTTTCTTATAAACATTTGCTGAGGAAGCTTCCATAGGAACAAGACTCTGTAAACTTTCTTCACTTTACTGAATTTCCAGTGAGGACTAAGGGACCAAATTTGTTTACTTTCTTAAGTATTTTCCCCTTTCATAGAGTTAACTTTAAGCTCTGGACTGTTACAAGCCCCCAAAGTTAGTTACAGCTGTTGCATTCCCAGCCGTTAAAATAGTACCTAAAACAGTTGGCAACAGTTAATTACTGTGTGTTGAATGAATGGATGAGTGAATGAATAAATAAAGACATTTTTTATTTTTCAAGCTATTCACTCTTTACACACAGTATGTTGATCTCTAGAGAAAAAAATGAATATTTAAGATTAATTACTACCTGGTGTGGATGCTAGGATTTATGTTTGTGTAAAAAGATATACAATTTGAATGTGATTCTTAAGAGTCATTTATGACAAACACTGAGGAGATAATTTTTGTGAACACCAAAATCACAGCATCTCTGAATTTCAGAGGTGTCATTATGTCATCTATTTTTAAATTAAGCCTCAATTTCAAAATTCAGATAACAAATAATTTTGAAAAAAACATTAATGTTGAAAATGAATGTGTCAGTCTTACATCATGCTCAATAAATCATGAGAAAATTGTTCTGTGTTCTTCTATTTCATTCATTCTGGTATGTGGACATATATAGCATGTATATAATTTTAGAAAATATGCTATTTTGAAATTTCTTTCTTTCATGTGATATTATGTCTTGAGTATGCTTATATAACATGATGCAATTATAAAATTATCATTTTTATGTCTGGATGATATTTTCTCTACTTTCTCCTATTCTATTGCCATCCAGTCACCTTCAGCAGAGTTGTGGAATTTTGTCAGTTCCCGATTGGGTCTAAAAGTATATATTTGTAAGATAGAATCATTATATTGTAGCATTTTCAAGTTGGAAAAGAGCTTGAAAGCCATAGAATTAGATAAGTCGCTCCATTTTAAGATAAAAACAGAAACTGAGAGGTCTGTGAGAGGCAGAATAGCCTGATGAGATATTGTGAATAGTGGACGGGTTCATCATGAGATGAATGAATGGCCAGGGGAAAGTCCTTCAGCTGTGTTGTTAATATGTAAATCTGAGACCATCACTCACAACCTTTGTGCCTCAGTTTTCTCAGTTATATTTGGGGGAATGTCGTATGTATCTGAACTTCCCCAGTGGCTCATTGGTAAAGAAACTGCCTGCAATGCTGGAGTTGCAGAGAGAGGCAGATTCATGAAGTCTGAGTCAGAAAGATCCCCTGGAGAAGGGCATGGCAACACAAGCCAGTATTCTTGCCTGGAGAGTCCCATGGATGGAGGAGTCTGTGGGGTACTATCCATGGAGTCGCAAAGAATCAGACATGACTGAAGTGACTTAGCACACGTGCACAATTTTATATAAGATGCCCTACCTGGCACAAACTAATCAAATCAATGGTATTTCCAAACTAATCTGTACAACATAGGATCAAAATAAGTCATGTAATGTGCTAACCATAATACCAAACACATTGTGTATGTGCAACATGGTGTGCCTCCTGCTGTGGTTTTTATCATAGTGATAATGATTTGAATCAAGTCTCTACTGGATGTGGAATAACCATATTCTAAAATTATTTCTTAGTGTGTTGTCAAGTACAGTGACTTATCTATTGGATTTCTCCACCCTTCTCTTAGAACTTATTTCTGTGACAATTCAGAATCATTGTGGTGCTCTCACCACAATGATTCTGACCTCAAAGGTCAGAGGGAGATTAAGTTTTTTTTTTCCTGACGAATAGCTATTTATCAGAAGTAAACGAACTTTCAGCACTGGAAGAGGACCTGGGCCTGATCATTCATCTTCACTGCCTTCTGCTAATGCACGATTGCTTCTGATAGAACATTCTCAAGAGATTCTTTTTAAGTGACTCTAGCAGTGACACTTCCAATTAGATTGATATTTGTCATAACTATTTTATTGGCTCTTGGTAATCACAGAGTGAATTACTGCTATTACTCTCCAACATTACAATGAATCAGTTCACAGAAGCAATTACAAAGAAGAGTGAATTACTGGAGAGACAGAGTAACTAGTCCGTCTCAAGTAACTAGATACTGTAAAATAACCAGGTCCTAAAGAATGCTGTCATAATATTGTTATCAGTTACTCTGGTTTCTAACTCATTATTAGGCTTACAGATACTAAACATTTTCAGTTAGGTATAAAAGTGACTGACTGGTTTTTGGAAACTCTGCTGAATTGGCTACAAAAGATATATTTCAAGAATGGAAGCATGATAACTGTAGTTAAAAATACAGCATTATGTACTTGAAAGTTGCCAAGAGAGTAAATTTTTAAAGTTCTCATAACAAGAAGAGCAGCCACAATGTGAAGCGATGGATGTTAAATTCATTGTGATTTGTGGCGATATGTACACATATCAAATCATGATGTTGTACACTTTAAATGTATATAATGTTTTATGTCAATTATATGTCAATGAAACTGGAAAAAAGAATCATTTATTTTGAATTAAAAATAGTTTTGTGTCACAGATGTGCCTAGTTAACATTTCAGTTTCACCAGCTACTTACTAGATGTGGGTCCTTCGGCAAATCATTTAATCTCTACATGCCTATTTTTCCCATTTTTACATGGAGTTATTTACAGCTGCAACCATGCAGCATTATTTGAGAATTAAATAAAATAATACAGGCAATCTCTTAGGGTAGTATGCTGTGTATAGTAAGTGGTCAAAACTGCTAGATATTATATATACCAGATATATTTTTCTGACTCTATTAATCAGACAAACATAAATTGCTTATTTTTAGGTGTTAATAATAGTTATTGTGGTAGAAAATGGCCAAATTTAGAATCAAAAGGTCCAAGTTTTGTACTGAGTTCAGCACAATTTGGCTTTATGAACTAAGTCAAATCTCCAAAAATCACTGAATCTAAGCTGTGTGTATAAAGTGTAATACAATACACAATTGTGTCAGGATTGAGGTAAGCCTCAACTATGTTATATATTCAAGTTGTCATATCTTGTTTCATACCTTTTGATACTCAAATAATATTTGTACTGACTTTCCCATTTTATTTACTCAGCTCCCTTGGGAAAGTGACTGAGAAGATATTACTATCCTATTTTTATAGCTAAGGATCTGAGACTCAGTTTGAATGAACTTACATTACCAAAACGTGGTAGGAAGGGAACTGGAACCTAGTTTCTCTCATGTCAGAAGAATAAACACCTTAAACAAAATAGATTTAAACCCCTACCACGTGCCAGCCGTAATTCTTGGCACTAGAAATACAGCAGTGCCCAAATTGATGAAAATATTCCCCTTTCATGGAGTTCAGTTCAGTCTCTCAGTTGTGTCCAACTCTTTGTGACCCCATGAATCACAGCATGCCAGGCCTCCCTGTCCATCACCAATTCCCTGAGTTCACCCAAACTCATGTGCATTGAGTCAGTGATGTCATCCAGCCATCTCATCCTCTGTCGTCCCCTTCTCCTCCTGCTCCCAATCCCTCCCAGCATCAGGGTCTTTTCCAATGAGTCAACTCTTCTCTTGAGGTGGCCAAAGTATTGGAGTTTCAGCCTAAGCATCAGTCCTTCCAATGAACACCCAGGACTGGTCTCCTTTAGGATGCACTGGTTGGATCTCCTTGCAGTCCAAGGGACTCGCAAGAATCTTCTCTAGCACCAGTATTCTTGCCTAATGGGATGAGAGGAATGATTTTTAGAAATTCTATCTGAAAGACATAGTATCCTAGGTGGAATAAGTGCTTTGGAGAAAATTAAGGACAAAATAATGATAGAAGTGTGAGGAACAGGGTATCTTTTAAATAGGGTACCCTGGGAAGCCTTCACTAAGAAAAGGACTGCTGCTGCTTCTGCTAAATTGCTTCAGTCATGTCCAGCTCTGTGTGACCCCGTAGACGGCAGCCCACCAGGCTCCCCCGTCCTTGGGATTCTCCAGGCAAGAACACTAGCCTGGGTTGCCATTTCCTTCTCCAATGCATGAAAGTGGAAAGTGAAAGTGAAGTCGCTAAATTCCAGTAAATACTCAGTGGAGGTTTAGAATAGGTTCACCTGGATCTGCACAAGATATTTCAGGAAGAAGTAACAGAAGAAGCAAAGTCTAGAGGGTGAAACGTGCTGGGATATTTGAGCAACAGCTGGGAGGTCATTACGGTGGGAGTAGACTAAAGAGGAACAGAAGTGTGATAGATAACAAGTGTGGTTACCAAAGGGGAAAGGGTGGGGAAGGATAAATTAGGAATGTGGGATTAACAGAGGCACAGTTTTATATATAAAATAGATAAACCACAAGGACCAACTTTATAGCACAGGGAACTGTATTCAATATATTATAGTAACTTATAATGGAAAAGAATTTGACAAGGAATATATATATATATATATATATATATATATATATACACGCACTGAATCACTTTCCTGTATACCTGGGAAAGTGGGAAAGTGTTAGTCGCTCAGTCATGTCCAACTCTTTGTGACCCTATGAACTGTAGCCCACCAGTCTCCTCTGTCCATAGAATTCTCCAGGCAAGAATACTGGAATAGGTTGCCATTCCTTTCTCCAGGGGATCTTCCTGACTCAGGGATAGAAATCAGGTCTCTTGTATTGCAGGCAGATTTGTTACTGATTGAGTTACCAGAGAAGCTGTATACCTGAATCAGTGTAAGTCAACTATACTTCAATTAAAAAAAGAAATAGGAAGTGAGATCTGAGAGCTAGCATGCTAGCTTGTATAGTGAAGTTGCTTAGTCATGTCCGACTCTTTGCGACCCCATGGGCTGTAGCCTGCCAGGCTCCTCTGTCCATGGGATTTCCATGCAAGAATACTGGAGTGGTTTGCCATTTCCTTCTCCAGGGGATCTTCCTGACCTAGGAATCAAATCCGGGTCTCCCACACTGCAGGCAAAATCTTTACTGTCTGAGCCACCAGGGATAACCTAACTTGTATAGGACTTCACTAGTGTTTTTTTGTTTGTTTGTTTTCCAAGAGATTTGGCCTTTTATTAGAATGAGTTGGAAGCTACTGGAAACTTGAGCAAACAAAAGCCACAATCTGATTTATCTTTTGATATAATCAATCTAGCTGCTATTTGGACAATAGGCAAAAGGAAGGGAGAGTATAGTAGGTCTCCTTTGCAATGAAACTTAACAGAACTTATAGTGGCTTGGACCACTATGTTAAAAATGGAGATGGAGAAATGAGTCATACTTTAGATGTACTCTTGAGACATTTTTGAAGTTAGCACTAATGGGATTTTTTAATATACTTGATATGGAATATAGGAGAAAGAGTAGAGTCAGTTTTTTTTTTGGATTGAGAATATGGTAGGATGTAATTACCCTTCTATGAGAAGAAATTGTAGGGAGAGTAAATTGATAGCAAAAGGAAGCTCAGTAATGCTAATTTGAAGTTGCCTGTGTGTGTTAGTGTCCAACTCTTTGGGACCCCATGTACTGTTGTGCACCAGGCTCCTCTGTCCGTGGAACTCTCCAGCAAGCATACTGGAGTGGGTTGTCATTGCCTTCTCCAGGATCTCTTCCTGACCTAGGGATCAAACTCAGGTCTCCTGCATTTCAGGCAGATTCTTTACCATCCAAGATACCAGGGAAGCTATTAGAACTCAAACTGGGTCTATCAAATAGACAGTTGCTTGTAAGCACGGCACACAGTCAGAGGTTGGTGCTGAAATGGTAATTTGACAATCCCAGACATAAGGATGATGTTTAAAATTAGCATGGATTTTTAATCTAAGCCTGGATTAGATCTAGAAGGGAGTTAGTCTAATAGAAAACAGGAGAAGTTCAAGATGTGAGCCATGGTGCATTGTATTATTACAAATCTGGGGAAGTGAGAAAACTTCAGAGGAGATTAAGAAAGTTTAATCCATTCAAGAGGGAAAACTGGAGAGAATGATGTTTTGGAGGCCAAATTTTTAGAAAGGTGTTTTAATTGACAAGAAGTATCAAATTGGTATAGAATAAGGACTGCACTGAACTGAAGGACTTAACTGGGCTTCCCAGATGGTGCTAGTGGTAAAGAACCTGCCTGCGAATGCAAGAGATGTACAAGACAAGAGTCGTGAGTTTGATTCCTGGGTCGGGAAGATCCCCTGGAAGAGGTCATGCAATGCACTCCAATATTGTTGCCTGGAGAATCCCATGAAGAGAAGAGCCTGGTGGGCTGCAGTCCATAGGTTCACAAAGAGTCAGACATGACTGAAGTGACTTAGCACACTTGTGAGACCTTAACTACAGCCTTGCTAATGTCTGATTTATACCAAGATAGACTAAGGAAAAATTATCCCTTATATTTCAATGTCCATTGTGTGCACAGGGATGATGGTGATTATAGACAAAAAAAAAAAAAAAGCAACAGCCAAAACATTCACAGATAAAGCATTGTCTCTATCTTTAAAACTCTAAGGCAAGGAGATAGAGTTAGGGACATTCACTGTAAGTTTCGTAATGAATGATAATCAATAGTCTGTGGGACTCTAGATAGATGAGGTAGAAGTTTATGTTGATAGGCAGCTTCAGAGGGTACAAAGGTCATATTTGAGCTGGGTATTGAAGAGTGACTAAGTTTGTTGGGTAGGCAATGGAAATGGGAAAAAGAATAATGACATTTCAGGCAGATAAGATAAAGTGACAAATGCCACAGAGGTATGAAAAAGCAGAGTAAGTTCAGGGATGAGGCATAAACTCATTTGAGTGAAAGAGATTGTAAAGAGTAAAATGTGGGTAAAACAACAGTTACATACATTTTTTTTGCCTTTATGGAAAACCTTGCTGAACAAGTCCAATAGAAAGGAAAATGTGATAAAGTGAGATATTTATCCAGAACCAAATATTATAATTACTATCATTTTTTAAAAAGCTTTTTATATTCTGGGAAAAGCCTCAAGCACAATATATTGTGTAATGAATATACCCCTGGAAAAATATAAATTGTTCCCTGTAGGTTACTCCATTAGGTAGATTTTAATTTCAAATAATTTTGCTTGGGCTATTTTCTAACTTCCTTAAATGTAATGTATTTTCATTTTATCTCTTTCCTAGAAATGTTTCTCTGTATTGTGAGGCTGCAAGATCACCCAGGGAGAGTGGGGCCAAATAGGCTGAAACATCTGACACACTGAATGTATGTGAGTACAATATTAACAGCTTTAAAAAAAAAAAAAGGAGGTGGGAGAAAAAGTGTCTTGTTATGATTTAAAGTGCTTTCGAGTATATAGGCTGTTAGTGAATTAATATGGCTAATTGCTGGATCCTTGGCATAGACAAGCTCTCATTGGTGAGTGTGGGTTTTGTGTGTGTACCTGTGAAAAGGGCTTAATTTCTCCTTGAAGGATATTCATTCCATTTTTTGCCAGGCATTACTGTCTCTCATAACTGTTCTGCTTCTAGTAAAACTTTGAAAGCCTGCTCTCTGACCACAGCTGTGTATATTCCCATTTCTGCTCCCTGAAGGCTATATAACCATTCTTTTTTTTTTTTTCTTTTTTTTTTAATGTGGACAATTTAAAATATTTTTATTGAGTTTGTTACAATGCTGTTTCTATTGTATGTTTTGGTTTTCTGGCCACGAGGCATGTGGGATCTTACCTCCCTTACTAGAGACAGAGCCTGCACCTGCTCCATTGGAAGGCAAAGTCTCAATGACTAGGTCACCAGGGAAGTCCCTCTAACCCATTCTTTATCCTCCTTATATCTTCCTCTGTCAATCTGGGCCCTCAGACACCACATGGAGTTTTATGTGTCTTCCTGTATCTAAAGTCAACTAATGGGCCAGTTCTCTCCAAACCTCTTGCTCTTTATCAACTTGATCTCCACCATATATACCTTGCCAGTTGTCAAGGTAGTATTTATTTGTGTAGTTATTAGATTGTTGTATGTATCTTTCACCAAATCAAACACTCCATGTAGACAAGGATCATTCTCGTTTGCTGACATATCATAGATGGTCCACATTTTCAGACTGTCTGATCCCGCATGGTTCTGAGTGGAATTTGGCTACGTTAATGTTCCAGCCCTTTTACGGGTTTTCAAAATCTGTATTCTTTTTGGGCTTAGATATTCCCCAGGTTGTCTCAGTTTCAGATAAAACAGCCTCTTGCTTTTTAGAAAAGATAAAGCTATCTGATATGAACATCATTGAATTTTTCTTCTTTAGACCTTAAAATATCTCTGTTACTATTGATATTTTTTATAGTCTATTTCCTGTTTACCAAAATAGCTTTGTAAATATATTACATTTTAATCCTAACAGTTGCCATTTTTTATGAACTTTGTTAAATCAGCTATTCCTTTCTGTTTTTTATTTCTCCATTTTTATTATTTCTTCCACACAGGCCAAAAAAAAAAAAAAATCATGCTTTTATGCCCCATATCTTGGAAAAGATTCAACAACCAAAATCAAAACAAAAAACCCTCTTTCATCTCACTACCATCTTATTTTTACCCTCACTTAGCCACCTTTACCCTTCAAAGTCTCTCTAGAGCAGTCAATGTTATTTGCCAATTCATGGTAATTTCAACAAAAGAAGGGGCTATTTTTATTTTTGTAGTACAGTGTATTTCCAGCACCTAGCACAATATATAAAGTGGTAAAGGCTCAATAATTAAATGAGCTAATTTTAGCTATCCTTTCACTTCCCACTCTCTACCTGAGTGTTAAAATTTTGCTTCAAGCACTGCTTAAATTACTCTTACCAAAATAACTAACCAAAATAGCTCCCTTCTGTATTATTCAATTCATGACCACATTTCAAATACTCCTTTCATATCCTATATCTTAATCTATCTCAATTACTGTTAACTGTGTACCTGGCTCATCATTTAATCAGAGCCTCAACTTCTAGAGCTCATGATAATTAACTTGGCCTTTCCTTATCCCTCACAATTCTTAAAAAAGTGTTTCAGTTCAGTTCAGTTCAGTCGCTCAGTCATGTCTATTCATGCTATTCATATCCTATGAATCACACCATGTCAGGCCTCCCTGTCCATCACCAACTCCTGGAGTTCACTCAAACTCATGTCCATCCAGTCGGTGATGCCATCCAGCCATCTCATCCTCTGTCATCCCCTTCTCCTTCTGCCCCTAATCCCTCCTAGCATCAGAGTGTTTTCCAATAAGTCAACTCTTCGCATGAGGTGGACAAAGTATTGGAGTTTCAGCTTCAGCATCAGTCCTTGCAAAGAACACCCAAGACTGATCTCCTTTAGAATGGACTGGTTGCATCTCCTTGCAGTCCACAGGACTCTCAGGAGTCTTCTCCAACACCACAGTTTAAAAGCATCAATTCTTCGGCGCTCAGCTTTCTTCACAGTCCAACTCTCACATCCATACATGACCACTGGAAAAACCATAGCCTTGACTAGGTGGACCTTTGTTGACAAAGTAATGTCTCTGCTTTTAAATATGCTTTCTAGGTTGGTCATAACTTTCCTTCCAAGGAGTCAGTGTCTTTTAATTTCATGGCTGCAATCACCATCTGCAGTGATTTTGGAGCCCCCAAAAATAAAGTCTGACACTGTTTCCACTGTTTCCCCATCTATTTCCCATGAAGTGATGTAACCAGATGCCATGATCTTATTTTTCTGAATGTTGAGCTTTAAGCCAACTTTTTCACTCTCCTCTTTCACTTTCATCAAGAGGCTTTTGAGTTCCTCTTCACTTTCTGCCATAAGGGTGGTGTCATCTGCATATCTGAGGTGATTGATTTTTCTCCCAGCAATCTTGATTCCAGCTTGTGCTTCTTCCAGCCCAGCGTTTCTCATGAGGTACTCTACATGTAAGTTAAATAATCAGGGTGACGATATATAGCCTTGATGTACTCCTTTTCCTATTTGGAACCAGTCTGTTGTTCCATGTCCAGTTCTAACTGTTGCTTCCTGAGCTGCATACAGGTTTCTCAAGAGGCAGGTCAAGTGGTCTGGTATTCCCATCTCTTTCAGAATTTTCCACAGTTTATTGTGATCCACACAGTCAAAGGCTTTGGGATAGTCAATAAAGCAGAAATAGACGTTTTTCTGAAACTCTCTTGCTTTCTTGGTGATCCAGCGGATGTTGGCAATTTGATCTCTGGTCCCTCTACCTTTTCAAAAAGCAGCTTGAACATCTGGAAGTTCACGTTTCACATATTGCTGAAGCCTGGCTTGGAGAATTTTGAGCATTACTTTACTAGCATGTGAGATGAGTGCAATTATGAGGTAGTTTGAGCACTCTTTGGCATTGCCTTTCTTTGGGATCAGAATGAAAACTGACCTTTTCCCGTCTTGTGGCCACTGCTGAGTTTTCCAAATTTGCTGGCATATTGAGTGCAGCATTTTCACAGCATCATCTTTCAGGATTTGAAATAGCTCAATTGGAATTCCATCACCTCCACTAGCTTTGTTTGTAGTGATGCTTTCTAAGGCCCCCTTGACTTCACATTCCAGGATGTCTGGCTCTAGGTCAGTGATCACACCATCGTGATTGTCTTGGTTGTGAAGATCTTTTTTGTACAGTTCTTCTGCGTATTCTTACCACCTCTTCTTAATATCCTCTGCTCTGTAACACAACACAAAGTGTTTACTTGTTCTTAATTACTAGTGAGTTGAATTAATAACTTTGATTATTGAAAGGTCATCTAGTATTGCTCTGACCACATTATATTACCTTTGATGAAATAGTTCAGTCAATCCTATAATAATTCAATCAATAAAAATGTGAAGACATGATGGGATTGCCTTTTATTAACCATTTCAAATCATTAATGTAATAATTTAAAAAACCCTATGCTGAATGAATCATGATATATGTGGTTTGTATTTATGATCCTTTACTTTCAGTAATTAGAACTATCTAGTTATTGTATGTTATGTGCATATGTGTATACATAGTTATCATGGAATTCTTTGAAATGTACCTATTTCCATATAAGGGACTAGCAAATTTCATTAGTTTTATTTTTTTTTCTGTTCTTTTTTCTTTAATTTAAATTTATTTATTTTAATAGGAGACTAATTACTTTACAATATTGTATTGGTTTTGCCATACCTCAACATGAATCTGCCACAGTTGTACACGTGTTCCCAATCCTGAACCCCCCTTCTACCTCCCTCCCCATACTATCCCTCTGGGTCATCCCAGTGCACCAGCCCCAAGCCTCTTGTATCCTGCATCAAACCTGGACTGGCGATTCATTTCTTATATGATATTATACATGTTTCAATGCCATTCTCCCAAATCATCCCACCCTCTCCCTCTCCCAGAGTCCAAAAAACTGTTCTATACATCAGTGTCTCTTTTGCTGTCTCACATACAGGGTTATTATTACCATCTGTCTAAATTCCATATACATGTGTTAGTATACTGTATTGGTGTTTTTCTTTCTGGCTTACTTCACTCTGTATAATTGGCTCCAGTTTCATCCACCTCATTAGAACTGATTCAAATGTATTCTTTTTAATGGCTGAGTAATACTCCATTGTGTATATGTACCACTGCTTTCTTATCCATTCATCTGCTGATGGACATCTAGGTTGCTTCCATGTCCTGGCTATTATAAACAGTGCTGTGATGAACATTGGGGTATATGTGTCTCTTTCCCTTCTGGTTTCCTCAGTGTGTATGCCCAGCAGTGGGATTGCTGAATCATAAGGCAGTTCTATTTCCAGTTTTTTAAGGATCTCCACACTGTTCTCCATAGTGGCTGTACTAGTTTGCATTCCCACCAACAGTGTAAGAGGGTTCCCTTTTCTCCACACCTTCTCCAGAATTTATTGCTTGTAGACTTTTGGATTGCAGCCATTCTGACTGGTGTGAAAAGGTACCTCATTGTGGTTTTGATTTGCATTTCTCTGATAATGAGTGATGTTGAGCATCTTTTCATGTGTTTGTTAGCCATCTGTATGTCTTCTGTGGAGAAATTATGTATATTTTTTTTCAAAATTTTCTAACACTAAAACGCATTTTATGTATAAGATAGTATGATTTTCAGCATGTTTTTCTTTTATGTGATATGTACAATAGCCCATGATATCGTAATATTTTAATTTCTGAAATCAGAGTATCAAACATTGGTGATATTGTGTGTGTATGAATGACAGTCAATTCCTTTTGCATTATTTATTTTTTAATTGAAGGATAGTTTTTTTTACAGTGTTTTACTCTGCTGTACAACAATGTGAATCAGCCACAACTATATACATACTCACACATATACCCCCTTCCTCTTGAGTCCCCCTCCCACCTGTCTATGCAGTCTCAGAGCTCTGGGCTGGGTTCCCTGGGTCACAGAGCAGCTTTGTATTAGCTCTCTGTTTTACATGGTGTATATATGTCAATGCTACTTTCACAAATACCCCTCCTTCCCTCACTGTGTCCACAAGTCTGTTTTCTCTGAATCTCTATTCCTGCCCTACAAATAGGTTCATCAGCGCCACTTTTCTAGATTTCATATATATGCATTAATATACAATATTTGTTTTTCTCTTTCTGACATCATTTTTTGTGACTAGGTTCATCCACCTCAGTTCAAATGATTCACATTTGTTCCTTTTTAGTATACATGTTTCACAACTTCTTTATGCATTCATCTGTCAATGGATGTCTAAATCGCTTCTATGTCCTAGCTATTATAAATAACACTGCAGTGAACATTGGGGTACATATGTCCTTTTGAATTGCGGTTTTCTCACAGTTAAATGACCAGTGGTGCGATTGTTGGGTCATATGGTAGTTTTATTCCTAGTTTTTAAAGAAATCTTCATACTTTTCTCCATAGTGTCTTTGACAATGAATTCTGAAAGAAAGATTATACCTTCTCACTTACATGCTGTCTGAAAGTCCTTTATGGTTTAAACTGAGAAAGTTGCTACTAAAAAATGCCATAAAATTTAGTGAAATAAAAAGAAACTGGTTATTTTAATTGCTTGAGTTACAGTGTGTTTAAGAAAATATTTGTTCTACAATTCCTTTTTAAACTTTTAAATAATATTTGAAGTCAAGTGTACTTTGAATCAGTTTATAAAGACAAAAATGTTTACATTGATTCCTTAGGAAAAAGTGTTAAAAATGAATGAAGAGTTTTTCCTCCTGATGAGATAATATCATCTGTTTAAAAATAACTATATAGTGGCCTGATAGAGATACTAGTCCTCCCAATAATTCAGTAGAAGTCAAGTTCTGTGTAGAACACTAAAGTGAACAATAATATGTCAAAGGAAAAAGAAGCCTCTGAGTACGTTCCACTTGCAGGCAAGGACATCATTTAGTTATAATAATAGAAATTACAGGTTAATCAATATACCTTTTGCTATTAATCCATTTTTGACTGCCTGCAGATATTTTAATAACAGGAAAATCATCCGTCTAATGAGTCATTTCAAAGAGAAAAGGGCTGGAATTCTTTCATTTTTAATTCAGCCGTTCAGAATTGACATGTATATTTTGCATTCTTGCTACTCTTGTAAGAATCTAGCATATCACTGTGGACTCAAGAGATCTTTCTAGGCAACTTAAAAAAACATTTATGGTTATTATTGGTGACACAAATTGATCAGCCATCAGCAGATACACGTTGTATTACTTTGCTAGGGTCTAGATGTTTGGTGATATATTTCCCATAGTCAGGGCCTGTTGTAATACAACTACAAGCTAGGTTATATTTTTACCAAAATTTGCTTGTGTTTTTTACTAATTTTATTTATCTATTTTTATTTACAAAATGACAATGCATACTTATTTAAAAAATATCAGAGTACACAGAACATCCTTAAGATCATGAACATTCATGCTATTCCCTTGCTGAACGTAGCCTTCATTATCATGGATGCACAGATGCATGCAGATCCTATTTCTATGCACATATTACAATTGTGTATTTATTATAAATATATTTAGTGGGTATGTGTATAATTTTGTTTTATAGTTTGTGTGGTATTTATTTATAGGCATCTATCTTGATTTATTTATCTAATCAGTTCAGTTCAGTAGCTCAGTCATGTCCGAGTCTTTGTGACCCCAAGAACCGCAGCTAGCCAGGTCTCCCTGTCCATCACCAATTCTCAGAGTCCATCCACACCCATGTCCATTGAGTCGGTGATGCCATCCAACCATCTCATCCTCTGTCATCCCCTTCTCCCCTGCCGTAAATCTTTCTGAGCATCAGGGGCTTTTGAAATGAGTCAAGTCTTTGCATCAGGTGGCCAAAGTATTGGAGTTTCAGCTTCAGCATCAGTCCTTCTAATGAGCACCCAGGACTGATCTCCTTTAAGAAGGACTGGTTGGATCTCCTTGCTGTCCTAGGAACTATCAAGAGTCTTTTCCAAAACCACAGTTGAAAAGCATCAATTCTTCAGCACTCAGCTTTCTTTATAGTCCAAATCTCACATCCATACATGACCACTGGAAAAACCATAGCCTTGACTAGATGGACCTTTGTTGACAAAGTAATGTCTCTGCATTTGAATATGCTCTCTAGGTTGGTCATAACTTTCCTTCCAAGGAGTAAGCGTCTTTTAATTTCATGGCTGCAATCACCATCTGCAGTGATTTTGAAGTCAAGAAAAATAAAGTCAGCCACTATTTCCCCTGTTTCCCCATCTATTTCCCATGAAGTGATGGGACCAGATGCCATGATCTTTGTTTTCTGAATGTTGAGCTTTAAGCCAACTTTTTCACTCTCCACTTTCACTTTCATCAAGAGGCCCTTTTGTTCTTCTTCACTTTCTGCCATAAGGGTGGTGTCATCTGCATATCTGAGGTGACTGATATTTCTCCCGGCAATCTTGATTCCAGCTTGTGCTTCTTCCAGTCCAGCGTTTCTCATGAGGTACTCTGCATAGAAGTTAAATAAGCAGGGTGACAATATACAGCCTTGACGTACTCCTTTTCCTATTTGGAACCAGTCTGTTGTTCCATGTCCAGTTCTAACTGTTGCTTCCTGACCTGCATACAGGTTTATCAAGAGGCAGGTCAGATAGTCTGGTATTACCATCTCTTTCAGAATTTTCCACAGTTTATTGTTACCCACACAGTCAAAGGCTTTGCCGTGGTCAATAAAGCAGAAATAGATGTTTTTTAGGGACTATCTTGCTTTCTCGATGATCCAGCAGATGTTGGCAATTTGATCTCTGGCTCCTCTGCCTTTTCTAAAAGCAGCTTGAACATCAGGAAGTACACTGTTCATGTATTGCTGAAGCCTGGCTTGAAGAATTTTGAGCATTACTTTACTAGCGTGTAAGAAGAGTGCAATTGTGTGATAGTTTGAGCATTCTTTGGCATTGCCTTTCTTTGGGATTGGAATGAAAACTGACCTTTTCCAGTCCTGTGGCCACTGCTCAGTTTTCCAAATTCGCTGGCATATTGAGTGCAGCACTTTCATAGCATCATCTTTCAGGATTTGAAAGAGCTTAACTGGAATTCCATCACCTTCATTAGCTTTGTTCATAGAGATGCTTCCTAAGGCCCACTTGACTTCACATTCCAGGATGTCTGACTCTAGGTGAATGATCACATCATCATGAATATCTGGGTCATGAAGATCATTTTTGTATAGTTCTTCTGTGTATTCTTGCCACCTCTTCTTAATATCTTCTGCTTCTGTTAGGTCCATACCATTTCTGTCCTTTATTGAGCCCATCTTTGCATGAATATTCCCTTGGTATCTCTAAGTTTCTTGAAAAGATATCTAGTCTTTCCCATTCTATTGTTTTCCTCTATTTCTTTGCATTGGTCACTGAGGAAGGCTTTCTTATCTCCTTGCTATTCTTTGGAACTCTGAATTCAGATGCTTATATCTTTCCTTTTGTCCTTTGCTTTTTGCTTCCCTTCTTTTCACAGTATTTGTAAGACCTCCTCTGACAGCCATTTTGCTTTTTTGCATTTCTTTTTCCTGGGGATGGTCTTCCTCCCAGTCTCCTGTACAATGTCACAAACATCCATCCATAGTTCATCATGCACTCTGTCTATCAGATCTAGTCCCTTAAATCTATTTCTCACTTCCACTCTATAGTCATAAGTGATTTGATTTAGGCCATACCTGAATGGTCTAGTGGTTTTCCCCACTTCCTTCAATTTTAGTCTGAATTTGGCAACAAGGAGTTCATGATCTGAGCCACAGTCAGCTCCTGGTCTTGTTTCTGCTGACTGTATACAGCTTCTCCATCTTTGGCTGCAAAAAATATAATTAATCTGATTTCAGTGTTGACCATCTGGTGATGTCCATGTGTAGAGTCTTCTTTTGTGTTGTTGGAAGAGGGTGTTTGCTGTGACCAGTGCGTTCTCTTGTCAGAACTCTGTTAGCCTTTGCCCTGCTTCATTCTGTGCTCCAAGGCCAAATTTGCTTGTTACCCCAGGTGTTTCTTGATTTCCTACTTTTGCATTCCGGTCTCCTATAATGAAAAGGACATCTTTTTTGGTCTTGGATTTCTTTTAGCTAATACTGTAGTGTTAATTGTATATTATATCCAAAGTTTTATTGTCAGGAAAGTGCCTGGATAAACATGCTCATAACTTTGTTTTTTTCTTTTTGGCTGCACAATGTGGCATATAGGATCTTAGTTCCCTGACCAGGGATCAAACCTCTACAGCTGCAGTGGTAGCAGAGTCCTAACCACTGGACAATCAAGGAATTTCTTCCTGCTTATAACTTTTTAATTGATAGCCTTCAGTATTTTAGTATAATCAGTTCCCCAAAATAACATATTGGAGTAGCAATCACACAAAATTTGAGGGTTTTGCATCCTTCCTATGTCTAAAAAATTTAACAATTTAAGAAAGTGATGGATTATTTTCAACAATATTTATTATGTTCATAATATTACCAGTCAGAAGGATGTTGTCTTAGTCCACTGGGGCTTCTATAGTAAAGTACAATAGACTGGGTGGTTTAAACAGCAAATATTTATTTCTCATTATTCTGGAGGCTGTAAATCCAAGACCAAGAGGCCGACAGATTGGGTGTCTGGTGAGCACCCACTTATTGGTCCAAAGATAGCCTTCTCTCTGTATTCACATGGCAGAAAGTGAGAGAAAGCTCTCTGGGATCTCTAATAAGGGTGCTAACCCCATCATGAGGGCTCCAACCTTATGATGTAAGCACCTCTCAAGGTCCACCTCCACATGCCATCACACTGGGGATTAGGTTTCAACAAATGAATTTGGGGCAGCATAAACAGTGGTATATGACAATGCTCTTCAGTTATTATTTTGATTTTCTTTATTCATGCTTAATAAGCATTAGGATTTTTCATACATTTATTGTCTGTTTTTCTTTTATTAATTGTGCACATATGTCCTCATCTGGATCATGTTTTCTGCGAACAAACCAAGAGGAGACAACATGCTGTAGAACATGGGGCTAATAAGGAAGAAGGAGGAAAGGCATTCTCCCCAGTAATCATCACTGCCTCCTGGAAAATAATCACTTCTCCTGCAGACTTTTGATGAATTTGGCATTTCTACTGAATGCCAAAGAAAACATGCAATTTAGGGAAACGCCAGTCTGACTGGTTCTTGGCATCTATGGTAATTAAAGGGAAAACAACTTAGGCTTTCACTTCTTTTATAAACCACATGTTAACAGGTGGTATCAGCACTGTTACCTGTAAACGTTGAGATCTTTCTACGTTAAAGAAAGAATTCAAAAGAAATCAGGAAGATACATTGACTATCTATCTCTTGACTATCTGGCATTTGAAGTGGTGGACTAAGAATTCACTTATGTTACATTCTTTTGGTCAAAAGATATGCAAGTTTTATTTCAGAATCCACTTTATCCATATTTATTTTCCCTGTTCCTGAGTAATACCTGTCACAAATTAAAAGTTCAAGAAATGCATAATTATATCTGATTTATAGATGATAAAAATCGATGATTAGAGAATCTGGGTAGCTTTGTCAAGAGTCACACAGCTTGAAAGGCATAGTCTCAAAATTCAACATCAGTTTGTCCAAACCCAAATGCTATACTCTAAGATAATGTTTCTTCTGCTATGTATCATTGTAATGCATGATGGGCTACAAAATGCTGTGGAACAAATAACCCAACCATCTCACGGTTTAAAAGCAACAATGGCTCTTTGCTCCATAAATCATGTAATAATTGCTTATTAGCCAAGCGCTCTGCTCCTGACTGTTTTCTCTCCAGGAACCTGGTGAAGTAGCAAATCCTCTCTGGATCATTTATGGTTACCAAGATGAAGGAATGAAGCACATGTGATATATCTGGTCTTATTTCACTAGTTAAAGCAAGTCACTGAATTTCATGAGTGTCATGAAACTTCATGGAATTTTAAGGATGGGAAGGTGAAATTGGGTGGACTCAAGTAGTGACAAGGGTACTTATTGATATAAGTGAAAGAGGATGGCAGGAAGAACCAAATCTGAGAAAGAAATATGAAGATGGTACACAGTAGGGGAGAAAAATCTAAATATTGTGAGAGGCACCTCCCTCTCATTACCAAATACTCAAATAACTGTGATAGTGTTATGTGTCAACTTAACTGGGCTGCAATATCTAGATATTTGGTCAGATATTATTATAGTTGTTTCTCTAAAGGTGACTTTTGGTCTAGAGTAAAGTTTAAATGAGTAGACTTGGAGTAAAACAGATTATTTTGCATAATGTGGGTAGGACTCGTTCAACCAGCTGAAAGTCTTAATGGAACAAAGATCAACCTCTTCTGAACAAGAAAAAAAATGGTGTCCGTCATCTGTCTTTGGACTGGAATTGCAAATATTCCTGACAACAAGGTCTTCATTTAAAAGAGACCTTGAATGGATAGAAGATGATATCCAATGATATTCCAAGGCATTAGTTCAACTTCTAATAGGCAGGGCAATCCTCAGGCAGATAGAGTACCAAGGTGAATATGGAGAAGGGTAAAATTTACATGGTCCAAGAGGATAATAAACAAACACCTATCTGGTTGGTTCTGTTTCTCTGGAGAACCCTAACTAATACAGACTCTTATTTCCTTGCAGAACAACATTCACTCCCTAAAATAGACAACCCAGAATAGGCATCCAGTTAATGTGTTGAACTCAGAGTCTTAGACCATAAAAGAGGCTTGTAGTCTCTTCATCAGTATGGCTATAACCCTGGAGATCTATGATTCAAAGGGCAAATCACATGCCCTTTTGCAGCTTATAGGTAGTAATCAAACACCAATGGGAATAAACACTTTTGGAAGACTGGATATGTTCTTTGATTAGGTATAATTTCACTCCATTGGAGGGGTTCCTCTGTTCATGAATTTCCATTTACATTCTTTTGATTTGTCCGTTTGGAATATTCTTGGAGAAGGAAATGGCAACCCACTCCAGTGTTCTTGCCTGGAGAATCCCAGGGACGGGGGAGCCTGGTGGGCTGCCGTCTGTGGGGTCACACAGAGTTGGACATGACTGAAGCGACTTAGCAGCAGTAGCAGCAGTTTGGAATATTCTACCTTTTCCATTATCATTCTTGGTTGCATTAGAAATGTACCTTGGAAAATATGCTCTCCTAGGAGAAATGAGCAGATTTTTTCAACCTACTTTTTTACCCCCAGGCTCTTTTTAAAATTTCAAGTCTTGGTCTGGAAAACTTAGTTCGCTCCTTACTCATCTGGTAGACTGTGTGCTGTTATCTACTCTAGCGGTACTTTTTAAGGTGTATTTCTTAGCTTTTGCTACATTCCTTTGGTTTCCTTCTCCAATTACTTTATTCTCTAGGCTGAATTGTGGGCATTTATTAGGTTTCAGTTGGAGCTTATTAGGTTTCAGTTGGAGAACAACACCCCATGTCTCTAATTTCATAGCCTAAGTGTCTAATTGAAATGAACTACTAGGCAGCTGAATTCTTACTCTAAGACCACCTTAATCACTTCAGGGCCTTTAACAATAGATGTGCTGGTCTTATTGTTGATTGATCCTATTACAGCCTGTTTTAATGAACTTGGCCCCTGAGATCTTCTTGTTTTCCTTGTTTCATATTTGAAGCTATAAAGTCCTTGAATTTGTGGGCTGTCTTTGTTCTCTTACTAATTTTAAGTGGGTTGATTATTTTCTGAGCTCATCTTTTTTCTTAGTGATTTGCTAAACATAGACAACACAGAGAATTATGTTCTATATTCTAATTTTTCCCTAAAGATACAAGTTCATTGCTGCTGCTAAGTCGCTTCAGTCGTGTCCGACTCTGTGCGACTCCACAGACGGAAACACACCAAGCTCCCCCGTCCCCGGAATTCTCCAGGCAAGAACGCTGGAGTGGGTTGCCATTTCCTTACTTCTGTGAAATAATTGCCAACTTACAAGAGGTGAGATCTTCACCAAATGCTTTGCCATTACATAGAGAAGTTACCATCTTTTTTTGTCTCCTTTAACAATTTTCCACTATTTTTGTCCATTAAGCCAAGGTCACACACTTTACATCTTGATATGATAGCATTCTTCTTTTAGATATCAATGTCTTTATGAGTTTAAATAGACTAGTTTTAGTAAAAACAACTCCCACATGTAAGTGGCTTTAAATATCAAAGGCATATATATGCCTTTGTTTTATATATATATATCTTCCCAGGTGGCACAATAGTAAAGAATCCATCTGCGAATGCAAGAGACGTTAAGAGACAAGGGTTTGATCCCTGGTCTGGGAAGATCCCCTGGAGCAGGAAATGGCAACTCATCCCAGTATCTTGCCTGAAAATTTCATGGAGTGTGGAGCCTTGTGGTCTACACTCCATGGGGTCTCAGAGTTGGACATAACTGAGTGACTGAGTGTGCACGTATATTTACTACTCATTGGAGATCAGCTCTGTTCTGTGTCGGTCTTATTTAGGACTGCTGGCCATGCTTCCAAATTTGCTGAGGGGGGCAAACAGGAACATGAATATGGTATAATGACTATTAAATCCTCCCCTTAAAAGTGACTGACTTCTCGTCATGTGTTAATGGACAAAGCAATGCACAAGAGTACAATTGTCTTCAATGAGGTAGGAATGTGCAATCCCGAAAAAATATTCCTGAAAGAAAAACTAGAAATACTGAGTGAATAATACGAATGCCACATGCTCATAAACATCAATACTTTATTTCTGAGGAGCATGCCAAACTGTAATCTCCAAGATGGCAATACCATTTTTTTTTTAATTTGGATCACTGAGTCTTTTTGCTCAATGCATAGAAATATGTAGGTACTCAATAAATATCTGTTTAATTACATGAATATTACAATGTTTTCTTAATAGTGATAGAAGATGCATGCCATTTCAGATTTGTAGAGTTCACTTCACCCATTTCATCCAATACAGGCTCTGATATATCAGTGCCTTTGCACTGAATTGTAAAATTTATATGACTTTTTCTCTTGGTTCCCTATGCTATGAAAGTGAGTGATGACTAACTTTAGAAGAGTATAAAATTATTAATAAACTGGAGGCCTTTTTAAAAAGCAGAGACAGAAAACAAGCTGGAAGGGGGATTCTGACATTGCAGTATACTTTTGTTGATGAATTACATTGTGTACCAGAAACATATTTAAAATAATCTTGACAAGAGAATTAATGAACTGCCAGGAACTATCCTAAGGCAACACTGAATTTAGGAGTTCTGTAGCCAATAGCAACTTTATTGTTCCTCTATTGCAGATATCTTCAAAGGAGTTGTAAACACTGATCACACACCTCTACAAAGATAATAGTTGTGGTTGAAGAAATAGCTTATTCAACATTTGGACTAGCAAGGAGAAAAGTCAGTCATTTTCTGTGGGACAAATATATTCTCATTAAAGAACACATTACACTTTAATTAAAATGATAATTTAAATCTCTACTCTAAAAATCTGAAAACATATATAATGTGGTGTTGGGTGTAAAGAGGAAAGAAAGGGGAAAGAGAAGAAAGACATGAGGGGGACAGAGGAACAGAAGAGGTTAACTTATTGTTCTTAAGTGTTGAATTACATATATCTACCTTTTCCCCCAAAACTAAAAATAAAATTGTTTGAAATATACAAACTCAGCAGCAAAGTTACTGATACTTAAGATTATTCTCAAACTTTGAATTTGTTTTGCTCAATAAGAAGTTGTGCTATTTGTCTTTAGGAAGCATGAAAAAGTGGGCTTTAGAATGTCCACATAAAATAGCAGAGATTGGATAATTCCAAAAATGCAGTTCTTGCTGAATCTATCAGAGCATTGGTACTAATTTACAAAGAGCTAGATTTTATTAGTTTTCCTTTGCTGATGTAACAAGTTAATACAAGTTTAGTGGCTTAAAATAGTCATTTTAATACCATACAATTCTATATGGCAGAAGTCTGACCACAGGTCTCAATGGGCTAAAATTAATGTGTCAGGAGGGTTGCATTCCCACCTGAAGGTTCTAGGAGAAGATCCATTTCTTTGCTAACAAAGTTTAGTTCCTTGCAGTTGTGGGACTGAAATTCCTGTCCTTGCTGGCTCTCAGCTGAGGGTCATTCGCACTTATTGAAGCCATTCACATGCCTTGTCTCATGGCTTTCTCTATCTTCAAAGCCAGTGTTGGCAGATCAATTCCTTCTCACATTTGAATCTCTCCAATCCATTCTTCTGCCCTTCTCTTCTACTTTTTAAAAAGAATTTATTACTTGATTTACTTTTCATTGGAGTATAATTGCTTTTCAATGCTGTTAGTTTCTGCTGTACAACAAAGTGAATCAGCTATATATATGCATTCTCTTCCACTTTTAAGGACTCATTTGATTTGATTCCCTGGTGGCTCAGATGGTAAAGAATCTGCCTATGATGCAGGAGACCCAGGTTCCATCCCTGGGTCAAGAAAATCCCCTGCAGAAGGGAATGGCTACCCAATCTAGTATTCTTACCTGGAGAATTCCATGGACAGAGGAGCCTGGCAAGATACAGTGCATGGGATTGCAGAGTTGGACTTGACTGAGCAACTAACACTTTCACTTTTTCTCATTTTTTATTAGATTGGGCCTACTTAGATAATCTAAAATAATCTCATTTCAAAGTTTTTAACTTAAATTATATGTGCAAAAGAATTTTTTGTTATATAATCTAACAAATTAGGATGTGGACATTTTGGGAGGGGTACAATTTTCTGCCTACCACAAAGGTTTAAATGTCCTATGTGTGCGTGGGCTTGTCTGAGATAAACGAATGAATGTTAGAAGTAAACAGGAAAGTAGCTACTCATGGATTTGGAAAAATCTAAATGCAGTGTACCCTATTAGCATGGGGGAAATAATCGTATGCCTTTCTCACTACAAAAATAATAGGAAAAACTTCATACTTAGCCCAGAACTGTTTCTGATCTCCATAAACCAATGCATAAAGGAGTTCAAAACCAAGCTGCTGTCACCTAAGAACATGAAAATGCTTTGTGGGCTTAGAAGTAATTGAACAAATAAAATGTTTTCCTTTAATATCTTCACCAAGTTATGATTCTGAATGTTTGACCATATCTGCTGAACCTGTCCTAAGAAGATGAATACAAATATGGATGTGTGATTAAACTCGACTGAAGTGGATTTAATTAACCTGGAGAAGAGAAAAATCAAGGAGTATTTGAAAGGTCTCTTTATTTTGATAAGGGGCTAATATGAAATTAGAAATGTGCTGTGCAATCTTAGGGATTGACGTGGTCCCAATGAACACTTGCTTTCAGAATGTTGAGTTCTAGTCAACATAAAGAAAGTTTTTCTAATAATCTGAGCAGTCTAAACATGGATAGGACTGTATCATAAGATCATATCCTTCCTGTTATTAGAGGTCATTGAGCAGTGAAGGATAAGCCCTTAGTAAGGTTGTTTGGGGTATATTTTAAGTACTAAAGGGTTATATATTGTTTTTAGGAATGTGGTTCCTTTTTCCAAATCAAACTTTCCAGTTCTATAATTTTGTCTAGGTTTTTATGTCTTTCAAACATGTAAAAATTAAATCTCAGGTTGTTTGAAATGGATGAATTTCCATAACAGAAAAGGATAACATTTACATGAAATGTGCAGATTTCTATATTGTAATAATTATAAACACACATTAATTGATCGGTACACACTATTCATTTGTTAATATTTGGTTTATGGGAAGCATTATCTAGGGCTGTGCTTGATTTTAAAGATACAGACCAGACTCCACACAGCTTATGGATTTGTGGGGCAAACAGAGGGTAAACTAATGAGCAGATAAAAAAAATCATTTATCATAGATTATATTATAAAGAAGATAAACAGGACGATAGGTTAAAAAGAATAGCAGAAAGGCCAATTTAAACAAGGTAATTACAGGAGAACTTTCAGAGGAGCTGACATTTAAACTAAACATGAAGTGTAAGAAAGGGAAGGCTCCTTTACATAACCTTATGAGTTATTAAACCTTTCAATATCACTATGAGTTGAGAACTATTATTGTCTTAATTTCACAGAGGGAGAAATTGAGACTTAGATTTACCTGTACAATTTAATTGCTTAAGCGTGATGAAGCTTGAATTGGGACTCAGATCAGTAAGATCTCAGAACCTGTTAAAGTTGTAATCCACAACCTTTAGTTTTTAGGTACCTTCTGATGCTGAGTTTCTGTGACTGCAACTGACCAGTGTGACTTGGACAAAGTGAATACATGCCACCGTGCTCTTCTCTTTCTGTTGTGCTAGTGAGTGAACTAGTAACCTGAAGAATGCCAAACTTCTGTGAAGGAGTTAAGATACTGTGACACAGAAATATACCCTAAAGCTGATGGAGCTAGTTACAATTTTTATTTGGACATGAGTCGTGGAAGACACAGGGGCAGAAATAGGTGAAAGACAATATCCCAATTTACTTTGATATCATTTTGATAGTGCTGATATATAATATGTACATTGGTATAATAAAAGCCATTTACATATATCTAGGAGGAATATCGGAGAAGGCAATGGCACCCCACTCCAGTACCCTTGCCTGGAAAATCCCATGGATGGAGGAACCTGGTAGGCTGCAGTCCATGGGGTCATGAAGAGTCGGACACGACTGAAGCGACTTCACTTTGACTTTTCACTTTCATGCATTGGAGAAGGAAATGGCAACCCACTCCAGTGTTCTTGCATGGAGAATCCCCGGGACGGGAGAGCCTGGTGGGCTGCCGTCTCTGGGGTCGCACAGAGTCGGACACGACTGAAGTGACTTAGCAGCAGCAGCAGCAGTGCATCATTGAGAATGGGGAAGTCAGGGGACAAATCTGAATGAGGAAGAGACCCGTGCAAGCGGTACCAGTTGCCCTGCTGTGCTGGGCTGGGCTGTGCGCAGTCGTGTCTGACTCTTTATGACCCCATGCACTGTAGCCCCCCGGACTCCTCTCCCATGGACTCTTTCAGACAAGAATACAGGAGTAGGTTGCCATTTCTTTCCCCAGGAGCTACTCCTGCTATTGTGTATCACTGGGAGAAACCACTTTATTTCTCTTAAACTCAATTTCCTCATCATGCACAAAGGCTTCCTGACAATGTGGGTGACAGTTCTGTAAAAGCCAACCTCTTCTTCATATTTAAAAAGTTGATGGAAACAAAGATGTGAATTTAAGAGTTAAGATATATGCAAAAATCAGAACTCTAGTGAAGTGTCATCTTCAGAGAGGGCTGGGAGCAGAGTGTATCTTATAGACAGTTCCAGAGAATATCATTGATAGAGATCCCGCACAAACAGAAAAATCAGTGAATTGTTAACTTCATAAATTAAATTTCATTTCTCGTTTTGAATGTTTGCCGACAATGCTTTAAATCTGTCTATGCTTTAACGCCAGCATCATGTATTTGGCAAACATCCACTCTCTTTTCAAATTCAGAACACACACCCACACACACTAGCATTACTTTAAGTTTGAGAAGGCTACGTGTATACCATGAATGCATATGTCCTCATAATAAAAATTCACAAACACGCATTTCAATTTAGGGAACAAAGGAGCTGTGTCCTAGATTATACTGTCCTTATGCATAAATTCATTGGGTATTCTGATTGAAGGATAAAGCTTTTCAAAAGGCTGCTGATCTACCAATCATACAAGATTAATGCTATCTTCATGTATTCAACATATTGAAATTGAGCTATATCTATGAGCCAGGCATTGTCCTAGGCACGTGAAATCCCAAACAGGCATAAGATATTGTTGTTGTGCTCAATAAACAAGCATTTTGATAGGCAATGGATGTCAAGTCCACACTGTTTTTGTTATTGCAATGGTACTGAATAATATGAATGTTGAGTATCTACTTTGTATGTAACTGTGAGGCATACGCTTTGCACATGTTACTCAAGCCTATCATATTACACAATACCAAAGGGCAGTATTATTTTGTATATTATATACAAGTTGGCCCCTTGAATGGTAGAATGTGATGGTTCTCACTTGTCTTGCTCAATTCTCACAAAAGATGAACAGGTAATTTTTGTTACTCCAAGATGAGAACATTGAGCCTCAAAAGTGTTAAAATCTCATAGCTATTAAAGGACAGAGCTGGGTTGATATTTGGATCTGAATGATGCTAAAGCCACAATAATTTTATTACTCTATGAAGTCTATTGTTATAATACTATCAAATGGACGATCACTCACAATTACCCCAGGGTTCTTTTACAAGTGGAAACCATACATAAGAGGCCATTTGTATCGTTTATCTGAGGAGTGATGTAATGCCTTGCAGCAGCTCTCAGTTCTAGATATAGGCACAAACTGCAGATCCAGCCACTTTTTAAAAGCTTAGAATTTACAAGATGAGGGGTCCTGCAGAAATTTTTCTTAAACTTCTCCTTTTAGAGACCTGCCCAGGAAATCTTTCCACAATAATCTTTCTGTTACAGATACATTTCTGTTTTTTTCCTGAGCAACATCACAGAGATAAGAACAACAACAAAAACCTATTGAAAGGATTAGACCTGGCACCTCAAAATTTTAGAATTTAAATATGAAAATTTTAACCCCATCTTGAATATGATAAGACACACGTAACAGGGTCAACTGGTTTTATGTCTGAGTGGTGACACTCATTAATTATTTTCATTTTTTCTAGCACAAGAAATAGTATTTTTCTATAGTAAAAGTTTGTGTAAATATATATTTAATGAAGGCACACATCAGCCAAGTGAATGGATAGAGGTTAAGAGGAACTAAGGCCCATGGCAAATTTAAGGAAGTGGATTTTGATGTCATGAATCACAGTTATGTTCTACAATGAAGGACAGAGTATACAATGCCAGTCTTGCTATACCAACACTGTCAGGCTTGCACCCACACAGTTTATGCCTTTGAATATACCCAGGATAGTTCATTAATTTTAAGTTTCTTTTTAATGTTTAATGCTTAATGGAGAGAAGCTGCGATTTCTCAAAAAAGTTGATGCTGATGATGACTCTGCAAGGAAAAATCATCTTTATTTAAACACAGATTTAATAAAGAATATGTGCTACTAGAATGTTAGTGTGGTTATTTAGCAGAGAGAAAAAGAATGCCGGCTTGGGTCCATGAGCTTTGTTCCTTTTTTGACACCGTTGTTTTATTTTGTTTCATGACCATAGTTTTACTTTCCTGCTGATCCTTTTCCACCTTAATACCCCAGCCAAGCTGGATACAAATATTCTAGTTTGTGCATGTGTGTGAGCAAGCTATACAAATGTTATTGGCTTAGATTCATTACCACTCCTGGAAAACATCGCAAAGCACGTGCCATGGTGGACTGGTAGGTCAGTAATTAGGTAGGTATGAAATTTTACTGTCTTAAACTCTACAAAATAAACCATATAGGCAGTACAGTGGTAAGGAATCCACCTACCAATGAAGGATATGCAAGGAATGCAGCTTCAATCCCTGGGTCAAGAAAATCCCCTGGACCAGGAAATGGCAACTGCTTCAGTGCTCTTGCCTGGAAAATTCCATGGACAGAAGATCCTGGCGGGCCACAGTCCATGGTATCACAGAGCCAGACACGACTGAGGAACTGAGCATACACACATAGTTGCAAAATATTGGAGATATTATATTGTATGTACTTTTCCTGCAAGAAATGACTTAAGTGCATTTTGTCTACTGCAATTACCTAAATTTGTCTCATGACTTGATATACAGATTTTATGATGCTCTTAAAAACTACACTTATAAATTCATGAATATGAATATCAATCAGTTTTCCACCTTGAAATTAAGGTTGATTAAATGTCTCAAATAGTTGTTACTAATATTCTTTCTGAATTTGAATGAACATAGCTTATTAAATCCTAGGATTGCCATGATTTTTTTTTTAATCTCACATCAAATTCAATTCCTTGAATTGCTTCATATATATCAGTTGTGGACATTTACATGAAATTAAAATTTACTTGAAATTTATATGAAATTAAAATTGATATGAAAATTAAAACATTTTCAAATAATAACTCTAGGTCTTTTTCATCTATATAGACTTCTGGTGAAATTCATTTTGCTTCCTAAACCTCTGCTCTTTCTTCTGGGTAATGCACAGAATAAAATAGATGCTCACTCTATATTTTCTCAATTGAATGATGCTTTTTTATCTCCCGTAGCATCCAAAGCAGTCTAGAGCTACAAAAGGAACACAATGAATTCTTACTGATCAATGATGTGTATGTCCCAAACTTATGTGTGAATCTTAGCCTCCATGGAATCACATCTATATTCCTACCAGAATGAATAACAATTTTTTAAAGGTCTTATTGTGATTCTTAATATTTGTGACTAAAAGATCATCTTATTCCTGAATTTTAAAGTACAGTTATAAAAAGAAGGAAATAAGAAAATGAAGAAAATTCCCCTTAGTTACTTAAAATGAGAGATTCATGGTTGTCTATTATATCTCCTGATCTTGATCAAAGCAGAAAAGGGAGAGTAGAAATAAGGCTGCTTTCTGAGATCCTAAAAATGTTGTTTGTCTTTCAAGTGTTGCCCTTCAGTATTTTTGTGAATGGAACTTTCCTGGTGGCTCAGTCAGTAAAGAATCAGCCTGCAACGCAGGAGGCTGCCTGTAATACAGGAGACACTGGTCCAGTCCCTCAGTCAAAAGTTCCCCTGGAGAAGGAAATGGCAACCCACTCCAGTATTCCTGCCTGGGAAATCCCATAGACAGAGGAGCCTGGCAGGCTATATATAGTCCATAGGTTCACAGAGTCACACTAAGTGACTAAACCACCATCACCACCACCAACTGTTTTGAGTTTCTGTTGTCTCCTTTGTAGAGATAGTATAATAATTATATTTGCCATGCAAGGTGGATCTGAGAATTAAAGAAACTACCATATCAATATAAAAGGACTGTAAAGAAGGTTTCACAAAGACAGTAAGTCAAAAGGTATGAGTTCCCAGCTTTCCTGTCACTCTGCTATACTTGCATAATAGAACTGACAAAGTAAAAAGAGTAACTCGTTGAAATAGGACACATGGAGCCGGTCTATACACTTCATTAATAGGAAAAGCATTGTGATATGTTTCAAATTTCTGTGGATTTGATCCACAACCCTAAATGGATGGATGAAGTCATCAGGAAATTCCCATTGTGTTCAGTGCTTGGTTGCTGTGTTTTTGTCTCATTTTTGATTTTTAATAGCTTTATCCTTTTTTTTTTTTACTGCTTTTTCATTCTTTTTAATGTATTTTATATGATCATTCTATGAAAGTGAATTGTATGCTAACTCCAAATATTGTCTGTTGAAGTCAGTGTTTCCTAAGGTAAAAACTGAGTACGAACCATCAGTTCAGTGGTTAAAACCACAGCTTAAAACATGAAACATAGACTTTTACATACAGAAGAATTGATTCAAAAATGGCTAATATATAGCTAATCCAGAGAAAAATTTCTCACTTAATGCAGGAAAGAAAGCAAGACATTATTTCCAACTCTCATCCCCAAAGGTTCAATGGTGTCGTTATGGGAATGTCCACATCAAAGGACAGTGTAACACTAAGAAAAAGACAACTCACTAGTGTTGGTTGTTCCCTATGTTGTCTCATTTTGCATTAACTGCTCATGTGGGTATAATATCGGGGGCAAAATTACACTTTATTCTGCCTATCTCACCTCCTAGTTGTAAGTTCCCTAAATGGTATGGTAATGCTCCCTGTAATACCCAGCACAGTCCTTTGCCAGGAGTTCAATAAATGTTTGTTGAATTGAATTACCGCATTAACATGTAAATTGTGAGATTGCAGATTATACAGCCTGTAAATCTTATTTTAAAATCTAGGTTTACACAAATTTGCATATTATTTAGAAAATGAATAAATTAAGCCCAAATCAGTGTCTAATTTAAATGCATTTGCACAAACTCACTTAAATAGTTTGAAGAGTGACCACTTACCAATGCATTGAGTAGCACACGAAGGTGACCTTATACATTTTGGGGAATCAACAATCTAAAAAAATCTTCTAAAAAAGAAGACTGTTCAGATGTTTATTTATTTACCAATTGATGTTTTTTTGTTTGTTTTTTTCCCCAAATGAACTTTCCTTGGAAATTCTTATTTACAGTATTTGTTCACCACTTTTTGAGTCCCTTTGCTTTGTTGACTTCATGTACTTAGTTTGAGGGAATTGATCAATGTTTCTTTGATAAGTAAAGCTGATCAGGCCTTGTGAGTAAACGATGACAAGTAGCTGAAGCTGCTTAAAAGTTACTTCTTTGCCAATTTGTTGTTTTATTGAGAAGTCATACTTTATTCAAGACAGAGAAAATGTCTGTGGCTTGTGGCATTGCAGCTGTTGATACTTCATATAAACTTATGATTGAACTTGGCCTCTTTGTCAATTTAAAGATAAACTGGTTCTTTTACAATTTCTTTTATCCTCCTGCTGAGTCTATTATCCAAGTAAGTTAGCTCTACAAATTTTTATACAAATAGTCTCAAAGAGAAATATCCAGCATGATGCTTATCAAGCCATAGTCTAGCCTATTCAGTATGTAAAAAGCAAAACACTACCTTGCTTTTTCTGATGCTATGCTCTTAAATTGAAGCTCTGCGCTTGATCACATAAAAGTACCTGTGTTTCATATTTCATAGCATCTAAATACCTTATTCTATCTACCCAAATAATTTGAAGTGAAAGATACTGGAATAATTTAACAAAATGAGATGTAGAGAGATATTTTTGACAGGGTTTCCAGAGAAACCACAAAACAATAATGCAGTAAAACCTGATTTTAGAACAAGTCAACTTCTAAATGATTTAAAGAAGCACCATTGATACTTATGAATTTAAAAAAAAAATGTAAGGAAATCTCACAGCTAAGTTTCCAATGAGTCAAGACATTGAACAATGTATTCTTGTTGGGAATTAAGAAAGAAGGGAACTCAGCATAAAAAGAAAAAAGCTGTATAGAGGAGGAATTATATTTTAAACACTTAAAACTTCCAAGGTGTGCAGTTGATGAAGTCTTTGTCTTGTCATCACTAAGCTTCAGTCTGTGTTTCTATAATCACAATGCAGTTTTTACACTCTGCAATTATCTTTAATTGTAAGGATACACAACCCCTTATTAAGCTAAAAGGAAGATAGTAGCTGTGCATATTAAAGAACCTGTGAACTCCAATAGCCTGTTTTGATTTCTGAATGATTTTGACACTCTCCTGAATAGTGATTGCCACATTTCATTCCTTGCTTATGGTGAGTTTCTTAAAGGAAAACATGCGAAGGCCATCCCCTCAATAACTTTCTTTCTTGCAGTATGGTTAGCTGAGACTTGCAGAAGCTGATCTGTTCCTACAAGTTCAGGGGAAAGGAAAAGTAACTCAGCAACACAGGAGCTAGTTATTTTGGCTGGAAGAAAAGGAAAAAAAAAGTTCGACAAGTCACTCTACCAGTGACGGTGTGTGTGTGTGTGTGTGTATGTGTGTGCACGCGTGTGCGCTCAGTCGCTTAGTCGTTTCCGACTTTTTGTGACTCCGTGAACAGTAATCCCGGAGAAGGCAATGGCACCCCACTCCAGTACTTTTGCCTGGAAAATACCGTGGATGGAGGAGCCTGGTAGGCTGCAGTCCATGGGGTCACTAAGAGTCGGACATGACTGAACGACTTCACTTTTCTCTTTCATGAACTGGAGAAGGAAATGGCAACCCGCTCCAGTGTTCTTGCCTGGAGAATCCCAGGGATGGGAAGCCTGGTGGGCTGCCGTCTATGCGGTCACACAGAGTCAGACACGACTGAAGCGACTTAGCAGCAGCAGGACAGTAATCCATCAGGCTTCTCTGTCCATAGGATTTTCCAGGCAGGAATGCTGGAAAGGGTTGCCATTTCCTTTTCCAGGGGGCCATCTCCACCCAGGGATCGAACCTGCGCCTCCTGCATTGCAGGTGGATTCTTTATCGCTGAGCCACTTAGGAAGACACCAGTGGCTGTAGTTTCAACCAAAGACTTTGAACTGTCTGATAGAAGGTTTTATTTGATTCTGAAGGATAGCTAAGTTGGGAGTCTGATGTATTTGCATACCTCTGTGTTTGTCAGCTTGGAAAAGAAGCCCCCAAACAAAACATATGTCTACACCCCCTTGCCAACCACCGCTACCTCCATCATTACCACTACAGAGTGAACTCCTGCTATTTTGGGTTCAGCTCAGAGGCAACTATTTTAGTGAAACTATGTTTGTTTTCTTTGCTCCTCTTCCTATTTCATATATCAAAATTAGGCACCACCCCTTTCCCTAGCATTACCATAATATAATGTTTGTAACTCTATTTAACCTATATTTTACTTTGCCTTATAATCATTGTAAGATATTAACATGACTGTTACCCCTAACAGATTATAAATACTCTGAAAGCAAGTATTACTGTTTTTACTCTTTATATTGTTTCCCTTGTCTGTGAACAACAGATACCTACAGAACAAACACACAAATACTTAGCTATCTATATAAATACACACATATACATATAGAGTATATATATGCATATATGATCATATGCTCTATACTATGAATGTTAAGAAAGAGAAAGAGATTGCCTTTTCTTATGTAATTTTCTGAAAAGATAATGAAATCATTCCATTTGCCAGGTATTCACCCCTGTTCTGGTGATAGTGTTATATCAATATACTATCGATTTTCTATTTTAAAAATTAACACTATAACACAAGCAATCATATCAGATCAGATCAGTTGCTCAGTCGTGTTCAACTCTTCACGACCCCATGAATCGCAGCACGCCAGGCCTCCCTGTCCATCACCAACTCCTGGAGTTCACTCAGACTCAACGTCCATCAAGTCAGTGATGCCATCCAGCCATCTCATCCTCTGTTGTCCCCCTCTCCTCCTGCCCCCAATCCCTCCCAGCATCAGAGTCTTTTCCAATGAGTCAACTCTTCACATGAGGTGGCCAAAGTACTGGAGTTTCAGCTTTAGCATCATTCCTTCCAAAGAAATCCCAGGGCTGATCTCCTTCAGAATGGACTGGTTAGATCTCCTTGCAGTCCAAGGGACTCTCAAGAGTCTTCTCCATCACCACAGTTCAAAAGCATCAATTCTTCAGTGCTCAGCCTTCTTCACAGTCCAACTCTCACATCCATACATGACCACGGGAAAAACCATAGCCTTGACTAGCCGGACCTTTGTTGGCAAAGTAATGTCTCTGCTTTTGAATATGCTATCTTGAAATATCATAAGTTTCTTCCTGCAGACACTTGAGGAAGTCAGGATTACATGCTCTGTCCATTCTGTGCTCCGTCCCGTCTCTGTGTTCTGACAATGAGTACACCTCTTTTTTCCTTCTTTCCTCACATTTAGAATTCACTTGGAGGATATACTTAGAGTATCCATCAGGCAGTCATTTTCAGGTTGGAGACAGTGAAGGAGGTCTGCTACAAGTCTCATGAAAGCTTGTGAAAAATGCCCTATCAAGTAGTTGTGCAATTTTACTTTCAGTGTATCTAAACATTCTTGTATGGCCTTCACGAATGTTTAGAAATATCACATCTGAATGTTCATGCCTCTTAAACCAGAGGATGGAAAGCTGGAGTGCCAATTTGTTTCTGCCAGCATGTAGGCTGCATGGCCCTGATATTTTACTGTTAGCCTTTGGGAATAACTTTGTGGATTCCATTACATTGTAAGTGTACTTTCTTGCATAGTTCATATTTGCAGTTGAACACATTGAAGGTGTGGCATAGACAGTGGTGTGTTTCATGGTCATTAGTGCATTTATGTCGCTGTTTGTGGCTTCTGTATATACAGTTGTCATTCGATTTTTGTTATGAGAAGGAAAGATTTAGGCAGTTCGTGAAATGTGTCCATATTGCAGTGTCTTTAAAAAATATGTTTTGCTTAAGGAGATCATTTTTCATTAAAAAAAAAACAAACCTTAAATGTTATCAAAGAATAACCCCACACAAAGCAAGAAACCCAAGTGGCTTCACAAGATTGAAATCCTACAGAACCTTCAAATCCCATACCATACCAAGGCTACATACACTTTTACCAGATATAGAAAATGACATAACTATCTAAATCTTTTCTACGAAGCAGCTGTAACTTTGATAGTAAAGCCTTATAAAGATATGAAACATTATGCAAGTTAACCTCACTTACCAATGTTTATGTAAAAATCCTAGATAAAATAGTAGCAACAAAATTCAATACTATATTAAGATAATTATACCAACTGACCCACTAAGATTTATTTCAGAAATGCAAGATGTTCAATATTAGAAAACCTATTAATATGATTCATTACCTTAATAGATCTGAGGATAAAATTCACATGAATATTTCCATAAATACTGAAAATTTCTTCAAAAAAACTTGACGTCCATTTCCTAAACTACACTCAATAATAAAAATAAAAGATGGATACTCTCTTAACAAAGTGAAATAGGAATATTTCCGTTCATTAGGAATACTGGGAAAGTTCTAGAAGCATTTCCACTAAACTCAGGAATTAGGCAGAGATACTTGTTACTTCCCCAACTGTTTGACACTATATGGAAGATATTAGCCTTTGGAATTAAGATAACACATAAACACATGGAAATGAAAGAAAAGTAAGATTATCTGTAAATCCCAAGAAAATCCTGGAGAATCACTGTTAAAAATAATTTAAACAGTGTAAAATTCAATAAGATCATAAAATATAAAATTAATGTACAAAGTTGATAATCTCAATTAGCTTTTGCTATCTAACAAACCAGTCCAAAACAAGTAGATTTAAACAAATAGACATCTGTTATTCCTGGATAGAATTTCTTAATATCAGAAAGATGTTAAGTTCTCCCTAACTGAATTAGTTATTAATACATTAGTTGATACCAATAACAATATCAAGTATTTTTACTGATGTAGGATGAATTGATGCTACAGATCATATTAAAAAAATAAGCATGTATACAAACCTCAGAAAAAAATGAGAAAGAATGATAATGGGCACATGAATAGACCAGGGAGACATGAGAGAAAAATCTAGAAATAGATCCAAATACATATGACCTGTTTTGTTTTTACATATATAGTTAAAGTGCTATCTCAAACCACTGAAGAGGAATTTTGAATAAAAGGTCAATTTGGATCTATACACCTTCCTATACATGAAAAGTTACACCAGAGGCATCAGATGTGATGCATTAGTATTTTTTTTAGTTCGTCAAAGTAAGAAGATTCTCAAAACCAAAGTGTCCATCTCAAAATAACACAGAAACCAACCTGAGGGTGTTTTAACTGGCCAAATTTAGGGCAACTTATACATCAAAATGAAAAATGGAAACGATAATTTAATAAAAAACCATGAATCTGTATGAATCATAGTGTGTTAGGTGAGTGAAGAAAGAAAAGTTACTATTAATATAAGAATAACAACTGATACAAAGTGCGAACATTATAAAGTCAACATTTAACATGCATGCGTGCTTTGCTGTGCTTAGTCACTCAGTCATGTCCGACTCTTGTGACCCCATAGACTGTAGGCTGCCAGTCTCCTCTCTGTCCATGGGATTCTCCAGGCAAGAATACTGGAGTGGGCAGCCATGCCCTGCTCCAGGGGATCTTCCCAACCCAGGAATCATACCTGGATCCCCTGCACTGCAGGCAGATTCTTTACTAACTGAGCTACAAGGGGGATACCCTTAACATCCGTAATAGTAATAATTCAGGCAAGAATCATCCATAAACACTAAAAACATAGAGCAGAAGATTGCTCACAGTCTCAAGCTATCCACCCCCCACACACACATATTTTCTTTTTTTATCCACAAAGGGAATAAAGTATTTTGAGATGGAGGAAAATGACTGAAAACCACACTTACACCAATAATTACATGGCACCAAGTAATGTGAAAAGCACATAAGCTCTCCTTTAATCTTCTAATTTCTTCTGATCCTTAATTTTGTTTCCAGAGTTTTCCTATAGTATTGTGTTCACCCCTAAGAATAAGACTTCTCTAATTAATCATTTGAGTCTCTCTCCAAAATGACTGGTGGGCACTCACCACACTGTCCTCTTCTTGTGCTTCCACTGCACCGAGCTCAGACTCAGAAATAATACTCTTCATCAAGACAGTTTTATAAAGAACAAACATCTGTTTTGGGGAGAGCCCAGTTTTGTCTGTGAAAATCAAAAAGGATCTGAATTAAAAATTATACTAGCTGTTTTAAAAAAAATAGATCCAAAATTCCATGGCTCAGTAAGACACAAGTTTATGTCTCTCTCCAGAAATAGTCCCTCATAGATGTCCCTGCTGAGTGCTTCTAAGGATATGGTTTCACCTGCGTTTAGCTGGTGTCATAAAAATGGGCACAGAGGACCATGGCAGGGAGGTTTTCATGACCCAGGCATCATTTCAATTTACATCCTGTTGGAGAAAACTTACTCACATGGCCACTCATAGCACAAGACAGGCTGACAAATTTAATGCAAATGTTCAGCCAAAGAAAAAAAGAACTCATTTGAGGGAATATCTTACAGTGTTGAAATATGTGGTTCATTGCATCTATATATGACCAGCTATATATATGTCCAGGCATCTATAAATAGAACACACTTGGAATGTGTTCTTTACAAACTAAAAGAAAAAAAGTTGTTTTGACTTTTGAAGTTGCTACATTGCTATCTCTATAATGAGAATTCTCTTTAATTGATTATATGTGATTAAATACAATAAACTGTAGAGAATACAGAGTGTGTTCTGTTATCCATCTTTAGCAAATTCTTTAAAAGATTTTGATTTTTTTTAAGATTTATTTTTAGCTGGAGGATAATTGCTTTTCAATGTTGTGTTGGTTTCTGCCATACGACAATGTGAGTCAGCCTTAAGTGAAAGTCTTTCAATCGTGTCTGACTCTTTGCAACCCCATGGACTATACAGCCCAGGCCAGAATACTGGAGTGGGTAGCCTTTCCCTTCTCCAGGGGACCTTCCCAATACAGGGATCGAACCCAGGTCTCCCGCACTGCAGGTGGATTCTTTACCAGTTGAGCCACCTGCGAAGCCCTGAGTCAACCTTAAGGGAACATGTATTTCCTCCCTCTTGCACCTCCCTCACATCCACGCCCATCCCACCCCTCTAGGTTGTCACAGAGCACCAGGCTGAGTGCCTTGTGTTATACCGCAGCTTCCCAATAGGTATGTATTTTCCATGTGGTAGGGCTACTCTTTTTTTTTTTTTTTACTTTATTTTTTTTTAATTAGAAGGTAATTGCTTTACAGTGTTGTGTTGGCTTCTGCCATATATCAACATGAATCAGCCATAGGTATACATATGTCCTCTCCCTCTTGAATCTCCCTCCCACCCCTCAAGGTTGAGAGTAGCACTGAAACATATGTATTACCATGTATAAATTAGATAGTCAGTGGAGATTTGCTGTATGACACAGGAGGCTCAAATCATGCTCTGTGATAACTAGCGTGCTACTCTTAATATATGTGTTTAAGGAGGAGGGATGCGATGGCTCTGAAATGTCTTCCATCATTGTCACATGGCTCTTAAGCAGGTATCGGGTTCCATGCTTATTATGATCACTGCTTAGAGTTCCTCTTTACTGATTTTTAAAAAAATGTAGTCAGGACCAATAGTTGGTCAATTTTTTAATCAGATAAAACAGGGAATTCTTAAAACTGATAAAATTCATACCTTAAATATTTTATGTTAACATTAAATATATATTATCTTGTCAATTTCTCAATCTAAGACCAAGGTCTGCCTATGGAATTCTAAGTTTTCTGTCATTTGTAAACCAGACCTCAAAATGTATCCATAGTTTCCACTTTTTTATTTCTTTTCTTTGTGTGTGTGTGTGAAGCATGAACTCATAACCATCTGATGTGCAATCTAAAATTAGATTCTTTTATTTCAGATCATGTCTCCCATCTTTATCAGTCCCATGGACAACTAATATTCAGCAAAAATTTTACTAATTATCCTTTATTGAATATTTCCAAAGAAGCCAACTTATATTTCATAGAAACAACAATGCTTTCTCTTTGCAGAAGTAGTTATAGGCTTATGTAATATTTAATCAAATTCTTCAATTACACTAATAAGGCAAAATTGCACAAAAGGTTTTGCATACAAGCAAAATATATTGTTGCTCAGCATACAAGTCAATTTTGGAAGCAGAAGTGCAAAATATGCCACAGATTGACTGTTACCTGTGATTGGTCAACCAGTTGTGGACATCAATCAGTATGCTTTATAGAGAAATAAGGGAGCTTTGATTAATCCAGACAGTCTATTAAGCGCAAGTCAGTTAAGAGAGCTTAGGTTATAATTCATGCCTTTTGGCTCTCTACCAGCAGTAATACGTGAGCAGTGCTATCTTCTCTTCTCTAGAAGTGTTTCCTCTGGAAAGTAAACTTTGTTATGTAATCTCTTCAGTTCAGTTCAGTCGCTCAGTCGTGTCTGACTCTTTGAGATCCCATGAACCGCAGCACACCAGGCCTCCCTGTCCATCACCAACTCCTGGAGTTTACCCAGACTCATGTCCATTGAGTCAGTGATGCCATCCAACCATCTCATCCTCTGTCGCCCCCTTATTCTCCTGCCCTCAATCTTTCCCAGCATCAGGGTCTTTTCAAATGAGTCAGTTTTTCTCATCAGGTGGTCAAAGTATTGGAGTTTCAGCTTTAGCATCGGTCCTTCCAATGAACACCCAGGACTGATCTCCTTTAGGATGGACTGGTTGGATCTCCTTGCAGTCCAAGGGATTCTCAAGAGTTTTCAACACCACAGTTCAAAAGCATCAATTCTTTGGTGCTCAGCTTTCTTTGTAGTCCAACTCTCACATCCATACATGACTACTAGAAAAACTATAGCCTTGACTAGACAGACCTTTGTTGACAAAGCAATGTCTCTGCTTCTTAATATGCTGTCTAGGTTGGTCATAACTTACATAAGAGATGTAATCTCTTAACATGAGATAAAGTTTTTAGTCCTTTTGGATAGGAAAATAATTTCTTATAGAAGTCTAAAAGTACATTCTTGATTTGCAAAATTCCTGAGCACTCCCTATGAATCTTAATTTTTTGCCTTTGATGGTAGATTGGGACATTTACTATCTAATCACTGAATCCCTGGTATTACTTAGATTACATTAGAACTGATATGATAAATTAGTTAATGGGCTGAGTCGTTCTTATGCATTTCATAGCTTGCATTTTTCAATTCATGGTTTAATTAACACTTCTTGGTTTTGTATAGGGTTTTGGAATACCAGGGAAACCATTCCCTGTGCTTGCTATAGTGAAAGCTTGGTCCTTCTGTTTTTAAACAAATTTAGAACTAAAAATATATATGACACATAGCTTTGCTCTATTTTTTTCTTCTGAACTCAAACTACTCTTGTCAGAACACTGTTACTCCTCAGCATCTCAATACGTTTTTCAAGCATTCCTTCTGAGAAACCTACATAGAAAAGAAGCAGTGAACAATATTTTAAAGCCTGGATACTAGATAATCTCTCCAGATTCTCCTCTTATCATAAACATACATAATTCAGACGGTTAGAAATGTTTCATAATGAAAATTTTCTCTTTATTCTTTAGGTCCTGAGTTATGGTTTTTCTTCCCTCCTAATTCTTTTAGTATTTTATTTATGATATCCTTAAGAATTTCTCTTTGCAATTAGATGTATCTGTTTTACCTCTGTGGTCTCAAAGATGTCAGTAACGAGTTTACACATTTCTCCTGGCCAAGGCCTAGCACCATGGCTTAAAAACTGGAACACAGGTATACCTGTGGCGGATTCATTTCGATATTTGGCAAAACTAATACAATATTGTAAAGTTTAAAAATAAAATAAAATTTTAAAAAAATAATAAAAATAATAAAATTGAATAAAACAATTGAAAAAAAAAAAAAAAAAACAACTGTAAGACGATGAGCATACACATGTATAAAACCCCCTTCAGTGTGCTATTGATAATTCTTTTGACATTTTACAATAATGCATTTCTCTTCTTTCACTATATATAATATTTTTTTTACTTTATTATATCTTTATTTATACATGTTCTATATGGGCATATATGCACAAATACATGTGATTTTGTTTTTTATGTACATATATGAAATAAGGGGGGCTTGTTTTGTAGCTCAGTTGGTAAAGAATCTACCTTCAGTGCAGGAGACCTGGGTTTGATTGCTGGGTTGGGAAGATCCCCTGGAGAAGCAAATAGCAACCCACTCCAGTAGCCTTGCCTTGAAAATCTTATGGACAGAGGAGCCTGGTGGGCTGCAGTCCATGTGGTCGCAAAGAGTTGGGCACAACTGAGCAACTAACACTGACTTGCTTACTTACTTATGAAAGAAGGGAGAAACGCTGTGATTTATAGTTCCCAGATTTTAAGATCTAGTATATTTTAAAGTACAACTTTAAAAATACAGGTTTGAATTTTTTGTACAGATGACTTTTTTTTTTTATTATAGTCTTAAGTTACCTGAAGTGTGTAAAAGATCTTAAAATATTAATAAAGAGCCCAGTGGATTTGATGTGCATTTATACTAATTGAAATTAAGATTCACCAGTCAAAAGATGTGATTTTTCTCCCTCTTAAAGAACTCAAGGAAATCTTGAAATAATATATTTTAAGGTAATGCCTTGAGTGTTTTCTTTCTGCTTAGAATGGCTATTTATAGTTGGTTCAATTAATTCCTACAGTTTGCAGGGCAAAGAAGCCCTTTATCCTATCACCCTATAGAGCTAAGGGTATGGTCTGTGCTGAGCTAGAGCAAACTTTAAAGCTGATCAAACTTCTAAGCAAAATCCTATGTTATGATTAGTGATGGACCCAATCCTGTGCAGTGAATACAGGTGAAGGAATCACAAAAGAGTCCCAGGCTGGAGTTGGATGAAAGAATCCAAAGGATGAACTGTGTATCTAAGCCTTATCTAAGCCCCCTCAGTGGCTGGAATTGGGTCTGCAATCTTGTTAGGACACACCTTCTTGGGAGATTTTTATGCCTTTTCTCATTTTAGTCAGGTCAGATGAGCCGAAGAGCAGTTTGCAGGTTCAAAAGCACCAAGGGATATATGACTGAAATTGCAGGCATAGCCTCTAGGATTGGAGAGCAGGGTTCAGATGTCAGAACCAGATCAAAGTCTATGGCTATTTGGACCTAATTATTAGCAAAGAACAATATGGAAAAATAATTTTGTAAGCTATAGAATCACCTCCAGGTAATTATAGCAGAGAAAGCTATGAAGAGTAGCCAATGGCCAGATGAATTTCAGTTTTATGGAACAGAGAAAAAGAATGTTTGGGTTCAGAAAAAAACAACACAAGGCTATGTGTTTTGTATACTTTTTTTATTTTTAAATATCTTTAAAAATTGGAGAATCAAGTGTTGACTTTGTCAGGCACAGGAAATGGTTTTCCTGGAATTCAGAGGCACTGGGACCACTGCAAGTACCTTTTTCAAAGTTCATTCCCATATGATTGAGGATGTATAACACCCACTGTTATCATGGCATTTCTGTGTAATTTTGTTTCATTTTATTATATTTCATATTAATATGAGTGCTTGCTCAGTCATATCTGACTCTTTGTGAACCTGCATTCAGATATGACCTAAATTAAATCCCTTATGATTATACAGGGGAAGTGAGAAATAGATTTAAGGGCCTAGATCTGATAGAGTGCCTGATGAACTATGGACGGAGGTTCATGACATTGTACAGGAGACAGGGATCAAGACCATCCCCATGGAAAAGAAATGCAAAAAAGCAACATGGCTGTCTGGGGAGGCTTTACAAATAGCTGTGAAAAGAAGAGAAGAGAAAAGCAAAGGAGAAAAGGAAAGATATAAGCATCTGAATGCAGAGTTCCAAAGAATAGCAAGAAGAGATAAAAAAGCCCTCCTCAGGGATCAAGGCAAAGAAATAGAGGAAAACAACAGAATGGGAAAGACTAGAGATCTCTTCAAGAAAATTAGAGATACCAAGGGAACCAAGAGATACCAAAGATGGGCTCGATAAAGGACAGAAATGGCATGGACCTAACAGAAGCAGAAGATATTAAGAAGAGATGGCAAGAATACACAGAAGAACTGTACAAAAAAGATCTTCACGACCCAGAAAATCACGATGGTATGATCACTGACCAAGAGCCGGACATCCTGGAATGTGAAGTCAAGGGGGCCTTAGAAAGCATCACTACAGACAAAGCTAGTGGAGGTGATGGAATACCAGTTTAGTTATTTCAAATCCTGAAAGATGATGCTGTGAAAGTGCTGCACTCAATATGCCAGCAAATTTGGAAAACTCAGCAGTGGCCACAGGACTGGAAAAGGTCAGTTTTCATTCCAATCCCAAAGAAAGGCAATGCCAAAGAATACTCAAACTACCACACAATTGTGCACTCATCTCACACACTAGTAAAGTAATGCTCAAAATTCTCCAAGCCAGGCTTCAGCAATATGTGAACTGTGAACTTCCTGATGTTCAAGCTGGTTTTAGAAAAGGCAGAGGAACCAGAGATCAAATTGCCAACATCCGCTGGATCACGGAAAAAGCAAGAGAGTTCCAGAAAAGCATCTATTTCTGCTTTATTGACTATGCCAAAGCCTTTGAATGTGTGGATCACAATAAACTGTGGAAAATTCTGAAAGAGATGGGAATACCAGACCACCTGATCTGCCTCTTGAGAAATTTGTATGCAGGTCAGGAAGAAACAGTTAGAACTGGACATGCAACAACAGACGGGTTGCAAATAGGAAAAGGAGTATGTCAAGGCTGTATGTTGTCACCCTGTTTATTTAACTTATATGCAGAGTACATCATGAGAAATGCTGGAATGGAAGAAGCACAAGCTGGAATCAAGATTGCTGGGAGAAATATCAATCACCTCAGAGATGCAGATGACACCACGCTTATGGCAGAAAGTGAAGAGGAACTCAAAAGCCTCTTGATGAAAGTGAAAGTGGAGAGTGAAAAAGTTGGCTTAAAGCTCAACATTCAGAAAACGAAGATCATGGCATCCTGTCCCATCACTTCATGTGAAATAGATGGGGAAACAGTGGAAACAGTGTCAGACTTTATTTTTTTGGGCTCCAAAGTCACTGCAGATGGTGACTGCAGCCATGAAATTAAAAGACGCTTACTCCTGGGAAGGAAAGTTATGATCAACCTAGATAGCATATTCAAAAGCAGAGACATTACTTTGCCAACAAAGTTTCGTCTAGTCAAGGCTATGGTTTTTCCCGTGGTCATGTATGGATGTGAGTTGGACTGTGAAGAAGGCTGAGCACCGAAGAACTGATGCTTTTGAACTGTGGTGTTGGAGAAGACTCTTGAGAGTCCCTTGGACTGCAAGAAGATCCAACCATTCCATTCTAAAGGAGATCAGCCCTGGGATTTCTTTGGAAGGAATGATGCTAAAGCTGAAACTCCAGTACTTTGGCCACCTCGTGTGAAGAGTTGACTCATTGGAAAAGACTCTGATGCTGGGAGGGATTGGGGGCAGGAGGAGAAGGGGACGACAGAGGATGAGATGGCTGGATGGCATCAGCGACTTGATGGACGTGAGTCTGGGTGAACTCCATGAGTTGGTGACAGACAGGGAGGCCTGGTGTGCTGTGATTCATGGGATTGCAAGGAGTCAGATACAACTGAGTGACTGGACTGATCTGAATTGAACTGAGTCTGTGGCCTTACGGGCTCCTCTGTCATGGAATTTTCCAGGCAAGAATACTGGAATAGGTTGCCATTTCTACCTCCAGGGGATCTTCCTGACCCAGGGTTGAACCTGTGTCTCTTATGGCTCCTGCATTGGCAGGTGAATTATTTACCCCTGTGTCACCTGGGAAGCCCCTATTTTACATAGTCTTCATAAAATTTAGGAAAGGTGATTTTTTGATCCATTATATTGCATTAAAAGATATGGATTACAGAAGGCTTCATAATTCAAATTGTGTTAGAAATGATGACAAATACAATTAATTCTAAGGTACGATTACCCCTAGAGTTAAATTTTATTATTTCATTAAAAATAATTTTAGCACGTTCATTCTCAACTTTTAAGTTCCACATTTTTTCCTTGAAAAATTAATCTCCTCCTTTCTAATAGGTATTCAGATAAGAACATAAACATTATACAAGGCACAGTATGATGCATACCACAGTTACAAAAGTCAAAAGAGGATTACACCTTATCTTGGGGGAGGTACATGGAAAAAAAGGAGTCTTGAAGGGTGGGTGGATTGTGCATGGATTCAAAAAATAGCCATTGGCAGAAATTGTAAAGAAAGTTAACATATTTTCATTTTTGGTTGAGTAGAGGGCTTGAATATCAGTAGGGCACAAAGTTTAAGGAATTTGCACTCAATTTTGTTGTGCTGTGTTGTGTTATGCTGTGCTAAGTCACTTCAATTGTGTCTGATTCTTTGCGACCCCATGGACTGTATAGCCCACCAAGCTACTCTACCCGTGGGAATTTTCCAGGCAAGAATACTGGAATGGGTTGCCATGCCGTCTTCCATGGGACCTTCCCAACCCAGGGATCGATCTAATCTCCATGTCTCTTACATCTTCTGCATTGGCAGGCAGGTTCTTTAACACCAATGCCACCTGGAAAGCCCAATTGGAAAATAATAAAATTCTGGGATGCAGGAAATGTCTGGATCAGAGCCACGCATTATAAAGTTTGTAACAGTCCCATAATCTAATTATTTGATAATATTGTATAACTTTATTTTCTCTCATCTACTTAAGAAAAACAAACAATACATGGTCACTAATATCTCTGTGAAATTATTATCCTGTATTTATATAGATTTATTCAATGCATAGATTGCCCACAGTTCTAATGAAACTCCAAAGAAGATCTAAACTATCAGATCCCTCAGAAAACAGGGAATCTAGTCTTCTTTTTTAGCTATTTTTACATTTTTTTAAAAAATCAATGAATCCGTAATAATAAGATACTGATTTGAGGGAATGTTTGCAATTTGATTAAATCAATTCATTAGTTGCAGAAAGTAAGCAGGACCTAACATTACTGAAGAGTTTTGGAAATATTTGCTGAAATGTGTTCCATGTTTGGACTTAAAGACTATAAACAACTGGAGGTGAAATTATGAATTTTGAATAGAAAGTATCTTACTATTTTAGCACTAAGGAAATTGGAAAGGAAAAAATTGATTTAGCAAGCATCTATGAATTCAATTAATGAATTGAACCAAATATAATTTGCAAATGATTTCATGGCTCTTAATGGGTCAGAAAATGTGCAGGCTTGTGACCTGAGGATTAACTCAAAGCCACATGTATATTCCCTGAAAATTCTCTGTGCCCAATTTGATGTTATTATCAAGAAGTGGGCAGCTTGGATTTTTATGCTTAGATATGCAAGCCAGTAGGCTGAAGATGCATTGGCTTCCCAGGTGGCATTAGTGGGAAAGAATCTGCCTTTAATACAAGAGCCACAGGAGACATGGGTTCAGTCTCTGAGTCAGGAAAATCCTTTGGAGGATGACATGGTAACCCACTTCAGTATTCTTGCCTCGATAATCCCATGGACAGAGAGGCCTGGAGAGCTACAGTCCGTAGGGTCGCAAAGAGGCCAACACGACTGAAGCATCCTGGCATGCAGGAGGAAGATGGGTACACCTTTTGTGTGTGTGTGTGTATGTGTGTGTGTGTGTGTGTGTTACAATATATGGCTAAAATACATTTTTTCTTTGGTCACCTTTTCAGAATCAAGCCAATATCTTCAAATTTGAAATCACACAAATTATATCATTTTTCAATACTGTAATGTTATTCTTTGGAGATAAGTTGGTAAACTTTCTATGGACTCAGCTGAAAGATTGTGTAAAACCATGGGTATTATATATCCTTCATTTTACCTCTGAGAATAACTAACTAATTAACCTCTGAGAAATATCTTTTTAAATAATAAAAGTAAAGCCTCCAGGATCCTACTGAAATTTTCTCTGAAGTTTGTTCCCATTTTATTCCTTATTGTTGTGGCAGTTTGAGACATTAAAAAGAGGGTTTGTTGTAGATTTGAATTGACTTAGGTTCAAATCCTGGCTTCTCTCCTTCCAATAGCTTTTGACATTAGGCATGTTTTTAATTTTTTCTGAGTCTTCTCCTTGTTTAAAAAATTGAGAGTAAGATACCTAAATTTCAGAATAATTTTGAAGATTAAGTATGTTGTAATGAGAAGAGTCTAGCTTACAATCCCTGACACTTAACAGCTTCATCGAAGTTGGACATTCCATTCTATATTTCCACTTCATGCCAAGCTGTCTTACTTCATTAAGTGGATGGAAAGCCATGGAAACAGCCTTCTAAATTTTTAATCTAAGTTTCTAGGACAGATTAATTGCTCAGAGTGTATGCAGCATTGTGTGTATTTTCTTTTTCTTATTTTATTATGACACAAATTCCTATATGTTGCGTTTGTTTGTTTTTTTAACTAGAGTATAGTTGGTTTACAATGCTGTGTTAATTTAATCTCCTTGATTAGGGTTTTCTTACAATCTAAATCCTGAGGGGAGCTCTGTTTGACTATCTAACAATATAAGAAAATTTTTTGTTTTGTGGTCCTTAGAGTAAGTCTAAATATCTGAACTTCCTACTAGTCACCAGCTTCCTTGGTGGCTCAGACGGTAAAGCGTCTGCCTGCAATGAGGGAAACCCAGGTTCGGTTCCTGGGTTGGGAAGATCCCCTGGAGAAGAAATGGCAATCCACTCCAGCACTCTTGCCTGGAAAATCCCATGGATGGAGAAGCCTGATAGGCTACAGTCCATGGGGTCACAAAGAGTCGGACACTTCTGAGCGATTTCACTTTCATTTTCACTGGTCATAACCTGGGGAAGGATGGGACAGAGCATGTATTAAGCTCTATTAGACTTTTTAATATACACTGTTTATAAGCCAGATACTATGTAAATGATCTATTCATTTTCTTATTTAATCTATTCAACTCTATAAATATATATTATTATTATACCCTTTTGGCAAACAAATATGTTGGCATCCAGAAAGCTTGAGTAACTTAAAGTTAAAAAGAAAAGTGAGAGTGTTAAGTCATAAACAGGTTTTCTGACCCAGTGTTGCTTCTGGAGTGTCAGTATAGGAATACCTGAATGCAGAACATGCCAGGAAAATAATAGGTAGATTTTTAACTAATGCTAGCTTGAATTAAAAATAGTCTATATAAATTATGCAGTTTTTCTTTTCCAAGAAGCATGATTCAAATAATGTATTTTGTCTGTGTTCATTTTTCTTAAATCATAATATGCTCTGGATTTTTTCTTTCTAAATTTATTTTCATAAGGAATACCTTTTAATGGTATTAAATATGTGTGTGTGTGTGTGTGTGTAAACAAAAGCTTAACAAAAGACACACAAAGTCACATAAACTCACCCAACAGAGGAAATAATTGTTCATATTTATGTTTATACACTAGCAGAAAAATACTTGCACACAGATGAACACACACAAATAGATTAATATCCATAAAATAGAAGCATGCCATAATACTATTTTTGACTCTTTATTCACATTCAATAATACACATGAGCATCTTTCCTTGATAAGAAATTTGCTTTCACAAAACTGAGCTTGATTCTTATGTGTGTGTGTGCCTAGTCGCTCAGTTATGTCTGACTCTTTGTGACCCCATGGACTTTAGCCCACCAGGCTCCTTTGTCCGTGGGATTCTCCAGGCAAGAATACTGGAATCAGTTGCCAGGCCCTCCTCCAGGGAATCTTCCCAACCTAGGGGTTGAACCCAGGTCTCCTGCATTACAGGCAGATTCTTTGCCATCTGAATCTCTAGGGTATGTAAAACATGTTCTGGGATGTATTTGACTCTTTTCTTGAGGATTTACTTTAATGCTGCAGTGAACATACTTTTAATGAAATCCTTGTGCACATTCTAAATTATTTTCTTAACCTAAGTTCCTATAAGACTAACTGTGTTATGTGATACATATTTTACAGTTTTTGATCAGTATTGCCAAATTGCCCTCCGGGAAGTAAAAACTTTTCATATAGGAGAATATTTCATTGTTTTATTAATAGTGGCTCATTGCCTTAAATAAAGATATTTGACATGTTCATTTAGTCCAAAATTCCTGAAGGAGAAAAAAAAATAAAGGCCGATAAACATTTTAGTGTGAAAATTGTACCTGCTTTATAGGGCCATTGCTGCTTCATATATAATTACCTTGGATTTTGTAAATATACACAAGAACCTTGAAATAGAGAAGATATTCCATCATAACCATTCAACATAGCATGGCCAAAAGTTTGAGATTTGGTTAATCAGGACAAATTTTCATATTTTAATTAAGAAATTGGCATATATATTTTTTAATCACCATGAAATAAAAGACTGCTTTGCAATTCTGTTTATAAGAAAGTTGATGTCATGGATGTGCTATTTAGTTTCCTTGAGGGAACAACATTTCCAAATAAGTGAGAATTGTTTTTTCAGCAAAGAACTGCTTCCTAGTTGGTTAAAACTGGTTCAACATTCTGCTTTAAACTTAGAACTTTAAACTTTAAAGCAACATTCTGCTTGCATTAAATTCAAGTGTGGAACAATATGTTTTCATGGATACTCTTTGGACACCCACATGTAATAGATTTAATACTGCCATTTAGATATAAAATTTAAATACATTAAAATGTGTTATTATAGGTCAATGAATGAAAATGCTATATTGAAGAATAAATCTTATTTATAATACATTCATTACTATCAAATCAAATTAGCATTTTGGATTCATACTTATTCCAGAATCTGCCTTCTATGAACCCACAGAACAGATGTACAGAAGATCTAGAAGCTGAAATTTATTTCAAAATTATGCTTTCTTGAGAGTTTATATGGACTCTGTAGGTGTTATTTCAATATGTTTGAAAATTAATGTATAATAGATTATGAGACTTAAAACCAGTTTCCATGTCTCATTCACTCCATCTCCTTTATACAAATGAACATTCACCTTTATGGATTTGCAAGAATCAGAAGTAATAATCCCAAACACCTGTCACATAGGACATAGCTTTTAAACCAAAACTGTTTCTTTTCAAAACAAATGGTTTTACCTATCACCCTAACATAAAGATATAGTGGTTATTGAATTGTTTTTATAGTCCCAAACATTTGCTTTTCAGTTTCAACATGCCAGCAGTCTCTAGCATTTTACCTCCACTATGTAGCCACTAAAAGGAAAATAAAAACTAATGTCATGCATAAAAGTGAACCTTTCCAGCAGTTACCTTTCATAGCTCCATTTAAACATTTCTTTAGAGTTGAAACATGGACATTCAAATGGAATCTGGCCACTTATATATTTATCACATCAAACATCCAATGCAATCACTCCTCCAATCTGCAATCTAGTCAGATGTGAGTGGTAAAGCCATAAGTGTAAGTATAAGCCATAAACATTTGGATTTAGTTGCTGGCATTGCAGATGGGAGTGGAGGAAAGTAGACAGATGTGAAGACTCTGTATCATTTAATAAGCAAGTTGTGTCCAAGGAATGGCCATATCTGTGGTCCTTAATTTTTTAAAGAAAGAGTCTCTGTTCTCTGCTCTTCTGGCACATGAAGGAAATTGGATGCACTAATGAGTATATTGGGCTTCCCAGGTGGTTCTGCTGCTGCTGCTGCTAAGTTGCTTCAGTCGTGTCCGATTCTGTGCGACCCCATAGACGGCAGCCCACCAGGCTCCCCCGTCCCTGGGATTCTCCAGGCAAGAACACTGGAGTGGGTTGCCATTTCCTTCTCCAATGCAGGAAAGTGAAGAGTGAAAGTGAAGTCGCTTCAGTCGTGTCCGACTCTGTGCGACCCCATAGACGGCAGCCCACCAGGCTCCCCCGTCCCTGGATTCTCCAGGCAAGAACACTGGAGTGGGTTGCCATTAGTGGTAAAGAAACTGCCTGCCAGTGCAGGAAACATAAGAGATGTTGGTTTGATTCCTGGGTCAGGAAGATTGCCTGGCAGTGGGCTTGGTAATTCATTTCAGTATTCTTGCCTGGGAAATCCCACGGACAGAGGAACCTGGCTGGCTACAGTCCATAGGGTTGCAAAGAGTCAGACTCGACTGAAGTGACTTAGCACACATGCAGTCAAGAATGTTGCTAATGAAGAAATTTAGCATGCATGCAGACAAGAATGTTGCTAAATTTCTGCCCTTGGCCTTTCTCTGAAGCCTGGCGTGCTGCAATCCACGGGGTCCCAAAGTGTCAGACACGACTTAGTGACCGAAAAACAAGAACTAGTGAGAACATGAATTTCTCCACTGAGATCTCTGGAAGCAGTTTAAAATCTTGTGAGGCAGTCTTCCAAGTTTGTAGAAGGAGAAATAGGCCATTCACAGCTTCTTCCATCTGCCACCCACATTCTTGGGTAGCACAATTTATATCCAGACAGTATCAATTCTTCAGGAATGGACGCATATTAGGTCTATCTACTTCTTCCCAGCCAAAGCCCTGTGCAATTTCCCACTGTGCAGCCATTTAAAATATAGGGTGATTCTAAGCACAGTGATACCCTCAAGGAATTTCAGGTTGATGAGAAATCAACAATGGCTTTCCTAAATAAATATTTAACATGGTACCTAGTACATCGTAGATGGCAAAACATATTTGTGGAGTGAATGTGGTTTTGAATATGTACTCTGGACATGTAGACTCAGCTTTTTGGATTACTCAGCTTTGGGAGACTGGCTGCACTTCAAGAAGCAACCTTTCAGCATCTTGGGTATCTTTCCCTTCAGTTAGATACCAGATAATATGAATTCTGAAGTGTTTTCTAATGATACTGTTTAACCATGGAACTATTTAAATTCCATTTTAAAGTAGCCTTAAAGTCATTAAGAGCCATACAACAGAGAATATAAATAGGTAAGTCCTCTTTTATACATGTACCGTATATAAGCCACAGGACTCCTGACCTCTAATGCTAAGCATGTGGGCTTTCCTGGAGGCTCAGATGGTAAAGATCTGCCTGGAATGCAAGAGACCAAGGTTTGATTGCTAGGTTGGGAAGATTCCCTGGAGAAGGGAAAGGCTACCCACTCCAGTATTCTGACCTGGTGAGTTCCATGGGCAGAGGAAACTGGCAGGCTGCAGTCCATGGGGTTGCACAGAGTAGGGCTCTACTTGTTGTTCAATCCCTCAGTCCTGTCTGACGTTTTGCAACCCCATGGATTTCAGGATGTCAGGCCTCTCTATCCTTCACTATCTCCTGGAGTTTGCTCAAACTCATTTCCATTGAGTTGATGATGCCATTCAACCATCTCATCCTCTGATGCCCCCTTCTCCTTCTGCCCTCAAGCATTTCCAGCATCAGGGTCTTTTCCAATGAGCAGTTCTTTGCCTTAGGTGGCCAAAGTCTTGAAGCTTCAGCTTTAGTATCAGTCCTTCCAATGAATATTCAGGGTTGATTTCCTTTAGGGTTAACTGGTTTTTTCTCCTTACTGTCTAAGAAACTCTCAAGAGTCTTCTCCAACACCACAGTTCCAAAGCTTCAGTTCTTTGGTGCTCAGCCTTCTTTATGGTCCCACCCTCACATCTGTACCTGACTATTGGAAAAACCATTGCTTTGACTATATGGATCTTTATCAGCAAAGTGATATCTTTGCTTTTTAATATGCTGTCTAGGTGTGTCATAGCTTTTCTTCCAAGGAGCAAGCATCTTGTAATTTCATGGTTACAGTCACCATCTGCAGTGATTTTGGAGCCCAAGAAAATACAGTGACACTGAGGTGGATGAAACTGGAGCCTATTATACAGAGTGAAGTAAGCCAGAAAGAAAAACACCAATATAGTATACTAATGCATATATATGGAATTTAGAAAGATGGTAACAACAACCCTGTATATGAGATAGCGAAAGAGACACTGATGTATAGAACAGTCTTTTGGACTCTGTGGGAGAGGGAGAGGGGGGGATGATTTGGGAGAATGGCATTGAAACATGTATAACATCATATATGAGACGAGTTGCCAGTCCAGATTCGATGCACGATGCTGGATGCTTGGGGCTGGTGCACTGGGATGACCCAGAGGGAGGGTATGGGGAGGGAGGAGGGAGGAGGGAGGAGGGTTCAGGATGGGGAACACATGCATACCCGTGGTGGATTCATTTTGATATATGGCAAAACCAATACAATATTGTAAAGTTAAAAAATAAAATTAACAAAAATAAAAAGAAAGAAAATACAGTGACAGTCTTCATTCTCTTGGGCTCCAAAATCAGGGCTCAACAGGGACTGAACAACAGTTCTAAGCATGGCTTTGGATAATAGGAATAGGACGGCGGCCTACCGTACTGGCCATAGCCTGGTGGTTGTGTAACAATACCTCCATCAGCCACCCACATCTTGCAGTTTAGATCTTGTACTTCTTATTTCTTGTCAAGCCGAGATTTACTTTCTCTAAGAAGACTAGCAATCTTGAAAAATGTCAGTGTCCATATTTTAGCTAGGTAAGTACTGAACAGTAATTTTAAACTTAACAATTGTATTATTCACTGCGCAGTAGTACATTTGAGTGTTAAGCATGGTGTCTAGTAATAAATTTATCTATGACATAAAATAAGATAAAATACATACACTTTGGGATGTATTTTAAAGAGCATTTTTTAATCAAAAAAGCAGTAATAATTCAATCAGTAGCTAAAATTGTTTCCCACAAAACTAAACATTGTATAACATTGTATACATTTCCCACATATATAACATCAGAATCAAACGTTACCTAGAAACAGAATTAGCAAGTACCTTTCAGAACTCAATACGTCCAAAGGTATAGAATTATCTGTATGAAATGACTATTTCCAACATACTCTCCACTACATTTTAGAACATTTATTTAATAGAGCTGGTTTATGATGCACAAAGAATACCATGCTTATTGTTTTGGAAACAACTTTATATGATTTTCAAGTCCAATTAAAAATTATTGGACTATAGTTGCTTTACAATGTTGTGCTAGTTTCTGCTGTTCAGCAAAATGAAATCAGCTATACATATACATACATCCCCTCTTTTTTGAATTTCCTTCTCTTTTTCTTTTAGGTCACCACAGAGCGCTGAGTAGATTTCCCTGTGCTCTACAGTAGGCTCTCATTAATTATCTATTTTATACGTGGTGATGTATATATGGGCTTCCCAGGTGGCTCAATGGTATTGAATCTGCCTGCCTATGCAGGAGACACAGGAGACACTGTGTCTTTCTGGGTCAGGAAGATTCCTTGGAGTAGGAAATGGCAACCCACTCAAGTATTCTTGCCTGGAAAATTCCAAGGACGTGGAGCCTGGCAGGTTACAGTCCATGGGGTCATAAAGAGTCAGACATGACTTAACATGTACATGCACACAATGTATATATGAAAATCTTAATCTCCCAATGTTTTGAGTACCATAACAAAAAGTCACTTTCTATAGTGATCCTCTAATAGCTAACATAAATTAACGATTCCACATCCATAGTATTTTTTTGCATAATTTCCTATAAGAGAAGTGATATTTTCTTAAAATAATTTAAAAAAAAGAAAAAATACAAAAATGAATGATTGACAAAGCTCTACTTATGTATCTAATTATTTCATATATATATATAAAATTATGTAATATATATATATAGAGAGAGAGTTGTATGCTGATATACATTTGTACATTTGTAACTCAGAATGTAAGTCTTCTCCGTTGACTGATGAGAGGTCATTTGAATTGATGAGTTGGTTTTGGATTAGAATGGCAATGCATAATGAATTTAGGGTCCTTCTACATCCAAGTGTTTATAAAAATTTTTCTTCTAACTGATCATAAAAATGTATAGGTACATGATTACAGAAATATTTTATGATGTCAGTTCAATTTATATCCACATTTTTCTCCTGTAGAAGGTAGCAGTCATCTATAGGGGCGATCCACTAAAGTCATGTTCATTTTATAAAACACTGCCTCTCCCTGCTCATAGTTGATTAGAAGATGGCCTCCACTGACTCAAGACTAGGAAGTTGCATTTCTCTTTTGGAAATTTAGCGATGCATCTCAGAGTCTTTATTTAAGCTCTTCTAAATAGTTGAACTGAAAAGTGACCAAAAAAAAGTCTGATTATTAGTAGCAATGTGCAAGGCAACATGAAAACAGCTATGGGAAGAGATGGGGATGAAGATGCTCCCCAAGAGCACACACCATGAGACTGACACTGGGCACACAGCCCCTTAGTTCCAAAGGCCATCAGATTGATTCCTCTACCCCAGGGGCATGACTCACAGCTAAGGAAATACCTCTAATAAAACAAACTCCATTCCACTGAACCAGGCTTGAGGAGTTCTATAATATGCAATCAAGGGTACTCTCCCAAGACAGTAGACTCATTAAGTATTGCAGACCTATTCGTTTCTAGGCTAAGAATTCATAGAAAAAATATAAGACAGTAATCCCCACTCTGACCTCAACTTCATTCTATTTAGAGAGGGAGAACGGGAGGAGGAAAAAAAAGAGGTCAGTGCAGGTAGTAAATATTTACATTACACTATTAAGTGCAGTAGGTTCTCTACAGATGAATGAGTTCCATTCCAAGAGCATATTCGTAAGCCCAATTTGCTTGTAAGTCCAGTAAAGTTACCCTAGGTACACAAATAAGACAATCACACAATTGGCTATATAGTACTCTACTAACAAGTTTATAATACTTTTTACATATATACTACACACATCTCTTCAAGATAATTAGAGATACCAAGGGAACATTTCATGCAGTGATGGGCATGATAAAGGACAGAAATTGTATGGACCTAACAGAAGCAGAGGATAAGAAGTGGTGGCAAGAATACACAGAATTATACAAAAAAAGATCTTAATGACCCAGATAATCATGATGGTGTGATCACTCACCTAGAGCCAGACATCCTGAAGTGCAGTTAAGTAAGTGGGCCTTAGGAAGCATCACTATGAACAAAGCTAGTGGAAGTGATGAAATTCCAGTTGAGCTATTTCAAATCCTGAAAGATGATGCTGTGAAAAGTGCTGCACTCTATATGCCAGCAAATTTGGAAAACTCAGCAGTTGCCACGGAACTGAAAAAGGTCAGGTTTCATTCCAATCCCAAAGAAAGGCAATGCCAAAGAACATTCAAACTACCACAGAATCGCACTCATCTCACATGCCAGCAAAGTAATACTCAAAATTCTCCAAGCCAGACTTCAACAGTATGTGAACTGAGAACTTTCAGATGTTTGAGCTGGATTTCGAAAAGGCAAAGGAACCAGAGATCAAATTGCCAACATGTGTATTATCATACAGAATTCCAGAAAGACATCTACTTCTGCTTCATTGACTATGCAAAGCCTTTGACTGTGTGGATCACAACAAACTGTGGAAAATTCTTATAGACTTGGGAATACCAGACCACCTTATTTGCCTCCTGCTAAACCTGTATGGGCTGGAAGAAGCACAAGCTGGAATCGAGATTGCCGGGATAAATATCAATAACCTCAGATATGCAGATGACACCACCTTATGGTAGAAAGTGAAGAGGAACTAAAAAGCCTCTTGATGAAAGTGAAAGAGGAGAATGAAAAAGTTGGCTTAAAGCTTAACATTCAGAAAACTAAGATCATGGCATCCGGTCCCATCACTTCATGGGAAATCGATGCGGAAACAGTGGAAACAGTGTTAGACTTTAGTTTCTTGGGCTCCAATATCACTGTAGATGGTGACTGCAGCCATGAAATTAAAAGGCGCTTACTCCTTGGAAGGAGGGTTATGACCAACCTAGATGGCATATTCAAAAGCAGAGACATTACTTTGCCAACAAAGGTCCGTCTAGTCGAGGCTATGGTTTTTCTAGTGGTCATGTATGGATGTGAGAGTTGAACTCTGAAGAAAGCTAAGTGCTGAAGAATTGATGCTTTTGAACTGTGGTGTTGGAGAAGACTCTTGAGAGTCCCTTGGACTGCAAGGAGATCCAACCAGTCCATTCTGAAGGAGATCAGCCCTGGGTGTTCTTTGGAAGGAATGATGCTGAAGCTGAAACTCCAGTACTTTGGCCACCTCATGTGAAGAGTTGGCTCATTGGAAAAGACTCTGATGCTGGGAGGGATTGGGGGCAGGAGGAGAAGGGGACGACAGAGGATGAGATGGCTGGATGGCATCACTGACTCGACGGATGTGAGTTTGAGTGAACTCCAGGAGTTGGTGATGGACAGGGAGGCCTGGCATGCTGCGATTCATGGGATCACAAAGAGTCGCACACAACTGAGCAACTGAACTGAACTGAAACCTGTATGCAGGTCAAGAAGCAATAGTTAGAACCAGGCATGGAACAACAGATTGTTTCCAAATTGGGAAAGGAATACATCACGGCTGTATATTGTAACCCTGCTTATTTAACTTATATGCATCATGCGAAACGATGGGCTGGATGAAGTACAAGCTGGAATCAAGATTGCCAGGAGACATATCAGTTACCTCAGATATGCAGATGACACTGCCCTTATGGAAGAAAGAGAAGAGGAACTAAAGAGCCTCTAGATGAAAGTGAAAGAGGAGAGTGAAAAAACTGGCTTAAAACAACATTCAAAAAACTAAGATCATGGCATGTGATTCTATCACTTCATGGCAAATAGATGGGGGAACAATGGAAACAGTGACAGAGTTTATTTTCTTGGACTCCAAAATCATTGCAGATGGTGACTGCAGCCATGAAATTTAAAACAAAACAAAACAAACAAACAAACAAAAAAAACCACACTTGCTCCTTGGAAGAAAAGCTATGACTAACCTAGACAGCATATAAAAAGCGGAGACATTACTTTGCCGGCAAAGGTTCATATAGTCAAAACTATGGTTTTTCCAGTAGTCGTGTATGGATGTGAAAGTTGAATCATAAAGAAAGCAGAGTGTTGAAGAATTGATGCTTTCAAACTGTGGTGTTGGAGAAGACTCTTGAGAGTCCCTTGGACTGCAAGAAGATCAAACCTGTCCATCCTAAAGGAGATCAGTCCTGAATATTCATTGGAAGCACTGATGCTGAAACTTCAAAACTTTGGCCACCTGATGGAAAGAATTGACTCATTTGAAAAGACCCTGATGCCAGGAAAGATTGAAGGCAGGAGGAGAAGGGGACGACAGAGGATGGATGGCTGGAAGGCATTACCAACTCGATGGACATGAGTTTGAGCAAGCTCTGGGAGTTGGTGATGGACAGGGAAACCTGGAGTGCTGCAGTCCATGGGGTCACAAACAGTCAGACACTACTCAGTGACTGAACTGGTAACTGAGCAACATAATACATGCAAAACGAGCAAACACAAAGCATAAGACATTTTTATTCTTATAGTACTGCTGCTGCTGCTGCTAAGTTGCTTCCGTCGTGTCCGACTCCGTGCGAACCCATAGACGGCAGCCCAGCCGGTTCCTCTGTCCCTATAGTGGTATAGTATAACAAATGGCATACAGGGGTCGGCATCGAATGAACAGGAAAAAAAGAGTTACTGACTGGAGGAGGGAGAGGAGCTGGGAGATAATAGAGGTAAAGAATGGTCAGCAATAGGAAATGGAGGGCCAGCTGCAATTGCATTCATGCCTGATGTTTATGGCATGCACATTCACACATTTGAATGTTCGCAACTTGAAGGTTTGTATGTAAGGGACTTACCATATTGAAATGCAGTAAATGGTAAATTGTATAAGCAAGGACAGAATGTGGAACACTGGGATGCATTTCACAGGAAAGATAGCATCTGAAAAGTCTTAGATAAGTAGGACATCACTAAGCTGAGAAAAGAAAGGAGGAGTTTCCAAAAAGAGAGAGAATAGCATGAATAAAGATACAAAAACAGTCAGGAAGATAGAAAGCATTGGAGGATATAAAGCTGGAAAGATAGAGCAATGTCAAAATGCAAAGGCCTTGAATTCTATGCTAAGGTACTTGGGATTTTTATACCCTATAGGGCCTAGGTTGTGTGATCATACATCCTGGTTTGTCCCGGATCTGTTATAACTGATACTTGCCATCTTGGTACAGTTATCAATAGCACTTCTTTCTCATTCTCAAGAGTGTTGCAGTTTAGGCAATTTAGCATTTGGTCAGCATGCCCATGGCCTTCCCAGGTGGTGCTAGTGGTAAATAAGCCACCTGCCATTGCAGGAGACATGAGAGACTTGGGTTCTATATCTGGGTTGGGAAGATCCCCTAGAGGAGGACCTGGCAACCCACTCCAATATTCTTGTCTGGAGAATCTCTTGGACAGGGGAGCCTGGTGGGCTAGAGTCCATACGGTTGCCAAGAGTTGGACACAAATAAAGGGACTTCATGAGCATGTGTGCATGCGCACACACACACACACACACGTATGCGCGCAGTATGCCCATAAGGAGTTAATAAAGGGTTTGGGAAAATAACTTAAGTAAATATTGATTTAAAAACTATCATTCATGTAATTGTACACAGCAGTAAACCAAAGCCTGGTCTAGTCAAATCCAACATGTGACCTATTTTTGTAAATAAAATTTTGTTGAAACAGTCATTCCTGATTTTTACTACTTCTCAACAATATAGTTGAATGGTTGTGATAGAGCTCATATGATCTGCAAAGCTGAAAATATTTACTGTCCAGCTTTTTACAGAAAACATCTGTGGTCCCCCAGTATAGAGTAAAAATGGAGGACATAAGACTAGAAGTAGAATCATCATGCCATTTTAAAATATAAGCCTTTTTGATTTCCAGTATGTAAGTTTTGGTACCAAGTGGCAGGTTTATTAAAATACGGACATTTAGATAGTGATGACATTTCATCTTAAGATGTCCTCCTTTATAAGGACAGCAAGCCTTGCCAAAACCCCACAAGGTGCTCAAACTAGCATCTCAAATACAAGTAATTTCAGCTTTTTGTTCCTAAGGTTCTTGCCCAGTAAGAAGACTCCAACTGCCATTAAACATACAAAATAAATAAACCTCAAATATGAAAGTAATTACATAGAAGGTCACATAAAATGAGAATAAACGGTTCAGGCTGAAAATGGCTTCAATTGCATAACTCACAGGGACAGTAAATAACAACCCACGTCTGTCTCTTGGGAAGGAAGGACATGTGCCAATTCTTGGTTTTTATTGCTCTAACTCAAAGCATCAAAAGCCAATATATCTTGCCTTTAAATAACTTGTAAAGATAAAGTATTTGTGTGTAAGTTGTCAGTGACCTCAGAAATGAATGAGACATGTGTCCAAAACTTTAGTTATATAGAATATGTGCTGCTGTTGCTGCTACTTAGTCACTTCAGTTGTGTCCAACTCGTGTGACACTATGGACTTCAGCCTGCCAAACTCCTCTGTCCATGGGATTCTTGACTAGAGTGGGTGGCCATGCCCTTCACCAGGGGATCTTCCTGACCCAGAGATTGAACCCATGTCTCCTATGGCTCCAGCATTGCAGGCAGGTTCTTTACCACTAGCGGCACCTGGAAAGCCCATAGGAGATACAGTAATGAACAAAAAATATATATTCTTTTGGAGTGAATGTAATAAGATAATAAAATCAGAGAAGGGACACTACTTCCTTACATTTTTAAGAGCTCTGTAAATATTTTAAAGCACTGAGATAGTATTTTATTCTGAGTTCTATCAAACCATGTGATGTGATATTTACTGGATAAGACTCTTTGTATCAAGCGGTTACAATACTTACAGAGGGTGAGTGAAATGAAAGTTGCTCATAGGAAGACTGCATCTCAAAAGAAAGGTATGGTTTTTCATATCCTGGGTAACTGGAGTAAGTTCATGAACTCAGCAGAGAAGGCAATGGCACCCCACTCCAGTACTCTTGCCTGGAAAATCCTACGGGCGGAGGAGCCTGGTAGGCTGCAGTCCATGGGGTCGTGAAGAGTCAGACATGACTGAGTGACTTCCCTTTCACTTTTCACTTTCATGCTTTGGAGAAGGAAATGGCAACCCACTCCAGTGTTCTTGCCTGGACCCGGGGACAGAGCTTGGTGGGCTGCTGTCTATGGGGTCGCACAGAGTTGGACAAGACTGAAGAGACTTAGTAGCAGCAGCAGCAGCATGAACTCAGGCTTTCACAATGCAAGAATGTTGCTTATTTTGTGGCCCTTTTGCAAGGACCACCCATTATCTTACTTCTTACTGATATCCTTCATACTCTACTTGTGGTAGCATTCAGGAGTACTTGTTCTCCAGATAGCAAAAAAATAATAAGTATATATACAAATATGTATACACGCATATACATTTCCATTAGTGTCCAAGAGAAATTATCATTTATGTCAATTGTGAAAGCAGGCAATAAACCATAGTTGCATTGTTTTTTCATAAACATATATTAGTTTTCATATCATATTCGAGTTGTGTCAGATACCACAAAATGTCATTCATATTCATCACTACTTTGAAATTATTATAGTTAGAATTACCACTCGGTGTTGTAACTTAATTCATAAAGGTGCACATATCCTCTTACATTAAAATTTTTAGCATATTGATAAAAATATAGCAATTATTTTTGCTCTGTAATGCTGTGTATTTTTTTTTTTTCATTTAAAAACAGTAATCTGAGACAGGGTCATTAGATTTCCAAAGGGAACCATGGCATTAAAAGAAAAATCCTCCCAGGGGTCACAAAATCTATTTACTTAGCTGTACCTATTTAGTGAATCAATACAGAATTTAATATCTTAAAGCAACAGCAGTTGTTATTTTTCTTTTTCATGATTCTCAGATTTGACTGGGGTCCAATTAGGTATGAATAACACAGGAAATGTCGTTCTTACACCCAGATGTTGTTTGGAGCTGCACTCATCTCAAAGGCTTCCCCACTCTCAGGTCTGACAGTTGGTGCTTACAGTTGGCTATGAGTAAAACTGGGCTATTGGTAGTTACATCTACAAATAACTGATTTCTCAAAGCATGGTGGAGCATTCTAAGAGATCCAGACAGAGTCATATTGCCTTTTAGGACCTAACTTCAAAAGATACATAGCATCACTTTCTCCAGTCACAGGCTTGCCTGGATATAAAGAGAGATAAAATCAAGAGAAGAGAACACCAGACCACCTGACCTGCCTCCTGAGAAATCTGAATGCAGGTCAAGAAGCAACAGTTAGAACTGGACATGGAACAACAGACTGGTTCCAAATCAGGAAAGGAGCACTTCAAGGCTGTATATTGTCACCCTGCTTATTTAACTTATATGCAGAGCACATCATGAGAAATACTGAGCTGGATGAACCACAAGCTAGAATCAAGATTGCTAGGAGAAATATCAGTAACCTCAGATATGCAGATGACACCACCCTTATGGCAGAAAGTGAAAAAGAGCTAAAGAACCTCTTGAAGAAAGTAAAAGAGGAGAGTGAAAACATTGGCTTAAAACACAACATTCAGAAAATTAAGATCATGGCATCTGGTCCCATCATTTCATGGCAAATAGATGGGGAAACAGTGGAAACAGTGACAGACTTTATTGTTTTGGGCTCCAAAATCACTGCAGATGGTGATTGTAACCATGAAATTAAAAGATGCTTGCTCCTTGGAAGAAAAATTTTGACCAATGTAGACATCATATTAAAAGACAGAGACACTACTTTGCCAACAAAGGTCCATCTGGTCAAAGCTATGGTTTTACCAGTAGTCATGTATTGATGTGAGAGTTGGACTATAAAGAAAGCTGAGTGCTGAAGAATTGATGCTTTTGAACTGTGGTGTTGAAAAAGACTCTAGAGAGTCCCTTGAAAAGCAAGGATATCCAACCAGTCCATCCTAAAGGAAATTAGTCCTGAATATTCATTGCAAGGACTGATGCTGAAGCTGAAACTCCAATACTTTGGCCACCTGATGCGAAGAATTTATTCATTTGAAAAGACCCTGATGCTGGGAAAGGTTGAAGGCGGGAAGAGAAGGCAACCACAGAGGATAAGATGGTTGGATGGCATCACCGACACAATGGACATGAGTTTGAGTAAACTCTGGGAGCTGGTGATGGACAGGGAAGCATGGCATGCTGCAGTCCATGGGGTTGCAAAGAGTCGGACATGACTCAGTGCCTGAACTGAACTGAACATCAACCACAACTCTCAATAAGAGGAGTGGCCGTGTCATATCACAAGAGTGTGTGGGATAGGGTATATTTGAATAAATTTATGTGGACCTCTTTAAAAATACAATCCATCATAATGTCCCAACATTTTCCTTGTTTCTGAGTGTTTCACATGTTATATATCCTGCTCTAAATTTCTTTCTGTTTTCCTTTCATGTTATACTCCTGTTTTTCCCTTAAACCCAAAATGAAGCAGAAATTCTACTGCTAATTTCCCTAAATAGTCTTCCTTCTTTTCACATACAGTTAATTTCTTTGTGTAGGAGGGAGGCAATGGAGGTATGCATACTACAGTTTTATCTTAAATTTTAATTTGTGAGTTTATTTAACAAATTCTACTACTCTTTATAAGTACTCTTTCTTTCCTCTTCCTTGTTATTTCTTTGAGGATAGATTCACTTTCTGTTTCCCCTACTCACCTCCTCACCTGTTGCACATTAATACTCAACTAATGTTTTGTGGGATCAAAAGCTGCTCTTTGAAATTCAGGCTACTGCTGCCTGTTGGAAGATATCAGCTGCCATCAAAAGAGTCAAAACCCACCAGAATGAAAGATGTGGAGCTCACAGTTAAGAGGTAACAGCAACTTCATTTACTAGTAACTTCTATCCAGAGCTAAAAAATGATTTCAAGGTGACATAGCTCAACATAACCAAATTGCTTCAGCAATTCCTGTAGACTATATGAGTAACATCTTCCCACCTTAAAGCTAAAGGCAGAGATACCACAACCTTGCTTAAAACCTGAGAACATTATTTCTCCAAAAGAGATCAATCAAGAGGTGAAACGGTGAGCCATGGGTTAAGGGATCAATTATGTGAGATTATTTTAAAATACGAGTACTTAAGTTGTGTGACACTCTGACATGACATCAAATGACATCTTAGAAAGGACCAAAAAGTTCATGAGAGATTCATTTCAAGTCCTGGTGAAGGAGAAAGAATTAACCTTGGAAAGAATCAAATCCATCCACATTAATGTTAAAAGGAAAAAAAATTAAATATGTACTGTAATCTTTGAGAATGATATGATATATGAAATTCTGGCCATTAAACAAACTTTTTTTTTTTAACACAAGATGACAAAAATGGGCTGGTTCACTGAGGGAAAAAACGAGTCAGGAATTTCATAGCATTTGCTGTGTTTATTAACAAGAACTAAACAGGGACCTCTGTCATAACGAGTTTCAGGTAGAAGTAAGTTATTTCCTAGATTACTACTGTGAGTTTCTGTGCAGTAAGCATTTATGATTAGATAGAAATCATAATGTATATACCTCCCAACTGAGAGAGAAACATAGTCACAATATTGGCAGTGAAGACCTTTTGGAAAGAAAGATTTGACTAAACTCACCACCAATGACTAGCAACAAATTGTTCATGAGACCAAGATGAACTACATTTCTAACCCCTTATTTAATTCTTCAGATAAGCATTTCAGTATTTGTTTCTGCTGGAAACGATGATCACAATATGCATTTTGCTAAATTATCTGCAAATTTTTGAATCTTGACTCCATATTCCCAATAGATCAGAAGTATGAATTTTAGATACCAGAGTCCTCATTTGTGGGCTTCCCCAGGGACTCAACAGTAAAGAATCCACCTGCAATGCGGGAGACTCAGGAGACACAGGTTTGATCCCTGGGTTGGGAAGACCCCCTGGAGGAGGGCATGGCAACCCACTCTAGTATCCTTGCTAGGAAAATCTCATGGACAGAGGAGCCTGGCAGGCTACAGTCCATGGAATTGAAAAGAGTCAGATACAACTGAAGCGTCTGAGCATTTCCTCATTTGTAAGCTCTAGTAAGAAGTGGTATATTCAATCTTTTTTTAGAATTAGACTAGTAGGAGTGGAAACACTTTTGAATAAGAGATATAATCTTGAAAATATCTCTGATATAAATATTTTTGTTGGTTCTGAGAAGTTTTTGAGTGGATTTCTTTATCGTTTAATTGTATTCTTGACAACTAAAAAAAAAAAATCTTTGTATAAATTCTGTCACTTTATACTAAAAAGCCTATCTTTATTGTATTAGTTATCGGGCTGAATATAAAAGGATATCTAAACTGATTACCATTTGTAAAAATATGATTCAAATGCCTTCTCAACATTATATATTTAATACATGAATTCATTCTGAATGAATTCATTCATTCATTCTAAAGGAAACAGAAGCATCCTTTTATCCTCCACATCTGTCTTCACTGAGTACCCACTTAGAGAAAGACAGCAGTGCCGCCCTCCTGTCTCCTAGCTGTCCATGCACCCAATCCTTCCACTGGATACAGCACCATGTAGCCGGAGGAAGCAGATGCTCTGCCCCCTCATGCAAACCCAGTGAACCTGAATCTCTAGAGATGAGTTCTGTGCATTTATACTTTCCAAAAGCTTCCCAAGTGATTCTAACGTGCAGCTGGGTCAGAGCACTTTTCAAAGCATACACAGTCCTCTTATCTTTGAATTTTAGTGCTTTCTCCACAATTGTGGTATTAGGGGTAGGCGCTTTTTGGAGGGAGAAAGAAAAAAATGATAAGGACATCATTTTCCCAGACAGGGGAGGGATGGTGTGACCTTGAAGCGGAGGAAATAATCCCCGAGCTTTCTTCCTCCTAGAGTAGGAAAATTGTGCTCTCATTCTCCATGGCCCATTTAGACAGGGCAGCTCACACAAGCTGAATCTGGGCCAGCTAGGCAGAGAATAATGTCCCCTTGCCCAAACTAGTGAATGGTGCGATGAGGAGTGTTATTGGAAAAATGCATCAAAACCTTACATGTTTGTTTAAATGAAGTTGTGATCAAAGACTGTACCGAACAAACTCTGTGCAGCTTGATTCTGGGCTATGAGATTTATTTTGTTCTTTAAGTGTAGGGGCATGAGGAGAAAATCCAAGTGCAATACATAAATCTTGATTAACCTGTTCAGAGCTCTCAGGAGATCCTTTAAACTCCCCTGGATAGAGTCATGCTCTCATATTGGACATTTCCTCTACGCTTTTATTTCCTGATCTTTATTAATGGCCAACTGGCCTGCACATAGCTGCTGTTGGTCCTTCTGAAGGGAATTTAAATGGTACGCGAAATAGTCCTCTTATATACATCACATTCTGCTCTGTTACATTAGTGGTGCAAAACTGATTCTTAAAATATGTTTTTCACAAATATTCTATTCAGTGATGAAAATGTATTGTTTTTGACTCTTACTAGAAGAAACATGAAGCATGAAATATATGTTTATTAGAAATGGATATGTCCAAATGAGGCTTCAGTGAATGCAAAAAAAATGTTAAAAGGATTTAGCATTAACTTTTCTTTTCAGCTGTACTGGAAATCAACTAGGCAGAGATAGTTACCTAGACATGTGAGCCAATAATACTGTATTAAATGTCTAGTTCTTGTTGCATAGCAGACCAATACTGAATCAGTGTTCTGGAAAATAAAGTCATCCATAATTTTGGGTATAAAAATCAATATTTTTGTACAGTCCTGTCTGATTACCCCTGCTCCCAAAATGTTTTCTCTGTTTAAAAAGCAGCCACATTTGGTGTCTTGTTTTTCCAGTGGTTGCCAGATGCTTTATTCCTTGCAGTAACTGGTTCTGTCTTGTATACCGTGGTAGAGACAGAACAGAGTTCCTTTGCTAATTGTGGGCACAGCTATTCTGTTCTGTATTGTAAGTCACTCAGTGGTGTCCAACTCTTTGGGACCCCATGGACTGTAGCCCTCTAGGCTCCTCTGTCCATGGAATTCTCAAGGCAGGAGTACTAGCGTGGGTAGCCATTCCTTCTCCAGGGCATCTTCCTGACCCATGGGTTGAACCCCAGGTCTTCTTCATTGCCGCAGATTCTTTACCATCTGAGCCACCATTCTGTTCTGTAACACAGATCCATCTTTAAGCTTCTCAGGCTGCCACCACCTCCATGTGGTGGTGTGGCAATTTTGGATACAGAAAGTCTGAACATCCAGATTTCAAACTGTGTGTGTGTTAGTTGCTCAGTCGTGTCCAATTCTTTGTGACCCCATGGACTATAGCCCACCAGATTACTCTGTCCATGGGATTCTCAGGCAAGAATACTGGAGTGGGCTTCCATTCCCTTCTCCAGGGGATCTTCCAGACCCAGGGATCGAACCCAGGCCTCCCTCATTGCAGGCAGATTCTTTACCATCTGAACCACCTATAGAGAATGTTAGCTACCCATGAGGCATTCACTAGCAGGCTGCATGCTTTGCTTATGCAATCAGCACAGCACCAGGTAGAAATAGTTCTTTGTATTATTTTTATCATTCCCATTTCACAAATGTAGAAACTGAGGCTTCCTTGGAATAAGCAACTTTTCCAAAGACATTACTAGTGGTGGTACAGAATTTGAATACAGATCTTTCTAATCTTGAGCATGAGGATTTCCCTAGGCTCTTAAACTGTCAATTTCATTTATTCTCAATGCTATATTTTCTAAGGAGTCACACAGAGATGTTTTTCTTCACATCTGCATCCATACCACAATTTGAAAGATTAACTTAGAGTGAATAAAGATACCTGGATATTGTTTTATTTTATCTATTTTTATTTTTATTTTAAGTTTTGTTTTAAACTTAGAGATTTGAGTTCTAGTTTTTAATATCTAGTGTTCCAAAAACACTAATGAAAAATGTTACAATTCTGAAAGTGAGAATCAAAGTGAGATAGTGACATCAAACTGATATATATATATATGTATATATATCATATATATTTGGCTTAAATGAAATATATATATCTATATATATAGATATATATCATAACATACAGGACATATGTGTTTTCTGTTTTATTTGTCCATATAGACAAATAAAATATAAAATTCATAAATACAGTATATAGGCCTGTCTTGATTGCAGTGTATCCTCAAAGCTCATAGAGTAGCTGGCATTTTGTATAGTTTAAGCATATATTTTGGACAAACAAAGGTATATGATTTATCAGATCTGATTGAGTTATGGGTATACTCTAAAATGGGTTTTCCTGGTGGCTTAGATGATAAAGAATTTGCCTGCAATGCAGGAGACCTGGGTTCGATTTCTGGGTTGGGAAGCTCTCCTTGAGAAGGGAATGGTGACTCACTCCAGTATTCCTGCCTGGAGAATTCCATGGACAGAGGAGCCTTGTGGGCTACAGTCCACGAGGTCATGAAGAGTTGGACACAACTGAGCAACTAACACTTTCACTTTTTTCATACTCTAAAATAGTGAAGTGGTAGTCTATAAGAAGAGTCATTTTAATAGCTTGGGTCCAAGATTTCTCCTATTACAAAAAAGAATGTATAGAAAAATGTCTAGAATGTAGTAGATGCTCAAAAATAATGATAATAATAGGAAATTCCTGTCATCACTGAATAATTTGCTTTGATTTTTGGTAAATTTCACTAAGGAATTTGAAAAATTTTCTTCCAATCATTGAATTAACTTATTTGTGCTAGAATATACAATACAGGCACTTAGACAAGCAGGAAAAAAAGATTACTGTGCTTTTATAACTTTCAGCCAATGACATATATGCCAGAGACATACTATCCTGTACAGCATAATGCCCACCTACCACCAACCCATTTACTACACAGCCCCCTCAAAATGTTGACCATCTCCAAGGAAGGCTGTTGATTACCACATTATATTGTAGGAGATCCAAATGATAGATTAGACTTGAATTTATTCTCAAAGCTATAAATTACTCTGAAGTTTAAAGGGCTATTAATTAGGTTTTTTGTATAACTTTGACCTTCTCTAGATGCCTTATTGTATTTATTTGATCTGATCCCCATTTGAGAATGGGAGCTCCTTGAGCATAGGTCTTGTTTGTCATCATACAGTGCCAGGTACATGATAAGCCTTTAGTAATAACAGTAGTAGATGCCATTATTGTTGAAAGTTGATAAAGACGTCAACGAGCAACTTTTTGAATCTGTCTTAAAGTTGTCTTACCTTTTTTCTATTTCCTGGAAAATATTGGGTTTTGCTTGCCTCAGATAGTTCCATGTGCTCAGAGATACTTTTTTTCAAATTTTTTCCATCTCAGTTTCCTTAATTCTGAAGTGAGGATAATTTTCAACCCCCCTACAGTTTTGTTTTCAAGGTTGAATGAAATTATGTGCTTTAAAGCAATCTTATACTCTCAAAAGTTGTTTTTAGTGAACTTAAATAAGCTAGAGTAGTATAAGGGACAAAACAAATGTCATGTCTCTGAGGCTAGAATGATTTCTTAACGAATAACCAAAAGTTCTTTTCTTCTAGATGACTTACATAATCCTGTACAGGGAGAAGGGGACCAAGATGGCCCAGAAAAACATGGTCTCTTAAAAGTCAATATTATGAAACATAGTTTCAATTTTTATCTTTAATAAGATATGAAAACAATCATTTTTAGCCTTTTAAATTACAGCTTGATTATATATTATGAAGCCCAGAAGTAATTCCCTGAGATGATCAGATACAATATTTCCAGTGCTGACGATAGGCATGGGGAGTAGGCAGTCCTGTTCTCCTTGAAACTTGGTGGTTGTGGGTGGTCCACAGAGGTTAGAAAATAGGAAGAAATTCTCCTCCTCTAGAGTGGATTTGGATTCAAGGCTGCAGAGCTAAATCTTCTCAAGCTTGTAATGAAAATCCCCATCTGATTTTCTTTGTTGAGTCATCTTTTAAAGGGGTACATAAACAATGTAGGCATAGCAGGACTTTCTGCCATAAAGAGAACCTGCACGACTCCCTCTGAGGGTGAAGTTTTGATGTTTGAAATTGGCAATTGGCTGTCCCCACAACGGGGTCATAGTGAAACTTGAAATTTCAATCCCTAACAGGTGAAGTTGGAACCCAATGATCACTGTGATTAAACGCAGCTTCCCTGTTCCTTTTCCAAAATGATTGTGCTATCATAGAGGTAGCTTAGTGGGACTTTTCCCACACCACTCCTCTGACCTCCCTAATCCTTACAAACAGACCCAGACACCCCCAAGTGTGCACACAGTTTAAGTAAAAGCAGCATGTTTACAATGCAGAAACTCTCAAGACAAGTCTTGTAAGTTTCCTTAAAAAACCAGATGACTCTTCCCCAATGCTTCCTAGACATAAATTCTGGAGCCTTACCTAAATCTCTTCTCTCTGCAAGTTGCAAAATAGCTAAAAGGAGGTGCATTTCATGAGTTAGTGTGAGTTTCTCTCACTAGATCACGTAAAATGCTGAAGTCATGTGGGTCTTTCATAACCATTTCCCTGGTGCATTGCCAGAGCCACAGAGTCTAATGAGCTTTCCGGATGGGATGCGGCAAGCTGAGGTGTGCATCAGGTGCACTTGTCACAGGCACAGACCTCCGAGAGACTGGCTTTCAGGTCTGATTTGCAAGCTGGATATGCCCGTCACTTTGGATTAGCTTCCAATTTAAATTCAGCTGTTGTCATTTCCGTCTTAGCATCACATGCATTCTGACGGAAGGCCCTGAATAAAATCACAGTTCCAGAAAATCCTGTCTGTTATCATAATGCTAAGAAGCCACTGTGGTAGACTAAAATGAACTAGACATCAAGTGTGTTGCCTTAGCAATCTATCTGTCTTTCCTTTTTCAAGATTGTTTATTTGAACCCTTGAGCGGTCTCTGGTACTAATCAGAAAATTGAGCTTGCCTAACTCACAGGACAGTAATAGTGATACTAGGAATTGTGGAAGACAACAGTTCATAAGTTTCCCATGGAAGCCTTAAAGTCACACCCAGAGGCAATATACCTGTAAGCTCAAAGGTGAGGAACTGAGAACTCGTAGGTCAGGTCTACCTTGACTCATTTGGCCAAAGTTTCCAAGGCTAGCGAGCAGTAGGAATAGGATTCAAACTCCCACCTTCCTAACTCCAAAACTATATCCATCTGCTTTGCTACATTGCAGATGTATGGGCAGGACTGAGCAAGTGACACCACACATACACACAATATGTTAAAAGCAAGGTTGTGCTGGTTAATACGGCAAATGCAGTCTTTAGCTGCCTTTGACTCATTGGAAAAGACTCTGATGCTGGGAGGGATTGGGGGCAAGAGGAGAAGGGGATGACAGAGGATGAGATGGCTGGATGGCATCACTGACTCAATGCACATGAGTCTGAGTGAACTCTGGGAGTTGGTGATGGACAGGGAGGCCTGGCGTGCTGCGATTCATGGAGTCACAAAGAGTTGGACACGACTGAGAGACTGATCTGATCTGATCTGATAATCTAACTGGGGGGAAAAAAACGAAGCAAGTGATTAAAGTGCCATTTAAATGTTTAAAGGGGAACAAGAGGGCACAAGAGGGCACTCTGGCATCATATGGCATATGAATTAAACATGTTCTGTAAGGGAATATGCACAGGAAAGTTGAACAGTAGAATTTAGCCAGTAATGGTGGATGAAGTAGACATGAGGTGGTTGTTGATGCTTTGTCGCTAAGTTGCAACTGAATCTTCTGCATTCCCATAGACTATAGCCCATCAGGCTTCTCTGTCCATGGTATTTCCTAAGCAAGTAAACTGAAGTGGCTTGCCATTTTCTTCTCCAGGGGATCTTCCCAACCAAGGCATCAAACCTGTGTCTCCTGCATTGACAGGTGGATTCTTTACCACTGAGCCACCAGGGAAGCCCTGATGTGAGGTTAGAAGGGGAGAACGTCTGAGAAAAAGGAATGGCAAAGAATCAGGGCTAAGAAAACATACAGTTACTAAAGAAAATGAAAGATGGCTGGGTAGAGAAAGAGTTACAGGATGGATAGTGAGGAAAGTGTTGGCTGGGCTATAAAGTCTTTAAAGGGATGCAGAGGTCATATTGTAGACCTCTTCGTAAAACTATCTTATGTTAAATACTCTGCCGAAAGGAATCATGATAATTATTTTGATGTTTACAGCAACAGTCCGAGTTAAATATCCTCATACTGTTTTACCAGTAGAGAAGCTGGGATTCCCAGACCTAGGGTAGCCAAAACTCTGTTGGCTTGTCCCGAAGCCCTTCATTAGGAAGGTACCCCACACGGTTGCCTTACCTTGTCACTTAACTACACACTGAACAGGGACAGAGTCAAGTTACTGTCCTCTTGGTCTTCACCATAAATGTGAAAGACAACCCAGATCACATGTCCAGTCAATTCATTTTGTGATGACAAGTGGGATCATGTGGTGTTAGTTAGGGCCTAATTGAAAATATATACATATTTTTGTGTGTGTGTTAAACTTTGCAACCAGGGACATCATTAACATTTCATGCTTTAACCACACTTATCCAGCTTTGTAGATTTGACATTTTATACTTTGCTGACCTTTTTGGGTTGTTAAAAGGAAATATCTTTTTTTGTATTCCTCTCCCTCTGTTACAGCAAATGAAAGCCAACTGTATTAGTATTTATAGAAAAAAAAAAATAAAGGGGAAAAAAAGATAAAGACCACATTTCTTGCTACTTTTTTTTTTTAAAAGTAGAATTATCCTGGGCTTTCAACCAGAGACTTTGGGCTGCTCTGTTATTGATCTGTCTGTTCTATATAAAGATCAGACCATATGTATCTGTCCAAATTGGCAAGGACTCATTTAGAGGCTTTGCCTTTCATATTTTTATTTGTTGCTTACTACTACAGTCTCACACAGATAATTGAATAGAATAAATCTCCATATTTCATCCAATAGATTTAAAAAGCGAGTTTTTCCAAACCCATATTTAACATAATAAAATTATCTTTTGATCTCTCCAGATAGCTTTTACTTCTCTGGTAAAGTGGTTATGTCCCTAATCATGCATTTTAAATTAACCCTCTGAATTAGTGAGACTCTGTATCACATTACAATATGTGTATTTGTGTGGATGGGTAGTTTTTTGGCAGGTGAGTTTTTTGCCACTAGCGCTACTTGGGAAACCCCAATTTTTCCACACCACCATGCAATTCTCAGACACCAGCTGGATATCCCACCACTCAACTCAATTCTAACACTATCTACTTGGAGTTAGACAAAGGCCCTGCAGGTTAAGAGTTCAGGCTCACAAGACTAACCCTCCACCCCAACATCAGATGTCAATTGCAGGTCTGGGTTTTCACCTGTGTTTCTGACCAATTATCTATAGATCTGAAATTCCAAAGCTCCCTTGCTCAGTTTTCATTGATCTATTACAGCTGCTCAGAGAATAAGGGAAACATTTTTCTTACTAGATTACTGGTTTATTAGAAAAGGATGTCATTTGGGAAAAACTAGATGAAAGACATACATAGGGCAAGGTATGGAGCAAGGACAGAGAGTATCCATGCCCCTGCTGAGGGTCATTCTGCCTCAATCAGCATATGTACACCAATTAGAAGGTCTCCAAACCCTATACTTTGGGGCTTTTATGGAGGCTTCCTTACATAGGCATGATTGATGAAACCATTGGCCACTGGTAATTGGACTCAGTCTCCAACTCCCTCCCCTTCCAGGAGGTATTTGTTGCCATTCAGTGGCTCAGTCATGTATGACTCTTTGAGACCCCATGGAGTGCAGCACGTTAGGCTTCCCTGTCCTTCACCATCCCCCAGAGTATGTTCAAACTCATGTCCATTAAGTCAGTGATGCCATCCAAATATCTTGTCCTGTTGTCCCCTTCCCCTCCTGACTTCAATCTTTCCCAGCATCAGGGTGTTTTCAAATGAGTCAGTTCTTTGCATCAGGTGGCCAAGTATTGGAGCTTCAGCTTCAGCATCAGTCCTTCCGATGAATATCCAGAACTGATTTCCTTTAGGACTGACCAATTTGATCTCCTTGCAGTCCAAGGGACTCTCAAGAGTCTTTTCCAACACCACAGTTCCAAAGCATCAGTTATTCAGCGCTCAGGCTTTTTTATGGTCTACCTCTCACATCTGTACATGACTACTGGAAAAACCATAGCTTTGACCAGACAGACTTTTGTCGGCAAAGTAATATGTCTGCTTTTTAATATGCTGTCTAGGTTGGTAATTGGAGAAGGCAATGAGACCCCACTCCAGTACTCTTGCCTGGAAAATCCCATGGATGGAGGAGCCTGGTAGGCTGCAGTCCATGGGGCTGTTAGGAGTCGGACATGACTGAGCGACTTCCCTTTCACTTGTCACTTTCATGCATTGGAGAAAGAAATGGCAACCCACTCCAGTGTTCTTGCCTGGAGAATCCCAGGGATGGGGGAGCCTGGTGGGCTGCTGTCTATGGGGTCACATAGAGTCAGACACAACAAAAGTGACTTAGCAGCAGGTTGGTAATAGCTTTTCTTCCAAGGAGCAAGTGTCTTTTAATTTCATGGCTAAAGTCTCCACAGTAATTTTGGAACCCAAGAAAATAAAGTCTGTCACTGTTTCCATTGCTTCCCCTTCTGTTTTCCATGAAGTGATGGGACAGGATGCCATGAACTTAGTGTTAGTTTTTTGAATGTTGAGTATCAAGCCAGCATTTTCACTCGCCTCTTTCACCTTCATCAAGACGCTCTTTAGTTCCTCTTCATTTTTTGCCATTAGGGTGGTGTCCAGGAGGTCTAGGGTGGAACTAAAATTTTCAGTCCTCTAATCTCACAGTTGGTTGCCAAGGCAACTAGTACGCATCCTTGAGTTACCTTGAGGCTCTCCAAAAGTCACCTCATTAACATAACAAATGACACTTTCTTTTTCCTTCCTCCACTGGAGAAATTTCTAAAATTTTAGAAGTTCTGTGATAGAAAAAGAAATCAAGACCAAAGATAAATGTCTGTTACAAATCACATTACAATTGCTCTTAATTTTCCTTCCCATTATGTTGCAAGTTAATCTTTTATCTGTATTTTATAGTCTATATATGAAAGATATTTATACTCATTCAAAAGTTAAACTTATTCCATATTGCATTTCTTATATTATTCTTCCAATTTTGTATCTTTGGATTAGAATTTAGGTGTGTGCTTTCCTTGGAGGTAATCCACTATTGGTATTTTAGAAACAGCTTTTAGTTTTTTTAAATCATGTTTTTAGGTTAAACAGTTACTTCTACCAGGTGATGGCTTAAGCAGCTATTTATCATGTGTCCTTCTGTATAATACTGTATAGTGTATCTTTTACACATGAAAGGGTATATTTGTTGAGTGTAGAGATGATGAGAAGCTTGTTGAAAAGCCAAGAATCTGAAAACATGAATCTATGAACTATCTTAGCCCAGAGAGAACAAAGATATCTAATTTTCCATGCTCATTAATTATCTATGTTTTCCTAGCACACTAGCTAAGAATTTGTAGCTATGTATTTATATATTGATGCTTTTGAACTGTGGTGTTGGAGAAGACTCTTGAGATTCCCTTGGACTGCAAGGAGATCCAACCAGTCCATCCTAAAGGAGATCAGTCCTGGGTGTTCATTGGAAGGACTGATGTTGAAGCTGAAACTCCAATACTTTGGCCACCTGATGCGAAGAGCTGACTCATTTGAAAAGACCCTGATGCTGGGAAAGATTGAGGGCAGGAGAAGAAGGGGACGACAGAGGATGAGATGGTTGGATGGCATCATTGACTCAGTGGACATGGGTATGGGTGAACTCCGGGAGTTGGTGATGGACAGGGAGGCCTGGCGTGCTGCTCAAATTCATGGCATGCATGGGGTCGCAAAGAGTCAGATACAACTGAGCAGCTGAAGTGAACTGAACTGAACTGATTTATATGTTGCCCACTTTGAAAGAGAGTCATTATCCATTCTGGATGTCTCTCTGGGGGCACAACATAGGAAAAGGTAAGCTGTTTTTTGTTTTTTAATCTTGCCTTAGCTTCATGAATTTGGTCTAAATCAGGAACCAACTAGAAAGCTAGAGGTCAGCTAACTGTATGATTTAACATGAACTTGAGCAAACTCTGGTAGATAGTGGAGAACAGAGGAGTCTGGTGTGCTGCAGTCCATGGGGTTGCAAAGAGTCAGACATGATTTAGTGGCTGAACAACAAGTCTGAATAGTATATCACCTGGCTTCATTTGAGAGAAATTCATGTTATGATTTTCTCAAATATGAAACTGTTCCCCTGGCCAGATATTTGGTGAGAATCTTGCATGATTTTGCATCACCTGGAAAGAAGACAGTGCATCTTCACTTAGGACACCCAAGGATGCAGGAGTACCTTGTATTATTGTACAAACTAGTACCTGTTACATGCATTGTCTTCACTGTTGTTTTTCTCATTATTATAATTATTTTTTCTTAAGTTGAATAACTTTGCATTTCTGTGTGATCTAAGTCTAGATTCCATTAAAAAATTATGCAATTTAAGGGTTACTTTCCATTTACAGTTATTACAAAATATTGGCTAAGATACCCATGTTGTACAATACAACCTTGAGCCTATACTATATCCAATAGTTTGTGCCTCCCCATCCCCTGCTCTGTAGAGTCCATTTTTGATAGGAGGAGAATGATACACAGTGATTCTTGGAATATGAGGCTGGATTCATTAAAATATCTTTTGGTTACCAGCAACATGAACAAAAGTCAAATAAGCTAAGGGAAGATATAAAACACATCATAGTGATGCCATTATATCTTAAAAAAAAAACTACCTAAAATTCATGACTGATTTTAGCAAAAGATTTCATGAATAGCTACAAGCCACATTTCTATTTTTAGTCTTTGATTTTATCTGTATGTTTGCTTTATACTTCCCTCTTATTTGCCACATTAATTTCCTCCTTATCTCTAATCACCTTGAAGAGAAATACTGCTGCCCAAAGTCTCTGCGTCTATAGTTTCAACCTCAGGGAAAGATCGTCTCTTCCTTGTCTCTGCTTTGGTTCTAAGAAAGGACTCCTGGGTCAAAAGATGAACCCTGAGAGGTGAGTCTGAAGAAAGGGCTGTGATGGTGCAGTTTGGAAAACAGCCAGATCCAGGAGCTCTGGGTGACCTCAGGGGGCTGTGTGGGGTGAAGTGGCTTAAGCAGGACTTCAGTCCTTGTCTTCCTTAAGGAAAGAATTCAACAGAGACAGAAATTGTGAAGCAGATAAAGCATTTGTTAGAAGCAAACAATATGTAGAAGGGCTCGCAGGCAGACTTGAAGTGAGTCACACCTCATAGGGGTGGCTTAGCTTGCATGTATGGGGGCAGTTTTCCAGGTTCCCTCTGACCAGTCATCTCGTCCTTGCCCTTATGTGGTCTGACTCAGGGCCCTCCCTGACGTGTGCATGTATCTTTCAGCCAAGATGAATTCCAGCACAATGGTTTCTGGGAGGTTGGTAGGACATATTATGGACTGGCACCCGCCCCCCACCTGCCATTCTTTGACTCCTGAAGATCTTCCCTGTACATATGTGGGCTGGGGGCTCCACTTGAGCACAAGAATGAGAAAAATGTAGTCACCTTCAGTTCATCTCAGTCGTGTCTGACTCTTTGCAACTCCATGGACTGTAGCACGCCAGACTTCCCTGTTCATCACCAGCTCCCAGAGTTTACTCAAACTCATGTCCATTGAGTCACTGATGCCATCCAACCATCTCATCTTCTATCATCCCCTTCTCCTCCACGTTCAATCTTTCCCAGCATCAGGGTCTTTTCAAAGAGTCAACTCTTCACATGAGGTGGCCAAAGTATTGGAGTTTCAGCTTCAGCATCAGTCCTTCCAATGAATATTCAGAACTGATTTCCTTTAGGACGGACTGGTTGGATCTCCTTGCTGTCCAAGGGACTCTCAAGAGTCTTCTCCAACACCACAGTTCAAAAGCACCAATTTTTCGGCACTCGGTCACCTTAGTTTTTATCTAAGCAGGGCTTTGTCTATTTCTTGAAGAGTCAGCAGGAGACTGTTTGCAGCTGCTCAGCCTGGGCTCCATCTGTCTCTTGCCTCATGGGCACCAATGGCAGTTGCACAGCTGCTTGCGTCTGGATGGCCTGTGATGCTGTGAGATGGGAAAACTCAGGAAAGGGTTTTTGTGCAAGCCGAACTGTTGAAGTAAGAAATACATGCCTTATTTACTGGCCTAAGAGGAAATGTCTTGTCTTTTGAATTTCTATTTGGCATAGTAAATTAACCTCTACACTTTCCTGGAATATTACAGTTGGACACTTGCAAGGAAGCCAGCTTCTACATGTTTGGAAACACATGGCATTCTTGGCTAGTCGACTGTGGGTGAAAGTGTTTAGTTGATGCTTTGTTGTTGGATCAATGAGTCTTAGGCTGGAAGGCTACTCAAGTGAAGAGAGGAATTGAATGCAAAGGATCTAATTAGCTCTGCTCACCATTTGGTGCCCTGTTTAGCCTACGTAATAATTCCATCTTCTTCCCTGCATTGTGATGATAACCTTCAGTTCCTACATCTCACAACCTATTGAAAATGGAAAATGATGGTCCAAAATATCTTATTTCTCATTGAAGGATAACAAAGCATGGATAGCCCTCTCTCAGAATATATCATTTGTTCCTCGGATTATTTTTTTGTTGTTTTTCTTTTTGTGAAGCTCAATTGCTCTACTTAAAAACTGACCCACAGCAATGGATAGCAATTTTAGATGAGAACATTGGCTCAAAATGGAAGTGCTGAAGAGGTTCTTCTGGTTTTTCTCTTCATGTTTCTCAAGAAGCAGCCCTTGACCCACAGGAGACATGAAATTGTGGGTTTTGGTGGTAGGATCAGGACATTGACATTTAAATGCTTTATTTACTTTCTATGATGTCCTTTCATTCCCAATAAATTTTTGGTCTTGAGTGTCCTGTTAAAAAAACACACAAGAAGAAGCATAGCTGAAAATTGCTTTCAGAATGTCATAGCTGAAAGAGATGGGAGTTTGTAAACCCTCATGTTTCTGTCCAAATTGTGTGGGATTCCATACAATGATACACAAGTAAATATTTAAAATAATAAAACATCATAAATAAAGCAGCAAGATATTTGGATTTGTTCTTGTGTTCATTTAATAAGCACTTTCTTTTTCTGAAAGTATCATGAACAAATGAATCTTTGCTTCTTACAAATAACTTCAGACTTCATTTTTTTTAAATAAGAGCATACCTTCTTTAATCACTTTGTTTTTGTTACCAAAAAAAAGACACCTTATTTTTATTTTTTATTAGTAAGAGTAACAGTCATGTGAAATAGAAACTTTCTTCTGTTATATTTGGTAATATTCCCAGATGGTTTAGTAAGACTGGAAACCATAGACCTGTGTAGGTGACAGCTTCCTCACCCCACCTTCCCATGACTTTAGGAAACAAACGTCCTTCTGTCTTCTGTGCTTTTAGGGGATGTGTTTTCTCGTGGCCTCTCTTCTTATTCTTCTATATTCACCCTGATCTTCTGGATCTTCCTCGTTCTGGACTCCTCTCTTCTTCACTCCTGGTGCTAGTCTCAGATTCTCCCTACACGTCAATCACAGTGCAGGTTTTTCTGATAGCCTTTAACTTAATATTGGAGTTTCGCCTAATAAAGAAACGAATAATGAACTTTACGCATCCCAGTTCTTAAAACTACTAGACCTTTCTTGGCAAGGGTTCCCTTCTGGGGTGATGTTTCACCTTTACATCTAGCTCTCCCATTTTGCCGATGCTTCTGCCTGCTTCTGTATATCCAAGGATCTCAAAATTTATTCTGCTTTAAGATGATTAAACTTTTCATTTTTCTGTGTTTGCCCTTCTCAGGTTTGATCTAGGGCATTGTACACATAATTGATAATGGTTCAGGAAAGTTTTCTAATATATGAAGACCTCTTTTCCCTCTTTAAAGGAGCACCTTTATTTATATCCTGCACTAAAATATTCTGATATATTTATAACACTGCATTGTTTAAATTGAGATGGAACTCATATAATATGAAATCAACCATTTAAAGTTGAACAGTTCGGTAGCGTTTAGTACACTTGCAATATCATCCAAGCATCACTTCTCTCAAATTCTGAAATGTGTCCATGTTGCCAAAATAAAACCCTGCACTCACTAAGCAGTCACTCCCTGTTAAGGGCTGAATTATATCCTCCCAACTCCACCACCCCCCTAAAAATTTTATTAAGATTCTAATCCCTGGCACTTTAGAATGCTGTCTTCTTTGGATAGAAGGTTGTTGCAGTTGTGATTAATTAGGTTGAGATGAGGTTGTCTTTGAGTAAACTAGACTCCTAATCCAATATGACCTGTGTTCTTATAAGATGACAGTCATGTGAAGATAGAGACATTGAGACAATGACATGTGACTACAAAGGCAGAGGATGGAATTAAGAAGTCACAAGACAAGGAACAAAGATTATGGACAAGATCAAAGATGTGGACAAACCAGCAGAAGCTAGGACTGAGCAAGGAAGGATACCCTACAGGTTTCAGAGGGAATATAGCCCCACTGACACCTTAACTTTGACTTCTTACCTTTAGAACAATGTGACAATAAATTTTATTAGAAGTCCTTTATTATTCAGCCTAGGAAACTGATATACCCATGTTCCCTCCTGCACTCAGCATTTGCAACCAGATATTACGTAAAAGAGGAATCATACAGTAGGTGACCCATTGTGTCTGACTATTTTCACTTAGCAAAAGGTTTTTGAGATACATTTACTCTGCAAGGAACCAGTACTTCATTTTATGGCTATCTCTAGGCAAGAATACTGGAGTGGGGTATATGCCTTCCTTCCTCCAGGGGATCTCCTCGACCTGGGGATGTTCTTGACCTATGTCACTGCAAGAAGAATTTAATATGTAACAGCTCTCATTCATGAGACTTGAACTTTTTCAGTGGAAATTGATCTAGTCTATTCAGTTTCTTTGGTTACCTTTGTCCCAGAACAATGACTTCTGTTGGTTAAAGCTTGGCACAAGTATGATGTAGATTTGACATATTAAAGCTTATTGTATATCCAGAATATATGTCTGTTCTCAGCCTACTCCTATCATTGCTATTAAAAATAAAGCAGAATTACATAAGTGGGTTAAGACAAAATCATACTATTTCTAAAAAGCAATCAAATTTCTTATTGCTCTTGTTTTTCAAGACAACTCCTAGTGTTATGACTCTTTCTTCAATATTGCGTGCTTTAGGCCAGATCTTTTCAACAAAGCTTTCTGTAATGATGAAAATGTTGTGCAGTTGTGTACTACCTAATATACTATTTACTAGCCACATGTGACCATTGAGCAGTTGAAATGTGCTAAACAAATGTTCCTGAGGAGCTAAATTTTTTATCTTTTCAAACATTATTTATTTGTTTATTTGGCTGCATGGCATCTTTGCGTGACACACAAGATCTTTAGTTGCAGCGTGTGGACTTTTAGTTCTAGCCTATGGGATCGAGTTCCCTGACCAATGGTCAAACCTGGGTCCCCTGCATTGGGAGTGTAGAGTCTTAGTCACTGGACGACCACGGAAGTCTCCTAAAATTTTTAGTTAGTTGTATTTAAATTTAAATAGCTACACCTGACTAATTGCTAACATACTGAACACTATAGCTTTAGAATTTCCCATTTCTATTAGACTCATATGTCCTCTTCAAGATCCCATAACAGTTAGCTCTGTACACTCCTAAAATAAAATCCAAATTTTGGGTAGTAATATCATAGGTAGTCAGTCTTCGCTTCAGTGTGGTACCATAACCTGCATTTAGATAGAAATGTGTTGTCCTAAACAAATAATATGAATATAATTCTTTATCGCATTGTAAGGATTTGTGTCTTCTAACATTTAAACAAATGGATAAATTTGATGGATAACTTTAATGGAAAACCTGAGTTTTAACTCCAGTATGTAGAGAAATCACTTCCCTAACTCTAGTTCTCCTGCCTCCTCTTTAAAGTGAATGGTTTGGATTGGGTACCTAATCTGTATTGCTGTTGTTAAGTTGTTCAGTCATGTCTGACTCTTTTGTGACCCCATGGACTGTAGCCCACCAGGTTCTTCTACCCATGGGATATTCCAGGAAAGAATACTGGTATGGGTTGCCAGTTCCTTCTCCAGGGAATCTTCCTTACCCAGGGATGGAAACTGTGTCTCCTGCTTTGGCAGGCAGATTCTTTACCCCTGAATCACCTAAGTAGACCTGATCAGTTTAAGCATCCTTCTTCCTTTCCCCCGCTAATGTCATCATATGATGTACACCTTCAATCCTCATCCTAGGATGCTCTCATTCCCTAAATCTCTGGTCTCTCTAGGATAGCATAAACTCTGGACAGTTCTCTCAGTTTTGATGAATAAGACAGATGTTCTCTGTACTCAGTTCCTTTGTAAAATGAAGTTTGTCTTGATCTCATCCTTTCCTGAATATTGTAGGATAAAGCAGTTTGTTTTGAAATATCTGAATCAATCAGGAAAAATTGTTTGTTTTATTTTGTTTACTCCCAAAGGCAAAAGCAAAAAAAAAAAAAAAAGTTACTTCTGAAATGTCAGTGCCAAGGATATTCCATCTTATGCATTTTAATTTTGTTAGAAGACACATGTTTAACTAAGGCTATAAGCAGAAAACCTTCCATAAAGATCATTAAGTATGAAAATATATAAATATTAAACAATCTACGCCAATTCCAGGAGCACAGGGTAAAATACATTTAAAAAATGTTAGTTCTTCAGAACAGAGGAAACATGCCCGACTCTCTCTCACCCATCATAGTCATTATCTGCACAATATTTTAGATTTTCAGCAAAAAGGGTAGCTAAGTCTTTGAGGTGGACTGCATATCTGTATTTAGTTAGCAGTAATTTCTGTGAAAGAACTTTCTTTCAGATGTATCCAAATTGTTTCAGAAAAAGATTGATTTCTAGACTGCTTGCATTTTCACAGAATTAAGAATTCACACCCCACAGACTTTATGAAGTTCCCTTGCCTTCCCCCAAGTTTTAACATACAGGAATCAATGGCTCCAAGATATGTTAGAACAGAGGTTTCAGTATAGAGCTGAGATACAAAATTCTGTATGACTGGAATATGTACCTAAGGAAGAAAAAACAAAAACATAAAGATAAAACTGTCTTTGTTTTTATACATTTGTCCTCCCCACAAAAGTAAATAAATAACAAGATAGAATAATATTTTATAAAATATATTATAGTCACATACTACCTTAAATTAAAAAAGATGAGTAAAGTAAACCTATCCTGAATCTGAGTGTTTAACTTGTGGAAATGAGAGTCATAGCTGTTCAGTTCAGTTCAGTTCAGTCGCTCAGTAGTGTCCGACTCTTTGCGACCCCATGAATCACAGCATGCCAAGCCTCCCTGTCCATCACCAACTCCTGGAGTTCACTCAGACTCACGTCCGTCGAGTCAGTGGTGCCATCCATCCATCTCATCCTCTGTCGTCCCCTTATCCTCCTGCCCCCAATCCCTCCCATCATCAGAGTCTTTTCCAATGAGTCAACTCTTTGCATGAAGTGGCCAAAGTACTGGAGTTTCAGCTTTAGCATCATTCCTTCCAAAGAATACCCAGGGCTGATCTCCTTCAGAATGGACTGGTTGGATCTCCTTGCAGTCCAAGGGACTCTCAAGAGTCTTCCCCAATACCACACTTCAAAAGCATCAATTCTTCGGTGTGCAGCTTTCTTCACAGTCCAACTCTAGCATCCATACATGACCACTGCAAAAACCATAGCCTTGACTAGACGGACCTTTGTTGGCAAAGTAATATCTTTGCTTTTCAATATGCTATCTAGGTTGGTCATAACTTTTCTTCCAAGGAGTAAGCATCTTTTAATTTTATGGCTGCAGTCATAGCTGTAGTCTTTCATAAATTTAAATTCTCTCTCTCTCTCTTCTCTCTCTCTCTCTCTCTCTCTCTCTCTCTCTCTCTATATATATATATATATATATATATATGTATGTATGTATTTTTTAAGAGGATTTATTCCAAGAAGTTCGCCTGCCAAAGCAGGAAGTCATATGTATGGTGGTCATACCCAAGTCATATCCTTGGTTTCATAGATAGGGGTTAATTGTAAAGGGCACCTTGAAAACCATGCAGCCTGACTCCAGTTACCCTGGTGACACTCCACATTAAAATACATGAAAACAAAGGGTGGGTTAATAAAAGTCCCACAGAGATTTTAAAACTTTATTTACTTCTCATTGGTTAGTTTAATGCTGTGAAATAATCCTAAAGCACACATCCCAGAAAGGCCCCAAGCAATTCTATACATACATAAGTGGGCCAAGCCACACTATTCACTGCATGCTGATAGATGGTGAGTTAATTAACATGATGTTATAATGCAAAATGAAAATTGGATCTTCACTGTGCCCTTTTGGTTACTACTTTAAAGGTAGAGGAGGCATAGGAGATGAATAATAGACTTAATAAGGAAACATTTCATTGGGTTTTTCATTATAGTAAAAACATCTCAGTGGAGAGATAAAAGGCATTTACTAAATTTGCCAGAATGGAGATGTGATTGTTGGAACAGTTTAGGTACTTTATAATTCATTTTGCTCTAATCTCTTTTTTGAAATCTGAGCACAAGAAAGAAAAGAAATCCTTACTTTCATAATACAATTGGAGGACACAGAAAACGGTCTTTACCAGACATTTTGGATTATGAGTTTCATTCTGACAGTCATTTTGACCAGAGAAATGGCAGTATCCGCTATTAAAAAGAAATTAACTCCCAAATTGCAATTACAACATTAATCTTAGTTAGTATATCAATAGGGAAAAATCATTTTCTAAATATTTGTCTCCGGATATGTCTCTCTTCCATCCAGCCAATTTATCTCTTGCTTTTCAAATGTCAAAGTCATCTGTAGTTGTTTTTATCAAGACTGACAAAGGCATGTGACTGACAGTTCAACGTAAAAACACAGAAAATGTATGAACTCAATTTCTGATTAATTAGACTGTTCATTAACTAGTTCTCTTTTTGGTGCTGTGAACATATTTAAAATGTTTAAACTTTGCAGGTTTGCCAAATGTAGTAAGAAAGCTACACTGGGGGAGAAAAGCATTTCATGAAAAGTATATGACAACTCTTTTTAGCTAAAGATGTCTAACAGCTGATAGATACGGAAAAAAAAAGAATGGAAATTTCTCCATTATTATGAGTAATGTAGGTTAAGACTCCTTGAACACCTGAACCAAATTCACAAATCCAGAGGAGTTCAAAAGGCAGATCAAGAGTAGGTGTGCATTGGAGAACACAGCCATGCAGCCCTGGAGTACACATGTGGCCCTTCTCTTTTCAATTACCACAAAGGTTGACTATTTTTAAAGTGTTGTAAGATTCTAGAGTGATGAAAAAACACCCACTCCCGTTAGAATCTATTCTTCCCTTGTCAGGAAACTGAGTTTAATCATTAATGGACTGATTTCAAAATGCCAGTGCTTCTTGGCTCCAAAAATATAGGTGGGGGAAATTATAACAGTTGATTGCCCTTTAGTCAAATACTGATGACTGGATAAAAGCTGTTACCACCTGCAAATGTTTTTCTTTCCTTTAAGCCAATTTTTCCAAGAGAATATAATTTCAGAAGCTGAGTAGTTTGAGGGCAAGCGAAGGAATTTTGAGAGAGCAAGTCAGGGAATTGTTCCAGAATGAGAAAATCAGCAATGATGAGAGGCCATTAGTGATAATCAGAAAGGTACAACTTGTTGCTGAATTGGGATATTCTTGATCTTCTCCTCTCCAGTTAATCTTGAGTTGATGGTGTAGGCATGTACTGGAGTAACCCACCTTGGGCAGAATATTCAAATAAATTAAATGTATCTTCCACACTCTCCCACCACTTGTATTTTTTTTTTTCCTACTCAGCTATCACCTGTCTTCTTTAAATTTTTTTTTTTTTTGGCTGCTCTGGGTCTTAGTTGCAGCACACAAGATCTTCTTTTGCAGTTCATGGACTTTCTCACGGTGGTGCATGGCCTTAGTTACGCTGTAGCATGTGAAATCTTAGTTCAATCCCAACCAGGGATCAAGTTGGCGATCCCTGAATTGCAAGGTGGATTCTTAACCACTGGACCACCAAGGAAGCCCCAGTCCTATCTCCTATATCTGATTGTGTTGCCTTTAATTTTCAATCATGGAAAGACTCAGTTCTGTGTCCTAAACTTTTTCTTTCTCCACACCACACCTCACCCTGTTGGGTCCTCTGATAATGGCTAAGAGGGTATTTGTTTAATCCACTAATTCGACCTGAGTTTTAGATGATACCTACAGCTTAATTCCTTAATGATATCATGGTGTTCGTAATTTTAAATAGGTCAGTAGACAATCCAAATGATTCTTGCATTTGTCTTTTTTGTTTTTGACCTTTGGAGCTTTCTGGATACATTAGAATGATAGTAAGTCTTTGGAGAGACATTTTTGGATGGACTAAGATTTGTGATTTGTTTTGCCTTGTGTGTGTGTCTGTGTGTGTGTGTGTGCGCACGCTACAGTTCAAGTCAAAGAACATGGTAATTGTTCAATCTTTCTAAAGCAGAAAACTTGACATATACATAGCGGTTACCGCTTACATTCCCATGTCAGATATCATTAATCCATCTCTGCACTCTTTCTCTCTGAATTCAGATAAGGCCTTAGAATCCATCTCAACTCAGACATTCAGGCAACCACTAAAGGATCATCAGAAGCTGCACCCCTGCTTCTAATGTCATAGTGGTGTGTGTGTGTATGTATGTATTTGAATGGTTGAAGCAAAGAAAGATACTTATATATATTCCCTCTCCCATTTTTCCTTTAACTGGGACTAAACATTACAACCAACTGCTGTATCATCTCCATCGTGAAAACAGAGATGTTTTTAAGAATAAACTAACTATATAGACTATACAGTGATTATGATTATACAGTGGAGGTGAGAAATATATTTAAGGGACTAGATCTGATAGATAGAGTGTCTGATGAACTATGGACTGAGGTTCGTGACACTGTACAGGAGACAGGTATCAAGACCATCCCCATGGAAAAGAAATGCAAAAAAGCAAAATGGCTGTCTGGGGAGGCCTTGCAGGTAGCTGCGAAAAGAAGAGAAGTGAAAGGCAAAGGAGAAAAGGAAAGATATAAGCATCTGAATGCAGAGTTCCAAAGAATAGCAAGAAGAGATAAGAAAGCCTTACTCAGCGATGCAAAGAAATAGAGGAAAACAACAGTTTGGGAAAACTAGAGATCTCTTCAAGAAAATCAGAGATACCAAGGGAACATTTCATGCAAAGATGGGCTCGATAAAGGACAGAAATGGTATGGACCTAACAGAAGCAGAAGATATCAAAAAGAGGTGGCAAGAATACACAGAAGAACTGTACAAAAAAGATCTTCATGACCCAGATAATCACGATGGTGTGATCTCTGACCTAGAGCCAGACATCCTGGAACGTGAAGTGAAGTGGGCCTTAGAAAGCATCACTACAAACAAAGCGAGTGGAGGTGATGGAATTCCAGTTAAGCTATTTCAAATCCTGAAAGATGATGCTGTGAAAGTGCTGCACTCAATATGCCAGCAAATGTGGAAAACTCAGCAGTGGCCACAGGACTGGAAAAGGTCAGTTTTTATTTTAATCCCAAAGAAAGGCAATGCCAAAGAATGCTCAAACTACCGCACAATTGCAACTCATCTCACACGCTAGTAAAGTAATGCTCAAAATTCTCCAAGCCAGGCTTCAGCAATACGTGAACCATGAACTTTCAGAAGTTTAAGCTGATTTTAGAAAAGGCAAGGAACCAGACATCAAATTGCCAACATCTGCTGGATCATCAAAAAAAGCAAGAGAGTTCCAGAAAAACATCAATTTCTGCTTTATTGACTATGCCAAAGCCTTTGACTATGTGTATCACAATAAACTGTGGAAAATTCTGAAAAAGATGGGAATACCAGACCACCTGACCTGCCTCTTGAGAAATTTTTATGCAGGTCAGGAAGCAACAGTTAGAACTGGACATGGAACAACAGACTGGTTCCAAATAGGAAAAGGAGTACATCAAGGCTGTATATTGTCACCCTGCTTATTCAACTTCTATGCAGAGTACATCATGAAAAATGCTGGGCTGGAGAAAGCACGAGCTGGAATCAAGATTGTTGGGAGAAATATCAATAACCTCAGATATGCAGATGACACCACCCTTATGGCAGAAAGTGAGGAGGAACTAAAGAGCCTCTTGATGAGGTGAAACAGGAGAGTGAGAAAGTTGGCTTAAAACTCAACATTCAGAAAACTAAGATCATGGCATCTGGTCCCATCATTTCATGGGAAATAGATGGGGAAACAGTGGAAACAGTGTCAGACTTTATGTTTTGGGCTCCAAAATCACTGCAGATGGTGACTACAGCCATGAAATTAAAAGACGCTTACTCCTTGGATGAAAAGTTATGACTAACCTAGATAGCATATTGAAAAGCAGAGACATTACTTTGCCAACAAAGGTTCGGTTTTTCCTGTGGTCATGTATGCATGTGAGAGTTGGACTGTGAAGAAGGCTGAGCACTGAAGACTTGATGCTTTTGAACTGTGGTGTTGGAGAAGACTCTTGAGAGTCCCTTAGACTGCAAGGAGATCCAACCAGTCCAATACCAGTATTTGAAGAGAGTAATTTAGAAATGAAAACTTACTTTCTCCAAAAGACCAGATCAATAAGAACAGAACCTAGATTGTATAATATATGATTAGCTATATGATACTTAATATGTAGTTGTTATATTTAAGCACCATTTGGAAATGGAGATTTTCCTAGGAAATTCTAATGGATGAAATGAATCTCTCTTTTGTAATAGTCTATTTGGACAGTAAGTAACAGAAAATTGTGATTAAAAATTGGAATTCTAAGATGAAGGTCTGGCTTCAGGAATGATTGACCCAATGATTTGTTAAGTTCCAGTATTCTTTCTATGTGTCTGACCTGTTTTTCTTTTGGTTGTCTTTTATATTCCGATCAGTAACAAGATGACTGCAGCAACCCCAGAGCTATTAATGCTCAATGGAAAGCAGAAGGATGTTTTATTTTTGCAACTTTTTCTCAGGAATGTGGAAAGATCCCTAGCAAATAACCCTACTTGCCTGCCAGGCTCTTCTATCCATGGGGATTCTCCAGGCAAGAATACTGGAGTGGGTTGCCATGCCCTCCTTCAGGGGGTCTTCCCAAGCCAGGGATAGAAGCCAGGTCTCTTGCATTGCAGACAGATCCTTTACCATCCGAGCCACCAGAAAAGCCCAAGAATATTGGAGTGGGTAGCCTATCCCTTCTCCAGAGGATCTTCCCAACCCAGTAATCAAACCTGGGTCTCTTGCGTTGCACGCAGACTCTTTACCAGCTGAGCTACCAGGGAAGCCTATTGAGTGTAGTACTTGGCAAACAACTCTTATGAAGTGAATGGTTTAAGAATCTGCATAGACTTGTTTTGAAAAGTTGTTTAGAGCCATCTCAGTGTCAAAAATAGATTACTTAGGTTTCACTTCAGTTCACTTCAGTCGCTCAGTTGTGTCTGACTCTTTGCGACCCCATGAATCGTAGTATTCCAGGCCTCCCTGTCCATCACCATCTCCTGGAGTTCACTCAAACTCACATCCATCGAGTCAGTGATGCCATCCAGCCATCTCATCCTGTCATCCCCTTCTCCTCCTGCCCCCAATCCCTCCCAGCATCAGAGTCTTTTCCAATGAGTCAACTCTTCGCAGGAGGTGGCCAAAGTATTGGAATTTCAGCTTCAGCATCAGTCCTTCCAATGAACACCCAGGACTGACCTCCTTTAGAATGGACTGGTTGGATCTCCTTGCTGGCCAAGGGACTCTCAAGAGTCTTCTCCAAAACCACTGTTCAAAGCATCAATTTTTCAGCACTCAGCTTTCTTTATAGTCCAACTCTCACATCCATACATGACCACTGGAAAAACCATAGCCTTGACTAAATGGACTTTTGTTGGCAAAGTAATATCAGTCTCTGCTTTTGAATATGCTGTCTAGGTTGGTCATAACTTTCCTTCTAAGGAGTAGCTGTCTTTTAATTTCATGGCTGCAATCACCATCTGCAGTGATTTTGGAGCCCCCAAAAATAAAGTCTGACACTGTTTCCACTGTTTCCCCATCTATTTCCCATGAAATGATGGGACCAGATGCCATGATCTTAGTTTTCTGAATGTTGAGTTTTAAGCCAACTTTCTCACTCTCCTGTTTCACCTCATCAAGAGGCTCTTTAGTTCCTCCTCACTTTCTGCCATAAGGGTGGTGTCATCTGCATATCTGAGGTTGTTGATATTTCTCCCAACAATCTTGATTCCAGTTTGTGCTTCTTCCAGCCCAGTGTTTCTCATGATGTACTCTGCATAGAAGTTAAATAAGCAGGGTGACAATATACAGCCTTGACATAGTCCATTTCCTATTTGGAACTAGTCTGTTGTTCCATGTCCAGTTCTAACTGTTGCTTCCTGACCTGCATATAGTTTTCTCAAGAGGCAGGTCAGGTGGTCTGGTATTCCCATATCTTTCAGAATTATCCACAGTTTATTGTGATCCACACAGTCAAAGGCTTTGGCACAATTTATTGAAGGTAGAGAATAGAAAAAGACACCTGCCCTTTAACTGACTAGGATGATTTCAATTCATTCCAGAGAGAATCTAAACTCTAGACATTTATTAAATAGCTGGGGTGTTTTGAAAATTGTTGATAATAATGAATCTTATGGTCAGTTGAAGATAGGTTGTTATTAGGGAATATCAACCAATTGGGAGGCCAGTAGTATAGGAAGCAGATGAATAAGTCCAGGGAAAGGGATGTTAGGATCCCCTGGGATGGAGGGAAGACAGAAGGGGACAGGGAGGGAGGTCCCAGTCAATTATCAGGGATGTAGGGTTATCAAGATCAAAGGGCTAGGAAAAAGTCTAGACACCCAAGGAAAAAAAAAAACAAAACAGAATAAAGTGGGCCAAGAAAGTTGATTGACTACCTTAAGTGATCATTCAATGACCACTTACTGCACAATTTGGATATTTAGGGTCAGTTGCCCCGAGCCAAGTAGTTCTAGAACAATTAGTATCACCTGGAGGGCATGTTAAACCAGGTTGCTGGGCCCCACTCACTGGGATTCAATAGATCTGAATGGAGATTCAATAGATTCAATAGATCTGAGTGGAGCTCAAGAAGGTTTTAGTGGATTGGGGTGGAAGTTTGGGGGGCTGGGGAGCTGGTTAAACAAGTTCCTGGGTGATTCCAAGGTCTCTGAGAGCCACTGACTGCTTTACCAATAGGTTAGTCTGTAATGTAATACAATCAATTTGTTTTTATTCCATACAAAGCAGCCAGGCAAGAATTGAAGATTGTTGGTATTTTATTGCTATCTACAAAGACATTCTGCAGAATTAGAATATTAAGAACAGTTGCTGAGACAGGAGAACGTCCATAATAGGATGCAGGACACCAAAGCTGCATGGAGTTGATCTAATTGGGACAGAGTTGTAGTATTCAAGGTTCAGAATTAGAATCTGGCACCTGAGTTCCTACGTTTGATTTGCAGTGTTCCCAACAGCAAACAGTAGTGTTGCAGTAAGGGGGACTGCTTCCAAGGCTCGAGGGTGAGCTTTTGTTTAACACTCAGAAATGAATGGTGAGGAGACACACATACTGACAAAGCAAGAGAGTTTATTGGGAAGGGGTGCCCAGGTGGAGAGCAGTAGGGTAAATAAATCCAGGAGGACTTCTCTGCCATGTGACTTTCAATCTTGGGTTTTATGGTGATGAGATTAGTTTCTCAGGTTGTCTCTGGCCAATTATTCTGACTCAAGATTCCTCTAAGAGAAAACATGCATTTACAGAATTTTATTATCCCCAGTGTTTTATTGACTCCCAGACTGTATTCATCTACTTTCTTCTTGGGCTGCCATAACAAAGTACCATAAACTCATTTGCCTAAATAAAAGACATGCATTTCTGGAGGCTGACAGTCCAAGATCAAAGTGTTGGGAAGGAAGGTTTCATCTGAGGTCTCTTCTCTTGACCTGTGGGCAGCTATCATCTGGCTGTGTGTTCACATGATCTCTTCTTTGATGAAGTAGGGAAAGAGAAAGATAGACAGAGATAATGTCCTCTGATGCCTCTTCTTATAAGGATAGTGAAAGTGAAAGTCACTCAGTCTTGTCCAACTCTTTATCCAGGTCTGAATACTGGAGTGGGTAGCCTATTTCTTCTCCAGCAGATCTTCCTGACCCAGGAATTGAACTGGGATCTCCTGCATTGCAGGTGGATTCTTTACCAACTGAGCTATCAGGGAAGCCCCTATAAGGATAATAATTCTATCAAGGCGGGTCCCCACCTTTATGCCTTCATTTAACCTTAACTATTTCCTTAAAGGCCCCATCTCCATATGCAAGCACAAAGGGATTAGGAATTAGTATATTAATTTGGGGGACTCTAGATGTCAGTCCATGACACAAACCACAGATGGACAAAAAATTTTATTGCACAAAAATTAGTAATAAGACTAAAAATTATGAAAACTATACTATAAATCCTGATTTTTAACAATGAAGTATACTGATTTTGACTTGGAGATTAGGAAAATTACTCTCTTTCTCTTAAATCGCCCAAACTCATTTCAAAATTATACTAAAGAATATGTAAGAATTTAGTAATTATATTGTAACTCTAAAGAGTGATATAGATACAATGGATATTTATTTCAAAACCATGTTTATTGTGTATCTTGTTATATTTTTTAAGTTCCAATGACTCCCATATATAACCAGTGTAAGAAAACAAATAAATAAAAAGTCTGTTCCTGTGAATATGGTAATGTTTTTGTGGCCTTTTCCTATCCATTAATTCTAAGACTGGAATTTGATTGAAAATGGTAAATAAAGAGAAGAGATGAACAAGTCCATTTGATTCCCAAAGTATGAATATAAAAAAGTCACTGATACTAAGAAGTCTCAGCAACATATATTTTCTGATTTTTTTCTTTTCCTTCACTGCTCTTTAGTTATAAACTTTTGACTTGAAAGTGAATTATTTTCTAAAACTTTCTAATTTTTTTAAGTCAAAGAGTGCAAAAGGATAGAAATTTGATTTGACTAAAAAGAGAAATAACAACCGATCAAAATTTATTTACCAGTTCAAGAAAATCAGAAGCAGTGATATATCACCAGATGGTAAATGGATCAGTGTTACCTCTAATGGTGTTTACTATTTTCAACTCAATGTTATTTTCAATGTTTATGTTATTTGGATTTCCAACTTTTTCATTTATTGCAAAAATTCATTAGGCACAACTCGAAAATCTGCTTTTTATATTCTAGTCCTTTCAATGCAGATTTATAAGAGTGCTGAAAAATCAGTTTTGTAGCTAAAGGAGCAAGTGTGGGAGTAGATTATACAATCAAATGCCTGGTAGTAAAATAAAGAAAGTAACCTTGGTAGAATGAAGGCTGGTGGTTTGGGATAATGTGCTGAGTAATAAATGAAAACAATATCTTTTTGCATCTATCTTTTGATATATGTTTAAGTTTGTTTTGCTCTAAAAAGAGTTTGCTGTCTTAATGCTATTGTATTGATTGCAGCCACTGTAATACTACCCCTAGGGTTTTATCACGAAGTCTTATACACCCTTTCTTCACATTAAATGTTGATAGAGGCAATATAGACACATATATCTCAGGTTTTTGATGCTCTTTGGAAATTTAATTTAGTTTCTGTATAAAGTTGTTTTCATATCCCCCCAAAGTCAATTACTTTTATTCTCATTTTATGCCTATTACAGAAAAAAGTCATAGTAGGTTTTGTGACTTACATTATATAATAAGGTTTAAAACTTTTGTATCACTTTTTAGCTATTTTCCACTTAAATATTAACTCATTTTGAATATTTCAAAAATCAATGTGGAATTGTAATATTTCATAATGGCTCTCAATATGCTTTGAAATTAGAAATGACAAGGCTTGCTGATGAACTTGACATGGAATGCAAAGTAACGAGAAGAAAGGTCTTTGTGATTGTTGTTTGTTTGTTGTTTTGCTTAGGCTCCTTGAGAGAATATAATTGCCACTTACTGAAATGGGAACTGACAGTTTAAGAGAGAGAAAAAATAATCATAGTACATTTGTTTTATGGTATATAGGATATTTCTTTATTTTATAAACTGTGTCAAAACTAGTCCTAATTATTTTTTTCCTAGAGATTCCAAACTTTTTGATTCTGGACTGAAATTATTTTTAACAGGTTTACAGCATAGGTCCCATCAACAAAATTTCTTCCTATTCCATTCATGGAATCGACCCATACTTCCTTTATCCCACCAGATAAAGTAGTAACCCTGTAAGTCACTGGTTTAGCCCTTACTAAGTTTGGAGATCAGTTAACAAGTATCCTTTTCATCCAGACAATTAATAACCATGAGTATCAACGATAATGAATATCCTTGTTGGGAAATTCAATTGCTTTCTGCCTCTCCACCAATTTTCTTCATCTTGAATGATATCATGACTTAACTCTAGGCTGAGATCATTTTGAAATGGATGATAAATGATTATAGAAAATAATATACCTGGAAGTTGAGCATTCCATAGAGAAGCTTTTCTAGAAAATATATGAAAGAACTTAGAGGCAATGTTGTATTTGTGTATTTGAGAGGGAAAATAGATGCCACAAAACATTGCGTGTTGATATAGCAAAGTTAATGGTCTCTCCTACCCATTTGCTCTCTTCTGGGAAAATATTTTTTGGGAAATTCTGAAATTAGCTGTTACAAATGCATCTCCATTCCTATTTCCTCCCTTAAAATCTTGAAGATAGATAGAATTTTCTCCTGATTATTGTGTGAGAATGAATAATTGATTGGATTAATGGAGAGATATCCTTTCGTAATAAGTATGATAAGTGGTTTATATATAGGAATAACTTCCGGGAGAGTTCACTAACATTCCATTTTTTTACTATATTTCTAAAGTCAAGCAATTAAGATGAGACGTTCTAAAGCCAAACCAAAGAATCTAAGTGTTTAGGTTAGTTACTGCTACTCATATATCACCAATTGTATGTTTATCTTATAAAAACAAACTTCTTGCACCAATAGAGCAGGCTTTGTGTGCTTGTAAGTCTAGAAAGAGGAATTCATGTTCATTGCCAATCTATATAACATAAAAGAAAAAAATCGGTGCACTGAGAAATGTTTGATTTAGCAGAGTCCAGGTGGTAACTACCTGATGGATGAATAGATCATGTGAAATTTTGAATATACATTTTTCATGAAGTGACTGGCCACATCCCAGAGAGAGATATTGTGAGAGACAAAACATTTTCATCAGGGTTGAAAATATTGAGAATTAAAAATGCCAAGTAAAATTTCAACAGTTGTTTCAATTAGCCAAAGCCATCTGAAATCCTTTTTGAAAACAAGAAAATAAAAACATGTGGAAATAATCTTCTCTCTCATTCAATTTTTGATTTCTAGAACTTCTACTCATTGAGAATGATTTGAATATCAAAAGGAGTTGGAGTTTCTAGTTCACTTGGAGCCATCAGAAAAATGATACAGAAATACCAGTGGGGATATCTGCTTCTATGGTATCCTTTCTCCAATAAATGCTAAGAACAGCCAATAACTGAAGTTATTTTGGCACTAGCAGATGCATTTAATAAAATGTAGTATTTTCAATAATATTGTTTTTGTTTACCAGTTTAAAATATATCCCTTCCAAAAAGTGAGCAGTTTTTACATGAGTTTAATACGTTTAAAACTCATTGGTCATTAGTTGTTATTCAGCCACTACATCGTGTCTGACTCTGTGATTTCATGGACTGCAGCATGCCAGACTCCTCTGATCTCCACTATCTTCCGAGTTTGCTTTTTAGTAGTAATATATTTAACACTCATTGGGCAGTTTTGATCATCTCCATAATATGCCAGTTTGTTTGGCTATCAAATAAGTAAACATATTTCTTCAGCTTTGGTTTTTATCCTTCCCATAACATTCAACAGGAAAATTACTATATATATGGAAAGAGCAGTTCCAGCATGATTTATATGACATATAAAACACAATTAATAGTCACAAATAAGCATTATAGAATTTCATGAACATCATAAAGTAAGTTCTTTTTAATTTAGTGCAGTAGAGATTTATGTAGTATAACTATGGGATTAAAATTTTGGACCTGAAATTACTACAGAGGTTATCAAACTTCAAGTCACATCTGCCTTACACAGGTGAGCAGGCATCAAAAGAGAAGATTGTGAATTCTTGAGTGCACAAGTCAGTCGTATCAATTAAGTACACCAAATTGTACAATGACTGTTGAATCAACTCCTTCCTTTAAAATTTTAAGAAATGGAAATTGGGAAAACCAAGAGACTTGTTCTAGGTCACACAACCAGTGAGATGTGAGAATATGAAGCCACGGTTGTCTTGTGATGATGACAAACTGGATGGAGCTATAGAGATGAAGATTAAACGGGGATAAAGATGATGTTGTCAGTGAGAAGATAAAGACGATAATATTAATTAAGAATAGTAATAACACCGACAGCCATATATGGCACTCTTTCAACAGTTTATCTTGTTTAATCCTTATAACCACCCTATAAGGTAGCTAGTATTCTACTTACTTTTTAAAGAGGGAAGTATTAAAAAACAAGTCACCCTAGGACATGTAGATAGTAAACACTGGTGCTGAGAGTCGAATCTGGGTCTGAAACCGAAGTCAGTGCATTTTTTAGAATTTTTTAGTATTTTTTTAACAACTGTTTAGATACATCCATATCCTACATGAGGATTCTGTCATAAAATAAGGTTTTTTAATACTTTGAAAAGGATTTCTGTCTGATCGGGAAATGTTGAACTACAGAAGAGAACATGAAGAACATGTAAGACTTAGTACATTCCACTCCAACCCCACCCCCCAGTCAAGTAATGCAGAGCTAATTCTAGAACTTTCTTACCATATATACTTTATTACTGACATATTAATATAATTTCAGAGCATATGATGTACCTAAGACCTCTGTATGAGCACCTAACCTGCTCCCATATAACAAGTCAGGCCTATGGCAAATATAATCTATACTATGAAAACAGGCTACCTGGTCTTTCCTATCAAGCTTTGCCTTAACATGAGGCATGAGACTGTATCTTTTTTCCTCAGTAAAGAAACTGTGATGGCCAGTTTCAGGAGACCTGCATTTGAGAGAAGATTCGTCAAGCTGAGAGTTTAAATGTGTGCCTCTGAAACCAGAACTCTGTGTAATCATGAAAGAAAGTCATGTGACTCTGAGGTCCCTAAGTATGCTATTTTTGTGGGAAAAAGAGGTTCCTTTTTAGATGGTTCCATTTTTTTCCTTTTGAAACTACAATGACTTGAAGATTAAGTTGTAGAGACATGCTTACCAATGTTGCAAATGAAGTGCTATGAATATGAAATGTTAGATGACAAATTTAAAATCTAAAAATATCTTCACCAAAGGGAGCAATGGGCTGAATCTAACAAGATGAAACATAATAAGAATATACACTGGCAAATTTAATTGCCATTATATTTTTACTGCTTATTGCTGCTATAAGGGAAAGCTATTGACAATTCTATGATTTAATCTGGCCAACATACTAATATTTCTCTTAATTATAAATTTATAGTGAATCATTTGATATTTTTTAAATATAAAATCATATAACCTTCAAATCCTAATTTTTTATGCCTACATTTATCTTTTGCACTTTTGGATATTTATAATTTTCATTTATGTTTCATATTTTATTTTCTATTGTCTGGAAGGATCTTCTAGGTCAATGATTAAGTATAGTGATACTACAAGGAGAATCTGGCTTGTTTTCTAATATGTAGATTTATAAAATCAAGTGTTCTTTGTTCTTTGTTAATTTGCTCTCTTTGTAAGGATGTGCATGGCATTAAAACCAACAATGTATATTCAGATAAATGGTGTAGAGTTGAATTAGCCAAAGGAGTATAGACTACAGTACAGACCATCTGTAAACTTAACATCAGTTCCTAAAAGCATAAGTATAGAAATTGAGTGCAAATGTTTAGAAGTTTATAGCAATTTGATAGAAGAATCTGTGTCCTTTGATTCTAATAATAAAATACATGGTCTTGTACTTTAAAATTTTTGCTTTCTTTGTTTTATTCTTTTAATAATTCATTTTTATATTTCACAAGATCATCAGTCTGCAAAAATGGGGAAAAATTGATTGATGTGTATACTTAATTTTTTTTTTCTTTTAAGTTTTAAAAGTTGAGACATGTTTTATTCAGTGGGAATTTTTAAGACTTCAAGCCTGGGAGACAGCATTCCAAGTAACCCTGAGAGAACTGCTCTGAGGAGGCAAAGGGAAGAGTCTGGTTATATAGAAGTTTTCCAATAAAGAGCAGGCAGGGACGGGGGAGCCTGGTGGACTGCTGTCTATGGGGTTGCACAGAGTCGGACATGACTGAAGTGACTTAGCAGCAGTAGCAGCAGCAGCCTGAACATGAAAAGATTATTGTTAATTAAAGAAAGCTAGATATCTTAAGAAATTTAGCGCTTTTCTATGTATGGGAAGATGCAAGAGTGTGGGCTCACTGAAATCATTACTTTCATATGCATCTCAAATATCTGGGGCCAGTATCCTGTGTTTTTCACATCCTAGAATTCACTTGGAGCTCACCAAAGGGAGTGGCTGCAGTCCTGATGGCTGTTGGATTGCAGGTATTCTTCTCTTTCCTGAGTGCCCTTAGAACTCACCAGCTCACATTGGAGAACTGCCATCATTGATGACAATGACATCCCTGTTTACTGATGTCACAGGAAATACTCCATTTCTCAGGTAGTTTAAGAAGTATTGTTGTAGAAGGAAAAGGAGTATTGAGTTAGTGGTTGAGCTAAATGAATTTTGTATTTATCTTTCCTTTGAATTTCAATATTTTCAATATATGAATATTCCTCCTGAAAAAATGTTATCCAGTGCTGTATTCTGATCAGTTTTGAGAATAGAGTTAGAAAGGAAGTATATATATATTCAAATTCCAGAATCTTAAGTTGTTGTTAACCCATTTTCTCAGATCAACCCCCAAATCAGTTACACACAAGTATTAAGAATATATGTGTTAAGATAGACACATTGAGGGCTGAATTTATAGAACTGTGGCTTACTAAATATATACATTCAGTTGATTTTTATTTCCAGGAATCTTGTTAATTTGAATGATCTTTAGGAGATGTGAAGAACAGGAGAGAAGTGATAATTTCATGGAGTATTTAGCCTGCATCAATTATTGTCAAATCAGTTACAAGGAAGTATATATAACCACTTATTTCTATCCTTTGAAAGCATGGTATATGTAATGAATGGCATTTACACATGAGACATTTGTTGATGGATGCCTACAGGTAGACCCTATAATGTAGCTAATTTCTAGGGTGCTAATTACAACTCCCCTTCCTGCTCTTTCACTCCAAGAAATATACTGGATTTTAAGAAGATATAAAATATATTACTTTTTAGATTAGTTTTAAGTATGTCATTTTCCTAGCCTTAAATCTTTGCAATTTTGCACAGATTATTTTTCATCTCACAAATTACTCTGATGGATCAGAGTGTCACAGTCCTAAAGTTGTGGGTTGCTCATTAAATAAACAGCATACACAGATAAACAGATTTGGGATCTCCATATATAACAATCAGATTTTTAATAAAAGAATATATACAGTGATATTAGAATTTACCTAGATCAACTTCTTTTTGTGACAAATGAAAAAATCAAGTACCTACCAACAGAGATGAAATCGTTTGTATGACATCATTCATTCTGTAACCATTGTAAAATAGTCTGTCAATTCTCAACTTCCTAAGTTCCAGCAGTCCCTCTATCCCTCTCTCACATACACATGCACTCACTTACTTGTGCACATTTTAATATTTTTCAGAATTCAATATATACACACTTATTTTTCAAGTCAAGTTTTAAAATGCAGGGTTAGAAATCTTGTCATTTATTTTTCTTCAAAACATTATTATTTGGAAGAAAAATAATCATTTAAAATTGTTGTATTTTCAGGAACTAGAAAGGATATTTATAGTTTATAGCTTTGCTGATCAATATGGAAGCTAGTACTCCTTTTTAAATTAATTAATTTCAATTGGAGGATAATTACAATATTGTGATGGTTTTTGCCATACATGAATCAGCCATAGGTGCACATATATCCCCTCATTCTGAACCAACCCCACCCACATCCCTCCCTTCCCCACCCCACCCCACCCCACCCCTCTGGCATGTCCCAGAGCATTGGCTTTGAGTGCCCTGCTTCATGCATTGAACTTGCACTGGTCATCTGTTTTACATATGGTAATTACATGTTTCAGTGCTATTCTCTCAAATTATCCTACCCTTGCCTTCTCCTAGAGAGTCCAAAGTCTCCTCTTTATATCTGTGTCTCTTTTGCTGCCTTACATATAGGATCATTGTTACCATCTTTCTAAATTCCATAAATGTGCATTTATATACAGTATTGGTGTTTCTCTAACTTATTTCACTCTGTATAATAGACTCCAGGTTCATTTACTTCAATAGAACTGACTCAAATGTGTTCCTTTTCATAGCTGAGTAATATTCCATTGTGTGTATGTACCACACTTCCTTATCCATTTGTCTACCAATGGACATCTAGGTTGCTTCCATGTCCTAGCTATTGTACAGTGCTGCAATGAACACTGGAGTATATGTGTTTCTTTCAATTCTGGTTTCCTTGGTGTGTATATCCAGTGAGATTGCTGGGTGGTATGGTAGTTCTATTTCCAATTTTTTAAGGAATTTCCACACCATTCTCCATAGTGGCTGTACCAGTTTGCATTCCCACCAACAGTGTAGGAGGGTTCCTTTTTCTCCACACCCTCTCCAGCCAAAAGTTTTCTAGGTTTTTTGATGGTAGTCATTCTGACTGGCGTGAGACGGTACCTCATTGTGGTCTTGATTTGCATTTCTCTAATAATGAGTGATATTGAGCATCTTTTCATGTGTTTATTAACCATCTATATGTCTTCTTTGGAGAAATGTCTGTTTAGTAGTTTTGCTCATTTTTGACTGGGTTGTTCATTTTTCTGGTATTGAGCTGCATGATCTTGGAAGTTATTACTCCTAATTTGCCATTAAATGCCTGAAATAAGCCTGCCTGATTTGGAATGTGTTTCAAGAATGAAACATGTTTCAGAGATGAAAGTTCTAGTATTAGAAAATAAGTTAAATATATCATTTTTTATTGGTTTTCATATTGATAATACTTTGGATATATTTATCTAAATAATATATCTTATTAGAATTAGTTTCACCTTTTTTTGAATTATTAAATGTTAGTTGTTGTTGTCGTTCAGACACCAAGTCAAGTCCAACTCTTTGCAGTTCCATGGACTGCAGTACACCAGGCTTGCCTGTCCTTCACTGTCTCCCAGAGTTTGCTCAAAGTCAGGTCCATCAAGTTGGTGATACTAAGGATCTCCTTCTCTGCCACCCTCTTCTCTTTTTGCTTTCAATCTTTCCCAGAATCAGGGTCTTTCTAGTGAGTTGGCTCTTTGCATCAGGTGACCAAAATATTAGAACTTTAGCATCAATCCTTCCAATGAATATTCAGTGTTACTGCTAAACATTTAAAAATTGCATACATGTCTCCCATTACATTAATATTCTCACTGAATAAAATTGGTTTAGAATTTATTCTTCTTCTCTATATCTGTAAATCATGCACAATCTGCTTATAATGACCAGAGAAGAGTTTATCTGAGAAGACAAAATTAAATCATAGGTAAGTTCTAAGTCTGAGATTGGAAAATTTTCTTCCAGGTGAATTTTTTTCACTCATTCCATAAATATTTGTTGGGCACTTTCTATATATCACTCCCTGTTTTAGTCATTGGGGTTATTAAACATATTAATAAAATGGACAAAAAATTCTACTCTCTTAGAATTTACATTCTATTGGGGAAATTTTTCAATAAGCAAAATGATTAAGTAAATATAAACTAAACAAAATAATGATAAGCATACAGTGAATTTTAGATGAGTATCAGGCCCGGATTCACTATGCCTTTCTAAATAACCACACCCATAACGTGAGTTTTAAACAGCTTTAATGGAAGTAAAAAGGTCAGTAGAATGTTAATGATTCATGCTATATGTTAACATTTTGCAAGGGTGATAAATACATCAAGCTCTTGGGAATCCTTCACATACTCATGTTGAATTCCCTGTGTTCATAATTTCAGCCAAACAGACTGCCTAGAAAAATACTTGCAATAAATTAGTTTGTTATTAAATGTTTATGGTTGTATATATTATTACCTTTTTTTTCCATGTGACAAGTTGTTCTCCTTCTAAATGTTCTCCCTTATTCTAGGTCTTTTGGTAGTTACATTTAAATCCAATCTAAGTTTCTGTTTTATATTTTTAATAATAGGGGTAAAGTTTTATGACATTTTTATAAGCAATAAACAACAAATTTTAAAAATTTGCTTTCAATATGTTGTGCCAAAAGTGAAAAATAACTGATCGGGTAAGAGAAGAACCAGATTCCAACCTTCATTTTTACAACCTTGAATTTTGACTTCTGAGAGTTAACTGAAATGGCAGTAGATACCTTCAAGGGTCTCCCAATTTCATTGAATATTTTGATATCCCGGGTATGAGATTTCTTTCTTTCTTTTTTTTTTAGTTATGGGATATCTTGATGGAACATAAAAGTTCTATGTTCTTTTGATTTGTGACCAGATCAGATCAGTTGCTCAGTCATGTCCGACTCTTTTGCGACCCCATGAATCGCAGCACGCCAGGCCTTCCTGTCCATCACCAACTCCCGGAGTTCACTCAGACTCACGTCCATCAAGTCGGTGATGCCATCCAGCCATCTCATCCTCTGTCGTCCCCTTCTCCTCTTGCCCCAATCCCTCCCAGCATAGTAGCTATTATATCTCCAGTGTCTAGAACAGAGTCTGACATACCAAAAAGTGTTTCTAAATGTCAAAAGCAAGTATACTGTATCAGTTCTACATGGTTAACCTGTTATTTTTGATATTTTAAGTGTATATCCTAATCATTTAAAATCTATACACATATTTTATGACTATATATTGCTGTTGTAATTATAATAATTTTAATATTAATATTTTAAAATATAAATTTAACATTTAATTATTTTTATTTTATTTTAATGGCAAAGAACTGCTTCAGTCTATGTAACTCATAGGTAAAAGGACAGCAATAGACCTGTACCAGATATGTCTGCTTGAATACCTCTGGGTGGGTCTATTTAAAAACTTCATCTAATTCTTACGCCATTATTAAGAGAATGGATCATACTACAAATATTTGAATCCTGTCTCTCTTCTATCAGAAAATTATGAAATTCAATTTTACTTTTTACGTATTACCAGAAAACAAAAGTAACATTGTAAATTTTCATCTTATGCTTAGAAATTATTACTAAGAATCCAGCAAATAGTCTCTGTGAATAAGATATAAAGTTTCAGACATAAGCTTGTGGAGTCATGCCTTTCTCCTGCATTTCTGTCACTGCTTTCTATTGCTAAGGATGTGATATCTGCCCTCTGGAGAACTGCCAGAAAAGAGAATTAGTGTTTGAGGCTCTGCTAATAGAGTGACATGAAGATATTGTTTGTGGTGGTATTGGTGTTTCCAACACATTTCTTTTGGTAGTTCACATGAGACATCGTAATTCACATCTCAACAGCCATTTCGCTACAACAGAGGAATTGACTTCAACCATGATAATTTCATCTTTTTGCTGTAGATTGGTTCAAACGATGGGAGTATTAGCAAAATAAATGTTTTGCTCTTGGGAGCCACGGGGAGTTAGTCATGCAACTAAGGAAAAAGTGTAAATCAAATTGTTATTGGTGGCCAGTCTACAAAACAAGGCAGCCTTGTCTTAGTTTGAACTGCTATACAAAATGCCATAGAATGGCTAGCTTACACAACAAAACTTGGCTGTCTCAGTTCTGGAGGCTGGAAGTCCAAAAGCAAGGCACCGACATGGCTGTTTTCTGGTGAGAACTCTCTTCCTGGCTTGCAGACCTCCATAATATATTTGTACCCTTGCATGACTGGAGAGAGTGAGTTCTGGTGTCTCTCTCTTTTCTTTTCCCATGAGATACTTAAAAAAAAATAAATGTTAAAGTCTTTATCAGTCATCTATTTTAAATATAGTAGTGTGTACATGTCAATCCCAAACTCCCAATTTATTCCTTCCCACCTCACCACCCTTCCCCAGTGGTAACCACAAGTTCATATTCTAAGTCTCTGAGTTTTGTCAACAAGTTCATTTGTATCATTTGTTTTTAGATTCCACATACAAGCAATATCACATGATATTTGTCTTTTTCTGTCACATTTACTTCACTTAGTATGATAATCTCCAGGTTCATCCATGTTTTGGCAAATGGCATTATTTCAATCTTTTTAATGACTGAGTAATATTTCATTGTATATATGTACTCTTATAAAGACACTAATCTCACCATGAGGAACTGACCCTCATAACCTCATCTAAACCTAAGAACCCCCAACAAGCCATGATTTCCAAAAAATATCACATTGTGGGGGATGTTAGGGCTTCATTATATGAATTTCAAGGGAACATAATTCAGTGCAGAGCAAGACATGTATTGTAAACAAGAATGGTGCAGGGAGACTTCTGTATCAATCAGCTCTGAATCCTGCCCAGGTGTAATCTCCTTCATGGTTGACCTATTATATCTCCCTTCTGTTACATACCAATTTAATTGGGGTTTTCTTTGATGTTTGATTAAGTGCTTACTGGGCTTCGCAGGTGACTCATTGGTAAAGGATCTTCCTGCAATGCAAAGACCTGAAGTAGATACAGGTTCGATCTCTAGTTCGAGAAGATCCCCTGGAGCAGGAAATGGCAGCCCACTCCAGTATTCTTGCCTGGGAAATCCTATGGATTTCCTATGGACAGAGGTGCCTGGTTGACTGTGGCCCATGGGGTTGCGGAGTTGGACATGACTGAGCTGCTAAAAACAATAATAGAGTGCTTACCAGCTGATGAACTCGGTGTACAATCTCTGCAGCAGTAGAGGCCTATCATTCAGCATTGGTCCCAGCCACTTGCTCGTGGTTCAGTGTGAACAATTTCTCTCCCCAAAAGCCTTGCAACAGTGTTGGGAATTGAGGAGTGTACCATTAGTTGGATTTTGGACATCAGGGACAGTCAGGAGTTGAGTGTTTCCACTGTAACATTTTCAGCATCTAAAGTAGGGATGGTGATACCATGCGATACCAGTCAAGATTACATAGATCCGCAAAGTGATGAAAAGCTGGGAGAAAACTCTATGTAACTGCCCTCATTAACATATTTGGCACTCTCTCTCGAATTTAAGGAAGGAGTATTGATTCATAGTCAACTCCGTACTGAATGAATTTTTCTACTTAATTTTCCGTGAAAAGCCACTTTCAGTCTTAGCTAAAGCACCCCTGCCAGTTTCCCTCTTAATGTTCCAGTCGCGTGGTGGTTCTGAACAGTTCACACATGCTTCTGTACATTATGACTCTAAATATGCAATCTATTCTGCTGTTTGTCTTGCTGGCAAACACTTATTCATCCTTCAAGACGTTGCTCTACTGTCGAGTCTTCTATGAATTGATTCTGACCCCACACATTCCTAGAGGTGAAATTATTTAAATTACAGTGTTTTTGAAGTTATTTGCAGGTCCTTCTAAAAGCATCTTACTGTATCTGTTTTATTAGTTTATCTATATGTCTCTTTGTAATAAATATAGTGATATTCTGAGGAGAGAGTTTATAGCATCTTTATTTTTCTAACCTAACACCCAGCACAGTGGTTGATAAATCTTGGGCTTATCATTAATCTATGCTTTTTGATTATATGAAGAACGATTAATGATTTGATGAATGAATAACAGCAATAACCAGAATAGAGTCTTTTTTTTCCTGTTTCTATAGCCCAGATCTTAATTTGAACAAGATTGATCAAATGGCCTTAGTTTCAGCAAAATGAATATTCTTTGAATTTGTTACATAATTTTCCAAATTTCCAAAATGCTTGGCGTTAAATACCATCCAATTAAATAATTTAAGCAGCTTTTAGCTATATTAAGGAATGAATCTGTAGCAATAGTTTTTGAGTTGCTACATTGCCAAAGAAACTACTAGTATTTCTTAGCAATTCTGTAACCATATGCTGCTTTGTAAAAGCATTTCAGAGTATTTCTGCTCTACAGTTCCAGAGGTTGCAGACCTTTCCATTTCTGAGGCAAGAATAAGAATTCATCAAGCATTTCAGCTTGCTTTATGACTATCTATGCTTATGAAAGTGAAAGTCACTCAGTTGTGTCTGACTTACATCCCCACGAGTAGACTATACAGTCCATGGAATTCTCCAGGTCAGAATACTAGAGTGAGTAGCCTTTCCCTTCCCCAGGGAATCTTCCCAACCCAGGGATCGAACCCAGGTCTCCCACATTGCAGGCAGATTCTTTACCTGCTCAGCCACTAGGGAAGCCCCAAAGCAGGTAAATATTAATATGGCTAGATGATTTGGGGGAGCTTTCAAAACTATCTTTTTACTTTCCAACTCCCAGTATCCAAAACAATAATGCCTAAATATGTTGTTTATTCTACTGCTTTTCATTTCATTTCCCATTAAAACAATATGTACCTCAAAGTAGAATTCAGATATCTTGATTATGATGACACAATCATTTCCATAGAAACCAATTATGATGTGAACAGGACTGAAACTTCAATAGGAGAATGATAACAGCAGGAAGTGTTGAATTCCAATGAAGATTTTTATTTGTGCATTATTGTATATAGAAACCAGAAACCAGGAGAGGACAAGAAGAAATCAGCAAATGTGCTGAGTAAAACATGATTTACATGCTAAGAAATAAATTGTTTTAATAATTGCTCTAGTAGAGTTTTGTCTGTATTTAGAATTATGGTTTAGGTAATTTTGATGGCAGATAGTATTGGAAAGTAGGAAGAATGGGGACTTTGTCACCCTAAGACCTTTAGAAGTATTTCAGAAGCACAGTTTGAAGGCCAATTGTCAGGTCCAAACCATTCATTTTGGAAATGAAGAAATGAAAGCCTGGAGGGTATAGATAACTCGCTGTAGGCTAAACAAGTAGGCAGTGGCAGAACCAGAATAAGAACTAAGTTTTTTAGGGCATTTTTTTTCCTGTCAGTTTTCTGAGTTTAAAATATGGAAATATGCATTTTCATAAATGTTTTCCAGGTCCAAACCACTTAATGCTAAATCCCTGAGGGTTTCCATTCAATATAAAGGTGGAAAATGTAAATCTGAGATTAAAGCACAGCTCAAAACTTTGTATTGTTTAAATCTGTATAAAGAATTTGTTCCTATAATATTTGGATGCATACTTCCATTAGCTGAAAGGTTTTCAATATTTTTGATACTAGCAAAGTAAAACATCACCTTTATAGAAATCAGGAAAATGTTTAAAATTGTCTTTTGTACTATAGTTACATAATCTTAAAGTAAATCCACTTATTTTTACTATATTGGGAAAATATAATTTAAAAGGTATAATAGTCAAATCAAGGGAACTAGGCAATAAATATGCATTTATATATAGTTATGTGTATATAATATATAATTCATATACCATATAGTCTGCCTGTTTTTTAGAATATGTGTGTCTATGTTTAATACAAACAAAATAAAACCAGTACATCTCAAAACTTGTTCCAGCATAATTTTGGTTATATGCAATTTTTGTCTTAGGCACTACTTTTAGAAGCATTTATTAATTAATAAGATGATGTTAATCTGCTCCATTGATGAACTTAAATTTTGGGGACTCTAAAAAGAGCCAATAATGATATTCATCTTTGAGGAATATCAATATATCTTACCTTTTCATCAGCAACACGATACATTTTTCTAACTTAATTCTTCATATATGGTACTTACTTTACTCACTTGATTAATGAAATATGTGAAAACCTTTAAGTATTCCCTCTGGAACGGGGACAGTCAATAATTTGATATGTAACTACATGTACACACACATTTTATTGTACCAGAAAAAAAGAAAATAATCAAGTAGTTAACTTACCTAGTTTAAGCATCCTCAGATTATTTATTAGCCTTATTTAAGGTGAGAATTATCTATTACTCCTCTCTGGGGAATCATACAGTGGAATTTACATGTAGTTTCATATTTATTGTTGTATTATTCAGATTTTTGTATTAATATATTTTAGTTAAAGAGTCAATATATGTCTGCCTAAAAGACAATTATAAAGCTTTTTGTCTTCACTTCTGGCTTTGGATTCAAGAATAATTTTCCTTTTTATCATTCCCTTCTAGTTCTTAACATTCCTTTCTAGCTTTTTTAACAGATACATATTGTCTAATTTTCATACATGTGTGTAATAATGAACCATAGTATCTGTCTGGGAACTCTGCCCTTGATACTCATTTGACAGCCAAGGCCTTTGACTTCTTTAGGGAATATGAATCAGTATAGTCTACTGTTTTGCAATCCAAGATGACAAAAAAAAAAAAAAAAAAAGAGAGAGAGAGAAAGAAATGCTTTCATTAGCTTAGAATGGATTTAAGCAAATAAGTTCAGCTACCAATCTCCTGGTAGCTGAGAAAAGGAGAAAAGGAAAGATACCCATTTGAATGCAGAGTTCCAAAGAATAGCCAGGAGAGATAAGAAAGCCTTCTTCAGTAATCAGTGCAAAGAAATAGAGGAAAAGAATACAGGATGCTCGGGGCTGGTGCGCTGGGATGACCCAGAGGGATGGTATGGGGAGGGAGGTGGGAGGGGGGTTGAGGATGGGTAACACATGTACACCCGTGGTGGATTCATATCAATGTATGGCAGAACCAATACAATATTGTAAAGTAATTAGCCTCCAATTAAAATAAATAAATTTATATTTAAAACAAAGAATGGGAAAGACTAGTGATCTCTTCAAGAAAATGAGATATACCAAGGGAATATTTCATGCAAAGATGGGCTCAATAAAGGACAGAAATGGTATGGACCTAACAGAAGCAGAAGATATTAAGAAAAGGTGGCAAGAATACACAGAAGAACTGTACAAAAAAAGATCTTCATGACCCAGATAATCTCAAAGGGGTGATCACTCACCTAGAGCCAGACTTCCTGGAATGTGAAGTCAGGTGGGCCTTAGGAAGCATCACTATAAACAAAGCTAGTGGAGGTGATGGAATTCCAGTTGAGCTATTTCAAGTCCTGAAAGATGATGCTGTGAAAGTGCTGCACTCAATATGCCAGCAAATAGCACCAGTAGTTTTGTATGGATGTGAGAGTTGGGCTGTAAAAAAAGCTGAGCACCAAAGACTTGATGCTTTGAACTGTGGTGTTGGAGAAGACTCTTGAGAGTCCCTTGGACTGCAAGGAAATCCAACCAGTCCATCCTAAAGGAAATCAGTCCTGACTGTTCATTGGAAGGATTGATACTGAAGCTGAAACTCCAATACTTTGGCCACCTGATGCGCAGAGCTAGTTTTAAAAGACCCTGATGCTGGGAAAGACTGAAGGCAGGAGGAGAAGGGGACAACAGAGGATGAGATGGTTGTATGGCATCACCAACTCAATGGACACGAGTTTGGGTAAACTCCAGGAGTTGGTGATGGACAGGGAGGCCGGGCATGCTGCAGTCTATGGGGTCACAAAGAGTCAGACATGACTGAGTGACTGAACGGAACTGAACTGAACCAGTGTCCTAGATGTGCAATTGAATATTCAAATTACAGCACCCTCTGAAAGCTTAGCTGAATATATACTTACATCAAAGTGGAGCTGAGATTTTGTGGGATCTGAGTGAGTCCATGCTTCTGATATCTTACTTTTAAATCCTTCAAGTGTGTGTGGACTTAGTCACTTAGTCGTGTCTGACTCTGTGTGACCCTTTGAACTATAGCTCTATGTATGAAAAAATTTTTTAGGCAAGAATACTGGAGCGGGTCGCCATTTCCTTCTCCAGGGAATCTTCCTGACCCAGGGATCGAACCTGCGTCTCCTATGTCTCCTGCATTGGAAGCTGATTCTTTACCTGCTGAGCCATATGGGAAGCCCAAATTAATCAAGAGATCTTACCTTTATTGCATATTGTGTTATCCGTGATTTATTTCTGAATGGTTAACTTATCTGAAGATGCCACATACATTTTTAGTAAAATATAGTTTCAGGGTCTTCAAAGAGAGTATAATTTCATAGGTCTCATAAAAGCTTTGTTTCTGCTGTTAGTAGGGTTTTGTTTTTGATAAGGATTAAAAGTTAGATATTTAAATATTCTGGAAACGCTTGTTCTTTGTTCATATGGGAATATTTTGCTTATTGAATTGAAATAACCTATGTTCAAATGTTTTACTGAACCTTAGCCAGTCTCTTACACTATTTGGGTGTATGTGGGAACTTTTGAAATATCAGGACAACTGGGAAGGCCTGTTTCATCTCCACTCTTCCAATTGGTATTAAAGCCAGTCAGATAGTTAATAATCATAAAAATAGAATCCACTGGAAATAAGCTTGCCGTGGAATGTTCTCGCTTTTCCCATGTCTCATGTCAGTTGGCTAGCTCAATATCGTTTGACTTCCAGTGATATATTTTCAATATTTTCAAAGTAAAAGACCTGATTTTTTTGTGTGCGGTTGTGAGTAATGTTTTTCCATTTTTAGAGGGGACGACTGGCATACCCTTGGGCAGGATCTCCCTTACTGCAACTTTGTGTTTCTGCTTATTCTCCTCCTGCCTCAGAAGTCGCTGCAGCTCATCAGAACTCTATTCACAGTAATTGGTGAAATCTTTTTGGAATCCTTCAGGCTGTATAAATGTCAAATGTTGCTGTTATCGCCATTATTAATGGGACTTCAAGTTGAAATGGAGGAGGAAGGAAGAGCTTGACTGTATTAACATGCATTGACTATGTATTGACTGCAAAGAAAAATTGTATCTGCAGGAAGAAAGCTCCATTTCCATGATTTAGTAAGCAATTGAGAGACAGCAATCTGGCTAAATAGAAAGGAATGATTTGCTCTTTAACAACCAGTTAGTTCTACCTGCGAGCGAAAATAACTGTCTTTCTCCCCTGTATAAATCTATTCCTGGTTTCTTGCCTCATGAACTACATCAGGGTGTGCCATAAGAAAGAAATCTTAATAAACCCAACAGTTTTCTTATTTCATTCTCCTTGTACCCATTGAATATATGTGAGGCCCAAAGAATAAAAAATAATATGAAGAAGATACAGGAAGTTAAGAAAAAAGGTGCTGTTTCTCAATTTTTCTTGAAAAAAATTTATTATTTATATGTACATATTTAGGGCTTCCCAGTTGCCGCTAGTGGTAAAGAACCTGCCTGCCAATGCAGGTGACTTAAAAGAGGCAGCTTTGATCCCTGGGTAGGCAAGATCCACTGAAGGAGGGCATGGCAATCCACTCTAGTATTCTTGCCTGGAGAATCCTCTGGACAGAGGAGCCTGGTGGGCCACAGTCTATGGGGTCACAAAGAATCAGACACAACTGAGTGACTAAACAAAAATCAACTATATGTATAAGTAGTTGATTGTTGTTGTTTAGTTTATATATATACATACACACACACACATATATATATATTCTCACACACACATAAGTAGCCTCTTTCATTCCAGGAATCTTTTGGCCTTTACTGGCTCCCTGGCATCCATCTAGCACATGTCAACACTAAGTGGACTCTGGTGGACTCTTTAATGGGGACACGACTTGTCTTTTGTCAGGAGAGGAAAGGCTTCATCCCCTGTATTAGTCTACTATTCTTTAAAGAAAATGGAAGTGGGGAAAATGAATGCCAGGCCGGAGCCGTCTATGTGTTGTGACAAACACTTCAGCTTTTGTGCACTTTCGCATGATTACACATTACACTGAATAGCTCTTAATTATTTAAAATGACTTTTACCTCATTGTTACAGCCTGCATATGATTGAGTCCTTGCTCTAAATGCCACGTTCTTTTGTTTGCAGGAGGGTGGAGTGACTTTAGATGTCAAGTTGAGATGGCAGAATGTAATTTGACAGGGAGAAGGGAACTAGGCATTCATTAATCATCCATATAATGGTGCTTTAGTATAGCGACAGATACTCCTCTTTTTCTCTGAATCATATTTGATTTTATTTATTTGCCAGTTTGGCCAACCACAGACTCAGTAATTCTAAAGAAATTCTAAAGAAACTGGCTGTGAGAAGTTCTCTTTAAGTGATGAGATGCTGGAGTATTCTTTTGTGATCATCTAATATTTATCATCCATATCTTGTATTTGGCATAATGAGAACCATGGTTTTTGTGAACTGAGGTTTCAATCTGAGCATCTCAAGAAACTACTGGGCAAACCTGAATAATTTAGTAAAATTCTCATTTTCTCTCTATGTAAAGAGAAAATTTTGACATTTAGCTTAGTGTTGTTATTAAGTAAACTAATATATCCAGAGGGCTTCCCTGGTGGCTCAGTGGTAAAGAATCCATCTGCCAATGTAGGAGGCACGAGTTCAATCCCTAGGTTGGGAAGATCCCTTGGAGTAGGAAATAGCAGCCCACTCCAGTATTCTTGCCTGGGAAATCCCATGGAGAGAGGAGCCTGGCGGGTTACAGTCCATGGGGTCTCAAAAGAGTCTGACTCAACTGACTAAACAACAGCAATATATGTGGAAGCATTTACATAATGCTTAGCCTTAACAGGTACCAAGAAATATTGGTTCTTTTTTTCAGCATGAAATTCCACTATGGACTCTGTAACACCCACTTAAAAACAAGGACCCATTCGCTGTTACAGAGGACCCACTCACTTTAACAGAGTCACCTTTCGGCAGAATAACGGCAGCATTGTATATTACCGTGTATGTTAAGAAAGAGCAGACATGTGTTTACCAGTTCTCTACGTGGCCTAGAGTGTGATGCCAGGGACAACGGAGTACACAGATAGCGTTAGCAAGAAACAGTGACTACAGTTCATGTTCTGACTGGTGGCAATTTGCTCTAGGTCTCCACTCGTGGCTACATGTTGACATTTCTAATAATGTAACCCTTTGACTTGCAAGCCTGCTTAGAAATATGTATTGGATACTTTGATTAAGACTCTATTAGAGTGATGAATAGCATCTCTAATACTCATGAATTTAGATTAGTGCTAATAGAATGGTTAGAAAAACAAAGGCTAGCCAAACTGAATATTTAAACTTGGAGATTTTTATAGTGAAAAGATAAATTTAGATATTTGGAATGATGGATTTTTGTAAGCTCCCTTATCTTGCTACATAGTTTGTTTATGAAGCAAACGCTATTGAGGAAGTAATCAAGGGGTGTTTCCACTTTAATCTTTAATTTAAAAAAAAATTTTTCATTTCAATCTACTTTATTTTTAACTTTCACTTTGCTATAAAAACTGTACCATTTTCAGAACTTCAGGGTGATATAATGCCATAAAATTCACAAATTGGAAACATACAATTCTGTGACTTTATATAAGTTTATGGTGTTGTATAATCACTGCTACAATCTAGTTTATAAAAATTTCAGATCAGATCAGTCGCTCAGTCGTGTTCAACTCTTTGCAACCCCATGAATCGCAGCATGCCAGGCCTCCCTGTCCATCACCAACTCCCGGAGTTCACTGAGACTCACGTCCACCAAGTCAGTGATACCATCCAGCCATCTCATCCTCTGTTGTCCACTTCTCCTCTTGCCCCCAATCCCTCCCAGCATCAGAGTCTTTTCCAATGAGTCAACTCTTCACATGAGGTGGCCAAAGTATTGGAGTTTCAGCTTTAGCATCAGTCCTTCCAATGAACACCCAGGGCTGATCCCCTTCAGAATGGACTGGTTGGATCTCCTTGCTAGCCAAGGGACTCTCAACAGTCTTCTCCAGCACCACAGTTCAAAAGCATCAATTCTTTGGCACTCAGCCTTCTTCACAGTCCAACTCTCACATCCATACATGACCACAGGAAAAACCATAGCCTTGACTAGACGAAACTTTGTTGGCAAAGTAATATCTCTGCTTTTGAATATGCTATCTAGGTTGGTCATAACTTTCCTTCCAAGGAGTAAGCGTCTTTTAATTTCATGGCTGCAGTCACCATCTGCAGTGATTTTGGAGCCCAGAAAAATAAAGTCTGACACTGTTTCCACTGTTTCCCCATCTATTTCCCATGAAGTGATGGGACCAGATGCCATGATCTTTGTTTTCTGAATGTTGAGCTTTAAGCCAACTTTTTCAGTCTCCACTTACACTTTCATCAAGAGGCTCTTTAGTTCCTCTTCACTTTCTGCCATAAGGGTGGTGTCATCTGCATATCTGAGGTTATTGATATTTCTCCCAGAAATCTTGATTCCAGCTTATGCTTCTTCCAGTCCAGCGTTTCTCATGATGTACTCTGCATAGAAGTTAAATAAACAGGGTGACAATGTACAACCTTGACGTACTCCTTTTCCTATTTGGAACCAGTCTGTTGTTCCATGTCCAGTTCTAACTGTTGCTTCCTGACCTGCATACAAATTTCTCAAGAGGCAGATCAGGTGGTCTGGTATTCCCATCTCTTTCAGAATTTTCCACAGTTTCAAACACTCTAAAATTTCCTTCGTACCCTTTAAAATTATTCCTCACTCCTACTGAGTGAGGAAAACACTGATTTGTGTTTTGTGTCTCTGAATTTGCCTTTTTTGTGTGCATTTCTTATAAATGGAATCATACAATATGTAGTCTTTTGCATTGGACTACTTTTACTTAAATATTTTTGAAAGTCATCCCTGTTGAATCATGTATCAGTAGCCCAATCCTTTTTATTGCTGAGTAGTATTTTATTTTGTGATCATGCCACATTTTTTTAATCAATTTTTCAAGTGATGGGCTTAAGATTATTTCTAGTTTGGGATATTTTGAATGTTTTTGCTATGAATATTGGGTACATGTTTTGCATGAACGCGTTTTCATTTGGGGCATAGTTTTTTTTTTTTTTTTTAAATTGAATAAGTGTGTTTGTGTGCATGCATGCATGCTCAGTCGTGTCCAACTCTTTGCAACTCCATAGACTATGCCCCACCAGGCCCTTCTGTCCATGGGGTTTTTCCAGGTAAGAATACTGGGGCAGGTTACCATTTCCTTCTCCAGGGGATCTTCCCAACCAGGGATCAAACCTGTGTTTCTTGTGTCTCCTGCATTGGCAGGTGGGTTCTTGTCCCCTGGTGCCACCTGGGCAGCCCAGTGGGGGTGCAGCTGCTGTACAATGTTATGTTAGTCTCTGCTGTACAACAAAGTGAATCAGCTGTGTGTATACGCATATCTCCTTCCTCTTGAACCTCTTTCCCACTCCACCCCTGCATCCCACCCATTTAGGTCACCACAGAGCACCAAGCTGAGCTCCCTGTGGTATAAAAGCAGGTTCTCACTAGTTACCTGTTTTACATAGGTGTCTCAGTGGTCAAGAATCCACCTGCAATGCAGGAGACATGCATTCGATCCCTGGGTCAGGAAGATCTCTTGGAAAAAGAAATGGCTACCCACTCCAGTATTCTTGCCTGGGAAATCCCATGGACAGAGGAGGCTGGTGGGTTCCTCTGGGGTCCATGGGGGTCACAAAAGAGTCACACATGATTTAGTAGCTAAGCAAGAGTATATATATCAATCCTAATCTCCCAATTTGTCCCACTATCTCCTTTACCACTGTGTCTAATCGTCTGTTCTCTATATCTGCCTCTCTATTCCTGCTCTGCAAATAGGTTCATCTGACTATTTTTTTCTAGATTTCACATTATGTGTTAATATATAATTATATGAGTTGCTACATCATATACTGTTTATATTTAACATTAAAGCTGCCAAAGTGTTCTCTAAAGTAGCTGTACCCTTTTATATTCCTTCCAGCAATGTATGAGCATTTTGATTTCTGCATATCCTGATCAACATTTTATATTATCTGCCTATTTTTAGAAGCTATCCTGTAGTATTTTCTTGTGGTTTTAACTCATTTTTTGCTAATGACTAAATATGTTGAGCATCTTCTTTAATGTTTCAACTAGCTATTTATATATATATTTTAGTAAAGGGTCTATTTGAATTCTTTGCTAATTTTTAAATTGCCTGTGCATTTTCTTATTAATAACTTATAACTATTCTTTGTTGAAATTCTTGATCAGATGACACAATTATAAAACTATATTTTCCCACTATGTTGCTTATCTTTTTGTTTTCTGATTGGTGTTTTCGAAGTACAAATGTTTTAAGGTTTGACAAAATCTATGTATCATGCTTTTTTTCTCTTATTGATTGGGCTTTTGGTGTTTTATACAGGAACACTTGCCCAACCCAAGGTAATAAAGAATTTCTCTCAAGTTTTCTTCTAGAACTTTTGATAATTTTAGGTCTTATATTTAGGTGTTCAATTGACTTTGTGTTAATTTCTGTATACTGTGAGCTACAGGTCTAAGTTTACATTTGTCATGTGGTCTTACTATTATACCAAAACTATCTATTAGAAAGACTAAGCCTTCCTAGCTCAGTGGTCTTGGCAGCTTTGTCAAAACATAATTGACTCTAACTATTAAGATTTTCTTTTGAACTCTTATAATTGATTTTTATGCCTATCCCAGAAACACCCTATCTTATTATTGTGCCTTTGTATTGAGTAGTAAAATCTGATAGTAAAAGTGCCCCTAACTTTATTCTTTTTCAAAATTGTTTAGCTAGCCTAGGTTTCTCACATTTTTATGTAACTTTTAGGAGTGGTTTGTCAGTTCCTTACAAAAAAAAAAAAAACTTATTAGGATTTCAATAGAGATTGGAGTGCATTTGTAGGTCCATTTTGGAAGAAATGTCATTTTAAAATTATTGAATATTTCAGCACATGAACATGGAATATTTATTTATTTAAGATCTTATCTAATTTATCTAGACAAAATATAAAACTATTTTATAGCTTTCATTGTACAAGTCTTGTGCTTCTTTTGTTAGATGTCTTCCCCAGTAGTTTATTCTCTTAAGTATATCATAAGTGTTAGGGTTTTCTTAATTTCATTTTATGGTTTTTTGTTGCTAGTGTGTAGAGGTACAATTGATTTTTATATACCAATCTTATATTTTGCAAAATTGCTTTACTTGTTAGTTCTGATGGATTTGCATGTGTGTGTGTGTGTGTGTGTATGCCTTGGGATTTCCTATGATCCTGTAGGATCATTTTGTCTGTAAATAAATGTAGTTGTACTTCTTTTACTATCTGGATATCTTTTATGTATGTACTTTTTCTGATTGCATTAGAGCATTGAACATCTCCTTCATTTAAGACCCTGTTTGTAAGTTTTATAGAAAGTGAATCATTAATCTTTCTTAAAACTGAGTATTTCTGTGTATTGGTTCAGTATATACACGGCTTCCCAGGTGGCTCAGTATATACATGGCCACCATCCCAGGTGGCCAATGCAGGAGCCACAGGTTCTCTCCCTGGATCAGGAAGATCCCCTGGAGAAGGAAATGGCAACACCTCCAGTATTATTCCTTGGGAAATCCCATGGACAGAGGAGCCTGGTGGGCTACAGTTCACAGGTCGCAAAAGAGTCAGACACAACTTACAACCAAACAGCAACAACAAATACATTTTGTATTCTTTTCACAGTAATTAAAGTATGATGGTTATCCCTGTTGAATAAGACTCCAGTGACTTGAAATCCCATAGAAATGATTAAAGTTAAATTTTTTTAGTTAACCAAGCATTGGTCGAAGAATGACAAGGTCAGTCCTTTTAGAAATCATAAATCTGCTTTCCTAATCTAGTTTGTAACCTGTTGATTCAGATCTGTCTTTGGTATCTGATAAATGCTGTAGATTTTAAAGTCATCATACCAAACGTAATCTCAATATAAAATATAGACTCAAAAGGGGGAGGGTATAGAATATTGGTCTTAGAGTTTATTTAATAAATCTTCTTGAATTCATTTTTAATTTTTTTAAATTTAATTTTATTTTTAAACTTTACAATATTGTATTGGTTTTGCCAAATATCGAAATGACTCCACCTCAGGTATACATGTGTTCCCCATCCTGAACCCTCCTCCCTCCTCCCTCCCCATACCATCCCTCTGGGTCGTCCCAGTGCACCAGCCCCAAGCATCCAGTATCGTGCATCGAACCTGGACTGGTGACTCGTTCCATATATGATGTTATACGTATTTCAATGCCATTCTCCCAAATCATCCCACCCTCTCCCTCTCCCACAGAGTCCAAAAGACTGTTCTATACATCTGTGTCTTTTTGCTGTCTCGTATACAGGGTTATTGTTACCATCTTTCTAAATTCCATATATATGCGCTAGTATACTGTATTGGTGTTTTTCTTTCTGGCTTACTTCACTCTGTATAATAGGCTCCAGTTTCATCCACCTCATTAGAACTGATTCAAATGTATTCTTTTTAATGGCTGAGTAATACTCCATTGTGTATATGGATAAGAAAGCTGTGGTACATATACATAATTGAATTCATTTTTAGAAGTAAATTTTCTGGGACTTCACTGGCAGGCCAATGCTTAAGAATGCAAAAGATGTAGGTTTGATTCCTGGTAGGGGAACTAAGATCCCACATGCCACAGAGCAACTAGGCCAGCGTGCAACAACTTCTGAGCCCTCGTGCTGCAACAAAAGATCCCACATGACACAACACAGCCAAATAAATTAAAAAAAAGATGTAAGGCATTTCTGGATCCCCCTCCCTTCTCATAGAACTTGACTGAGAATAGGAAAAAGAAGTTCAATTTCTTCTTCTTAATAATACTCGTAGTAATGATAATAATGTTTAATGCTTTATTTGAAAATCACTACTTTATTGTAGCCAGATATAATATATCAAGTAAAATTTCTTGAGCACCTACTTACGTATTGAGTCAGGCACTGTATATTTAAGAGTGGAGGGAAAAGGCCCTAGCATCTAGGAATTTGTAATCCTTGGGGAGAACAGAACATTAAATTATAGCTCAGTGAGTTGAGGATCATGAAAGTAGTTTTCAGAGATGTTATGGATATAGCAGAAGGAGATCATCTGGACTTTGACTTCTTAATTTGCTCAAGCAAGACTGTACCTGGATATCACCATCACAGGTAAGGTGGGAGAGAAATGCTGAGAGAAGTCACATCTATTCTGTACTTTCTGTAAGTTAGGCATTGATTAAGGCACCTTACGTAGATACTTTCATAGCTTTAAGAAGAGAAGAATTAACAAAACCAAAGTCTGAGTCCCAGGTGACATAATTAACTTGGCTGAGTTCCTGATATGAACACATGTGTATACAGAGGTGTGCAGTGCGCTATCAGGAGGGCATCACAGTGAAGACTGGTGCTAATTACAAAGACGTTATATAGGATCTTCATTATGTTGTAATGATAGTAAGGAACATTGAAGACGAGACCTAAGACACTGGCAGTGGGAATAGAAGGGATATTGTTCCAAGCATAATTAGAGTTAGCATTGGTAACAGTTGGAGAGTTAAACTAAATTTGCAGTATAAGATAGTCAAAAAAAGATTCCCAGGTTTCTTTCTTGGACATATTAGTGGATGGTTCTTAATGTTCACTGAGCAAAAAAATTCAGGAGAAGGAGCAGAATTTAGAGGAGGATGATATCAGAGACCAGAAAGTAGATTTCCTCAATAAAATGCTTAAGGTCTTATTAATCATGCAATTCTCACATCAAAGTGTAGTTCAACTAAAACAAGTAGATGGAGTCCTGCCAAAATAACCCCAAAACAATACATCATATCTATCTGGGTCATTGAGATTCAGGTATGTGCTAGAAGGTTCTGAAAAATTGCTCTCAGATATATATAAATAGTCCTTGGAGAATCATGGTCTCGAAAACTTATTTTTTTTTCTTTCCCGTGAAAAAGAATAATTGAGGAGAGGAATAGTTCAGATAGCTGACACTTGGATTTCCCTTCAGTTAGATAAATATTGTGTCAGTTTTCTGCCTAGTACAGACACTCTGGCAGGCAAGTGCTCTGAATGAGACAGACTTGATCAGGTTGGCTGTTCCAGCTCTCGATCTTCATTTATTATACCACTACAATTGATCTTAGAGCTGAGACAGCTGTCATTATGCTAGGCTTGGATTACACTAACTGCTGTAGACCAGGCTCAGAGGAAAAAAAGAAACAGCAGTCTCAGCTTCTGCACTGTGGTCCCTCCAGTACTATCAGACTTTTCTTACAGATATTGTCATGAAAGAACTGCAGGTATTCCACCTATATGATGAGAGCCATTTTCAAGACTTTCACAGTCAACTCTGGATGTAATATTTTTGCAGGAAGTGTGATGATGAAAAAATATCAAACTGCCCTATGGAAACTAGTTCTTTTGGATTTCTCAACTTTAAAGTCATTTTAAAGTTTTTTCTAGGCCTAGAAATCCCCAAGTATGAGTATATGTAACTAAATGATCTTCTAGGATTTACCTTAATGGTGGAAAATTTTTATCAGTTGATATTGTCCATATAGTGCTATTCTATCCTTGAGTATGACGCTAACAATAGTGATTCTATTCATGAATGTTGCTGAAAAATCTCTCTCTCTTTAGCCACTAAGTAGTGTCCGACTTTTGTGACCCCATGGACTGTAGCCTGCCAGACTCCTCTGTCCATGGGATTCTCCATGCAAGAATACTAGAGTGGGTTGCCATTTCCTTCTCCATAATTTTATTGACATGTTAATTATAGGTGATTCTGAATGTGAATCCAATTGCCGCCATTCTGAACTCTTGCATGCAACATAACACCCACCTCTCAAATGAAAAAGAAAAGGAAAGAAAACTTCAGAAAGAGTAGTTTGTAAAGAGCCTCCTAATATCTGTTATGAATCTGTGACAGTATGGGGCATCTGGTTTAGGTTTTCACATTTGCCCTTGGGCAACTTCTACTGTGTTTGCTGCTTTTAGATCTCAATGGAAAGCTGAGAGTGAAATCCAGCAATCTGTCCACACACAGATGCAGTGACTGTAATATTCTTCCTTTTACATTTCAGCTTATCCTAGTTGTCTCTAGTGGCCTAAAGATAAGGACCTGCCATTTGCATTCCCAAAAGGAGCAGATGATAGTCAACATGTGTAAAATTTTTAAAGTCACAGCAAGCCTCAACTTTGATCACTTTGAGCTTTCCTTACTACTTTAGCAGACTCAAGCCAGTCTGTCATCTTGTCCAAGTAGGTGGTGACTCTTTTCTCTTCATATTGGGAGTTCAAAAAGGGGTCCGCTTAGGTTTTTACTTTCACTGTTACTCATTTTGCATTAAATCATTTTGATTACCTGTGTGGAAAGCAGCTTATATTCTAATAAGGAAGATATTTAATTATTAGTTTCACTGCTGGGAAGTAAGAAATGTAGGTCATTTCTCTGTTGAAGACACATAATCAAATAGTGCTGATAGAAGTCTTACTTTTATAACAAGATCCTTTTTCTTGATGTTTATCTGACAACCATTTGGGCTAGAGTTAAAGAGGATGGTGCAGGTCAACCAGTGCACTTAGCTGATGGCATTCCCACTGAAGTTGGCAGAATGGTAGCAACAGGAGTCAATTTTAATGAGAGTGGCGCTCCTTGGAAAGGACCTGGGCCATACATTATCGGCTCTGGAAAGAAGAGGCAAAAAGGAAGCCAGAAAGGAAATGAAAGCATTATGGGTGACATGAGAAGACAGACTCCAGTGGAGAGCAATCAGGGCTCTTCTGGAAAAACATTCAAGCATTATAAAGACAGGAATTATTGATCCCCATAGGCAATCAGAACTGAGTATATAAAAAAATCTGCTTAGAAAATAGTATCTTAGGGAAAGGCATGTAGTGTAACAGAGGAAAGAAGGAGTTGTGCTCTGGATTCCTAACATGGTTGGCTAAACATCCAAGTTGACCAAATTTTACCCCACATGAAATGATGAACTCTCAGATATTGAGGAAATACTTTGAGAAATTTGATGGGATTTTAAAATTGAGATAATGTATTTTAAGATGCTTGCATGGTGAAAGTGAAGAAATGTGCTCTCTCTATATACATATGTCTCTCTGTCTCTGTCTCTCTCTCTATACACACACACACACACACACACACACATATATTTGTGTTGTGTAGGCTATATTAAAGATATGTTCAATACAATATATTACATATGTTCTATACTACATATTCTTTCTCTGTCTGGAATCTAGGGTCTTCCTCTATTCTTTCTGTTTCCCTTCCCACTTCATTTTCTTCTCTTTTTTCAATGCAAACATTTTTGCAGAGAACAGGTTCCACAGATGTGTTGCAAACAAATAGGTAACTGAAAGCTTCTCTTGCCCTTTGGTGCCTTGATCTTCGATTATCCTAATGTTGGCAATTACAGTATTCCATTATCTACAGAAGCTGCTTTTATGATGAGTGAAAATTAAAATGTGTGCTGGGATGTTTGCCTTCAGAGTCTCATTCTTCTTATATAATACCCTATCACCTACATATTTTTGCAGCTTAGATTGTAGAGCAAAGGTATTTATTTTCTTTCCTCATTTGGAGGTTCTGAAACCAGCTTGTTGAAAGCACTAAGAATCTTATAACACTTTAACATAGAGAACCAAAAGCAAAGGTTATACTGAAGGCTAAGTTTCTTTGCTAAAGTATAGTTCACAAGATGTCATTGTGTGTTAGTTGCTCAGTTGTATCCAACTCTTTGAAACCCCATGGACTGTAGCTCACCAGGCTCTTCTGTCCATGGAGTTCTCAAGGCAAGAATACTGGAATGGGTCGCCATGCTCTCCTCCAGGGGATCCTCCCAACCCAGGGATCAAACCCAGGTCTCCCACATTATGGGCAGATTCTTTACCATCTGAGCCACCAGGGAAGCCCGTTTTATTAGTAGTAGGACTACTGCTGTTATTTATGAAGCTTTCATATTGATGTGTTCCAAAGTTTTATATAACTACATCCATTCTATAAATAAAAAGACTTTGAGTCAGAGAATTAAAGTCAGACACCTGAGTCACATAACTAATAAAGTTTATGAAACCAGGACAAAAACTTGTTATACATCATTTAAAACCCTATGCATTTGCCATTACACACTTTTGCTACAAATTGGGACTAATAACAGAAGTGTGAATCTGTCTTCCCACTACATTTGGCATTTATTGAATTTGGAAGGTTATAACATAAGCTAACAAAAGATACAAACAATTACATGCTAACTTGAACAATACTTGCAAAGCAATAGCAAGAGAAAAGATAGTAAATTAAATAAGAGAGAAAAGGTACATATAGGTTGGAATTAAACTAAGTCTCTTTAGGAATTATTGCCTTATTCTGAAAGGGCCTTAGCATTTACAACAGCTTCTATATGTTTGTTATAGAAGTGGGTATATTTTATCGCAATTAGTAGTAATACTAATTAACATTCTAGCAAAGTGGATATTTTCCTCCCTAGCTTATACACACAGACGTTGTAACCCAGAGGGAGTGAGCAGCCTGCCTAAAGTGGATGACCATTGATATATTCATCCAAAATATATTTGATAGATTCCATATGATATGCACTGAATGTACTAGGCTCTGAAGAAGCAGTCGTCAATAAGATAGTCAAGATTCCTGTCCTCAAGAAACTCACATTCCTATGAGGGAAGACAGTTTAGAAATTATTAAACATAATACCCCTAAAATAGAATAAGCTGAAGCTATAGTAGCATGGATATTTCAATTTTAAATAATCTTAGCTACTGTGAAGGAAATGAAGTAAGGAATTATAATAGTGACCAAACTTAGAGCTCATGAAGGGAAAAGATGATTTGGTGCTTTGGACAATGGAGTTGGGGAAGGCCTGTTTTAGAAGGTCACATTTGGAGTGAGATCATTGAGAAGAAAAGAGTTAGGCAAGAAAAATCCCTTGAGAAAACACCTTCCAGTTGGGAGAAGGCCAAGCTCGAATTCCCAAAAGAAAGAATCAGAGTCCCACGCTTAAGGAACTAAAATAAATTCAAGATTTCTAAAACACAGAACAAGGTTGGAGAAGATGACAAAGGTCTGATTGCATTGAGCCTCTCAGAACATGAGAAGAGTTTTAATTTTATTCTATGTGAAACTTGAAGACATTGGAAGATTTCTCCACATAAATGGATAAGATGATGTCATATAAGTGTTTAGGAAAAAATTACTCTGGCTTATAAAGCCATGTGTAGGGATACAGGGATCATTTAGGTGGCCATGGTAGCAATGCAAAGAAGCTAGGATGATGACTTGGGCCAGGGTGGTTAGAGTGGACTTGAGGAGAGTTGGGTGAATGTATTTTGGAAACATAATTAAAAGGGCATATTGATTTGATGTGGGGATAAGGGACATGTAAGGTTATGAGTAACTATGAGTAGTTGCTCTTAGTCATTTACTAAGACTAAGATAGGCGTCAGTGCCATTTACTGAGATGAAGAAGGCGAGGGGAAGCAGCAGATTGCAGAGCTGGGTAGTGAAAACTAGGGGTTCCATTTGGGATAGAATTCTTTTGAAATGCATGTTCAATATCGAATGGGAAATACTGTGTTTAATGAATAAGTCTAACCTCACAAGAGAAATCAGGGCTGGAGATAGAAATTTGGCAGTCAGTAGCATACAGATATTATTTAAAACCATGGGAGCGACTTCCCTGGTGGTTCAGTGGGTAAGAATCCACACTCCCAATGCAGGGGGGCAGGATTCCATCCCTGGTTGGGGAACTAGATCCCATATGCTGCAACTAAGACCTTGTGTACCCCAATAAATAAATGTAAAAAATAAATAAGTAAAATAAAACCATAGGACACAGTGAGATTATCCTTCTTAAGAGAGAGTATGGATAATGAACTGATGAGTACGCCTACATAGATACCCCTACATAAGAGTGCTCCCACATTCTTAGCACAAATGGACAAAGTAGAAATCAGGCATGTCCAACTCTTTCACCCCATGGACTATATAGTCCATGAAATTTTCCAGGCCAGAACACTGGAGTGGGTAACCTTTCCCTTCTCCAGGGGATCTTCCTGACCTAAGAATTGAAATGGGGTCTCCTGCATTGCAGGCAGATTCTTTGCTAACTGAGCTATCAGGAAAGCCCTGCTTTCAGGGAAGGAGCTCACAAAGGAGACTGAGAGATTGCTGTTGAAACAAATGGGAAACCCAGAGTGACACAGAAGCCAAGAGAAGAAAGCACTTCCCCAAGGGGAGATTATTCACCTATATCAATTGCTACTGAAAGATCAAGTCACGTGAGGGCATATAAGTGAATATTGGATGATGCCACACACAGGTCTGGAAACTCATGCTGAGTCTAGACCAGGGAGTGAGAAAATGGAAGTTATGAAGAGGGGCAAACTTTATAAAGAGATTTTCTGTGAACAGATACATAAGTAAATGTAGTAGCTGAAAAGGTTGTGAACTGAAAGAGAAATTATTTAAATCTTCAATGATGAGAGTCTTATGATTCCAAACAGTTATTTTTGTATTTTAATCTCTCAAAATTTTAGGTCCTAAGAGTTTGAGAAAAGAAATAGAAGGAAAAGCATTGCCTTCCTATTTCAGGAAGAATAGGAATTTGTTGAAGAAATTTGAATACATTGACTCACAGTCACCACTTACTGAGAGTCTGCTTTGTGAGACAGGATGCCACGATATGGGGATATGAAGATAAATGTACTTATTGATTCAAAATAGAAAGTCTATGGTCTCCTTCACTGTGCAACAGCTTTTAAGTTTAATTAGGTCCCATTTGTTTATTTTTGTTTTTCTTTTCATTACTCTGGGAGGTGGGTCTAAAAGGATCTTCCTGTGATGTTATATAGAGTGAAGAAAGTCAGAAAGACAAAAACAAATATTCTATATTATTAAGTATATATGACATCTAGAAAAATGGAACAGATGAACCTATTTTCAGGGCAGGAACAGAGACCCAGGCATGTGGACACGCTGTGGGAAACAGTGTAGGATGAATTAGGAGACTGAGATTGACATATATACACTAATATGTGCAAAATAGATCGCTAGTGGGAACCTGCTATCTATCTGTCTATCGGAGAAGGCAATGGCAACCCACTCCAGTGTTCTTGCCTGGAGAATCTCAGGGATGGGGGAGCCTGGTGGGCTGCCGTCTCTGGGGTCGCACAGCATCAGACACAACTGAAGCGACTTAGCAGCAGCAGCAGCTATCTATCCAGAGCACAGGAAGCTCAGCTTGATGCTCTGTGATGACCGAGATGGGTGAGATGGAATGCAGGTGGAAGGGAGGACCAAAAGGGAGGGGATATATGTATACATACCGCTCATTCATTTTGCTTTACAGCAGAAACTAACACAATAGTATAAAGTAATTATACTCCAATTAAAAAAAAAAGGTTAAATGAGCATCTACTAATGTTAAGTGCTATCCTGGGTACATGCTCAGTCACACAGTTGTGTCCAACTATTTGAAACAACATGGGCTGTAGCCTGCCAGACTCAAATCTCCATAATATTCTCCAGGCAAGCATACTGGAATGGGTTGCCATGTACTTCTCCAGGAGATCTTCCCAACCCAGGGATGAAACCTACATCTCCAGTGTCTACTGCAATGGCAGGTGGGTTCTTTACCACTAAGCCACCTGGGAAGCCCCACTATACTGAGCGTTGGAGTTTTAATAGTGGAACAAATAGTCTGAAAACATCCTTTCCTTTAAGATGCCATTAGTCTGATGGGAAGGAGGGGGTCAGTGAGTTCAGTTCAGTTGTTCAGTCACATCCAACTGTGAGAAACCATTGACTGTAGTACGCCAGGCCTCCCTGTCCATCACCAACTCCCAGAGCTTGCTCAAACTCTTGTCCATTGAGTCAGTGATGCCATCCAACCATCTCATCCTCCATTGTCCTCTTCTCCTCCTGCCTTCAATCTTTCCCAACATCACAGTTTTTTCCAATGAGTTAATTCTTCACATCAGGTGGCCAAAGCATTGGAGCTTCAACTTCAGCATCAGTTTTTCCAATGAATATTCAGAACTCATTTCCTTTAGGATTGACTGGTTTGATCTCTTTACTGTCTAAGGGACTCTCAAGAGTCTTCTCCAGTAGCAGAGTTCAAAAGCATCAGTTGTTTGATGCTCAGATGTGTTTATGGTCCAACTCAAACATCCATACATGACTAATGATCAAGCCATAGCTTTCACTATACAGACATTTGTCAGTAAAGTAATCTCTCCTTTTTAATATACTGTCTAGGTACATCATAGCTTTTTCTCCAGGGAGCAAGTGTCTTTTAAGTTCATGGCTGCAATCACCATCTGCGGTGATTTTGCAGCGCAAGAAAATAAATCTGTCACTGTTTCCATTGTTTCTCCATCTATTTGTTATGAAGTAATGGGATCAAATGGCATGATCTATGTTTTCTAAATGTTGAGTTTTAGCATTCAGCTTTTTCACTCCCCTTTTTCACTTTCATTAAAAGGTGCTTAAGTTCCTATTTGCTTTCTACCGTAAGAAAGCATAAAGTGTCATCTGCATATCTGAGGTTACTGATATTACTCCCAGAAATCTTGATTCCAGCTTGTGCTTCATCCAGCCCAGCCTTTCACATGATATACTCTGCATATAATTTAAATAAGCAGGGTGACAATATACAGCCTTGACGTACTCCTTTCCTAATTTGGAACGAATCTGTTTTTTCCACTTTTGATTGTAACTGTTGCTTCTTGACCTGCATACAGGTTTCTCAGGAGCCAAGTAAGGTGGTCTGGTATTCCCACCTCTTTAAGAATTTTCCACAGTTTGTTGTGATCTACACAGTCAAAGGCTTTAGTGTAGTCAATGAAGCAGACATAGATTTTTGTTTGTTTGTTTGTTTGTTTTCTGCAATTCTCTTGCTTTTTCTATGATCCAACAGATGTTGGCAATTTGATGTCTGGTTCCTCTGCCTTTTATAAAACCAGCTTGAACATCTGGAAGTTCTCAGTTCACATACTGTTGAAGTCTAGCTTGGAAAATTTTGAGCATTGCTTTGCTAGTATGTGAGATGAGTACAATTGTTTGGTAGTTTGAACATTCTTTGGCATTGCCTTTCTTTGGAATTGGAATGAAAACTGATCTTTTTCAGTCCTGTGGCTGCTGCTGAGTTTTTCAAATTTGCTGGCATATTGTGTACAGCACTTTCACAGCATCATCTTTTAGGATTTGAAATAGCTCCGTGGAATTCTGTCACTTCCACTAGTTTTGCTCATAGTGATGCTTCCTAAAGCCCATTTGACTTTGCACTTCAGGATGTCTGGCTCTAGGTGAGTAATCATACTATCATGATTATCTGGGTCATGGAGATCTTTTTGTGTAGTTCTTCTGTGTATTCTTAGCACTTCTTCTAAATATCTTCTGCTTATGTTAGGTTCATACCATTTCTGTCCTTTATTGTGCCCATCTTTGCATGAAATGTTCCCTTGGTAGCTCCAGTTTTTTTGAAGAGATCTGTAGTCTTGCCCATTCTATTGTTTTCCTCTATTTCTTTGATTTGATCACTGAGGAAAGATTTCTTATCTCTCCTTGCCATTGTTTGGAACACTGAATTCAGATGGATATATCTTTCTTTTTCTCCATTGCCTTTTGTTTCTCTTCTTTTCTCAAATATTTGTAAGGTGTGGTCATACAACCATTTTGCCGTTTTGCATTTTTTCTTCTTGGGGATGATTTTGATGACCACCTCTTGTGCAATGTTATGAACCTCCATCCATAGTTCTTTAGGCACTCTAGCTACCAGAGCTAATCCCTTGAATCCATTTCTCACTTCCACTGTATAATTGCTAGGGATTTGATTTAGGTCATACCTGAATGGTCTGGGCTTCCCTGGTGGCTCAGAGGTTAAAGTGTCTGCCTGCAAAGAGGGAGACCTGGGTTCGATCCCTGGGTCGGGAAGATTCCCCTGGAGAAGGAAATGGCAACCCACTCCAGTATTCTTGCCTGGAGAATCCCATGGACGGAGGAACCTGGTGAGCTACAGTCCACGGGGTCGCAAAGAGTCGGACACGACTTCACTTTCACTTTTTCACTTTGAATGGTCTGGTGGTTTTCCCTACTTTCTTCAATTTAAGTCTGAATTTTGCAATAAGGAGATCATGATCTGAGCCACAAACAGCTCCTGGTCCTGTTTTGCTGACTGTATAAAGCTTCTCCATCTTCAGCTGCAAAGAATACAATCAATCTGATTTTGATATTGACCATCTGGTGATGTCCATGAATAGAGTCATAGTTTGTGTTGTTGGAAGAGGGTGTTTGCTATGAACAGTGCATTCTCTTGGGAAAATTCTGGTAGCATTTGCCCTGCTTCATTTTTTACTCCAAGGCCAAATTTGCCTTTTACTCCAGGTATCTCTTGATTTCATACTTTAGCATTCCAGTCCCCTATGATTAAAAGGACATCTTTTTTGGATGTTAGTTCTAGAAGGTCTTGTAGGGTTTCATAGAACTTTTCAACCTCAGCTTCTTCAGCATTAGTGGCTGGGGGATAGACTTGGATTACTGTGATATTGAATGGTTTGCCTTGGAAATGTACAGAGATCGTTCTGTCATGTTTGAGATTGTACCCAAGTGCTGTATTTTGGATTCTTTTATTGACTATGAGGACTACTCAATTTCTTCTAAGGAATTCTTGCCTACAGTAGTAGATATAATGGTCATCAGAATTAAATTTGCCAATTCTGGTCCAGTTTAGTTCACTGATTCCTAAAATGATGATGTTCACTCTTGCCATATCCTATTTGACCATTTCCAATTTGCCTTGACTCATGGACCTAACATTCCAGGTTCCTAGGCAATATTGTTCTTTACAGCATTGAAATTTACTTCCATCATCAGTCACATCCACAGCTGGGCATTGTTTTTGCTTTGGCTCAGCCTCTTTATTCTTTCTGGAGTTATTTCTCCACTCTTTTCCAGTAGCATATTGGGCACCTACCAACCTGGGGAGTTCATCTTTCAGTGTCATATCTTTTTGCCTTTTCATATTGTCATCGGGTTCTCAAAGCAAGAATACTGAAGTGGCTTGCCATTCCCTTCTCCAGGGAAGGAGAGAGACATATATTAAATAAATAAATAAATAATATATAAACTTTATTGATTAAAGTTCTATGAAGAAAATGAATCAAGGGAAGGATATAAGTAAGACAGGAAGGGGGGAAGATGTAGAAATTTTAAAAGGTATAGACAGAAAGTCATAGTTAGAAAATAACAACTGAACGCAAATATGAAGGAGAAGCAAGACTGGAGAATATAGATATCTATGTAAAAACTAGAACTAGCAGAGGAAACTGCAAATCCAAAGGCCCTCAAGTAGGATCTTTCCAAATCTAGTTTACAAACTGTTTCAAGAAGGAGAGAGAGAAGCTATGTTAGATGTTTGCAGTAGGTTGACTCTGAAGCACAAAGTCATTCTTGATTTCAACAAAAGCAGTTCAGTAGAATAATGGAAGAGAAAGCCTGGTTGAAGTGAGGACAAAAAATAAGAGGAGAAAATTAATTGGAGATACAGGATAAAAAAATTCTTTTGAGGAGTATTGCTCTAAAGGGAAGCAGAGAAATGTGATACTGGCTGGAGGGGAATGGGGTCCAGAGAGGGATTTGTTTAAAGATAGAACCAAAACGGTATGTGTGCACACTGATAGAAATTATCCAGCAGAGTCGAATTGATGAGGAGGAGATGATTGCCAAAGCAATGTCCCTGAAGAAGTGAGAGGGGCTGTGAAGTTATAAAGTGGAACTTTTGGCAGTAGACACAGAAGCAAATCAACCATAGCCACAGGAAAGAAAGGCAAGGTGTCCAGGCTCACATGGTCATGAGTATGTGGTAGGAGCTTGAGGAAGTTCAGGACTGATCCACTTTAATGAAAGAAGAAGCAAGTTATCAGTTGGGAAGTTGGAGGAGATTTTGGAAGTTTGATGATATAAGAGAAGGTATGAAACAGTTATTTTAAACGTGAAAGGACTAGAAATACTCTAGAATTGTTAGGAAGCATTGGGCCCCGTCAGCATTGTTGGTCATGCATTTTAAATGAGATTTTTTTCAGTTCTGTGCAGTTGAACAGGGGTTGGTAGGGGAAATAAAGTGTCTCCTTTCTTTCCTAAAATCTAAGATGAGAGAGAGAAGAAAAGACAACGTAAACAGTAAAGTAACAATAACCCTGTGTACGAGACAGGAAAAGAGACACTGATGTATAAAACAGTCTTATGGACTCTGTGGGAGAGGGAGAGGGTGGGATGATTTGGGAGAATGGCATTGAAACATGTAAAATATCATGTATGAAACGAGATGCCATTCCACGTTCGATGCATGATACTGGATGCTTGGGGCTGGTGCACTGGGACGACCCAGAGGGATGGTGTGGGGAGGGAGGAGGGAGGAGGGTTCAGAATGGGGAGCACGTGTATACCTGTGGAGGATTCATTTTGATATTTGGCAAAACTAATACAATTATGTAAAGTTTAAAAATAAAATTAAATAAAAAAAAAATTACAGACTATGTACTAAGTGCTGGGCTTCCCTGGTAGCTCAGCTGGTAAAGAATCCACCTATAATGCAGAAGACCCTAGTTTGATTCCTGGGTCAGAAAGTTCCCCTGGAAAAGGGATAGACTACCCACTCCGGTATTCCTGGGCTTTCGTTGTGGCTCAGCTGGTAAAGAATCCACTTGCAGTGTGGGAGACCTGGGTTCAATCCCTGAGATGGGAAAGTCCCCTGGAGGAGGGTATGGAAACCCACTCCAGTATTCTTGTCTGGAGAATCCCTGTGGACAGAGAAGCCTGGTGGGCTACAGTCCTTGTGGTTGCAGAGAATTGGACATGACTAAGCGGCTAAGCACGACACAGCACTAAGTGCTACAATCAAATTACTTCAGATAGAGGGACAGCTCAGAGTTGAAACAAGAACTCTGGCTGACTTGGGTGATGGAAAAGGGAAGATTATGCTTAGCAAGAAATGCTTAAAACATGAATAATAACTAGGTGTTGTGAATATATATGCCTGAAAATACTGTTTGATTCATCATCTCATGATTTTTATAATTTTTACCAAAATCAAGGTAGGAAGTGGGCTCTTCAGTAGTCTGGAAATAGTAATAATAATGCCATCTATACACATATATTGGGTTGGCCAAAAAATTAGTTGTAATAATATTATAGTGAAATATTATTGTATGGTATATTATAATATGCATGGGCTTCCCAAGTGGTGCTAGTGGTAAAGAACACATGTGCCAATGCAGGAGACATAAAGAGATGTGGGTTTCATCCCTGGGTTGGGAAGATCCCTGGAGGAAGGCATGGGATTGTTTGGAGAATCCCTTAGACAGAGGAGCCTGACAGGCTTCAGTCCATAGGGTCACAGAGTTGAACACGACTGAAGCAACTTGGCACACATGTATGATATACATGATGTGCAACATAATTTATAATTCCATTACTATTATTGCTCATATTTGATCAATTATTACTTAGCACTGTCATGAAAGAAAGTAAAAGTCTCTCAGTAGTGTCTGACTGTTTGAGACCCCATGGACTGCCAGAATACTGGAGTAGGTAGCCTTTCCCTTCTCCAGGGGATCTTCCCAACCCAGAGGATCACACCCAGGTCTCCCACATTGCAGGCATATTCTTTGCCAGCTGAGCTACAAGGGAAACCCAAGAATACTGGGGTGGGTAGCCTATCCTTTCTCCAGGGGATCTTCCCGACCCAGGAATTGAATCAGGGTCTCCTGCATTGCAGACAGATCCTTTACCAACTGAGCTATTATTTTTCATTAATGACCAACTCTCATTCTCACAAATTGGCACAGAAGCTATTATGTTCTTTCCATTTTACAGATAAAATCAAGGCACAGGCTATTAAGGCACTTGTCCATGGTCATTGAACCAGTAATTAGTAGAAACAGGATTCGGACTCAGATGTATCTAATACCTGTGTTTTCCCAGATAATCAAAAGCAATGCTGCACAGCATGGTGTTAGAAACTGTTGCACCGGGCAGAATTAGCAGCAAAGACTTTCATCAGTACCTTTAATATGGTACCCAGCAATATGGTTATATTTACATTACAGCTTTCCCTTAAGGTCCTGTACAAATAGAACACCATTTTGTATCTCTTGCCTGAATCTGGTTCTCCAAAGTTGAGATTCAAAGCTTGAATCACTGTGAATGTGTGATGTTGTATCTGAAAATCAGAGATTCAAAAGAACTAATAAAATCCAGGGCAGAGACATGTAGTGCTTACTAGTTAGATTTACTGTTTATGGCTTCAGAAGATAGCTCTTCTTGCCCTTCAGGACATAGATTTTAATTGGGTCACAGGAAGGGAAGGGATGGCACAGTCTCCACAGCTTCTGTCCTATCAGAGAGAGCTTAGGATCATACAACTTATTTTTTCCTTACACAACAAGGTCAATGATGGAGTTCTCTTTCAGAGTGATTCACACCAATATTAAATTAGGGGTCAGAGAAGATGAAATAAACAAATGGTGTGCTCACTGCTTATTTGGGTCCCTCAGTCATAACAGATAGACTTAGGGTCACAGGGTTTAGGGTAATGATAAAAAGGGAGGTGAGAGCCATCCTTTATAGCCTGTCATGAGACAAGTAAGCAGGTTGCAGTGTGAGAATGAAATCTCCCTTTGTTTTGAGATCTGTTGAGATGTTCCTCTGGCAGATTATGAAACTGACCCTTGTACTATTGACAACTTGTCGATGTACTGGAAAAACCTGTGTGGAAGCAACGAGTAGTTATTGTGCCAAAATGAGGGAGGTGCCCAGAAAGTTAGCAGGGAGTTTGGGAAACCCCACATTCAGTTTTCTTAAAAGACCAGAGAGAAAAAATCGAGAGAAAGAATCCATCTGGGTCACTAAAGTGTGATAAAAGGGAACATTTCATGCAAAGATGGGCTCAATAAAGGACAGAAATGGTATGGATTTAACAGAAGCAGATGCTATTAAGAACAGGTGGCAAGAATACACGGAACTGTACAAAAAAGATCTACATGACCCAGATAATCACGATGGTGCGATCACTCACCTAGAGCCAGACATCCTGGAATGTGAAGTCAAGTAGGCCTTAGAAAGCCATCACTGTCAACAAAGCTAGTGGAGGTGATGGAATTCCAGTTGAGCTATTTCAAATCCTGAAAGATGATGCTGTAAAAGTGCTGCACTCAATATGCCAGCAAATTTGGAAAACTCAGCAGTGGCCACAGGACGTGGAAAAGGTCAGTTTTCATTCCAATCCTAAAGAAAGGCAATGCCAAAGAAGGCTCAAACTACCACACAATTGGACTCATCTCATGCACTAGTAGGGTAATGCTCAAAATTCTCCAAGCCAGGCTTCAGCAATATGTGAACTGTGAACTTCCTGATGTGCAAGCTGGTTTTAGAAAAGGCAGAGGAACCAGAGATCAAATTTCCAACATCTGCTGGATCATTGAAAAAGCAAGAGAGTTCCAGAAAAACATCTACTTCTGCTTTATTGACTATGCCAAAGCCTTTGACTATGTCGATCACAATAAACTGTGGAAAATTCTGAAAGAGATAGGAATACCAGACCACCTGACCTGCCTCTTGAGAAAACTGTATGCAGTTCAGGAAGCAACAGTAAGAACTGGACATGGAACAACAGACTGGTTCCAAATAGGAAAAGGAGTATGTCAAGGCTGTATATTGTCACTCTGTTTCTTTAACTTATATGCAGAAACATCATGAGAAATGCTGGGCTGGAAGAAGCACAAGGTGGAATCAAGATTGCCAGGAGAAATATCAATAACCTCATATATGCAGATGACACCACCCTTATGGCAGAAAGTGAAGAGGAACTAAAAAGTCTCTTGATGAAAGTGAAAGTGGAGAGTGAAAAAGTTGGCTTAAAGCTCAACATTCAGAAAACGAAGATCATGGCATCCAGTCCCATCACTTCATGGGAAATAGATGGGGAAACATTAGCAACAGTGGCTGACTTTATTTTTCTGGGCTGCAAAATCACTGCAAATGGTGATTGCAGCCATGAAATTAAAAGACGCTTACTCCTTGGAAGGAAAGTTATGACCAACCTAGATAAGATATTCAAAAACAGAGACATTACTTTACCAATAAAGGTCCGTCTAGTCAAGGCTATGGTTTTTCCAGTAGTCATGTATGGATGTGAGAGTTGGACTGTGAAGAAAGCTGAGCATCGAAGAATTGATGCTTTTGAACTGTGGTGTTGGAGAAGACTCTTGAGAGTCCCTTGGACTGTAAAGAGATCCAACCATTCCATTCTAACGGAGATCAGTCTTGGGTGTTCATTGGAAGGACTGATGCTGAAGCTGAAATTCCAATACTTTGGCCACCTCATGCTAAGAGTTGACTCATTGGAAAAGACTGTGATGCTGGGAGGGATTGAGGGTAAGAGGAGAAGGGGACGACAGAGGATGAGATGGTTGGATGGCATCACCGACTCAATGGACATGAGTTTGAGTGAACTCTGCGAGTTGGTGATGGACAGGGAGGCCTGGCATGCTGCAATTCATGGGGTTGCAAAGAGCCGGACATGACTGAGTGACTGAACTGAACTGATCTTTGATGAATTCTAGGAAAAAATAAATCAGAGGTTTTTTGTTTTTTTTTAAATCTTAAACAAATGCACATCTCTCTCCTCTTGATTTGTTAATTTGTTAATTCAGAGTAATTGAAGGAAATTTTCAAAACAAGGCTGGTTTCACTCTGTCTCTCAGCACACATCCAATAAAAATTACTTTTTCCCTATCTGCATAGTGCTGCTTTTGAGAAATAATGATTGATTCTAATAGCAGATAAAGTAATCAGATGCACACATTTCTGGGATTAAAATGACCTAAGTCAAAATGCACACTGATATGTGACTCATGCATAATTGTAAATTGTGATTTTGGCAAATTTATAAAAAGTGACTGCTACATTTATGATCTCACCTGCTTTTCCAGAAGCTTGTAACTACTTCATCAAAAGACAGTTTATATTTTCATTCTCCTTGAAAAGAGGCAGGGCTTTATGGCTGCTTCAGTACAGAGATTGTTATGTGATTTGAGATTAAATCCAAAAAAAAAAAAAAATGATATATCCTCTCTTTAGGCATGCGATATGGGAGGCTGCAATGAGAAGTCTAGCTTCCCTGAATCAGCCTGCTAGAGAGATCACTGATAGAGATGATAGAACTAGAGCTAGAGAAAGATACAGATGGAGATGGAGGTGGATGTAGGTGGAAGTGGTTGGAGGTGGAGATGAAGGTGAAAGTGCATGGAGGTGGATATGGAAAAAAAAAAAAAAAAAGAAAGTAGAGGTGGAGAGAAGCCCAGAGAATCCTAACAATTCCATGCCATCATGCTGTTTGAGTTATCCCAGATTCCAGATGTACAAGCATGTGATTTTTCAGATGATTTCAACTTGTCTTTGAGCTACCCCAACTGATACCAAGGGGAACAAAATAAGCCTTTCTTGAAAAGCAGCTTCATAAGAAAAATACATGTATTTGTTTAGACATTAATTTTTGTAGAGTCTGGTTACACTGCACTGTATAAATAAGCTTGGTAGTAAACATCTTTCTCTTTTATTAATATAAATAAGGGGAACTTCGCTGGTGGCTCAGATGGTAAAGCATCTGCCTACAATGCAGGAGACCCAGGTTTGATCCCTGGGTTGGGAAGATCCTCTGGAGAAGGAAATGGAAACCCACTCCAGTACTCTTACCTGGAGAATCCCATGGATGGAGGAGCGTGGTAGGCTACAGTCCATGGGATCACAAAGACTTGGACACGACTGAGCAACTTCACTTTCACTAGGCATCTAGAGATGATGACTATATAATACTGAAGGTGGGTAGGTAGGACAGTAGGGACTTTGTAAAGCACTCTTTCCCAGCACTTCATTTGTCACAGTTAAGGAGGAAGGACAGAGCACCAGGAAGTGTGCTGTCTCCTAGGTCCATGCTCTTTCCTTGCGAACATCATGGAATTCTATTAGCTGAAAGAGTCATTTCTAAATAAACAGATGAATCTTACTTACCATCTTATGAACCCCATGCATTTCAGGTCTCTGAGCCAGCTTAGCAGTAGTGCTACTAAACTGAAATTAAATAATGTTTGTCTGAGAATTAGAATCATGGCTACTATATCCATGTTTTGTGAGTAGTTGGTATGAGGAAGTGGAGAACAAGATTCCCTAGTCTGTGTAATAATGAGGAGCCTGGAAAGAAAACTTCACTGTGGCTTTGAGAGTGAAAATGCTGTCTTCTTTATATTTTTCTTCCTGAAACTAGTGTTCACTACACCCAGAATTCTAGTTTCATCTGTGGACTCATCTATTACTGGAATATTTACATAGGTTCAGAATTGTATACAGATCAGATCAGATCAGTTGCTTAGTCGTGTCCGACTCTTTGTGACCCCACGAACTGCAGCAGGCCAGGCCTCCCTGTCCATCACCAACTCCCAGAGTTCACTGAGACTCACATCCATCGAGTCAGTGATGCCATCCAGCCATCTCATCCTCTGTTGTCCCCTTCTTCTCCTGCCCCCAATCCCTCCCAGCATCAGAGTCTTTTCCAACAAATTGTATGCAAGTAGATATTATTTCAGACATTTTTGTTATAAGAAACTGAAAGACCAAGTCAGCCTGGTTTAAAAAATGAATGACTCTCATAACTGAAAACTCTAGAGGGTGATCTGCCTATAAATGAAAATTAATCCAGTAGCTCAAGTGCTGTGAGCAGACATGATTGCCCCCTTCCTCTTTGCGTTTCTGAGCTAAAGTCTGTGGCTTTGCTTTATTTTGTGCAGACTTTTCCTCTTGCTGTCCCAAATTAGCTTCCAGAGAATCCTAAATCTGCATGATTCCTAATCAATCTTCTCTCCAAGGTATGGAACACAAGTTCTTGTTATTGCTAGATCGAGTTAGGTGATATGCATTTTATTAAACCATATCTGAAGACAGAGGTCAGGTCAGGTCAGTCACTCAGTTGTGTCCAACTCTTTGCGACCCTCTAAATCACAGCACGCCAGGCCTCCCTGTCTATCACCAACTCCCAGAGTTCACTCAAACTCACATCCATCGAATCGGTGATGCCGTCCAGTCATCTCATCCTCTATCGTCCCCTTCTCCTCCTGTCCCCAATCCCTCCCAGCATCTGAGTCTTTTCCAATGAGTCAACTCTTTGCATGAGGTCGCCAAAGTGTTGGAGTTTCAGCTTTAACATCATTCCTTCCAAAGAACACCCAAGACTGATCTCCTTTAGAATGGACTGGTTGGATCACCTTGCTGGCCAAGGGACTCTCAAGAGTCTTCTCCAACACCACAGTTCAAAAGCATCAACTCTTCGGCGCTCAGCTTTCTTCACAGTCCAACTCTCACATCCATACATGACTATTGGAAAAACCATAGCCTTGACTAGACGGACCTTTGTTGGCAAAGTAATGTCTCTGCTTTTCAATATGCTATCTAGGTTGGTCATAACTTTCCTTCCAAAGAGTAAGCGTCTTTTAATTTCATAGCTGCAATCACCATCTGCAATGATTTTGGAGGACAGAGTAGTGGGTTCATTTAGCTCAGGCCCCAGTCTTGGATACAAAGTGCATAAAATGTTCCCAGCAGCAAAGTCTGAACTGAGGTGGATTCTATATTTTTCATTAAATAGGAGAGTTGGATTCTGAGCAGCCAAACCTAGAAATATCTACCTGCAAAAGCATTTTAAAGACAAAAATATTCTAAAATCTATTTTTGGTGGTGGTTTAGTTGCTAAGTGGTGTTTGACTCCTTTGCAACCCCATGGACTATATCCTGCCAGGCTCCTCTGTCCATGGGATTTCCCAGGTAAGAAAACAAGATTGGATTGCCATTTCTTCTCTAGGAGATCGTCCCAACCTAGGGATCAAACCTGCGTTTCCTGCTTGACAGGCAAATTCTTTACTACTGAGCCACCTGGGAAACCCCTAATAGCTATTAGGAACAAACATATTTTCTAGATATTAACATATCTAGAAACACTAGCACTTTCTAGTGAGTTAACCTTGCATTTTTATGAATTACTTCAAGTATGTTTTTTGACCAGTGCAATGCAATGCTAATTATTTATGGAGGTTTTCCACTGCATAACAGTTTTTGGACTTTTATAGGCTTTAGAAAGAGAAAGAGATAACTTTGAGTCATCTGGAATATTCCATGTTCTCTGCTATAAAATCTTTGCATAAAGTAAAGCAATAACTTGGGGAGGCTTGAGAATCAACTGGCTTGTGATTTATCCAACTGCAAATTAGACTAGTTCAACTAGGTAATAAAAATAATAATAATACATGCTTGGAGAACATAATACACAGTGGAAGAATAAAGGAAACCTTTCCCTCCACTCCTATGAACTTCAGAAAATGCTTATTAGGCAAGTGCATTATGTGTTACTTTGAGTTGTATCATTAGACACATGAAGAACAAGGGTGGTTATGAAATGACTTCAATTAGACAGTGACATCCCAGGGAAGAGAGAAACTTAAATATCTGGGTCACTGGAAATGTCAAATCTCTTAGAAGCATCTTTTTAAATCAGAGCTTTAGAAATATTCGTATTCTAATGATATATTTCTTATTCTACTGAATATGTTTCCATTTTAATTCCAGGTAAGGATGAGTTCAGTATGTAGACATGTTCATCAAATTTATAAGCAAATGGAACCTATGGAAAGGTTAGTATTTTAGTAAAGTTAGGCAAAAGACAGTGGGGAGGAATAGAAGGAAACACATAATAAAGTTAATTTTTGATAAATTATCTGATTTTTTTAAGTAGCAGCAGTATGTGTGTGTGTGTATATATATATATATATGCTAGCTTCCCTGGTGGCTTAGACAGTAAAGCGTCTGCCTGCAATACAGGAAACCTGGATTCAATCCCTGGGTTGGGAAGATCCACTGGAGAAGGAAATGGGAACCCAGTCCAGTATTCTTGCTTGGAAAATCCCATGGAAGGAGGAGCCTGGTGGGCTACAGTCCATGGTGTCATTAAAAGTTGGACACGACTGAGCGACTTGACTTCACTATATATATATATATATATATATATATATATATATATATATAAATATCTTCGAGGCAAATGTGATTACTTGTAAAGGATGTATTTAGAGATAAGGGAGACATTCCTTTGAATTTAGTGATGAAAGGGTTTTATGTTCAGCATCATAGAGACACGCCTGCTAAAGGCAGTGTTTTTGTCAGGGTAGATTTATTTTTGATTGAGGTGCAAGATGTCATGTTTGGACCTAGACTGTGGGTTTTTTAGCCCTGGTCCTCCCATCCTCTGACAGAACAGTGGCATGACTTTCAAAGACATTATTCTGACCTTTCTATGCCTCCATTTCCTCATGTGTAAAGTTAGGATAATAATATCCATCTTTGGAGATTATTGAAGAATTACATTTGTTATTTAGTGTAGTGTGTTTTCAGACCTGCCATATAGTAAATATCAGTACTTAACTATTAGCTTAACCAGTTCTTAACTAGTAGTTTGGCTGGTTATAGAATTTGATGTTGCAAACCATCTTCCTCTTCCTGCAAACCTTTGGAAGACAGTGATACATTTTTAACCGTATATTTTTGTATTTTATTGAATTTCAATGTCATTATAATCCTGAATCCTTTTCACATACATTGCCTTTTCTTTCTCAAAGTGTTTGAAGACTTTTCTCTTTTTCCTTCAGTATTTTGAAATTCACAGAGATGTTCCCTGGTGTGAGCCTTCCTTCAACCACTGTGATGGACACTGTGAGTGTCTGCTATATCTCAAAATTAATTTGCTTTACTTTTGAGAAATTGAATTAAGTTATTAGTTTGATAAGTTTATTTTTCCATGTTTATTCTTTGCACTTTCTATAACTCCTATTTTTTGGATATTAACCTTCCAAAATGATTCTTAAAATTCTCATTTTATGTCTCTCATTTTCTATATTTTTCTATTTACTATTTTGAAGTGTTTACTAAACTTATTGTATGTACAGTAAGTGCTAAAGAAACAGTAGCTTTCTTCGATTCCTTTGTCTCATTTTTCTGTTTCTGTTTCTCTTTTCCTTCCAGATGCTTTTTCTTTTTCTTCTTTTTCATGATTACCACTTTTCAAGTGATGTGTCTAATTTTAATTAAGTGCTCTGGTTTCAGTAGCCTGCCTCTGCATCTAGAACATGTACACTTTTGTTCAGCCAGGGAAATATTAAACAATTTAGAAATGAACCAGAAATTTCTTTTTAACTAGCATTCATTAAACACCCGTTGTATGGACAAAGAATCTATTAAATTGGCTTTCTCTAAAGCACTGATACTGTCACAATAAACTTAAACGATAACTTTAGTCTTATGCAGTTTTGCAAATAAGGGCATAACGTTTCAGGGAGATTGCAAAATTTAATAAACGTTAAAGATAGAGTTCAAATCATGACATTATGGCTTCTGAATTCCATGCCTTAATTTCTGCACAATGGTGCTCTGACACAGACATAAATTCTCCAAATCGCTGACTGTACTGTAGGGAAATCTGGCTCATCCGTGGTATCTTAGATATACAAGGCTAACACCAGGTAGGAGGTATGGGCAATGCACACATTTCAAGCAACTGCTGTGTACCTGTCCCATGGCAAAGGCGGTCCCCTGATGTGCAGTTGGTCTGACTTCTGAGTCATTGTGATTTCTCTGACTTTACTAGCATGGGTCTGATGATGGGATGTAGCAAGATGACTTTTCCCAGCTGGAATTCTCTCTAGGGAAGGATCAAAAAAGATGCAAGCTTGTTGTTTGATTTGGGTACAGGGATTTTTCATTATAGTAAACACAGAGGAAAATGAATGTGATGGTAAAAAAAAAGGCCTGGTGGATGTACAGTCTGCATTAATCTTCCCTGTGGCTAATGATATATTTGAAATGCATTTTCCTCCATATGGGGGAGTGACATTTTAATGCAAATTCTCCATTTTGACTTCCCAGTGACTTTCTATCAAAAGAAATTATATTTATATGTGTGATTAATGCAGCCATGCTACGGATTAGAACTGTGGGGAATTTTCATTCATTTTTCTATCCATCATTCCTTTTACTCCATAACTTTTAGGCTGCATGGAATGATACTGCATATACTCAACTGTTTATTACCTCAGAAATGGTAATTTCCCATGGTTCAAAATAAAACATATTAAATTCTAATTAAAAGTAACTGTGAGAGATTAAACATTTATTGGACATAACCATAAATGATATGAACTAGAAGAATATATGTCTTTCCATATGTACAACAATTTTTTACTGAACACCTATCATGCCATGAACTCTTGAGATAAACTGTAACACAACAGATGCAATTCATACTGACTCGGAAGTTCAGATCTTTCAAAAAAATCAAAAGGTACTTAAATTATTGTCATAAGAAAGAGGTCATTGCCATAAGTTGGTATTGGAGTTCAAAGGACAATAACATGTATTTCTAAAGGAATTCAGAAGACTATGAAGAAGATGGTGGTAATGAGCTTGTCCTTGAGTACTGGATAGAATTTAGTAAGGGAGCACTTGTAAGAGGGAACTCTAAAAGCACCTTGATGATGTTCAATTTCTATGGGACCCAGTTGAGAGTCTGGCACATAGATTGTTTCCAATTGCTCAGGGAGGCAACATATAAACAATAAATTTTAATACAAAGCAGAATATGTGAGTCAATTGTAGGTATATACACATTTGGTTTTCTTTATGCAAAACGAGTAATTCATTGTGACTGAAGAAATCAACAAGGGCTTCTCGGTCAAGACTTCATCTCACTTGCCTCAAAGAAGAGTATAATTTACAAGGGTGGACAATGGAGGAAAAGACATCTACGTTGAAGGAAATCCAGTTAGGGAGGTGTAGAAAGAAAGAATTTTGTGGCATATTTAAGAGACAAGACCTTTGTACAAGGAGCCTGGCGTTCATCCATGATCAAGGTGATTCACAAAACTTGCACTAAATGAAGGAGAAGTTTGCTAGTTGTGTGGGGCAATTTGTATTATATTGCATGGGGCATCATTGAAAATATCTGGAAGAGGCCTAATTTTTCCTGAAAGAGTTAAGCTGTGAAACTAGAGGAAGGTATACTAGACAGATCATCCTTTTCTTCTCTTAAAAATATAGTGGCATTCAATATGATATGGTAGAAAGAAAAGTGAACTTGGAGTTAGAAGATATGGGCAAACTGATGCTGTTTCCAGAGCTTAACTCCCTCAAACACTGGACCCCTGATTCTGTCTACTTCCCAAGTTTGTTGTGAAGAATATATGCAAGATAGCAATAATGATCTCTCTCAGACAAATGTGACAGTCTGATTGAGAGGTGGCATTTTAAAGGAGCAAATTTAGGCAAAGATGACTGTACTAGAGTGATGCTTCTAATCACCACCCAGGTCCACAGACTATGTATAGGGATCAGTTCAGTTGCTCACTCGTGCCTGACTCTTTGCAACCTCAAGGACTGCAACACCCCAGGCCTCCCTGTCCATCACCAACTCAAACTCCGTGATGGTGATGCCATCCAACCATCTCATCCTCTGTCATCCCCTTCTCCTCCTGCCCTCAATCTTTCCCAGCATCAGGTCTTTTCAAATGAGTCAGCTCTTCACATCAGGTGTCCAAAGTATTGGAGTTTCAGCTTTAGCATCAGTCCTTCCAATGAACACCCAGGACTGATCAAGGCTGTATCATCTATGGACATAATTGAATCTCTCTCTCAAACCGTAATTGCTGTCATGGTTGAATGTTATCATCAAAAATTCCCCAAATATCCTCTATGTCCACTGACAGAGGAATGGATAAGGGAGAGATGATACACATGTACAATGAAATATTCATGAGCCATTAAAAAGAATGAAATGATGTTATCTTCAGTAACATGGATGGACCTAGAGATTGTCACACTGAGTGAAGTAAGTCAGACAGAGAAAGAGAAGTATCGTGTGACATCCCTTATGTGCAGAATCTAAAAAGAAATGACACAAATGGATTTATTTGTAAAGCAGACACAGACTCACTGACTTAGAGAACAGATCTTTGGTTACAAGGGAAGGACAGGGAGAAAGGCTAGTTAGGGGGTTGGGATGGACATGGACACACTTCGATATTTAAAACGGACAACTAGCAAGGACTTACTGTATAGCATAGGGAACTCTGCTCAGTGTTGTATGTCAGCCTGCTTGGGAGAGTCTGGGGGAGAATGGACTACATGCATATGTATGAGTGAGTCACTCTGTGGTGCACCTGAAATGACTGCAACATTTTACATCAGCTGTGCTCCAATATAAAACTGAAAAGTTAAGAAAAGAAAGATGTGCCCTGAATTATCATGTCAGCCCTTTCTGTGGGGAAAAAAAACAAAAATCCCAAGAGGAAGAGACCACAGGCAGGGCAACAATAATCATACATACTCTCCAGAGATCTCCTTAGTTGTTTATGTGGACTTTGCCAATCGTTTCTTCTTGTTTGTACCATGTGGGGCAAGGTAAAGACACTCTTACGGTCAATGGGCAAGGAGAGATAAACAGGGCCTAGAATACATCAATGTGATTAAGTAGAAAATCACAGACCATACAAATAGCTGTGAGAAGAAGAGAAGTGAAAAGCAAAGGAGAAAAGGAAAGATATAAGCATCTGAATGCAGAGTTCCAAAGAAGAGCAAGAAGAGATAAGAAAGCTATCCTCAGCGATCAATGCAAAGAAATAGAGGAAAACAATAGAGTGGGAAAGACTAGAGATCTCTTCAAGAAAATTAGACATACCAAGGGAACATTTCATGCAAAGATGGGCTCGATAAAGGACAGAAGTGGTATGGATCTAACAGAAGCAGAAGATATTAAGAAGAGATGGCAAGAATACACAGAAGAACTGTACAAAAAAGATCTTCATGACCCAGATAGTCACGATGGTGTGATCACTCACCTAGAGCCAGACATCCTGGAATGTGAAGTCAAGTGGGCCTTAGAAAGCATCACTATGAACAAAGCTAGTGGAGGTGATGGAATTCCAGTTGAGCTATTTCAAATCCTGAAAGATGATGCTGTGAAAGTGCTGCACTCAATATGCCAGCAAAGTTGGAAAACTCAGCAGTGGCCACAGGACTGGAAAAGGTCAGTTTCTATTCCAATCCCAAAGAAAGGCAATGCCAAAGAATGCTCAAACTACCACACAATTGCATTCATCTCACACGCTAGTAAAGTAATGCTCAAAATTCTCCAAGCCAGGCTTCAGCAATATGTGAACTGTGAACTTCCTGATGTTCAAGCTGGTTTTAGAAAAGGCAAAGGAACCAGAGATCAAATTTCCAACATCTGCTGGATCATGGAAAAAGCAAGAGAGTTCCAGAAAAACATCTACTTCTGCTTTATTGACTATGCCAAAGCCTTTGACTGTGTGGATCACAATAAACTGTGGAAAATTCTGAAAGAGATGGGAATACCAGACCACCTGACCTGCCTCTTGAGAAACCTCTATGCAGGTCAGGAAGCAACAGTTAGAACTGGACATGGAACAGCAGACTGGTTCCAAATAGGAAAAAGAGTACATCAAGGCTATATATTGTCACCCTGCTTATTTAACTTATATGCAGAGTACATCATGAGAAATGCTGGACTGGAAGAAACACAAGCTGGAATCAAGATTGCCGGGAGAAATATCAATAACCTCAGATATGCAGATGACACCACCCTTATGGCAGAAAGTGAAGAGGAACTAAAAACTCTCTTGATGAAAGTGAAAGTGGAGAGTGAAAAAGTTGGCTTAAAGCTCAACATTCAGAAATCAAAGATCATGGCATCCAGTCCCAACACTTCATGGGAAATAGATGGGGAAATAATGGAAACAGTGTCAGACTTTATTTTTCTGGGCTCCAAAATCACTGCAGATGGTGACTGCAGCCATGAAATTAAAAGACGTTTACTCCTTGGAAGGAAAGTTATGACCAACCTAGATAGCATATTCAAAAGCAGAGACATTATTTTGCCAACAAAGGTCCGTCTAGTCAAGGCTATGGTTTTTCCTGTGGTCATGTATGGATGTGAGAGTTGAACTGTGGAGAAAGCTGAGCATCAAATAATTGATGCTTTTGAACTGTGGTGTTGGAGAAGACTCTTGAGAGTCCCTTGGACTGCAAGGAGATCCAACCAGTCCATTCTGAAGGAGATCAGCCCCGGGATTTCTTTGGAAGGAATGATGCTAAAGCTGAAACTCCAGTACTTTGGCCACCTCATGCGAAGAGTTGACTCATTGGAAAAGACTCTGATGCTGGGAGGGATTGGGGGCAGGAGGAGAAGGGGACGACAGAGGATGAGATGGCTGGATGGCATCACTGACTCGATGGACATGAGTCTGAATGAACTCCGGGAGTTGGTGATGGACAGGGAGGCCTGGCGTGCTGCAATTCATGGGGTCGCAAAGAGTTGGACACAACTGAGCGTTTGAACTGAACTGAACTGAAGAATTTGGAGGATTTGATACTTAGTCCAATTCTCTGCACTTAGACGTTGTTCTTTGTCTTCTTCCACTCTTAACCTATTGGTTTTGGAATACTTTTTTATATCATCCTTTAAGGAAATTTACCTTAAAATTTTAATTACACTGGGCTTGTCATCATTGTATAAAGAGGAAATCTGAGACTCAGAGGGGTTAAATGTTTTGCTCAGAGACCAGAGAAGCAAATGGCTTTATTAGGATTCAAATCTAGATCAATGTGACTAGAAGAAGAGTTATCTTTTGACTTTATTGTGTGACTGCTTATGTTTAATCCACATTTGTAATAAAAAAATAATACCATGAAATACAAACCTAAACATTACAAAACTGTTTGTGATAGGAGAAAATAATTAGAAAAGAATATAATTTAAAATTCCCATTAATAGGAAACTGAGGAAATGAATTATAATAATTTTATAAATGAAATATTACACGGTCCTTAAAAGTTCTGAAATGACGTATGTATTGACAGGCAAAGATTATATGATTCATTGCTAACTATAACCAAAGCAGAGGAATGTGAACAATGTGATTTTATTTTACAAAGATGATATAATACTGTATTTGTTTATAAGCATTTAAATTTCTGGAAGGATATAAAAAGAAACTGGTGATAATACAAACTACTATGGATGGAGAAAGTGAGAATTTTACCTTTATTGTGTATCTGTTGTCTTATTGAATTAAATGCATTCCTGATATTACTTATATTTTTAAGGACTAAAATCAGATAATTACATGTGAAAAATAGTGTGAAGGACACTCACAGCTTCCAAATATCATGTTTGAAATCAGAAATCTAACTTGCATTGAACAAAGCCAATAGACTATTTCTCAACAGTGTTCCCCTACAGCCAAAATTCAGGACAATTGTGTGCATATAAAAAATACATGTGCAGGCAATGTTACTTTCAGAGCGACAGCTGGATGGGGGAAACTGGTCAAAGGCTGATCCACAGCATATGGCCTCACCAGTTTCTTGATTCCCCCACACATAACATTCTTGGCAAGGTCAAGGGCAGGCAAGAAAGGATTCAGTAAACTTTTGCAGGTGATGTGCGCTAGATGTGTCCTGCAAGTCAGCATCCTGTACATGCAGACCTAGGCGCCAGCCCTTTTGTTTAAAAGACAAAGATTTTACTTTTTTTTTTTAAGTAAGGAACATGAAATCCACATGGATGGCACTGATATGTTGACAATACAGATCGTCAACCCGATAGAATTTCACTGTTCAGTCTTAAGTTGTAATTTTTGGAAAAAGATGTTGTAATTAGTACTAGTATTTCTAAGTCTAAGCTTTGCCCTTCCACACTTTAAGGAGTGTAGCTAAATAGCAAGGATAATATTCTAATTTGTTATTTGTCATTTAGATGGAATGTAGTGTTGTATATTACTTTGTCTTCAGCCAGCAAATACTGAGTCTCTGTTCCCCCAGGAAGCTTATCATCATCTAAACACATTTGTCTTTTTGATCAAGCTAAATGGTAATCCAGCTCCGAAATTTTATTTACAGATAAGGTTAATATTAGCTAAAGGATCAAGAGAAAGTCTTGATGTCCTAGAAAATACAGAATAGTCTCTTAGAGTAGTATAAGATAATTTTTCATCCTTTTTATTCCCTCTTTACTCATCTTTTATAGGTGGTTCCTGGAAAATTGGAAATAGAGTTTCCTTCTGCATCAAGTTTATCATTTTAGTCTTTGTAATAAGATATCCTCTTTTCATTCTTTTCTAACCTACTAGCTACGGATAATCTTTAAGACTGAGATGTGCTGTATGTGTCTCTTTTCTTTGATGATTTAAGTTATGGCCCCAAATCCCCATGATTTTCAAATCAACATTTTCAACCAGATTTCCCACCAGGACTTTCCAGGACATTACCTTAATTTGCAATAAAATATCATCTCTCAGATGTCTCAGAGTAATCTGAACCAGAACTTTTTCAAAGTCAAACTCATTTTGGTTCGTTGCTTACCTCCACCCACCTCACTCTGTCCATTCCTGTTTCCACATCCCAAACAGAGATACTGCTATCTTTCTTGGTTCAAACACTTGGAGTTATATTATATGGAAAAGGTTTTTTTTTTTTTTTTTTGGTTTTCTTTCAGACTGGCTAATGCTGTCCCTTCTTAAGAATTTGACCTTCTGTGGTTGATACCACTGTTGACATGATCATTTATTAAAATATAACCTAGAATCATTCCAAGTTCTCTGGTGGCTCAGATGGTAAAGAGTCTGCCTACAGTCACTATGTCCCAAATTATTCTCCACTGGCTACTCACTGATGCACCTTGTTCAGAGATACTGTCCAAGTCCCACAGTGTACAATGTCTATGGTGGCCCTTCCAAAGTTCTCTTTGTTCTTCCCTGCTTTTCCAAATCTGGCTATCCTGTTTCATTCTCACAGCTCCCTTTTATTATAGTAACTTCCATTAGTAAATATAAACTGCTTATGTATTGCAACTTTTCTAAAAGCCCTGCTGCTGCTGCTGCTAAGTTGCTTCAGTCGTGTCCGACTGTGCGACCCCATAGATGGCAGCCCACCAGGCTTCCCCGTCCCTGGGATTCTCCAGGCAAGAACACTGGAGTGGGTTGCCATTTCCTTCTCCAATGCATGAAAGTGAAAAGTGAAAGTGAAGTTCCTCAGTCGTGTCTGACTCTTAGCGACCCCATGGACTGCAGCCCACCAGGCTCCTCTGTCCATGGGATTTTCCAGGCAAGAGTACTGGAGTGGGTGCCATTGCCTTCTCCTCTAAAAGCTCTAGGCTTTTGCATTAGTAAGTCCCAAATTTTGCCCAGCCCAAATCACTGACCCTATCAATCAAAGATTTCATCTCTTTCAGCATGGCTAAAGTGATCCTTCCACCCTATTGTATTAATTTTGCTTTTTTAAAAAAATACTGTACCCATTCATTATTTTAACATCAGATGTCCTTGGTGAACGTCTGTGAATTTAGGAACTTAGTTTGCATCATTTACGTTGATATATAAGTCAACAAAAATCATAGCCCTGCTATTTTGAATATCTGGTCCAGCTCTCTTCTTCACTGTCAGCTCCTTTGGCAATGAGACTTTTATTCTTTGCTTGACTCTCCTCTGTCACAACAGTTTTGCTCTCAACCCCTGCCCAACCTCTTATCCAGGGCCTGGATAGTGACTGGAGAAATTTACACATTTTCCATAAAATAGATCCTCAAAGCCTGGATATGATGCCAAAGTACCCATATTCTATAGTGCCATAAATAGTTGAAGATAAACATCATTTTGGATACCTACATAATTTCATCCTATGATCATATTAAAATTTAAAACTAATGTATTGACATGTTATTAGTTTATGATCATAGCAAAAGCAAAAAATACATTTTTTTTCTTTCAACTGCCAGTTTTTTTTTTAAATATATATAATTTATACCTATTTTACCTTTCAACCTCTTCCTAAATGGAACTGGCACAATTATTTCTTTCTTTAAGTGCTCTTGGTCTAATTAGAAGATTTGGATCCTTTTCTCTAATTTATACATTACAGATTGAAGCTGGTTTTTCATAATCCAAGATGAAAGTTATTAGCTCTCTTTTGAAAACTTTTGGCAAGTTATTACCTTTCTTTTGAAAATTAAGGGAATATTAAAATAACTCCTGAAATAAACATTCTTATTTAATAAGAGGACAGACTTGTTCATTTTTTTCCTCTATATTTTCAGAAACAACACTTCTTGGATTCCCAAGTCATAAAAACAGGTGAGGGAAATTAACCAATTTGGCAGAATAACTTCATAATTTTTAAAATGTAAGAGATTTAGACAAAGTATTTCCTGTGGAAGATTGGTATAAATTGTTAGAGTTTATTACCAATATCACACAATGCTGTCATAGACCAAGGAATTTCGCTCTATTATCCAAAATTAGTCACGTGCACTTTATCTCCTATGCCAGGATGTTCATGCAAAAGTAACCCTGGAGGGAGCAGGGGGGAGAACTTTGAATAATCTTCATCTGGAGAAAGGGAAATGAAAGCATTCACAGTCTTTCACCCAACAGGCCCTGAGTGACGAAATCCAGCTCATATTGTGATAATGTTCCAAACAAATCAAGACCTCTGATTAAATAACTTGAACCTTTGGCTTCCTAAAGTTCTAAGGACTATCAGTTGAAGCATTGTGGCATAATTTTATTAGACTCATTGGAGCTATAATTAACCATCGGAGAGAAACAAAAAAATTTTTAAATCCATTATGATTAATTTTCACAGGATGTCTTGGAAACCTTACAGGAGGCATTAGGAGTCTGCCTATTTATAATTAACAGATCGCAAACACTAATGCATTTTCCCAACAGGGACTATTTAAATGGAATGTTTTGTTGATGTGGGACTTAAATACCTAGGCGTGAGTCCGGGAAAGCTGTGTTTTACAGAGATTTTAGGACAATGCACTATGTTCTGCTGATGAGATGTTCTTGTCATTGCTCCTGTTTGAAGCGATCATAAGGGAACATCCCCTTGGCTTCCTTTGACTAAGACAGCATGTTCATTGTGGCAACTTGAACTGTATGCTCACCTTGGAGAGAAATATGCAACCAGTGCAGACACAACAGTTCTTATGTTAAGTGCTGGAATCTAGTATCTAAAGTATTTACATGTGGAATTTTATGATCACCTCACTCAATTAACCCAAATGCTAATGTTATATATGTATATGTATACTTAGGTGTATGTATATATATATATATATATATATATACACACACACACACATATATATATACACACACACACACATATATATATACATATTTAATTTTTATTGAAGTATAGTCTATTTAAAATGTGTTAGTTTCAGGTGTACATCAAAGTGAATGAGTAATACACATACATATATATATACTTTTTCTTTAGATTATTTTCCCACATAGGTCCTTACAGAGTAGGTCATTACAAAGTACTGAGTAGAATTTCCTGTGCTATGGCTTCCTGGGTGGCACTAGTGGTAAAGAATCCACCTGCCAATGCAGGAGATATGACAGACGCAGGTTGGATCCCTGGATAGGGAAGATCCCCAGGACAAGGGCACAGTATACAGTAGGTACTTTTAGTTATCTATTTTCTATATAGTAGTGTGTATTTGTCAATATCAGTATCCCAATTATTCCCTCCCCCACCCCCTTGTAACCTTAAGTTTGTTTTCTATATTTGTAATTCTATTTATGTTTTATAGATAAGGTCATTCGTACCCTTTTTTTGGATTCCACATATAAGTGATATCATATGATATTTATCTTTGTCTGGCTTACTTTACTCAATATGACAGTCTCTAGGCCCACCTATGTTGCTGCAAATGACACTGTTTTCTTTTTATGGCTGAGTAATATTCCGTTGTATATTTATACCACATCTTCTTTGTTCATTCCTCTGTTGATGTCTGTTGTGAATAATGCTGAAGTGAATACTGGGGATCATGTGTCTTTCTGCATTATGGTTTTCTCTGGGTATATGCCCCTGAGTGGGATTGCTGGATCATATGCTAGCTCTATTTTTAGTTTTTTTAAGGAATCTCTAAAATTCTTAGAGGAAAATATAGGCTGAACACTCTTTGACATAAATTGCAGCAAAATCATTTTTGATTCACCTTCTACAGTCATGAAAATAAAAACAAAAATAAATGGGACCTACTTAAAAACTTTTATACAGCAAAGGAAACTATAAATAAAATGAAAAGACAACCTTCAGAATGGGAGAAAATATTTGCTAATGCCATATATTTATCAGATACCTCTAGTTTCCAGACCAATTCCAGAACATTCTTTCTATGTAAAAATCTAGGATTATCACTCCACGTACAATATGGACTTCTTCAAGGACAGCCACTCATTTTTTTTTTTTTAATCATGTGGTAAAAGCCATTGTAATCTAGCCATATCTTACACATGAGATCTCAATCCATTATATTTTCTAATGTTCCAGTCTTATAAGTTAAGGTTTCAGGACCTCACCATATGCTTTCCAATCCTCCTGTCCTTTCTCTTCTCAATCTGAAAAGTTTCTACTTAATATTCAAAACCTTTAAAACTTGAAGCACATCTGTAACTCTTACTTGAATCTCTTTTGGTCCAACCTTTTCTATTGCCTCTTCATGGCTAACAGTATATCCCATTTTAGTGCTAATATAACATTTTGTGTGTGTGTCTATTGCTATGCCTATTAGTTTATGCTCCAGCCCTTGAAGGAATTGGATTGTGTATCCCCAAAACCTAGAGAATGTCTGTCGCATGTTCTTTATCACCTTGGAGGATATCTGACTGTAAGTGATCACTGAAAAGACTTGTTAGTGAACTGATCAGCATACCTGTTTATATCATCTTGCACAAAACAATTGTGTTTTCTGTGCTAATATTTAACATGGTCTCAACAAAGGATGTAGTTTTTATGAGCTGAAACTTGAGTTGATAAGTGGCAGCTGAATTCCGTAAGTAGATCTAAAGTATAGAGCAGTAAACTTATTTTAGAAATCTCACTGAGGATACCAATTAAAAAAAGAGAGGGAGACATGAAGGACATGTTGAAGAAGTTGTTATTGAAATATGACCTTGCATTTTTATTGTACTAAACCTGGAATGCATGTAAATTAGGAGAGGGGGAAGCCGAAAATACTTTAGATATTGGTGTGTAATGAACCATGGACATTTTGTATGGAACAAACTAGATGTCAGTGACGAGAGACTAAACTAATTGACAGATCATACCTTACCTGAAATAAACATTGTAGTTGTAACAACAGAATTTTAATTTCTTTTAAGTTCCTTTCCTAGCCTGAATTATGTATAGCTATAGATGTTAAATAATGAAAGAATGGTCTAAAATTCCAAACTTCATTCCTTTCCTTTTCTTAGTCATGAACCCCCGAACCCATGAACCTATGATTTGTTTTGTGTCATTACCTAAATAGGTATCTTTTTCTAAAAAAAAAAAAAAATATATATATATATATATTATTGAAGTATAATAGATTTACAATGTTGTATTAATTTTTATGTATACCCTAAATAAGTATCTTATATTTGTTGTTGCTATTGGTGTTTAGTCACTAAGGCACGCCCAGCTCTTTATGACCCCATGGACTGTAGCTCACCCCCATAGACAGGCTCCTCTGTCCATGGAATTTCCCAGGCAAGAATACTAGAGTGGGAAATACACTTCCTTCTCCAGGGGATCTTCCCAACCAAGGGATCAAATCTGCATCTTCTGCGTTATAGGCTGATTCTTTACTGCTGACCCACCAGGGAAGCTCATGGGAGATTTGAAATGAGAAACATTAAGTCCATAAGCTATTTTGATAAACAAGATAGAGAAGCTCTGATTGAAGGCAGATGAAATGAGCCTTCCATCTCATGGAACAAAATCAGGGGCAAAAAATGATGGGAAAATGTATATCTATGCTCATTAATTCCATTCCTAACAACAGCAGGGATATCACTTAGGCCTGCAGTCCCCAACGTTTTTGGCACCAGTGACTGGTTTTATGGAAGACAATTTGTCCATGGATGGGGTGGAAGGATGCTTCAGGTGGTAATGCGAGTGATGGGGAGCAGCAGATGAACCTTTTCTTGCTAGCCTGCCACTTACCTTCTGCTATGTGGCCAGGTTCCTAACAACCCTAGGGGTTGGGAACCCCTCACTGAAGTTAACCTCTAATATGTATAGCACCCTGGGTGGCTTTGCTCATATTTGATTGTCATAATATTTTTATAGCTTGATAGTGTTGAGAACTTAAACACTTAGAGCAAGTACTGAGGTCTCATTTTATCTTCAGAGATAGACAACACTCCAGATCTTAGAGCATCATCATCCAATCACCTGCTAAGCCAGAAGTGAAAGGAACTCTATAAGAAAGGAAGAGAAAGCAATGTTAATTTGCTTAAAGTTGAATACATAGCTAGTTGCTTTGAATAGATTTAGAGGGAAAGTAGGGCATCACACATGTAAGAGTTGTTCATGAGGAAGCAATCTTTTTAATAAACTGTGGACTTTGCGATGAAATCTAAATTCTGTCATAGTGTGGTTGTGTGAACTTTTGCAAGTTATAAGAGTTCTAATAAATTTTCTCATTTATAAAATGGAAACAGGGTTACTTGTTTCATAGTTTGTGAGGAATGAATAAGATAACACATCCAAAGCATGATAATATATCATGTTTTGCATGATACAAGATAATTTAAAAATATACCAGTCCCTTTCCTTCAACGGGAGGAGCACTGTGTACTGGACTGGCTGCTGTAATGTGCCATTTTTCCCGCACTCCACTCATCCCTTCTTTTAAATCTCAAATGTAAAGAAATTACAATGAGGTCATTTGGGGAAAAAAAAAAAAAAAAAAACAGGTTTGGACTTCATGTTCAACTCATTCTTATCCCTGTGGCAGGGGATTCTTATTTTTGTTTTGTTTTGTAAGTAAAAGTTTAAATTATGTGCCTCTAATGAAATTTTGGTAAATTCCCAAACTGACTTCTGGATCCCGATGGCAGATTGAGTATATCCTCTTATATCCCTTCCATTTACACTGACGAGCCAGTATGGCGGTAAAGGAGGAGTTAATCCACAACAGTGATCAGTATCAGAGAGTATAGCTTTAACAGTTTGGACATTTTGAATAATTCTGTAAATAGACAAGAAGATGAGATCACACTGATGGGTAAGCCAAAACAGAGAAAACTGCCCTGCTATGAAGAAGGTGTCAGCTTAGGTAAGAACATTTCTTTCCCACTCAGTTGCAGACAGTCTTCTAGCTTGATGTCAGCAAGTACGAAGCACAAAAGCGGACAGTGGGATATCCATCTGGGAAATTAACAAAGAGACTGCAAACTCATAGAATGAGTTTGGAAGTTACCTTCCTCTGCAATTTTCTGGAAGAGTTTGAGCAGGATAGGTGTTAGCTCTTCTCTAAATTTTTGGTAGAATTCAGCTGTGAAGCCGTCTGGACCTGGGCTTTTGTTTGCTGGAAGATTTTTGATTACTGTTTCAATTTCCGTGCTTGTGATGGGTCTGTTAAGGTTTCCTATTTCTTCCTGGTCGAGTTTTGGAAAGTTGTACTTTTCTAAGAATTTGTCCATTTCTTCCTCGTTGTCCATTTTATTGGCATATAATTGTTGATAATAGTCTCTTATGATCCTTTGTATTTCTGTGTTGTCTGTTGTGATCTCTCCATTTTCGTTTCTAATTTTATTCATTTGATTTTTCTCCCTTTGTTTCTTGATGAGTCTGGCTAATGGTTTGTCAATTTTATTTATCCTTTCAAAGAACCAGCTTTTGGCTTTGTTGATTTTTGCTATGGTCTCTTTTGTTTCTTTTGCATTTATTTCTGCTCTAATTTTTAAGATTTCTTTCCTTCTACTAACCCTGGGGTTCTTCATTTCTTCCTTTTCTAGTTGCTTTAGGTGTAGAGTTAGGTTATTTATTTGACTTTTTTCTTGTTTCTTGAGGTGTGCCTGTATTGCTGTGAACTTTCCCCTTAGGACTGCTTTTACTGTGTCCCACAGGTTTTGGGTTGTTGTGTTTTCATTTTCATTCGTTTCTATGCAAATTTTGATTTCTTTTTTGATTTCTTCTGTGATTTGTTGGTTATTCAGCAGTGTGTTGTTCAGCCTCCATATGTTGGAATTTTTAATAGTTTTTCTCCTGTAATTGAGATCTAATCTTACTGCATTATGGTCAGAAAAGATGCTTGGAATGATTTCTATTTTTTTGAATTTACCAAGGCTAGCTTTATGGCCCAGGATGTGATCTATCCTGGAGAAGGTTCCATGTGTGCTTGAGAAAAAGGTGAAATTCATTGTTTTGGGATGAAATGTCCTATAGATATCAATTAGGTCTAACTGGTCTATTGTATCGTTTAAAGTTTGCGTTTCCTTGTTAATTTTCTGTTTAGTTGATCTATCCATAGGTGTGAGTGGGGTATTAAAGTCTCCCACTATTATTGTGTTATTGTTAATTTCTCCTTTCATACTTGTTAGCATTTGTCTTACATACTGCGGTGCTCCTGTGTTGGGTGCATATATATTTATAATTGTTATATCTTCTTCTTGGATTGATCCTTTGATCATTATGTAGTGACCTTCTTTGTCTCTTTTCACAGCCTTTGTTTTAAAGTCTATTTTATCTGATATGAGTATTGCTACTCCTGCTTTCTTTTGGTCCCTATTTGCATGGAAAATCTTTTTCCAGCCCTTCACTTTCAGTCTGTATGTGTCCCCTGTTTTGAGGTGGGTCTCCTGTAGACAACATATGTAGGGGTCTTGTTTTTGTATCCATTCAGCCAGTCTTTGTCTTTTGGTTGGGGCATTCAACCCATTTACGTTTAAGGTAATTACTGATAAGTATGATCCCGTTGCCATTTACTTTATTGTTTTGGGTTCGAATTTATACACCATTTTTGTGTTTCCTGTCTGAGGCCACCATCATCCTAATACCAAAACCTGACAAAGATCCCACAAAAAAAGAAAACTACAGGCCAATATCACTGATGAACATAGATGCAAAAATCCTAAACAAAATTCTAGCAATCAGAATCCAACAACACATTAAAAAGATCATACACCATGACCAAGTGGGCTTTATCCCAGGGATGCAAGGATTCTTCAATATCCGCAAATCAATCAATGTAATACACCACATTAACAAATTGAAAAATAAAAACCATATGATTATCTCAATAGATGCAGAGAAAGCCTTTGACAAAATTCAACACACATTTATGATAAAAACTCTCCAGAAAGCAGGAATAGAAGGAACATACCTCAACATAATAAAAGCTATATATGACAAACCCACAGCAAACATTACCCTCAATGGTGAAAAATTGAAAGCATTTCCTCTAAAGTCAGGAACAAGACAAGGGCGCCCACTTTCACTATTACTATTCAACATAGTTTTGGAAGTTTTGGCCACAGCAATCAGAGCAGAAAAAGAAATAAAAGGAATCCAAATTGGAAAAGAAGAAGTAAAACTCTCACTATTTGCAGATTACATGATCCTCTACATAGAAAACCCTAAAGACTCCACCAGAAAATTACTAGAACTAATCAATGATTAAATTAAAGTTGCAGGATATAAAATCAACACACAGAAATCCCTTGCATTCCTATACACTAATAATGAGAAAACAGAAAGAGAAATTAAGGAAACAATTCCATTCACCATTGCAACGGAAAGAATAAAATACTTAGGAATATATCTACCTAAAGAAACTAAAGACCTATATATAGAAAACTATAAAACACTGGTGAAAGAAATCAAAGAGGACACTAATAGATGGAGAAATATACCATGTTCGTGGATTGGAAGAATCAATATAGTGAAAATGAGTATACTACCCAAAGCAATTTATAGATTCAATGCAATCCCTATCAAGCTACCAACAGTATTCTTCACAGAGCTAGAACAAATAATTTCACAATTTGTATGGAAATACAAAAAACCTCGAATAGCCAAAGCGATCTTGAGAAAGAAAAATGGAACTGGAGGAATCAACCTACCTGACTTCAGGCTCTACTACAAAGCCACAGTTATCAAGACAGTATGGTACTGGCACAAAGACAGAAATATAGATCAATGGAACAAAATAGAAAGCCCAGAGATAAATCCACGCACATATGGACACCTTGTCTTTGACAAAGGAGGCAAGAATATACAATGGATTAAAGACAATCTCTTTAACAAGTGGTGCTGGGAAATCTGGTCAACCACTTGTAAAAGAATGAAACTAGAACACTTTCTAACACCATATACAAAAATAAACTCAAAATGGATTAAAGATCTCAACGTAAGACCAGAAACTATAAAACTCCTAGAGGAGAACATAGGCAAAACACTCTCTGACATACATCACAGCAGGATCCTCTATGACCCACCTCCCAGAATATTGGAAATAAAAGCAAAAATAAACAAATGGGACCTAATTAAACTTAAAAGCTTCTGCACATCAAAGGAAACTATTAGCAAGGTGAAAAGACAGCCTTCAGAATGGGAGAAAATAATAGCAAATGAAGCAACTGACAAACAACTAATCTCAAAAATATACAAGCAACTCCTACAGCTCAACTCCAGAAAAATAAATGACCCAATCAAAAAATGGGCCAAAGATCTAAATAGACATTTCTCCAAAGAAGACATACAGATGGCTAACAAACACATGAAAAGATGCTCAACATCACTCATTATCAGAGAAATGCAAATCAAAACCACTATGAGGTACCATTTCACACCAGTCAGAATGGCTGCGATCCAAAAGTCTACAAATAATAAATGCTGGAGAGGGTGTGGAGAAAAGGGAACCCTCTTACACTGTTGGTGGGAATGCAAACTAGTACAGCCACTATGGAGAACAGTGTGGAGATTCCTTAAAAAACTGGAACTAGAACTGCCTTATGATCCAGCAATCCCACTGCTGGGCATACACACTGAGGAAACCAGAAGGGAAAGAGACATGTGTACCCCAGTGTTCATCGCAGCACTGTTTATAATAGCCAGGACATGGAAGCAACCTAGATGTCCATCAGCAGATGAATGGATAAGAAAGCAGTGGTACATATACACAATGGAGTATTACTCAGCCATTAAAAAGAATACATTTGAATCAGTACTAATGAGGTGGATGAAACTGGAGCCTATTATACAGAGTGAAGTAAGCCAGAAGGAAAAACACCAATACAGTATACTAACGCATATATATGGAATTTAGAAAGATGGTAACGATAACCCTGTATACGAGACAGCAAAAGAGACACTGACTTATAGAACAGTCTTATGGACTTTGTGGGAGAGGGAGAAGGTGGGAAGATTTGGGAGAATGGCATTGAAACATGTAAAATATCATGTATGAAATGAGATGCCAGTCCAGGTTCAATGCACGATACTGGATGCTTGGGGCTAGTGCACTGGGACGACCCAGAGGGATGGTATGGGGAGGGAGGAGGGAGGAGGGTTCAGGATGGGGAACACATGTATACCTGTGGTGGATTCATTTTGATATTTGGCAAAACTAATACAATTATGTAAAGTTTAAAAATAAAATAAATTTAATTAAAAAAAAAAAAAAAAGAGAGACTGCAAACTCAACAGCAAGAGTAGTCAGAGATCTTTCTCACTCTGTTTATCCCTCTTTTCCTCCTCTTGCCCCTTTCAACAACTGACAGCAATTTTTGGCAAAAGATTTTGCCATTCAGGGAAAATATTTTTTAATTCTTTAGAATATTAAGAAATATGGAAGGGTAGGGCTTTGTTGCCTGGAGAATCCCAGGGACAGAGGAACCTGGTAGGAGGCCGTCTATGGGGTCACACAGAGTCGGACACGACTGAAGCAACTTAGCAGCAGCAGCAGCAGCAGCAGAGCTTTGTTTCTTAGTAGCCGTGCTGGCACCCGAGACTGAGGTATGGAGAGAAGACTCTTCAACACCAAGTCAAAGCCTCTTTCTTTTGATATGTAGGGAAGAGCCTCCTATTGTCTGCCTACTTTCCTGCCAGTAATGACAATACAAAGTGTGTGTATAAGAGAACAAATAAGGCCATCTCAATTCAAGGAAGAACCGAGGAGCCTTGACTCAGGGTTGCATTTCCATTATGCATGCTCCAGTTTTGACTTAAAACCATATGCTGATTACAGATTTTTTTTTTTAAGGTAGGGGAAGAAAAGTAATTCCACATGATTTCATGCTGATCCTTGCTACCTACACAAATGCTACCAGGTTGCACACATTTATTCCACTTTCGCAAAGGTTTTGGTCAGTACTTCTATTCATGGCAGAAGGTTACTGGGGTCAGTATTAGCTTTTGCTAAGAAACAATCAGAAAACCTCAGAGGCATAAACTATGCATTTGTATCTCATTTATACACCTGCTTATTGGCTGGAATATGTCTGCTTCAGATTTCGGGTCTATAAGCATCAGGCATGGAGGCTCTGAACCTCAAATCTCTTTATCGAGACCACAGACTGTGGCTACTTGAAGTATTTTGTTCTCGTGATGGTGGCAGAAGCAAAGAGGGGAAGCCCAAATGTACACACACATTTTAAACATATGCTTAAGTCATTTCCAATAGCATCCCGTTGGCTAAAGCAATCACAAAGCCAAATGCAAAGTCAACAATCATAAAGTTTATTCAGCACATTGTGAGGCTATGACACAGCTGTGAATGTATAAAACAGTTCCAGAGACATGAATATTTGAGATTAATAATTCAATTTGTCATGGAGAAAAAGACCAAAACTCACAAATAAAGCCATACCAACTTCTAGAACCAATCAGTTTGGTCCCTCATCCTTCATGCAAGTTTATCTCCAGAAATCAATGAACATTTTACAAAAACTAATATGAAAGAAGAAAGGACAATAGCTTCCTTGTATAATTTGGAAGAGAGTCACTGGGTTTTGTAAGAAAGAAAAAAATAACAGCCTTTATTTCAGTAGAAGTTTCTTAACTTACATTTTCCTCGCCAGTATCCACTGCTTATCTGCTCTACACAGGGAAATGAGTGGTAGGCTGACAATGCCTGATGATGAGATTTGCATAAGATTGAGGTGAAATTTGTATTTTCCTAGAGGTACCAGTCAATTTTGGATAGAACCTGGTAAATCATTTGGGATTAGACAACAAATATCTCAATAAATTTGAAGCTCTTTTCCCAGGAAGTGCTGATATTTAATTGTTCTGAGTCATTTGAGAAGACATCACTTTCCTCCATCCCATAAGAGGTTAGTGGATATAATCTTGGAGCTTCCAGTGAAGATTGTTTGCAGGTATCTGTGTCCAGTGTGCAAATCAATTTTTTTTTCCTAATTGTATAGTGACAAGAAAATCAGGTGGTGGTAAAGAATCCTCATGCTCATTCAGGAGATATAAGTGGCTGGGTTTCAATCCCTGTGTTGAGAAAATCCCTTGGAGGAAGAAATGGCAACCCATTCCAGTATTCTTGCCTGGAAAATCCCATTGACAGAGGAGCCTGGCAGGCTACAGTCCACGGGGTCACAAAGAGTCAAACTCGACTTAGAACCCATGTACTACTACTACTTTTAAGAAAACACTTTAAATTGTGTATTATGAAAAAGAGGACATGGCGATTAGGGATTATTTCTCTTGTAGCCTGTACCAAGAGATGCTACTTCAGAGATAGCCACAAGATCTCTTATAATACCCTTTAGTGATATCACTTCTCTTAAGGTAAAAGAGAACTATTAAATAATGTATTAAATAAATTAACTGCCAATTTATAATGTTGGAAGCTAGTAAAAAGATCTTGCAAACTATGAGACTAAAAATTTTAAAGTTGAAGGACATGCTGTAACTAGAGGAACACGAGGAAGTTGAAATTCACACCTAGTTTTTGTTATTACTCATAAATCTTGCTTGACATTAGCAGAGTTCTTCAGCCTCTGAATCATAGGCTTGTATTCATTCCTGGGCACCATCTCTTATCTTATCCAGACAGAAATGTGTTAATTAGCATAACAACATAGATTGTATAGCTGTGAGATAATTATAAAATTGTAGCTGATGTCACTAAATTCTAAGTCTACAAATACGTTATCATGGCAATTAATGGGCAGACACTTATCATTTTGAAACTTGGCAGGTATTTTTAAAATGTTCTTTTCCCTGCAAGCTGAAGGTAACCCTCATTTTTTTCATCTCATTCAACTTGTCTTCCTCCCTCTCTCTTTCCTTTTTTCCTTCCTCCCTTGCTTCTTCTGTCCCTCCATCTTTGTTTCTTCTTTTTAAATTTATTGGCTCAACACTTACTAAACCTTAAAAAAAAAATACACTGTTCTATGCCCTCTTTATCTTAAACATCAGTGATGTATTAGGCACTGCCCAAGGGTCTTTAGTTATGGAATGTTCACTATAGCTGTCATATGGAACAGATTGCAGCATGCACATAGACCAAATATTTAAAATTAATTCACTTTTCACTTTATTTAAAATCAACACACATATAATGAAAATAATCCACAAGGAATCAAAATGAGAACAAGGAAGAGGCAGAATGGGAGTGATTGTGAGATATCAATGAATCTCACTTAAAATGGTAATCAAAAACGTTACTAATATCAGTGGGTTAATTACAGGGAAAAAAAATCTAAGTCATTTGGTCACTACCTCATATTGAATATGTTCTTTCTGCTTTCCCATGCTCTTTCCCAATTTGAGTAACACACTATCTGATGAGAGAGGTAGGGCAGAATTTTATTAGAGAAGGCACCTGTTTCCTTGGTCCCTTCTGGTTTATAAGAGGGTTCAACTCTTCAACTTTCTCTACGATTCAGTTCAGTTCAGTCACTCAGTCATATCCCACTCTCTGCGACCCCATGAACCACAGCACGCCAGGCCTCCCTGTCCATCACCAACTCCCTGAGTCCACACAAACCCATGCCCATTGAGTTGGTGATGCCATCCAACCATCTCATCCTCTGTCATCCCCTGCTCCTCCTGCCCCCAATCCCTCCCAGCATCAAGATCTTTTCCAGTAAGTCAACTCTTCACATTAGGTGGCCAACGTTTTGAAGTTTCAGCTTCAATATCAGTCCTTCCAAAGAACACCCAGGACTGATCTCCTTTAGGATGGACTGGTTGGATCTCCTTGCTGGCCAAGGGACTCTCAAGAGTCTTCTCCAACACCACAGTTCAAAAGCATCAATTCTTCAGTGCTCAGCTTTCTTCAAAGTCCAACTCTCACATCCATACATGACCACTGGAAAAACCATAGCCTTGAGTAGATGGACCTTTGTTGACAAAGTAATGTCTCTGCTTTTTAATATGCTATCTAGGTTGGTCCTAAGTTTCCTTCCAAGGAGTAAGCGTCTTTTAATTTCATGGCTGCAGTTACCATCTGAAATGATTTTGGAGCCCAGAAAAATAAAGTCAGCCACTGTTGCCACTGTTTCCCCATCTATTTGCCATGAAGAGATGGGACCAGATGCCATGATCTTAGTTTTCTGAATGTTGAGCTTTAAGCCAACTTTTTCACTCTCCTCTTTCACTTTCATCCAGAGGCTCTTTAGTTCTTCTTTACTTTCTGCCATAAGGGTGGTGTCATCTGCATACCTGAGGTTATTGATATTTCTCCCAGCAATCTTGATTCCAGCTTATGCTTCCTCCAGCCCGTTTCTCATGATGTACTCTGCATATAAGTTAAATAAGCAGGGTATCAATATACAGCCTTGACATACTTCTGTTCCTATTTGGAACCAGTCTGTTGTTCCATGTCCCGTTCAAACTGTTGCTTCCTGACCCGCATACAGGTTTCTCAAGAGGCAGGTCAGGTGGTTGGGTATTCCCATCTCTTTCAGAATTGGCCACAGTTTTTTGTGATCCACACAGTCAAAGGCTTTGGCATAGTCAATAAAGCAGAAATAGTTGTTTTTCTGGAAGTCCCTTGCTTCTTTGATGATCCAGCAGATGTTGGCAATTTGATCTCTGGTTCCTCTGCCTTTTCTAAAACCAGCTTGACCATATGGAAGTTCACAGTTGATGTTTTGCTGAAGCCTGGCTTGGAGAATTTTGAGCATTACTTTACTAGCGTGTGAGATGAGTGCAATTGTGTGGTAGTTTGAGCATTTTTTGGTATGGCTTTCTTTGGGATTGGAATGAAAACTTACATTTTCCAGTCCTGTGGCACTGCTGAGTTTTCCAAATTTGCTGGCATATTGAGTGCAGCACTTTCACAGCATCATCTTTCATGATTTGAAATAGCTCAACTGGAATTCCATCACCTCCACTAGCTTTGTTCGTAGTGATTCTAAGGCCCACTTGACTTCACATTCCAGGATGTCTGGCTCTAGGTCAGTGATCACACCATTGTGATTATCTAGGTCATGAATATCTTTTTTGTACAGTTCTTCTGTGTATTCTTGCCACCTCTTCTTAATATCTTCTGCTTCTGTTAGGTCCATAGCATTTCTGTCCTTTATTGAGACCATCTTTGCATGAAATATTCCGTTTGTATGTCTAATTTTCTTGAAGAGATCTCTAGTCTTTCCCATTCTATTGTTTTCCTCTATTACTTTGCATTGATCAGTGAGGAAGGCTTTCTTATCTCTCCTTGCTATTCTTTGGAACTCTACATTCTCTAGGGTAATCTTGGGTATTTGCTTACAGACTGCTTGCCAGCTGCTTATAATGTCTAGATAATATTTGAAGGTGCTACTTCACTATCTAAATTTTCTGTGAGGTTTGAAAGCAGACACAGTGAATAAGTGAGATAGAAACCCATAGAATGAAGTAGTAAGCAAACGTAATGCATAAGATTTGACTTTCATGAAACAGGTATGTTTAGATTTACCCTTACCTGCTTGCATAGATATATGCTAAGTTGCTTCAGTTGTGTCTGACTCTTTGCAACCCCATGGATTTTACTCCACCAGGCTCCTCTGTCCATCGAATTTTCCCAGTAAGAATACTGGAGTGGGTTGCCATTTCCTCCTCCAGGGGATCTGCCCAACCCAGGGGTCGAAACTGCATCTCTTACATCTGCGTTTGCAGGCAGGTTCTTTACCACTAGTGTTACCTGGGAGGCCCCTCCTTACCTGCTTAGACTCTTGATAAAAACTTCTTGTTTGAACAACAAGAAAACTCAGAATGAAGACTCTGACAAAATATGTTAATCAGTTTCCTAAAACAGCAATATCTGTCCAATGCATGTTGCACCAGAAACTTGTTTGTAAGCCACTGCTTTAAAGAACATCCTTTATCTCACTTTACAAAATAATTCTGGAACTCTAGTTTCAGAGTTACCTTCAGAATTTATTTACAAGACACATGACAACATATCTTATTACCCTAAAATTGAATGATGAATTAACCCAGCTTGAACATTTACCTGACTCATTGAAAAAGACCCTGATGCTGGGAAAGATTGAAGGCGGGAGGAGAAGGGGACAGCAGAGGATGGGATGCTTGGATGGCATCACGGACTCGAATGACATAAGTTTGAGCAAGCTCTGGAGGTTGGTGATGGACAGGGGAGCCTTGCATGCAGCAGTCCATGGGGTCACAAAGAGTCGGATATGACTGAAAGACTAAAGTGAACATTTACCTTCCTTATTCATTAATCTTAAGTTGTTTCTGTCAATCTTCAAACATAAATGTTCCCCTAATATAATAATAATCACATCAAATACCATATACCCTCTGCAATCAAGTTCAGAAATGTTATAACCAAAATTAGAATTTCTGGAGAAAAAATATAATTTGTGTAATTAATTATGTTAAGAAAGAAAAACAAGGAAGTCCCCTTTTAGCTAAGTAATCTCTTGTAAGATTATTAAACAACTTGGAAGCTCACACTTCTGTATGAGTCAGAAGGGTCATGATTTCAAATCATAAGCAGAGATTTGGTTAATCACCAACATTTAAAATTTCTCTTATTAATATTGATCTTTGCTTAAATGGCACCAAAGTTTAAACAACTGGACAAAATGCTCTATTAGAGGCTCTATCAAAGTTGTAAGTCTATACAGAAGTTGTGAGGGTATTTGAGTTATATTAGTATTTAAAAATAATTCCTGGTGAAAGCAAAGTTGTGGTCAGACCCATATAGATGGATATGTGTGTTTTGGGGGAAGGGTATGTGTGTATATATATGAATGCTTCACTGTAATTGACAACACCAAAATCCTATTTTGAGTTGTAGCTAATGAATAGGAATAATATCCCTCAGGTTTATAAAATATGCACACATTCTACTAATAGTCTTTTTGCACAGAGAACACAAGCAGCAAAGGCTCTAAGTAAATTGACATTACCAATGTAATTGCCCCAAACTCAGGCTTCTTGAAGTGATTCTTGTGCTAATTACTAATTGTAGTAACACACCCTAGAGAAAGGCAGAAAGTATTGAGACTGAAGTTGGTAAATTAGATTCATCTGAGTATTTTAGTTTTGTCAAAGTCATTTTGCCACTACTAATAAAGATTCTATGATTAAAATTAAAATGTTGTAGTTTGATGGGTTGAGATATGGGCCAGAGAAGAGAAAGAGGTAATGTTCCATTCATTCTCATCTATCTTCAAATGACAGCAAGCAGGGCATAGCTTAAAGCAGAAGTCAGACTAAATGTGGCAAATGCATTCAAACATTGGCGGGTTTGATAGTCTTTGTTTCCAGTGATACAGTCTTAAACCAAGAGACCTGCAAAATGTTATTGTGATGTGGTCAGAGGTGCCTGCAAGTAAGTATGCCAAAAGCATAATTAGGAAAATGAAAGTTGTTATTAATGAAACAAATTGAGAAGCTGACAGTGAGAAAAGAGGGTGGGGAGGGCGCTGTTTGGAAGCAAAATCAGTAACCACCATTTTAAAGGATAAAAAATTGTTAGGCATGCAGGTTTGGCTGAATTAAATGAAAGGAAATAATTGTAAATCAATAATGCAATAAAGAAGGCAGAAAGCTTAATGGTTCTTTTGTTTCAAATTGTAAATGGCACTTTTGTATTCCACTGTAAACCTCAAGTGATGGCTCTGTTAATTATGGCATAGAAAGCCTGCCATTTCACTGTTCTGACTATAACAACGTCTACTTTACTAAGCCTTGATTTTGTTTATACTGCATTTGGATGCATTAAGGTGTAAACTAAGAGTTACAGCTTTTTGGACGTGAGGAGACCTGGTTTCTCAACAAAAGATTTTTGCCTTTGATAATTAGGGTCCGGTTAAGATATTTTGCTGTACTGAAAAGTCAGATCCATTAGGCATGAATATTTTGTGTTTCCAGGTATAGAGCATATGATACCAAATCAGAAAATGTATCTTTATGTTAAAGTTGGAATAAAATTACCAAATAAAATTACCTTTTATTTGGAAAGCTTTCTAAATCTTCTGATAAAGGACATGAAGCTATCACAAAACTAATTAAACAGAGTGTCATGCTTTAGTGGGCTATCCTAAAGTGAAGGCTTCAGATGCTTCTTGAACCTGCCATAATGAGTTGATTGTCAGCTGGTAATTGGTTGCTCATATTTTATATATGTTTTGACTATACAATATTTTGCATATGATAATATTTTGTATATGTATGTATTTTTCATTGTACAGTGTCTGCATCTTTCGCTGTTCTCATTTACCTCGTCCCTTCTCTGCAAGTCTCTCTACCCTTTCACCTCCATGAAATTTTACTGGCAATCTCTATATTCTACAGTTGTAGGCTTCAGGGGTGAGGAGTAGATAAGTTATTTCTCTAGTTTTAAAAATCGATAACTGTAGAGGAATTTTACCCAGACTGCAGTTTCTGATTTGGATGATGAGATGCTGAACTCTAAACAAATGCTGTGATGGATGAGACGTGTGGCTCCTCTTGGTAGGAGGTGACTGTATTTTGTGAAGGGGGAGCAGGATGTGTGGGAGCATGAGAACCACTGGGAGCTAGAAGGTGGACAATGACCAGCAGATTCTAAGATGATCCAAGGATCCCTGCTTCCTGGCATTCACATTTTGCAGCATCTCCTTCCCTAGAGAGCAACCTGGACCTGTGACTTGTTTTAGAATATTTGTTGTTGCTGTTGTTCAGTAACTCAGTCATGTCCGACTCTTTGCAACCCAACCCCATGAATGGCAGCACACCAGGCTTACCTGTCCTTCACTATCTCCCAGAGATTGCTCAAATTCATGTCTGTTAAGTTGGTGATGCCATCTTTCCATCTCATCCTCTGCCACCCTCTTCTCCTTTTGTCTTCAATCTTCCCCAGCATCAGGGTATTTTCTAATGAGTCAGCTCTTCACATCAGGTGGCCAAAGTATTGGAGCTTCAGCTTTAGCACCAGTTCTTCCAATGAATATCCAGGCTAGATTTCCTTTAGGACTGACTGGTTTAATCTCCTTGCTGTCCAAGGGACTTTCAAGTGTCTTCTCCAGCACCACAGTTCAAAAGCATCAATTGTTTGGTGCTCAGCCTTCTTTGTCCAACATGAACATCCCTACATGACTACTGAAGAAACCATAGCTTTGACAAGATGGATCTTTGTTTGCAAAACTAGAATATGGTAATGGAAACAAGATTTCACTTCTGTGATTACATGACATAAGATTGTCATGTCCATCTTGCTAGCAGACTCTCTCCCTTGCTGTCCTTACTGTAGCAAGCAGCCAGGTTGGGGAGGGCATCATAACATGCAACTGAAGACAGTCTCTGGTCAGCAACCAACTGGAAATGGAGGACAGCATCCAGCCAATGGCCAGCCAGAAACTGAAATCCTTAGCCTTATAATTGCACAGACCATATTTTGCCAACAACCACATGCTCTTGGAAACAGTTCCTTCCCCAGTCTGTCCTTGAGAATAGACCACAACCCTGGCGTATCCCCTGATGCAGCCTGATGAGAAATCCCAAAAAGCAGACCCCTACTCCACAGAAACTATGAGCTCAAAAATGTGATTTAAGTTTATTATTTTTCTTTAAAAAAAAAGATTGGGGGGGAATATATTTGCTTTATAATGTGTTAATTTCTACTGTACAGCAAAGTGAATCACCCATCTATACACATATAGCTCCTCTTTTTTGGATTTCCTTCCCATTTAGGTCACCACAGAGAATTGAGTAGAATTTCCTGAGCTATACAGTAAGGTCTCACCGGTTATCTCTTTTAGGCATGCATGCTAAGTCTCTTCAGTCATGTCCGACTCTGTGAGACTCTGTACACTACAGCCAGCCAGGCTCCTCTGTCCATGAGCAGTATCAAGAGTGTATATATGTCAACCCCAATGTCCCAATTCATCCCATCACCTCCCTTCTCTCCCTTCATGGCCATACATTTGTTCTCTATGTCTGTGTCTCTGTTTTGCAAATTAGATCACCAAATTAGATACCACTTTTCTAGATTCCACATGTAAAGCACCCTAATGTTCATTGCAGCACTATTTATAATAGCTAGATCATGGAAGCAATCTAAGTGCCCATCAGCAGAGAAACAGATAAAGAAGATGTGATTTAAGTTTCAAAACAAACAAACAAATGAAAAATTGCTGGCAATCTACATGTTCATTATCCTTCCTCATTCAGGGAAAAAAAAAAAAAAAGGCTTTAATCAGTTTTCAATTTGCTAGCTCTCTGATTTTATCAAATGTTCTTTTACTCTAGTACATGTTATAAGAACTCTATATGAGGGTCAATTCAATGAACAGTCTCTAAATGCTATTTGTTATAATGGTGGGAATGTTAGGAATGGGGCTTTGGTGATGATCCTTTTTATCTATTTTGTAATATTTAAAATAGGTCAGACTGAAGCACTTACCCTCTTGTACACCATTCATCATTACTGTAGCTCTATTATCTTCCTTGGTATCATCTTCTTTTCATATTAAACAGCTCTGGTTCTCTGAAACTCCTCTGTTAGGAAATTGCTTTATGGTAATCATATCTCTTACCCGTCTCAAGATCTTTTCTATTCCTGCTTTGTCATCTTAGAAATTACATGAGAAAAATGAAACACGGTGTGTAAAATGAGGGCATCCATTTACCATCATACATTTCTGAATTTTCTTCTTATTCCTATGTATTTGGGGCTACAAAGAAGTCTACAGTGCCATAAATGCATTCAAGACATTGACATTTCTAGGATGATAATGAAAAGATGTGATGTATTTGTAGTTACCTAGAGATGAAAAACAAATTTTATGTAAGCAAGTACCACATCTCTGGCCAAAGAATACTCAAGATACCTTTTATTTGATAGACGTGTATCTTGTGAATTTTTTCAGAGTCAGCATATTAGAACTAGATGGATCCAATCTAAGTCTAATTTAAATATGAAGAACCTAAGCTATTCTGCTAATAAAGATTAATGTCGGAATGCCTACCTCTTAGTCCTACAGCATTTCCATTGCATCCTATTGATGCCTGTGGTATTGCTATGATAGGCTGGAATAACCATTTTGAACTGTAATGGATTATTTTTCTCACTCAGGTGTTACATAAGCAACTAACAGCATGATCGCTCTAAGGTGACAGGTGAGAGGAGACAATGGAAAGAAAACATAATAGCCTTTCCTTTCTAACTATGAGCTGGCTACTTCATCACCTTGGCTCTTCTGATTGATGCACTCCATTTGATCACAGCATTCCATTTGATTGTCCTCTTTGGGGAACATGAAGTTTTGAAAAGAATTGAGTACTAGGGACGATAATCATTAAGAACACTTTCAATTTATATAGAATTCAGAGGATGAAATGGTTGGATGGCATCACTGACTCATTGGATGTGAGTTTGGGTAAACTCCAGAGTTGGTGATGGACAGGGAGGACTGGTGTGCTGCAGTCCATGGGGTCGCAAAGAGTTGGACATGACTGAGTGACTGAACTGCATATCATATATATATATATATATATATATATATATATATATATATGATCTGATTTGATTTACAGTATAAACTAAAGAGATACAAAAATATTTAAAACAAACTAATTCATTTTTAAGAAACAAAAACAAGGAAACAAGTTTTATAACATTTAGTTACAATATATGTAGCAATATTAGTAAATAGTGACATATACCTAAAATCATTCACCTTGTCTCTCCTGCCTGGATCTTCTGCAACACCATGCCATCTCCCATGGATGTCTCTTGATGTAACTTAAATGTAGTATCATATATATTAGGCAACTCCAATTTATATTCTCTTTTTTTTTTTTTCATAAAAAACAAAAATTTACTTCTCATAACTCTGGAGGCTGGAAATCCAAGATCAGGGTGTCAGCATGGTCAAATTCTAGTGAGGAACCTCTTCCCATGTGTAGAAGAATCTTTCCGTCACAATCTTCTCACTGTGTCCACATATGTGCCTGAGTGAGAGTAAGAGATCTCTCTGGAGTCCCTTTTATAAGAACACTAGTCCTATTCAGGGTAGAAGGCAATGGCACCCCACTCCAGTACTCTTGCCTGGAAAATCCATGGATGGAGGAGCCTGGTAGGCTGTAGTCCATGGGGTCGCTAAGAGTCGGACACAACTGAGACTTCACTTTCAATTTTTACTTTCATGCATTGGAGAAGGAAATGGCAACCCACTCCACTGTTCTTGCCTGGAGAATCCCAGGCACGGGGGAGCCTGGTAGGCTGCCGTCTATGGGGTCGCACAGAGTCGGACACGACTGAAGCGACTTAGCAGCAGCAGCAGCAGTCCTATTCAGGAGGGCTCCACTTTCATGACCTAATCATGTCCAAAGGCCCCACATCCTAATGCCACTGTTTTAGAAATAAGTTTCAACATAGGAATTTTGAGAAGGCACATTCAGTCCATTGCAATGAAAATTACAAAAGATATTTTTGAACAAAGTAAGCCATTAATTATACTTTTGATACAAGTGTCAGAAACACAACTCAAACTTGCTTAAGCAAAATGTATAAGTACTTCCTGTGGTAAAACTAATTTTAGACTAGATTAGATTTAGATTCACTCTGCTGCTGCTGCTGCTAAGTCGCTTCAGTCGTGTCCAACTCTGTGCGACCCTATAGACGACCCCCCACCAGGCTCCCCCATCCCTGGGATTCTCCAGGCAAGAACACTGGAGTGGGTTGCCATTTCCTTCTCCAATGCATGAAAGTGAAAAGTGAAAGTGAAGTCACTCAGTCGTGTCCGACTCTTAGTTCTAAGGAAACCTTAATTCTAACTCCTTAATTCTAAGGAAACCTTAATTCTAAGGAAACCTTCCAGCCTCAAGATCTGTAACCCTATCATCATTCCATGAAATTTCGTTTATACGTTCAGTCACATAGTTGTGTCCAACTCTTAGGGACCCTATGAACGGCAGCACTCCAGGCTTCCATGCCCTTCACTATCACCCAAAGTTTGCTCAAACTCATAATATCCACTGAGTTGGTGATGCCATCCAACCAGCTCATCCTTTGTCACCCCTTCTCTTCATGCCCTCAAATTTTCCCAGCATCATGATCTTTTCCAGTGAGTCAGCTCTTCGCATTAGGTGGCCAAAGTTTTGAAGCTTCGGTTTCAGCACCAGTCCTTCCAATGAATATTCAGGGTTGATTTCCTTTAGGATTGAAAGGTTTGTTCTCCTTGCAGTCCAAGGGACTCTCAAGAGTCTTCTCCAGAGCCACAGTTTGAAAACATCAATTCTTTGACACTCAGCCTTCTTTATGGTCCAACTCTAACATTTATACATGACTGCTGGAAGAACCATAGCTTTGGCTATATGGACCTTTGTTGGAAGTGATGTCTCTGCTTTTTAATATGCTGTCTAGGTGTGTCATAGCTTTTCTTTCAAGAAGTGAGTACCCCAATGTTCATCGCAGCACTGTTTATAATAGCCAGGTCATGGAAGAAACCTAGATGTCCATCAGCAGATGAATGGATAAGAAAGCTGTGGTACATATACACAATGGCGTATTACTCAACCATTAAAAAGAATACATTTGAATCAGTTGTAATGAGGTGGGAGAAAGCGGGGACTATTATACAGAGTGAAGTAAACCAGAAAGAAAAACACCGATACAGTATACTAACGCATATATATGGAATTTAGAAAGATGGTAACAATAACCCTGTATGCGAGACAGCAAAAGAGACACAGATGTATAGAACAATCTTTTGGACTCTGTGGGAGAGGGAGGGGGAGATGCTTTGGGAGAATGGCATTGAAACATGTATAATATCATATATGAAACGAATCACCAGTCCAGGTTTGATGCAGGATACAGGATGCTTGGGGCTGGTGACAGGGATGACCCAGAGGGAAGATATGGGGAGGGAGGTGGGAGGGGGATTCAGGATTGGGAACACATGTACACCCATGGTGGATTCATGTTGATGTATGGCAAAACCAATACAATATTGTAAACTAATTAGCCTCTAATTAAAATGAATAAATTTTTAAAAAAGAAGTGAGGATATTTTAATTTCATGACTGCAGTCACCATCTGCAGTGATTTGGGAGCCTCCCAAAAATAGTCTGTCATTGTTTCCATTGTTTCCTGATCTATTAGCCATGAAGTGATAAGACTAGATGCCATGATCTTAGTTTTTTGAATGTTGAATTGTAACCCAGGTTTTTCACTTTCCTCTTTGACCTTCATCAAGAGGCTCTTTAGTTCCCCTTCACTTTCTGCTACTAGGGTGGTATTATTTGCATATCTGAAGTTACTGATATTTCTCCCGGCAATCTTGATTCCAGCTTGTGATTTATCCAGTCTGGCATTTCACTTAATGTTGTCTGCACATAAGTTAAATAAGCAAGGTGACAATATATAGTCTTGTCATATTTCTTTCCCAATTTTGAACCAGTCTTTTATTCTGTGTGACCAAGAGAAATGTTGTAGGTGACCAAGTTAAATGGAAATATTTGACCTTTCTTGTATTTAGCAGTATACCTTTTAAACGTCATGAACTTGAAATTTTTTTGAAGACTGGGTCAGACAAAGAGTTTAATAAATATGCTAGCAAATTATATTAACACTTTTGTCTCTCTAATTTATTTTTCAATAAATTTATTTACTATGCAAGCAATACAAATTAGTAGGCAAATACAAAATACTATGCAAGTAATACAAATCAAATGTCAAATTCAAGCCTGTTTTGTTGGGCAACTCCATGACTTACTGCCCATCTTTACAAAGAACCTCTGAATCATTTTATCAACTTAAGATTATTCTGTCTTTATTAGTTCCTGAGTAAAGTGGTAGCAATAATTATTCCAACAAGTTTTCATCTTTATTGACATTTCCTATGTTCCTAAAAAGGTTTTATAATTTCATCATATGGATTTTGTAAATTTATTTTCATTTATATTTCTTACTAGGTACTATTTTGTTTTGGATAGTTTGAATTGGATTTTTTTTCTTTTATTGCTATTTCCCAAGTGGTTATTCTTATACAGTTCACATTTATTTTGTTGGATTAGCTTTATATGTATCATGGTTTGCATAGCCCATTCTAGGAGCCTCAGAACAGATGGAATGAATTTAAATATAAACAGCACTTGCTGGCTCTCAACCCTTGTAGAGGCACTTGGAAGGAACCCAATACAAGTCAACATCTAAGTACACATACACATTATTGAATACTGTATATATATTTTTTTTTTGAAGAAAGAGTTTTATAGCTGGTCACACTTTTGCAAGTCTCTTTCCTTATTTTTGATCCAAGCCTTCTGCACTATTAATATGCAAAAATTTATGAGATTAGGTAATGCTTATCTGGAATTTACATCTCCATGGAAACAAGCTCATCATCTCATCTCAGAAATACAAGGTTTACTAGGAGATCAGTGATGACCCTCAGAAGAGCTTAATGTAGAAGATCCAACAATGAGAAGTGGTAAGGGGGAAAAAAAGAACAACAACAACAAAAAAGAGGCTGCTGCTGCTAAGTCGCTTCAGTCTTATCCGACTCTGCATGACCCTGTATACGGCCTCCTACCAGGCTCCTTTGTCCCTGGGATTCTCCAGGCAAGAACACTGGAGTGGGTTGCCATTTCCTTCTCCAATGCATGAAAGTGAAAAGTGAAAAGTGAAAGTGAAGTTGCTCAGTCGTGCCCGACTCTTCACGACCCCATGGACTGCAGCCCACCAGGCTCATCCCTCCATGGGATTTTCCAGGCAAGAGTACTGGAGTGGGCTGCCATTGCCTTCTCCGAAAAAGAGGCTAGACCATATTAAAACATCTGTATTTTAGGCTACAGTTTCGTAACAAGTAGCCAGGATATGTATCTACCTCTTAATATCTTTCTCTTTGGCAAAGATTGATGAGTTCTGAATTATATATTTAACTTAAACAAATAGTTCATTTAAAAAAAAATACATTTACTTGTTTGACTCATGTTGGTATCTACTATGGCAGAGGAGCAGATTAGAGTGGGATCAGTCAAACCTGAATTCTTCAAACTGACAAAGAATATTCTTATAATCCACATTTGTGCTGAGAGTTTAAAATAAATTGTATTTTCCTTTCTCATTATATGAAATCACAAGTTCAAACTCTTGATTCCTCAAACACATATTTAGTTTTTTTATACTTTTGATATTTTAATCTTTGTTAGATCCAGCATATGGAGCAGAATACATCTTTATATACATTTATACGCTGTCATCTTCCTCTTCATCCTCTTAGTTTTTTTCTTTTTAAAAAAATTTTTAAATATAAATTTATTTATTTTAATTGGAGGCTAATTACTTTACAATATTGTATTGGTTTTGCCATACATCAACATGAATCTGCCATGGTTGTACATGTGTTCCCCATCCTGAACCCCCCCTCCCACCTCCCTCCCCATACCATCTCTCAGGGTCATCCCAGTGCATCAGCCCTGAGCATCCTGTATCATGCATCAAACCTGGACCGGTGATTCATTTCATGTATGATAATGTACACGTTTCAGTGCCATTCTCCCAAATCATCCCACTCTCGCCCCCTCCCACAGAGTCCAAAAGACTGTTCTATACATCTGTGTCTCTTTTGCTGTCTCGAATACAGGGTTATCATTACCATCTTTATAAATTCCATATATATGCATTAGTATACTGTATTGGTGTTTTTCTTTCTGGCATACTTCACTCTGTATAATATGCTCCAGTTTCATCCACCTTATTAGAACTGATTCAAATGTATTCTTTTTAATGGCTGAGTAATACTCCATTGTGTATATGTACCACTGCTTTCTTATCCATTTGTCTGCTGATGGACATCTAGGTTTCTTCCATGTCCTGGCTATTATAAACAGTGCTGCGATGAACATTGGGGTACACGTGTCTCTTTCCCTTCTGGTTTCCTCAGTGTGTATGCCCAGCAGTGGGATTGCTGGGTCATATGGCAGTTCTATTTCCAGTTTTTTAAGGAATCTCCACACTGTTCTCCATAGTGGCCATACTAGTTTGCATTCCCAACCAACAATGTAAGAGGGTTCCCTTTTCTCCACACCCTCTCCAGCATTTATTGCTTGTAGACTTTTGGATAGCAGCCATACAGACTGGTGTGAAATGGTACCTCACTGTGGTTTTGATTTGCATTTTTCTGATAATGAGTGATGTTGAGCCTCTTTTCATGTGTTTATTAGCCATCTGTATGTCTGCTTTGGAGAAATGTCTGTTTAGTTCTTTGGCTCATTTTTTGATTGTGTCTTTTATTTTTCTGGAATTGAGCTGCAGGAGTTGCTTGTATATTTTTGAGATTAATTCTTTGTCAGTTGCTTCATTTGCTATTATTTTCTCCCATTCTGAAGGCTGTCTTTTCACCTTGTTTATAGTTTCCTTTGTTGTGCAGAAGCTTTTAATTTTAATTAGGTCCAATTTGCTTAATTTTGCTTTTATTTCCAATATTCTGGGAGGTGGGTCATAGAGGATCCTGCTGTGATTTATGTTGGAGAGTGTTTTGCTTATGTTCTTCTCTAGGAGTTTTATAGTTTCTGGTCTTACATTTAGATCTTTAATCCATTTTGAGTTTATTTTTGTGTATGGGGTTAGAAAGTGTTCTAGTTTCATTCTTTTACAAGTGGTTGACCAGTTTTCCCAGCACCACTTGTTAAAGAGATTGTCTTTTCTCCATTGTATATTTTTGCCTCCTTTGTCCAGGATAAGGTGTCCATAGGTGTGTGGATTTATCTCTGGGCTTTCTATTTTGTTCCATTGATCTATATTTCTGTCTTTGTGCCAGTACCATACTGTCTTGATGACTGTGGCTTTGTAGTAGAGCCTGAAGTCAGGCAGGTTAATTCCTCCAGTTCCATTCTTCTTTCTCAAGATAGCTTTGGCTGTTCGAGGTTTTTTGTATTTATTTCCATACAAATTGTGAAATTATTTGTTCTAGCTCTGTGAAGAATACTGTTGGTAGCTTGATAGGGATTGCATTGAATCTATAGATTGCTTTGGGTTGTATGCTCATTTTCAGTATATTGATTCTTCTGATCCATGAACATGGTATATTTCTCCATCTATTAGTGTCCTCTTTGATTTCTTTCACCAGTGTTATATAGTTTTCTATATATAGGTCTTTTGTTTCTTTAAGTAGATATATTCCTAAGTATTTTATTTTTTTCATTGCAATGGTGAATGGATTTGTTTCCTTAATTTCTCTTTCTATTTTCTCATTATTAGTGTATAGGAATGCAAGGGATTTCTGTGTGTTGATTTTATATCCTGCAACTTTACTATATTCATTGATTAGCTCTAGTAATTCTCTAGTGGAGTCTTTAGGGTTTTCTATGTAGAGGATCATGTCGTCTGCAAACAGTGAGAATGTTACTTCTTCTTTTCCAATTTGGATTCCTTTTATTTCTTTGTCTGCTCTGTTGCTGTGGCCAAAACTTCCAAAACTATGTTGGATAGTAGTGGTGAGAGTGGCACCCTTGTCTTGTTCCTGACTTTCGGGGAAATGCTTTCAGTTTATCACCATTGAGGATAATGTTTGCTGTGGGTTTGTCATATATAGCTTTTATTATGTTGAGGTATGTTCCTTATATTTCTGCTTTCTGGAGGGTTTTTAATCATAAATCGAATTTGAATTTTGTCAAAGGCTTTCTCTGCATCTATTGAGATAAACATATGGCTTATATTTTTCAATTTGTTAATGTGGTGTATTACATTGATTGATTTGTGGATATTGGAAAATCCTTGCATCCCTGGAATAAAGCCCCCTTGGTCATGATATATGATCTTTTTAATGTGTTGTTGGATTCTGAGTGCTAGAATTTTGTTAAGGATTTTTGCATCTATGTTCATCAGTGATATTGGCCTGTAGTTTTATTTTTTTGTGGCATCTTTGTCAGGTTTTGATAATAGGGTGATGGTGGCCTCATAGAATGAGTTTGGACTTTTACCTTCCTCTGTGATTTTCTGGAAGAGTTTGAGTAGGATAGGTGTTAGCTCTTCTCTAAATTTTTGGTAGAATTCAGCTGTGAAGCCATCTGGACCTGGGCTTTTGTTTGCTGGAAGATTTCTGATTACAGTTTCAATTTCCGTATTTGTGATGGATCTGTTAAGATTTTCTATTTCTTCCTGGTTCAGTTTTGGAAACTTGTACTTTTCTAAGAATTTGTCCATTTCTTCCACGTTGTCCATTTTATTGGCATATAATTGCTGATAGTAGTCTCTTATGCGGAGAAGGCAATGGCACCCCACTCCAGTACTCTTGCCTGGAAAATCCCATGGACAGAGGAGCCTGGTAAGCTGCAGTCCATGGGGTCGCACAGAGTCGGACACGATTGATCGACTTCACTTTAACTTTTCACTTTCATGCATTGGAGAAGGAAATGGCAACCCACTCCAGTGTTCTTGCCTGGAGAATCCCAGGGACGGGGGAGCCTGGTGGACTGCCGTCTATGGGGTCGCACAGAGTCAGACACGACTGAAGCGACTTAGCAGCAGCAGCAGTCTCTTATGATCCTTTGTATTTCTGTGTTGTCTGTTGTGATCTCTCCATTTTCATTTCTAATTTTATTGATTTGATTTTTCTCCCTTTGTTTCTTGATGAGTCTGGCTAATGGTTTGTCAATTTTATTTATCCTTTCAAAGAACCAGCTTTCGGTTTCGTTGATTTTTGCTATGGTCTCTTTTGTTTCTTTTGCGTTTATTTCTGCCCTAATTTTTAAGATTTCTTTCCTTCTACTAACCCTGGGGTTCTTCATTTCTTCCCTTTCTAGTTACTTTAGGTGTAGAGTTAAGTTATTTATTTGACTTTTTTCTTGTTTCTTGAGATATGCCTGTATTGCTATGATCCTTCCCCTTAGCAGTGCTTTTACAGTGTCTCATAGGTTTTGGGTTGTTGTGTTTTTATTTTCATTCATTTCTATGCATATTTTGATTTCTTTTTTTGATTTCTTCTGTGATTTGTTGGTTATTCAGCAGTGTGTTGTTCAGCCTCCATATGTTGGATTTTTTAATAGTTTTTCTCCTGTAATTGAGGTCTAGTCTTACTGAATTGTGGTCAGAAAAGATGCTTGGAATGATTTCAGTTCTTCTGAATTTACCAAGGTTAGATTTATGGCCCAGGATGTGATCTCCAGGATTATCCTGGAGAAGGTTCCGTGTACGCTTGAGAAAAAGGTGAAATTCATTGTTTTTGGGTGATTGTCCTATAGATATCAATTAGGTCTAACTGGTCTATTGTATCATTTAAAGTTTGTGTTTCTTTGTTAATTTTCTATTTAATTGATATCCATAGGTGTGAGTGGGGTATTAAAGTCTCAAACTATTATTGTGTTATTGTTAATTTCCCCTTTCATATTTGTTAGCATTTGTCTTACATATTGTGGTGCTCCTATGTTGGGTGCATGTATATTTATAATTGTTATATCTTCTTGGATTGATCCTTTGATCATTATATAGTGTCCTTCTTTGTCTCTTTTCACAGCCTTTGTTTTAAAGGCTATTTTATCTGATATGAGTATTGCTACTCCTGCTTTCTTTTGGTCTCTATTTGCGTGGAATATATTTTTCCAGTCTTTCACTTTCAGTCTGTATGTGCCCTTTGTTTTGAGGTGGGTCTCTTATAGACAACATAAATAGGGGCTTTGTTTTTGTATCCATTCAGCCAGTCTTTGTCTTTTGGTTGGGGCATTCAACCCATTTACATTTAACTTAATTATTGATAAGTATGATTCCATTGCCATTTACTTTATTGTTTTGGGTTCGAGATTATACACCCTTTCTGTGTTTCCTGTCCAGAGAAGATCCTTTAGCATTTGTTGGAGAGCTGGTTTGGTGGTGCTGAGTTCTCTTAGCTTTTGCTTGTCTGTAAAGCTTTTGATTTCTCCTTCATATTTGAATGAGATCCTTGCTGGGTACAATAATCTGGGCTGTAGGTTATTTTCTTTCATCACTTTAAGTATGTCCTGCCATTCCCTCCTGGCCTGAAGAGTTTCTATTGAAAGATCAGCTGTTATCCTTATGGGAATCCCCTTGTGTGTTATTTGTTCTTTTTCCCTTGCTGGTTTTAACATTTTTTCTTTGTGTTTGATCTTTGTTAATTTGATTAATATGTGTCTTGGGGTGTTTTTCCTTGGGTTTATCCTGTTGGGACTCTCTGGGTTTCTTGGACTTGGATGATTATTTCCTTCCCCATTTTAGGGAAGTTTTCAACTATTATCTCCTCAAGTATTTTATCATGGTCTTTCTTTTTGTCTTCTTCTGGGACTCCTATGATTCGAATGTTGGGGTGTTTAATCTTGTCCCAGAGGTCTCTGAGATTTTCCTCATTTCTTTTAATTCGTTTTTCTTTTTTCCTCTCTGATTCATTTATTTCTACCATTCTATCTTCTACCTCACTTATCCTATCTTCTGCCTCTGTTTTTCTATTGTTGGTTCCCTCCAGAGTGTTTCTGATCTCATTTATTGCATTATTCATTATATATTGACTCTTATTTCTTCTAGGTCCTTGTTAAAGCTTTCTTGCATCTTCTCAATCCTTGTCTCCAGGCTATTTATCTGTAACTCCATTTTGTTTTCAAGATTTTGTATCATTTTCACTATCATTATTCAGAATTCTTTATCAGGTAGATTCCCTATCTCTTCCTCTTTTGTTTGGTTTGTTGGGCATTTATCCTGTTCCTTTACCTGCTGGGTGTTTCTCTGCCTCTTCATCTTGTTTATATTGCTGTGTTTAGGCTGGCCTTTCCATATTCTGGCAGTTTGTGGAGTTCTCTTTATTGTGGAGTTTCCTCACTGTGGGTAGGGTTGTATGGGTGGCTTGTCCGAGTTTCCTAGTTAGGGAAGCTTGTGTTGGTGTTCTGGTGGGTGGAGCTGGATTTAGTCTCTCTGGAATGCAATGAAGTGTCCAGTAATGAGTTGTGAGATGTCAATGGGTTTGGAGTGACTTTGGGCAGCCTATATATTGAAGCTCAAGGCTATGTTCCTGTGTTGCTGGAGAATTTGCTTGGTATGTCTTGCTCTGGAACTTGTTGGCCCTTAGGTGGTGCTTGGTTTCAGTGTACGTATGGAGGCGTTTGATGAGCTCCTATCGATTAATGTTCCCTGGAGTCAGGAGTTCTCGGGTGTTCTTAGGATTTGGACTTAAGCCTCTTGCATCTGGTTTTCAGTCTTATTCTTACAGTAGCCTCCAGAATTCTCCATCTCCTTTTGAAAACAATAGGCTGCTTTTCTGGGTGCCTGATGTCCTCTGCCATCATTCAGAAGTTGTTTTGTGGAATTTACTCAGCGTTCAAATGTTCTTTTGATGAATTGTGGGGGAGAAAGTGGTCTCCCTGTCCTATTCCTCTGCTATCTTAGGACTGCCTCCCCATCTTCTTATTTTTAACTCTATTATCCTAAAATAAAATAACTTTAAAATTTCCCAATGAATGTGTAACTGGATAAAGATACTATTTGTTTTGGACTTCTCAGGTGGCTCTAGTGGTAAAGAACCTATCAGCCAATGCAGCAGACACAAAGGATGCAAATTTGATTTGTGGTTCAGGAAGATCCACTGGGGAAGGGCATGGCATCCCACTCCAGTATTCTTGCTAGGAGAATCCCATGGACAGAGAAGCCTGGTGGGCTACCATCCATAGAATCACAAAGAGTTGGATACAACTAAAGCAACTTAGCATTTGCAACTTAGCACCCTTTATTTCATCTTTGTGGCTAGGCTGATCTTAGGAAGAAGATTGGGACCTCTGCTTCTGGCCATAATGAAATAATTTAAATGGATCCTCTTCCTGCCTTGAACAACTGGAGAGCAGACCAAAAATTATAAGAAAACTATTTATACACATAGGACAAAGGAGATATGGGACTCATTGATCCTTGAGAAAAGAGAAGCAGGATGATCCCTGTGAGCAACTTGAATTCACTTCGTGAATGATTGTGTAAATGGAGCACATCAGTCTCTCTGAGTTGAGAAGACAAAGAAGGATATTTGTGGAGGCTGAAGCCATTTAACCCTGCAGTATGGAGAACTGTAGGGGAGGGAGACATACAGAGAAAAAGTGCTAGAATTCTGCTGTGGCATCACTTTGCATTTGTTGCAGAATATTAATCCAGTATTGGTAGATTAATATACCCTGAAGCCAAGCAAAGAATGACCAGGAGTTGTAGATGAAACAATTAATGGAGTGTGAACAGGGTTAGAATCTCTGTGCTTGCTGGCTAAGTGGCTTCAATAGAGAAGCGACTCTTTGCAACCCTTGAACTGCAGCCCACCAGGCTCCTTTGTGAGTGGGATTCTCTAGGCAAGAATAGTGGAGTGGGTTGCCATACCCTCCTCCAGGGGACCTTCCTGACCCAGGGATCGAACCTGTGGTACTTATGTCTCCTGCATTGGGAGGTGTGTTCTTTACCACTACCGCTGCCTGGGAAGCCCTGTACATCCTAAATAATCAGAATAATTTAAGAATAATTCTTAAGTTATTCTTAAATTCTTGACGTAAAAATCCCATTTACAGCTTGTTTCCAGCATATATGAAGAACACATACAAAATAAGATGGCAAAGAACTCAGTAAAAAAAAAAAAAAAGAAAATTGCAAAGAATTTGGATACTTCACTAAAGAAGATGGTCAATACTCTTGAAAAAATGTTCAGCATCATTAACATTGGGGATATGTAACTTAAAACCACAAAGACATACTGCTACTCAGCCACTAGGGTTATAATTTTTTTTTAATGCTGATAGTATCAAATGCTCATGAGAATATGAACCCATGTTGATGTAAAAAATAAAGTGATTCAACCCTTTGGTAAAAGCTAAGGCAGTTTCTTGTAAAATTAAACTTCTAGTTGCCATATGACCCAGAAATATAGAATCCAGTTATTTATACAAGAAAAATAAAATCATATGTTCACACAAAGACTCACATAAATATTCATAGCAACTTCATAATAGCTTTAACTGGAAATGGTTCAAATATTCATCAGTAGGTAAACTGATAAACAAATTGCTGTATATTCTTACAGTGAAATACTTTTCATGAATAAAAGTTACAAATTATTGCTATAGGGAACTATGAATGCAGCACAAAATTATGATGAGTGAAAGAAACCAGACAGAAGAGAGCATATGGCATGTGATCTCACTTACAGAGAATTATAGAAAAGGTAAGTCAAACCTGACCAACGGAAATTGGCAAATCAGTAGCTGTGCCAGGAATGGAGTAGGTAATTACCTGCAAAAGTAGAGGAAGAAATTATGGCTCTTTCCTTTTGGAATGAAGACCATGTTGATGGAATGAATGTTGGAGTGAATCTTATTGTTGATGATAGTTACATGCATGCATTTATATATCAAAACCTAGCTAACCAGATGCATAAATAAATGCACACATTCTATTTTAATTATTTAAAATTATACTGCAATAAACTTCATTTAAAGTTTAATAAAACCTAGTTAAATTCAGGCCAAAATTTTTCTTTCCTCACTTAAATCATTTTTGCCTCTGTAAGAAAAAGAAATGATTTGTCTTTGGTAGTCCCATATTTTCATTAATTTTTGTTCTAAACTGGGATGGTGATTCTTGGACTATTGTGAGTGGCATGGGGTATTTCACTCTTGAGAAAAAGTTCTGCTCTGCAAACACATATTAATACTGATCATCTTATCATGCCCTCAAGTGTGATTTTAGGATGAAGAAGAGTAGGAGACACTGTCGCCTCTTAGATGTGTAGTTTCTGAATCACTTGTTCGTTAATTCTGTCTTGCTCATGAAAGAGAGTATACAGAGTAAGAAAGAGCCAGTGACAACTGGATTGTGCTACATAAAGGCCTAGACTACACCAGCTGAGTCTTTCAGATCTTTACAAATAATAGCAATCACATTAGGTGTCCTAAATCAATATAGTTTTGTTGATTATGTCAGGAATTGGACAGTGTTTTGAGTCAGAGGCACCCTGGTTTGCCAGATGAATGTAATTGAGAGATTGATTCTACCTGAAACGTTAATGGAAAGAATGAAATGCCTCATACTAAGTGATTAAGCTACAGTTAGATTCTTGTGGAAGTTTATTACCAATTTTAGATCAGTGTGTGGGTGCTGCAAGGCATGGCAAGCCAAGCCAAGCAACAGGATTGTTATATTTCTCTACAGACCAAATCATCAGCCAATGTCAGCCTGAATTTCTAAGATGGGGACCTTCCATATTGTCTCCTACTTCCTTCCTCAATGCTATAGAAGTCTAAGCACTATCAGAAACAGGTATCTCTTGGAAAATGTCTTTTTATGCTCTAGAGAAGTCCCACAATGACAATGATCCATCACCATTGTTTCAATCCCTGACATTCTGAGTACCTTGTTGGTAATATATGTGAAAATATCACAGTATTATTAAGTTCCAGAAATCAAGAAAATGGTAGCATATTCCAAATTTATAAGAGCCTTCTATAATACTAAGGATGGAAGTTTGTCTGCAAATCATCCCCAACTTTACTCCAGAAAGATTGTCACTTTAATATGAGAACACCTCTGTGTGAAAGAAAACAGAAGCCTGGAGCTCTTTCCTAATGCCTTACCTTAATACAGGGCAGTTGACCCAAAACTGGCCCTTCATTATGCTTTGGAGATGTTTGCTTGAAGTTGTTCACTAGTCTGATGCTATATGAAAACATAACTCAGTTTTTCCTGTGATAGCTAATAAGTATATTTTTCTGAGTGCCTGCTATAAGATGATATATCTTCAGCAGAGTCTGTAAAAATTGGTCAGCTGGATATCTTCATAAAGAGATCCGGGGCCGTACTGTCTATTTTAGAAATCTGTGTGTGACCCATTTCAACATCAACCCACTTTCAACACCCAGCTTCAACAGCAGGCAGGCTGATGCTGCATGTGAGTCTTCGTTCAGTTCAACCTACCCAGGACCGCAATCCACCCAACCTCCATATACCAGATTTAGTAGCTTTCTCAAGGTGAAACGGCTAATCACAGCTTTTTCCATATGGTAGGAAGTGTGCTAAATGATTCCCATCCATTTTCTCACTTAATTCTCTGAAAGTATAATGCTGTTACTGTTGGCATTGCAATTTTAGAGCTGAAGACACAGGCATCAAATTGTAGTATAAACTGGCAGAGGGCATGTAGCTAGCAAGGGGCAAGGCCCAAATTTGATGCTTTTTCTGAATCTAGAGAATGTGCTGGAAACTCTAACATGTTCTCTACTATCACCCCTGTTAGTGGCAGAGACAGAACTACAACCAAACATGATCATAAACGTATTCCTCAAGTGGTCTGTTACTGGGTAAGTCATGAAATATCTCATCATAATCTTGACTGTCTGTGCTACCTCAGGGGGAAGTGTATGACATGGATAAACCTAAATGATGAATGATCCAAAAATAATTTAGCCTTGAAATGTCCTTTTATGTGTAACATTGAGCACTAGTGCACATTAAGCTTCAACCAAATGAGTCTGCAAATAATTTTTCCTGGCAGAAATGAGTTTTTACAGAGGTTTTTACAGAGGTCAGCAAAGTTTTTTTAGTAAAGGGCCAGAGCGCAAATATTTTAGACTTTGTGAACCATATGGTCTCTTTTGCAACTACTCAGCTCTGCCTCTGTAGGTCTAGTAACCATAGATATAAGCAGCCATAGGCAATATATAAATAATACGCATCTCTATTTTCTAAGAAAACTTTATTTATGAACACAAACATTTGAATATAACAACATTTTTAAACGTCAATGACTATAATTATTTTACTTTTTCTTTTTTCAACCATTGGAAAATATAAAGATCATTCTTACTTCACAAGCACTACAGAAACAGATGGCAGACTGGATTTGACCCAGGAGCAATAACTGGCAGACCCTGCCCTACAGAGTCATGAATTATCGACTATCTGCCATCAATCTCATCACAGATTCATGCATGGAGTTGGTCAAAACTGATTTCTCCTTTTTTCCTTCAGCTTCTTTTTTATCCTCTGGATTCACTCCACCTTTTCTTCTTCCTTTTACCCAGAATGCATGTATCAGGTTGAATGAAAAGTTAATTTGGGTTTCTCTGTAATATTTTACAGAACAACCCAATATGATTTCTGGTTCCCACTTTTCAGGGAAGATAACTCTAATGATTAGCAGGTCTAACTATTTTGAGGAAGTTGGCTGATAAAGAAAGGAGAAAAATCTGTAAAGATGTTAATTGTATGATCAGTGAGTTGATAAATAGAATATGGTAATTTGGACAAGAAGCATAACTCCAAACAATCTGACTAGTTTCCTTGCTGATTTAGTGGAATATAGTTACAACCAAGTCCCTATAGTCAAAGCTATGGATTTTCCAGTAATCATGTATGGATGTGAGAGTTGGACCATAAAGAAGACTGAGCACTGAAGAATTGATGCTTTTGAAATGTGGTGTTGGAGAAGACTCTTGAGAGTCCCTTGGACTGCAAGGAGATCAAGCCAGTAAATCCTAAAGAAAATCAACCACGTACATTCACTAGAAGGACTGGTGCTGAAACTGAAACTCAAATACTTTATCCATCTGATACAAAGAGCCAACTCACTAGGGAAGACCCTGCTGCTGGGAAGGATTGAAGGCAAGAGGAGAAGGGTACAACAGAGGATGAGATGGTTGGATGGCATCACTGACTTTCAATGGACATGAGTTTGAGCAAGCTCCAGTAGACTGTGAAGGACAGGGAAGTCTGGGGTGCTGCAGTCTGTGAGGTCACAAAGAGTCAAACATGACTGAGAGACTGAACAACAACAGCAGCAATGGGTATAATGGGGGTAGAGATCACTCAATTGAATGTGTTCTAAATACCTCCCAGGAACCAAAATCTAGGCTAGACCCTGTAGGTATAGGATTGAGCAAAATTCAACATGCTGTATGATCTGTTGGACTAGCAAAAATTAATCAAATGCATTATTATGTAAATTATCATGTAAATTCAGTTGTATAAAGTGCCACTAAGGTAAAATGTATGAAGAGAAGGTAAATGGTGCTGTAAAAAACATATGACAGGGATATCCAACCTCTTTTGAGTACTCATGGAAGTCTTTCTTGTGGAAATGACATTTGACTGAGATCTGAAGGATGCAGAGAAATCAGGTACTAAAGGAGGAGGCAAGAAATCATGTCAGCAGGACAAACCAGTGTGGGCAAGTCATGTCTGAGGACCAGTCGAGGTTAAATGTAAAAACCAAGAGGGAAAGCAAAGAGAGATTAGGTAAAACAGCTTTGTAGGGACCAAATCATGCAGGGATTTGTAGGCTTTATTAAGGAACATGCATTTGGGGGAAATCATAAGTATGTTTGAATGGTGGGATAAATTGTATAAGAGTATGATGTTTAATTTTATATATCAACTTGGCAGAGTCAAGGGATGCCCAGACATTAGGTCAAACATCATTCTGGAGGTGACTCTGAGGAAGTTTTAGTGAGATTAACATTTACATCAGTAGACTGAGTAAAGCAGATTCCCTCTGTTATGTGGGTGGCCCTCCACCAATCAGTTGAAGAGCTGAGTAAAACAAAAGACCTGAGTAGGAGGAAACTTCACTTACCTGAAAGACTGAGCTGAAATTTTGATCTCCTCCTGCCCTGGGATTGGAATTTATATCATTGCTGCTCCTGGTTCTCAGGCCTTGGGATGTGGACTAGAACTACTTGACTAGTCTCCTAGGTCTCCCATTTGCCAACAAGACCTGAGACTGATCAACCTCCATAATCCATAGGCATTACCTATAAGATCTCTTTATATATATTAGGTTGGTCAAAAAGTTCATTTGGGTTTTTCCATAACATCTTGAAGAAAAACCCTGAATGAACTTTTTTGGCCAACCAAATATATTAAATTAAAATAGAAAATGGAGATTATGTATATCATATACATACATTAATATATGCAATAAAATATAGAGAGATTTCATAAGTATAATGCATATACTATTAAAGGAACAAATATGGGGAATCCGATTAGTAGTTCATTATTGACATCTAGACAAAAGATAATGGTAACTTGGACTTGAACCTTATTCATTGATATGGAAGATAGTAAAAATATTCATTAAATACATAAAAATTAAAATATGAACATAAATAATTGATGTGTTGGATGGAGCAGACATTGAGTTAAAGAAAAGGCTGGTGTTGAGGATAATTCCTGGTGTTAAGGTTTACAAGAGCAGATGGATGGTGTATGCTCACTGAGATGGTGAATACAGATAGGGACTGAGTTTCCATGGGAAAAAGTCATTAGATTAGGAGATCATCTTGGACAGGTCGAATTTAAAGTGTCTTTAGGGGAAAAAATGATTGCTTCGGTTTCCAAATATCATCTAGTAGGTAGTTGCCTAGATATGTGCTTGAACCTAATAAGTTCAGGATATAGAAATATAATTGAGCGTCATTGACATATTAGGGGTTAATTGATATGTTTTCATGAGATTACTTACAGAAAGAATATTTAGAAACAACAAAAACTAAAATAGAATGACATGAGACTGAACCTTGAGGAATTCTGATATTTTTATGACCTACAACAAGAAGAAGCACCAGGAAAAAAGATAAAAGAAGTTGTAGCTGGAGTAAATCAGAAAATTACTGAAACCCACGTTTCTAGAAGAGGGAGTAGAAAGCAGCATTGAGGTGCCACTGGGAAGGCAAGTAGGATGAGAACTAAAAGCACAACCTTGTCACCCTGCTTATTTAACTTCTATGCAGAGTACATCATGAGAACCGCTGGACTGGAAGAAGCACAAGCTGGAATCAAGATTGCCGGGAGAAATATCAATAACCTCAGATACGCAGATGACACCACCCTTATGGCAGAAAGTGAAGAGGAACTAAAAAGCCTCTTGATGAAAGTGAAAGAGGAGAGTGGAAAAGTTGGCTTAAAGCTCAACATTCAGAAAACTAAGATCATGCCTCCGGTCCCATCACTTCATGGGAAATCGATGCGGAAACAGTGGAAACAGTGTCAGACTTTATGTTTGGGGGCTCCAAAATCACCGCAGATGGTGACTGCAGCCATGAAATTAAAAGACACTTACTCCTTGGAAGGAAAGTTATGACCAACCTAGATAGCACATTCAAAAGCACAGACATTACTTTGCCAACAAAGGTCTGTCTAGTCAATGCTATGGTTTTTCCTGTGGTCATGTATGGATGTGAGAGTTGGACTGTGAAGAAGGCTGAGCGCCAAAGAATTGATGCTTTTGAACTGTGGTGTTGGAGAAGACTCTTGAGAGTCCCTTGGACTGCAAGGAGATCCAACCAGTCCATTCTGAAGGAGATCAGCCCTGGGATTTCTTTGGAAGGAATGATGCTAAAGCTGAAACTCCAGTACTTTGGCCACCTCATGTGAAGAGTTGACTCACTGGAAAAGACTCAGATGCTGGGAGGGATTGGGGGCAGAAGGAGAAGGGGACGACAGAGGATGAGATGGCTAGATGGCATCACTGACTTGATGGACATGAGTCTGAGTGAACTCCGGGAGTTGGTGATGGACAGGGAGGCCTGGTGTGCTGCGATTCTTGGGGTCACAAAGAGTCAGACACGACTGAGCGACTGAACTGAACTGAACTGATAGGACTCAGTGATGTGGAAGTCTTTGATGACCTTATTTTTTTTTTTTCCTGGATGCATGATGGGTATATACCCAAATGCATGAAATTAATAAAATAAAATATTCTTGAGAATATTATCTGTGAAAAAGAACTAAGAGAGAAGGTAGTGAATAAGAGAATGGAAGCAAGACAGAGTTGTGTTTTTGATGGATTTCAGACAGTGAAACTTGTACATATTTAAATAACAAGTGATATGATGCCACGAGGAGGAAGAGATTGAATATATAAGAGGAAGAGAAAGGCTGATTACAGAGCCTTCATTTTCTTTCTGTAATCCTGAATTTTATTACATGTTTTGTTGTTCAGATGATTATGTGAGTGAACGTTGGTATCAAAAGGAGATAAAGGGAACTTGCTCCATACTTCCAGCTTCTAAGTTGAAAGTGGGGAGATGAGAAATAAGCAGAGCCATAGAAATTTTCTATATGAACCAGGCTGATTTTTAGGTTCCATTGTTCTGTTTGCTCCAAAGTTTTCACCCATCCGGAGCATCTTACACTCTTTGCCTCTTCTTTTTTCCAGAGCCTTGAAAGTGGAAGTGTTAGTCATTCAGTCACGTCTGACTCTGAGACCCTGTTGCCTGCCAGGCTCTTCTGTTCATAGAGTTCTCCAGGCAAGAATACTGGAGCTGGTAGCCATTCCCTTCTCCAGGCATCTTCCCAATGCAAGGATCAAACTTGATCTCCTGCATTGCAGGCAGATTCTTTACCATCTGATCCACCAGGGAAACTCCATTCTTTGCTTCTTTTTTTTTTTTTTTTTCCAGAGCCTTAGAGATTCATAAAACTCCTCAGTGTCTCCCAGAGACTCATCCTATTAAATGTACTATTTGCAAAACATTGGTTATTAATGTATTAATTCAAGCATACATAAACACTCCTTGGGGCTCTTGTGGTTCTTAATTTACCTATATCTGAAATCACATAATCTGTTTTTCCAGGTAAGGAGAACATCTAAATTTATTAAACCCGTAAACCAGGAGTCTTATTTTTCCAGGCCCTCATTGCCATTCAAAAGGCAGGGGACCCCAAGTTACCCCCTGAACAGGTAACCTATAAATCCAAAGACTCCTAAAGATTCCAAATCATTGATAAGGTCAACCATTGGACCAGCCATAATTCGTGGAAGACAATTATTCAATAAAACATAGCTCCTTAGAGGCAAGGATCTTATATAATTTATCTTCAGATCCAGAGGACCGTAGCATAGTAGAGAGGAGAAAAGATGCCAAGAAATGTTTGCTGAATAAATGGTGAATGATGTCTGTTCTCTCAGCTCTGACTTAACACTTTGAAGGAGATATATCCCCCTCCATAAACCTTCCACAACACACTGCACTGAAGCAGCGTTCAATGTCACTCTCCAGATGTCATTGTCAGCACATAATGCATTCTTCCTCTCAGAAGCCTGAGATGTAAAACATTTAAGGTTTCAGAGGCACAAAATAACAAAAGTGTCTTGTCAAGGAATGTCGCATCCCTGAGGATTTGAGCAAGCCAGTGTTTGTGTCTCTAACCTCCTCACCTAGAGTGGGATGCCTAGGGTGTCACTGTCAGTGGTTTCCAACAGGTGTCTACTATCATCTGGACCACTCTTCTTTCCTTGGGAACTGTTCTGCAGGATATTAAGCATCCCTTGACCCTGCCCTCTTATGCTCATAGCACTTACTTCCCTAGTCATTGTGAAAAAACAGAATGTGTCCCTGGGACCAAAGGGAAACTTACTTGTAGAAGAAGGCAGGAGGTGGCTGAAGAAAAGAGAGAGCCAAAATTAAGCCCAAAGGGCTTGGTTTGATTCAGCTAGCCTACTCTGGGAGCAGATCAAGGATGAGAGAAGTGACTAGCCAAAGGGGAAAAAAGAAAGAGATGCAATTTATTTTCTGGAGGAAAAGTACAGGAACAGCAATTTCTGAGCAACACAATGATTTTTCTAGTAACACATGAATGTTCAGGCAATGGGTACTGGGAAGAAGCCACAGAGCTAAGAGCAAGCATCAAAATGTAATAAGTGTGAGATAAGGCAGAAATGACACTCACATCCTCCTCACCCTCATTCCCAAACATCCATTATATAGAAGACAGTTTTTAGAGAAACTGAGGCACAAACTAGTTTCTGACCTGTTTCCTGGTCTCATGACTGGGGTAAGAGTTTGTCATGTGTGTGCTCAGCCACTCCATCATCTCCAGCTCTTTGGGACTCTTTGGACTGTAGCCCACCAGGCTCCTCTGTCCATGGGATTTTTCAGGCAAGAATACTGGAGGGGGTTTCCATGTCCTCTTCCCAGGGATCTTCCCATGCCAGGGATTAAACCCAAGTCTCCTGCAGCTCCTGCGTTGCAGGTGGATTCTTTACCACTAAGTAATCAGGGAAGTCCAAGAAGCTGTCAGTAAATTATCCAAAAGGACCTATCTCAACAGGGTGAGGGAGAATGAAGGGTGACAGAATCATGTTGTTAGGTTTTCATGAAAAGGAGAAGATTTTTGGGAGCACTGTGTGTGTGAATGTGTGTGGACATGTGTATACCTTGCTTGTTCCATCATATAAGCAAAAGAAACTTCTTTATCTGCAAAGAAGAAGGGTGAAGAAGTGTTTTGTGAGATGTGCCCTTGTGATCCCCAACCATGATCAACTCCTAGGAAAGCATGAAAAAGAGCCTGATGGAAGGAAATAGACATAAAACTGAAGCCTGGGTTTTCCTTTGCATCTATCATACATCCATTAGCTTTCAAATGGTTGGGATAAGAAATACTGATTTTTAAAATCAGTTTCTATATTATATCATAGAAAATGTAAAATAAGAATATTGCTTAGAATGTTTCATTATATCTCATAGTAGCCAAGCCAAGAGTTTTACATTTTGAGGAGGTTTCATTTGACCTATTTAATTTTTGAGGTAATTTGTCAACCTTTGATAGATAACAGCTTTTGAATTAGTCAAATACTAATGAATATTTTTCATGTAGAGAAACTGCCCTGCTCCAGCTTCCCCAGTGCACACAGCATGCTCACTGGAGCAGGACACTTGGATGTCAGCTTTGGAGACTTTTTGAAATTCTTTGCAGCCTGAAATGGGAATCAAAAGTGGATTTTGCTCCAAAAGGAAATTAGGTTTACAAAGTACTGCATAATAATTGAAGTGAAACCCCAGGTTGACTGAAGAGGTGAATCATTTTTAATTAGCATAGTGAAAGACTATGTAAAAGATGCTTTAGGAGAGCTAAAGGTTCTTGAAAATATTGTATAGCCTTAAGTAATGTATTCATTTGCTAAGACTGCCATAATGAAGTACCACAGAGTAGGTGGCTTAAGCAACAGACATTTGCTTTTTGCAGTTCTGGAGGCTAGAAGTCCAAGATCAAGGTAACAGCAAGGATGGTTTCCTCTGAGGATCGTCTTTCCCTTTTGGAAAGATGTGTTGCAAGCCTGTCTCCTTGGACACCCTCTTTATGTGGCTGTTCCTCTGAGCATACCTTGCATCTCTGTTGTCTCTCTGTGCATCCAAATGCCCTATGAGGACACCAGTCAGATTGGATTAAGGTACATTCTGATGGCCTTAGTTTAATTATCTCTTTAAAGACTCTATTCCAATATGGCACATTCTGTGATACTGGAGATGAAGGCTAAAATATATGAATTGGAGGCGTGTGCATGGAGCAAGTTCAAACCATAACAAGTAATTTAATGATACTTCCTAGAATTTCTGTTTTTACTTTGCCATATTGCTGCCAAATACAGGGTTCTGAAGCCGGCATGATCATTTTCTCTAAAGTAGTTTATCAACTTTGGTGTTATCAACATGTGGGCTGGATAAGTCTTTGCTTGTCTGGAGTTCTCTGCATTATAGAATGTTTAGAAGCATTCCTGGCCTCTACCTACTAGATGCCAGTAGCAACCCCTCGTCCCCCATACCAATTATGACAACCTAAACTGTATCCAGCGGAGAAGGCAATGGCAACACACTCCAGTCTTCTTTCCTGGAGAATCCCAGGGACGGCGGAGCCTGGTGGGCTGCCGTCTATGGGGTCTCACAGAGTCAGACATGACTAAAGCGACTTAGCAGCAGCAGCAGCAAAGTGTGCCCAGATATTGCCAAATATTCTCTGGAGTGCAGACTCACTCCCAGTTGATAACTGTTGGCCTAAAGTGAAGGAAATGAGAAAAATGGGCAGTAGTAACAAGAGTGTTGAGAATGAATGGAATTTATAATGACTTTTCTTCTGATAAATATCTTTCACCTTTAATGTTAGAGTGGCTGGAGTTTGCATTCTGGTCAAATGCATTCTAGTTGTGTGGTTTTAGGCAAGTTTCTGCAACAACTAAGTCCTTTCTGTGTCTTAGTTTTATTGTCTGTAAAATGGTGGTGATAACAGTACCTGTCTCCCAGGATATCTGTGATAGTAAGTAAAGAACTTCCGTGGTGCCTGGAACATAATAACTACAACGAAAGTCTTTTGTCACAGAAGCGGTAGTGGTGCTATTAGAAGCAATAGTGAAGGGATCTAAAACTGTTACTAGGGTCTCCAATTCTAAAACCTACTGAGCTGAACTTGACCTTGCAAACTCAACAAATATGCTATTTGATAACACTTGAGAATAGGACTTCTAATTGAAAAGTCTATGAATAAATATCATGGTAAATGAACTTCCTACAGTCTGCATGCAACTTTCAAAGAATATGTGAGCTTGTATATTTTTCAGAAGAAAGGACCATAATTTTTAATCTTGTTCACAAAAAGACCTAGATACTACAAAACTGTAAAGAAGTGCTGCTTCACACATATTAATGTATCAAAACACAAAATTCAAACGCTGGTCTTTTGGAGGAAAATTGTGAATATGATAAACCATTAGCTAACCTAGCTATAAAAAAAAATGGAAGTGAAATATAAATACTCAAAATAAGAAATAAAAAGGGATATTAACATGAGCAAAGGAAATTAAAGGATAACTTCTATGACTACATTGTTCATCCTTAAGCTAATAAATAATTATTTATTCTATATTGATATTTTATTGATAATCATAAGGTATATGATGTTTAAGCCAGGATCCCTGACCTATCCTTGCTCTCCTGCTCTGACAGTATGTTGCCTTTGGAAAAGCCAGATAGCCTCTTAGCCTGGGGCCTTTGTCTTGTATCCATCAACATGTCACTAGCTGGAACCCTGTCTCCATTCCTGAGTCCCAGGACAAGGGCCCAAATAGCCTGTCTTTCCTTGAGGACAACTGATCTGGGCCATGAGATCTTAGAACTTATTTATACAAAGCACCTATCTGCTTATCACACATCTGTTGATTATGTGCCTGAAAAGGAGAAAATTTGCTTGTTCCTTCTTATACGTACATAGTGTTGCTGCATCAATTAAGGATGGCATCATGCTTTGTAGAGCTCATTAGAAACATCCTTATTAAAATATTAGAGTCGGGATTAAGCCAATATGCCCTTTATCACCAATAGTATTTAACATAACATTAGAATATTAGCCAACAAAATTAGAGAAAGATGTATGAATTACAAAAATTGAAAAGAAATGAAAAAATAACCACTTTCTACAAATGATGACTGTTGATGTAGAAACTCAAAAAAAAAATCAACTGCAAAACTCTTGCAAATGATAATTCAGTAACTTAATTATTTAAAGTTGATATGTAGACAGTATGCTGCTGCTAAGTCGCTTCAGTCGTGTCCAACTCTGTGTGACCCTATAGATGGCAGCCCACCAGGCTCTCTCATCCCTGGGATTCTCCAGGCAAGAACACTGGAGTGGGTTGCCATTTCCTTCTCCAATGCATGAAAGTGAAAAGTGAAAGTGAAGTCGCTCAGTCGTGTCCGACTCTTCACGTCCCCATGGACTGCAGCCTACCAGGCTCCTCCGACCATGGGATTTTCTAGGCAAGAGTACTGGAGTGGGGTGCCATCACCTTCTCCTGTAGACAGTATACATACAGATATATACAAAACAACCACAAAATATAATAGTTCTGACCCATTTTGCAATAGAAAATAGAAAAATATTTTAAATTAAAAAATACACACACGTAAACATATAAATTATTTGTAGAAGGGCATATTAAAAAACACTGCTTCTGGGATATGAACTATATAAATAGTTCAGGGTATTAAAGGATACTTACTTTACAGTTTATACCACTCTGAAATTTTGAGTTTTATACTATCTGCATATATTGCCTTTTTAAATTACATAACTGAAACATGTTTAAAATCATCATTTATTTTGATTAATGGCACCAATGTTCGAAATATCCTGAATTAAACTTTTCTTGCACGAGCAACAGTAAGTTTAATTGACTCAACCCATACAATGGAATGAGAGCTACATATTTAAATGAGGTTAAAGTCAGCAAAATTATGTACAATAATAAGTGATATTCATTCTATTTCTTAACTAAATATACATTTTCTCCCTGGTGAAGAATTGTGGAAAACTCTCAGTAAAAATATATATTTAGAAATAGCGCCTTCTAGGATGAATTCTTTCAGCCTACACGGTCTAAACGGCTGTCTACTGTCTGTTTCGTTGGGAAGTTGTTTAGTTGTTTCATGATAATTCAGTTCTCTCAATAATTTTATTTATTTTATTGGAGTATAATTGGTTTATAATGTTGTGTTAGTTCCAAGTGTGCAATAAAGTGATTCAGTTATACATGTACATATATTCATTCTTTATCAGAATTTTTATCTATTAAGATTATTACAGAATGTTGAGTAGAGCTCTCTGTGCTATAGAGTTCAGTTCAGGAGAGTCACTCAGTCATGTTAGATTCTTTGTGACCCCAGGACTGCAGCACACCAGGCTTCCCTGTCCATCTCCAGGAGCTTGCTCAAACTCATATCCATTGAGTCGGTGATGCCATCCAACCATCTCATCCTCTGTCATTGCCTTCTCCTTCTACTTTCAGTGTTTCCCAGCATCAGGGTCTTTTCTAGTGAGTCAGTTCTTTGCATCAGATGGCCAACGTATTGGAATAGGTCCTGTTAGTTATCTATTTTATATACAATAGTATGTGTATGTTAATCCCAAGCTCCAAATTTATCTCTCTCCATCCCATTTCTCCTTTGGTAATCATAAATTTGCTTTTGAAATCTATGAGTCTGTTTCGTAAATAAGTCAATCTGTATCATTTTTTAAAATTAGAGTCTGCATATGAATGATATTATATATTTGTCTTTGTCTGACTTCAGTTCATTCACTCAGTCATATTTGACTCTTTGTGACCCCATGGACTACAGCATGCCAGGCTTCCCTGTCCATCATAACTCCTAGAGCTTGCTCAAACTTCTGTCCATCAAGTCGGTGATGCCATCCAACCACCTTGTCTGACCTATTTCACTTCATAAGACAATCTTCAGGTCCATCCGTGTTGCCGAAGATGACATGATTTTGTTCTCTTTTATGGATGAATAATATCCCATTGTGTGTTTTGTGTGTGTGGGTGTATCCATCTATCTATCTATCTATCTATACATTTCTGTCGATAGATATTTAGATTGCTTCCATGTCCTGGTTATTGTAAATAGTGCTGTGATGAAATTCGGGGTGCATGTGTCTTTTCAAATTATGGTTTTCTCTAGATATACGGCCAGGAATGGGGCTGTTGAATCATATGGTAGTCCTAATTTTGGGTTTTTTAAGGAAATTCCATACTGTTCTTTTTAGTGGTCATACTAATTTACATTCCCACCAACAGCCCACCAGAAGTGAAGGAGAGTTCTGTTTCTCCATGTCCCTTCCATCATTTTTTATGTGAAATTTTCATTTTCACTGAGATTGGAAAATGTGGTAGACAGAGTAATGACACTCCAAATAGGTACAGGTCTTAATTCCAAAACTTGTAAATACAGCAGACCATCTGGAAGGAGGCCACAAGTCAAGATGACTCTAGGAGCTGCAATAGGGGGAATTACTTCTCCCTGAGAACTTCCATAAAGGACTGCAGCACTGCCAACACCTTGACTTAAGCCTAATGAGATTCATTTTGAACCTGTAACCTCAAAGAACTGTACAATAATAAAGTGTGTTGTATTAAGGCAATAGTTTGTGATAATCTGTTATAAGACTAACAGGAAACTAATACAGAGGGGTCACAAGAGTAATTGTTTCGAGAATTAAATGAGATTATATATGTAGAGTGCTTAGTAAAATACTAGTAAAGTCCTCTTGCCTGGACAATCCCATGGGCAGAGGAGCCTGGTAGGCTGCAGTCCATGGGGTTGCTAAGAGTCAGACAAGACAGAGCGACTTCAATTTCACTTTTCACTTTAATGCATTGGAGAAGGAAATGGAAACCCACTCCAGTATTCTTTCCTGGAGAATCCCAGGGATGGGGGAGCCTGGTGGGCTGCCGTCTATGGGGTCACACAGAGTCTGACACGACTGAAGTGACTTAGCAGCAGCAGCAGCAGTCCAAATAAACAGTCATTAAATGTAAGCTTTTTTTGTTGACATAATTTTTTAGGCTGTTAATATCAATAAGAAATACATTTTTATATTTTGCTAATATACATCTCACACACCAGTAAAGTAATGCTCAAAATTCTCCAAGCCAGGCTTCAGCAATACATGAACCGTGAACTTCCAGATGTTCAAGCTGGTTTTAGAAAAGGCAGAAGAACCAGATATCAAATTGCTAACATCCACTGGATCATTGAAAAAGCAAGAGAGTTCCAGAAAAACATCTATTTCTGCTTTATTAACTATGCCAAGGCCTTTGACTGTGTGGATCACAATAAACTGTGGAAAATTCTGAAAGAGATGGGAATACCAGACCACCTGACCTGTCTCTTGGGAAACCTACATGCGGGTCAGGAAGAAACAGTTAGAACTGGACATGGAATAACAGACTGGTTCCAAACAGGAAAAGGAGTATGTCAAGGCTATATATTGTCACCCTGCTTATTTAACTTATATGCAAAGTACATCATGAGAAACGCTGGGCTGGAAGAAGCACAAGCTGGAATCAAGATTGCCAGGAGAAATATCAATAACCTCAGATATGCAGATGACACCACCCTTATGGCAGAAAGTGAAGAGGAACTAAAAAGCCTCTTAATGAAAGTGAAAGTGGAGAGTGAAAAAGTTGGCTTAAAGCTCAACATTCAGAAAACGAAGATCGTGGAATCTGGCCCCGTCACTTGATGGGAAATAGATGGGGAAACAGTGTCAGACTTAATTTTTGGTGGGCTCCAAAATCACTGCAGATGGTGACTGCAGCCATGAAATTAAAAGATGCTTACTCCTTGGAAAGAAAGTTATGACCAACCTAGATAGCATATTCAAAAGCAGAGACATTACTTTGGCAACAAAGGTCCATCTAGTCAAGGCTATTGTTTTTCCATTGGTCATGTATGATTGTGAGAGTTGGACTGTGAAGAAAGCTGAGCACTGAAGAATTGATGCTCTTGAACTGTGGTGTTGGAGAAGACTCTTGAGATTCCCTTGGACTGCAAGGAGATTCAACCAGTCCTTTCTAAAGGAGATCAGTCCTGGGTGTTCATTGGAAGGACTGATGCTAAAGCTGAAACTCAATACTTTGGCCACCTCATGCAAAGAGTTGACTCATTGGAAAAGACTCTGATGCTGGGAGGGATTGGGGGCAGGAGGAGAAGGGGACAACAGAGAATCAGATGGCTGGATGGCATCACTGACTCGATGAACACAAGTTTGAGTGATGGACAGTGATGGATGGGAGCTGGTGACGGACAGGGAGGCCTGGCGAGCTGCGATTCATGGGGTCACAAAGAGTTGGACGTGACTGAGCGACTGAACTGAACTGAACTGAATACTGTAGCAGGAAACAAATTGCTTGTTCTTGAGAGCTTTCCCATCAAGAATTTACTAGGAGCAAGTATACTTATATTATTTTGATGTTTTTGTTAATGTTTCCAAATAGTGTGCTTTGAAATCAGAATCACTTCTTACTCATTTTCATGTAATTCTCATGATGCTCTTCATCACATGTTAGTGATCAGAAATGATACTTCCAATCTCTGCCTGCAAGACCTGAGTAGGATCTTTCTGTAAGTTGAAGGGAATTTTGCCCTGACTCATGGATTCTTCAAGAATGAACTGCTGTTGTGTTTGACTCAGTGTAGACAGCTTATGTGATGTGGTTTATTTGAATGCTATTGCATGCAGCTTACAATAAAAAAGCTTAATACAAATCTTTATCCGTTTAGTGTAAAAAAAAGAAGTACATATGATTTGCTACCTGAAGCTGTCCCTAATGTACTTTTATTTGTGTACTGTGTTCTGTGCTTAGTTGCTCAGTTGTGCCCAACTCTTTGAGTCCTCATGGACTGTAACCAGGCTCCTCTGTCCACCAGGATTCTTTGGGCAATAATACTGGAGTGGATTGTCATGCCCTCCTTCAGGGGACCTTCCCAACCCCAGGATAGAATCCAGGTCTCCTGCATTGCAGGCGGATTCTTTAAGGTCTAAGCCATCAAGGAAACCCAATGTACCTTTTCCTATGTGGAAAACTACAATCAAACAGTGTTTTAGGATTTGTGAGTTCTTGTCAAAAAATCTAATAAGCCATAGTTGACCTAAAGACCTTGACTCCCTCCATCTTTCACAAATTGTAGATTCAGATAAGCACTGCAGAATAGAAAATGTGATGCTGGGAAAGATTGAAGGCAGGAGGAGAAAGGGACAACAGAGGATGAGATGGTTGGATGGCATCACTGACTCAATGGACATGAGTTTGAACGAGCTCTGGAGTTGTTGATGGACAGGGAAGCCTGGCATGCTGCAGTCCATGCGGTTGCAAAGAGTCGGACATGACTGAGCAACTGAACTGAAGAATCACTTTGCATCCCCTTTCTGATGCTGATATGGTCTAATGTGGTATGATATCTGCACCCTGGAGCCTCACTGCTGACATGCAGGAGCATGTGAGGGAGGGAACAGGCTACTCTGTACTCACACATTGTAACACTTCATAATTATGATGGTTTTTGTATGAGATCATTACAAAGAGACACAGGTTAAAAACGAATGGTGTTCACTCAAAGGTATAACCATGTAGCACTACTCAGTGGGCAAGCAACCATCAGAGAGTGGAACAGAAAATTGCAGATCCAGGTATTAGAACGTTCCAATACTGGATAAACAAGTTACTGCACTTTCTCTTTACTCTAAGAATTCTAACCATCAGTAGTAAAGATCATTAGGTGCCTGTGGTGGTAAATGATGGATTTCTTAGCTTCCATGGAGCCCTTGATTTGCCCAGTCTGTTAGTCTGCCCATCTACTTGCTAGTCATTCTTTCTCTTAGAAGCGCTAGTTTATATCTCTAATCATCACTTAACTTATCCTAGAGAAAACTGATGGAATGAAGAGCCACTGGTAGCTTTTGACAAAGGCACTTGCTTTAGATACTTAGGAAACTAAGCCTTAATTAGAAGATTCTAATGAATGTGAAGTATAAAAATTATTTCAAGATATCATACTTGCCATGTCTTGCATCCCTTTAGAAATGAGAACGAATACTGTTCAGACGCAAAGTCTTATTTCTTAGGACTTTAACTCTACTAGATGCTTTCTATTTAAAAAGTCTCAATGATGCCTCAAAGGTGTCTTTCAAAACTACTTAGTATAGTAGCTATTCTGAGGTGATTTCAAAGCTAGAGAGATACATTATCATGGATGCCGGATCTTGACTGGTTTGAATTTCATCCTCCTGCTGCTTATCCCCTCTTTGTGAAGTGATAATGCTCCTTTATGACTTTAGTTTCTTTCTGCTTTACCAAAATGTGTAGTCAGGAATAAAATATGGCAACTCTAGCTGGGAATAACAAGGACAGGTGGAATTCTAAAATACAAGATCATATATTCCTAGGTAGGACAAGCTTTCTTTATTCCAGTAGAAATTCTATCTTTAGCTAGCATGAAAGCTAATAAAACTGTAGCTTGTAATGAAGAGCCGAAAATCTTATTTGATTTTGTAGTCAATGGATTTTCTAAAAGAGTGATAATTAGATCATTCTAAACTGTGATTAGATAACACAACCCACATTACTTTACCAACAAAGTCTCTTTGAAAAAATCTGCATTAGGGGATACACTAAAAATTCAGATTTTTAAAAAATTTTTATTTTATTTTTAAACTTTACATAATTGTATTAGTTTTGCCAAATATCAAATGAATCCACCACAGGTATACATGTGTTCCCCATCCTTAACCCTCCTCCCTCCTCCCTCCCCATACCCTCCCTCTGGGTCATCCCAGTGCACTAGCCCCAAGCATCCAGTATCGTGCATCGAACCTGAACTGGCAACTCGTTTCTTACATGATATTTTACATGTTTCAATGTCATTCTCCCAAATCTTCCCACCCTCTCCCTCTCCCACAGAGTCCATAAGACTGTTCTATACATCAGTGTCTCTTTTGCTGTCTCGTACACCAGGTTATTGTTACCATCTTTCTAAATTCCATATATATGCGTTAGTATACTGTATTGATGTTTTTCCTTCTGGCTTACTTCACTCTGTATAATAGGCTCCAGTTTCATCCACCTCATTAGAACTGATTCAAACGTATTCTTTTTAATGGCGGAGTAATACTCCATTGTGTATATGTACCACTGCTTTCTTATCCATTCATCTGCTGATGGACATCTAGGTTGCTTCCATGTCCTGGCTATTATAAACAGTGCTGTGATGAACATTGGGGTACACGTGTCTCTTTCCCTTCTGGTTTCCTCAGTGTGTATGCCCAGCAGTGGGATTGCTGGATCATAAGGCAGTTCTATTTCCAGTTTTTTAAGGAATCTCCACACTGTTCTCCATAGTGGCTGTACTGGTTTGCATTCCCACCAACAGTGTAAGAGGGTTCCCTTTTCTCCACACCCTCTCCAGCATTTATTATTTGTAGACTTTTGGATCGCAGCCATTCTGACTGGTGTGAAATGGTACCTCATAGTGGTTTTGATTTGCATTTCTCTGATAATGAGTGATGTTGAGCCTCTTTTCATGTGTTTGTTAGCCATCTGTATGTCTTCTTTGGAGAAATGTCTATTTAGTTCTTTGGCGCATTTTTTGATTGGGTCATTTATTTTTCTGGAATTGAGCTGTAGGAGTTGCTTGTATATTTTTGAGATTAGTTGTTTGTCAGTTGCTTCATTTGCTATTATTTTCTCCCATTGTGAAGGCTGTCTTTTCACCTTGCTAATAGTTTCCTTTGATGTGCAGAAGCTTTTAAGTTTAATTAGGTCCCATTTGTTTATTTTTGCTTTTATTTCCAGTATTCTGGGAGGTGGGTCATAGAGGATCCTGCTGTGATGTATGTCAGAGAGTGTTTTGCCTATGTTCTCCTCTAGGAGTTTTATAGTTTCTGGTCTTACGTTTAGATCTTTAATCCATTTTGAGTTTATTTTTGTGTATGGTGTTAGAAAGTGGTCTAGTTTCATTCTTTTACAAGTGGTTGACCAGATTTCCCAGCACCACTTGTTAAAGAGATTGTCTTTAATCCATTGTATATTCTTGCCTCCTTTGTCAAAGATAAGGTGTCCATATGTGCGTGGATTTATCTCTGGGCTTTCTATTTTATTCCATTGATCTATATTTCTGTCTTTGTGCCAGTACCATACTGTCTTGATAACTGTGGCTTTGTAGTAGAGCCTGAAGTCAAGTAGGTTGATTCCTCCAGTTCCATTCTTCTTTCTCAAGATCGCTTTGGTTATTCGAGGTTTTTTGTATTTCCATACAAATTGTGAAATTATTTGTTCTAGCTCTGTGAAGAATACTGTTGGTAGCTTGATAGGGATTGCATTGAATCTATAAATTGCTTTGGGTAGTATACTCATTTTCACTATATTGATTCTTCCAATCCATGAACATGGTATATTTCTCCATCTATTAGTGTCCTCTTTGATTTCTTTCACCAGTGTTTTATAGTTTTCTATATATAGGTCTTTAGTTTCTTTAGGAAGATATATTCCTAAGTATTTTATTCTTTCCATTGCAATGGTGAATGGAATTGTTTCCTTAATTTCTCTTTCTGTTTTCTCATTATTAGTGTATAGGAATGCAAGGGATTTCTGTGTGTTGATTTTATATCCTGCAACTTTACTATAGTCATTGATTATTTCTAGTAATTTTCTGGTGGAGTCTTTAGGGTTTTCTATGTAGAGGATCATGTCATCTGCAAATAGTGAGAGTTTTACTTCTTCTTTTCCAATTTGGATTCCTTTTATTTCTTTTTCTGCTCTGATTGCTGTGGACAAAACTTCCAAAACTACGTTGAATAGTAATGGTGAAAGTGGGCACCCTTGTCTTGTTCCTGACTTTAGAGGAGATGCTTTCAATTTTTCACCATTGAGGATAATGTTTGTTGTGGGTTTGTCATATATAGCTTTTATTATGTTGAGGTATGTTCCTTATATTTCTGCTTTCTGGAGAGTTTTTATCATAAAAGGATGTTGAATTTTGTCAAAGGCTTTCTCTGCATCTATTGAGATAATCATATGGTTTTTATTTTTCAATTTGTTAATGTGGTGTATTACACTGATTGATTTGTGGATATTGAAGAATCCTTGCATCCCTGGGATAAAGCCCACTTGGTCATGGTGTATGATCTTTTTAATGTGTTGTTGGATTCTGATTGCTAGAATTTTGTTAAGGATTTTTGCATCTAAGTTCATCAGTGATATTGGCCTGTAGTTTTCTTTTTTTGTGGGATCTTTGTCAGGTTTTGGTATTAGGGTGATGGTGGCCTCATAGAATGAGTTTGGAAGTTTACCTTCCTCTGCAGTTTTTTGGAAGAGTTTGAGCAGGATATAATTTTAAGGCATAGAATAATAGTATTGCTAAGTTTAGGGGGTCATATTTACTCTGTGCCAAGTATAAAATCTTAGATTAATGTGGACTCCTGTAAGAGGGTGACTGCTGGTTTTGCATAAATAGAAAAGTTAGTGAGGTATGTGTCTACTCCACTATCCTAAATGGGCCATGAGAAAATAGCACAGAATGTAGGACTCGGATCCAGTTACAATTTAAGATACCTGCACCGTCTTCAAAGGAAGCACGTAAATTGCTGAAATTCAGTCATCCAGGGGATTGCTAGGGTAACATTGCAGAATCTAGAAGGACTTGAATCCTGGTATGTTAAAAAATAAATAAATAAATAACTGGAATGATGATGTGTGTATTGGAGGGGTGGGAAATGCACATATATTTCTGTATATTCATTCAGTTGGGGTGACAAAGAATTGATTATGTTATTTTGACACGTCAATGCTCAGTTTTCTAAATGTATTAATATATACTCTTGGCTCCTCTCTCTTCCTCTAACTGCTTAGGACAAAATGTGTTATGTTGTTTTATCCCTCTTAAGATTGTATGAACAACCTATCAGAGTTCTTTGCTATGACTTAATTTTATTAGCCAGAAAAGTCAGCAGAAAAATCCATTTCATGGCTGTTTCAGTTCAGTTCACATGCTTAGTCACATCTGACTCTTTCCAACCCCATGAACTACAGCACACCAGGCTTCCCTGTCAATGGTAAAGCTTGCTCAAATTCATGTCCATTGAGTCAGTGATGCCATCCAACCATCTGATCCTCTGTCATACCCTTCTTCTCCTGCCTTCAATCTTTCCCAGCAGCAGGGTCTTTTCCAATGAGTCAGTTCTTCACATCAGGTGATCAAAGTATTAGAGTTTCAGCTTCAGCATCAGTCCTTCCAATGAATATTCAGGACTGATTTCCTTTAGGATTGTCTGGTTGGATCTCATTACAGTCCAAGAGACTGTCAACAGTCTTCTCCAACACCACCGTTCAAAAGCATCAATTCTTTGGTGCTCAGCTTTCTTTATGGTCTAATTCTCATATCTGTACATGACTACTGGAAAAACCATACTTTGAGTAGACGGACCTTTGTAGGCAAAGTAAAGTAATGTCTTGCTTTTTAATATGTTCTCTAGGTTGGTTATAACTTTTCTTCCAAGGAGCAAATGTCTTTTAATTTAATGGCTACAGTCACAATCTGCAGTGATTTTGGAGCTCAAGAGAAAAAGTCTGTCACTGTTTCCATTGTTTCTTCATCTATTTGCCATGAAGTGATGGCAACAGAATTCCAGAAAAACATCTTCTTCCGCTTTATTGACTATGCCAAAGCCTTTGACTGTGTGGATCACAACAAATTGTGGAAAATTCTTCACGAGACGGAAATACCAGAGCATCTTACCTGCCTCTTAAAAAATCTGTATACAGGTCAAGAAGTAACAGTTAGAACCAGACATAGAAAAACAGACTGGTTACCAATTGGGAAAGGAGTACCTCAAGGCTTCTATTGTCACCCTGCTTATTGAACTTATAACAGAGTACATCATGAGAAATGCTGGGCTGGATGAAGCACAAGCTGGAATCAAGATTGCCAGGAGAAATATCAATAACCTGAGATATGCAGATGACACCACCCTTATGGCAGAAAGCTAAGCGGCGGTGCCCAATATGCTACTGGAGATCAGTGAAGCAATGACTGTATGAACTCTTCTGTAATAAAACTTCTCTAATACAGTTGAGTGTAGGGGCCAGTTTTTTATTGTTCATTTCTGCAAAATCTCTTTTGCAGGTGAATTTACCAACCCTGGAATCTGACAGTAAAGTGTATTTCTTTCCTTAAAGGTGAATGTGTATGTTTGCTGATTCTCTTGTGGCTCAGGATTGGGAAAAACAAAAAAGAAGAAGAAAAAATGCTTTGACCTCTTAATCTCTGAAAAATCTTGACACATATCTTTAAGACATATTCTAGGAATGAAGTTAGTCAATGTCTTTTAGCATTCTCTAGTATATTGTCACTGTGAAAAGTCACAGAATTTTTTGGCTCACAGGGGACTTTAAGAATGATAGAATCACAAATCCTTCAGATTCTAAGATTGAATTAGACATTTCTTTAATTTTACCCATCTCCCTATATTTTTTAAGAAGTTTTTCTTTTGGCTGATATGATTAATTCTCTGATTTATTTTCTATTTATATTTTATTCTTATAAATGATTAAGTTTCCCTAAAATTGCAATAAATTGATTCTAATAATATTTTCAGAAATATGGCAAGTATGGCAATGTATGGACCTCTTCTTAGTACCTAAAGTGATAAAACTACATGGGACAATATCCTTCTAATCTAATCCAACTTATGTTGACATATTTCCTTCAGAGTTCGTTAAGGATTCCAAATCCTAATGTAATTCTGGATTATTTCTTCTAATAAACCACAAAAAGATTAGGTTTTACCACTAGCTGAATGAATTTGGATACATTTTAGGGGTTTAGAGTCACAAGATTGATGCTAATGGACATTTGAAGGAGGTGGATATTAATTTCTTAATATCTAAGTATCTTAAGGTCAGATTTCTTTTTTAAAAATGTTTACCTTGTTAATGTGAAAGGGCAAGGCCCAGTGTTAGAGTTGAGTGTGGCGTAAAGTGTTTGGGCTTTATATTCTATACCTAAGATATAGAATTCTGATCTTCAGTTATTTGCCTCATAAGTGACAAGATATTATATGATTCAGGAACTTCTTAATAAGAAAAGACCAAATATCTCTTTGGGAAGACATGTAAGCTGAGTGGATTTAATCAGCTCCATATCCTGGATCTAAAATCATCTTTAACATAGAAAGTTGGACAGATTTACAATCTATATTCTTTTATAGTTCTGAGAATGCTGTAAAGTTAAATGGCAGACACTCCATACTAATATTATCTATACCCACAACTGGTTTTAGAAGCACACAGATCAAGGTTTAAATTTTTGTGCTAACAGTTAATAGCTATGAAACTTTGGGTAAGGTAGATGGTACTTCAAGAATTCCCACCTTTAAAATGGTAACCAAAGTATTTAGCCCATAGTGATTGGTCAGAGAGTTAAATGGGAGTAAGAATGCTTTAATCTAATAACTGGTCAACAAATGCATAAACTAATCCATAAACAGTGGTAGTAAAGCCAGACAGGGTAGTAGGTACTTTGTATTCAAAACAACCATGGGAGTTTGGTACCTTAAATGTCCGTTTAAAATTTTCATATTATTAACTTCAAAGAGATTAAGTAACCTGCTAGTATTTGAAGCCTCAAAATCATCATGGTGAAAATGATGGCGATGGTAAAGATAACGGTGCTGGCTCTGGTGATGAAGGTGGTGGAAGGACAGAAAGTAGACCAATTTCTCCATGAGATGTCATCTCCTTCTCCTAGCATCCCTTCTAGGGCTTTGTGTGGTCTCCTAGGTGTCCGGTATCAGCACATGAGAGGGGCAAACTCATTAATGCCTGGTTGAGTTGCTGTTAGTGTTGCTTTAAGTTGTGGGAGACTGGAACTGAATCAAAAAAACAAAGAATAGAAAAATGAGCTAGAGATACCATCATTCAGAAAGAAAACCAGAACTTCAACCACTGAGATTCTTGAGGCTTGCATGTTAGAGGCAAGCATTGACCCTTTGGGAGGATTTCCATCCAACTGTCAATTGCCCCCTTTCAATAAGATATTAATACAATTTGAGTTAGCTGAAATATTCTTTTTTGCCAGCAAAAGGTAAGTGCCATATATTTCTTTTGAAATTGGTTGTATAAGTACTTGGCTGTTATAAGAAATTGGTTGTTCAGTACTTTTTATATTAGAGTCCTTTATTCAGACTTTAGATGTAAAGAAATTTTTTTTAATTTAATGGAAGAAACCAAATTATAGGAACTTTTGCTGAAGGTAAGTATTAAATGTTTTGTACTGTATTTTATTATTTTGCTTTGCATAGAAATGAAATGTTCCTAGGATAGACAATTGATTCCTTGATTTTTAGAACTTCTTCACAAAAGGTCAACACAAAAAAATTAATGATGTTTTGGTACTGAATTACAGTTGTCGAAAGGAAGATCCATTCAGGAAGTAATGAGGCTCCTTTCATTCAATTAAAACAAACAAACAAAAAATTCTGTTTATTTTGGTGAATCATGGCCCATTAATGAGATATCATTTTCCAACACTGTAATTGTTCATAACACACTTGGATTTTGGCTTCCAAAATCCAATGCTGTTCTGTCAGCAGCACATTATAGTGGAAAATATTTTTTTGTTGTTTGTTTTCAATTTTACCCAATATAGATTTCATATGTGAAGTGAATGAAAGAGACATGCTTAGTAAGTAAAAAGATGAAGAAAGAATGTGATAAGGGGGATTAAAATAAATATTTGTTGTTGTTCAGTCAGTAAGCTGTGTCCGACTCTTTGCCACCCCATGACCTGCAGCACGCCAGGTTTCCCTGTCTTTCACCATCTCCCAGAGTTTGCTCAAACTCATGTCCATTGAGTCGGTGATGCCATCCAACCATCTCATCCTCTGTCATCCCCTTCTCCTCCTGCCATCACTCTTAGCCAACAGCAGGGTCTTTTCTGATGAGTCAGCTTTTTGCATCAGGTGACTTCAGCTTCAGCATCAGTCCTTCCAAAGAATATTCATAGTTGATTTCCTTTAGGATTGACTGGTTGGATCTCCTTGTAGTCCAAGGGACTCTCAAGGGTCTTCTCCAGAACCACAGTTCAAAAGCATCAATTCTTCGGCACTCAGCCTTCTTTATGATCCAACTCTCGCATCCATACGTGACTACTGGAAAAAAAATAGCTTTGACTGGATGGACCTTTGTTGGAAAAGTGATATCTCTGCCTTTTAATACACTGTCTAGGTTTGGCATAGCTGTTCTCCCAAGGAACAAGTGTCTTTTAATTTCATGGCAGCAGTCAACATCTGCAATGATTTTGGAGCCCAAGGAAATAAATATGCCACTGTGTCCATTGTTTCCCCATCTATTTGCCATGAAGTGATGGGACCAGATGCCATGAACTTAGATTTTGAATGTCGAGTTTTAAGCCAATTTTTTTCACTCTCCTCTTTCACCTTCATCAAGAGGCTCTTTAGTTCCTCTTTGCTTTCTGTCATTAGAGTGGTATCATCTGCATATCTGAGATTGTTGATATTTCTCCCAGCCATCTTGATACCAGCTTGTGATTTATCCAGCTCGGCATTTCGATGATGTACTCTGCATATAAGTTAAATGAACAAGGTGACAATGCACTGCCTTGTCTTATTCCTTTCTCAAATTTGTACCAGTCAGTGGTTCCACCAAGGTTCTAACTCTTGCCTCTTCACCCATATACAGGTTTCTCAAGAGATGGGTAAATCTGGTATTCCCATCTCTTTAAAAATTTTGTACAGTTTTTTGTGATCCACACAATCAAAGGCCTTAGCATAGTCAATGAAGCAGATGTTTTTCTGGAATTCTCTTGCTTTCTCTATGATCCAGTAAACATTGGCAATTTAATCTCTGGTTCCTCTGTCTTTTTCAAAACCCAGCTTGTACATCTGGACGTTCTCATTTCATATACAGCTGAAACTAGCTTAAAGGATTTTGAGCATAACCTTACTTGCATGTGAAATAAGTACAGCAATCTGGTAGTTTGAGCATTGCTTGGCACTTCCCTTCTTTGAAATTGGAACGAAAACTGACCATTTCCAGTCCTGTGGCCACTGCTGATATTTCCAAATATGCTGGCATATAACAGCATCATCTTTTAAGATTTGAAATAACTCAGCTAGAATTCCATCATCTCCACTAGCTTTTTTCGTAGCAATGCTTCCTAAGGCCCACTTAACTTCAAACTCCAGGATGTCTGGCTCTAAGTGAGTGACCATACCATCATGGTTATTGGAGTCATTAAGATCTTTTTTTGTATAATTCTTCTGTGTATTCTTGCCACCTCTTCTTAAACTCTTCTGCTTCTGTTAGGTCCTTACTACTTTTGTCATTTATTGTGACCATCCTTGTATGAAATGTTCCCTTGATCTCCAATTTTCTTAAAGAGATCTCATCTCCCCCACTCTATTGTTTGCTCTACATCCTTGCACTGTTCAATCAGAGATACCAAAGGAACATTTCATGCAAAGATGGGCTCAATAAAGGACAGAAATGGTATGGACATAGCAGAAGCAGAAGATATTAAGAAGAGATGGCAAGAATACACAGAAGAACTATACAAAAAAGATCTTCATGACCCAGATGATCACGATGGTGTGATCACTGACCTAGAGCCAGACATCCTGGAATGTGAAGTCAAGTGGGCCTTAGAAACATCACTACGAACAAAGCTAGTGGAGGTGATGGAATTCCAGTTGAGCTATTCCAAATCCTGAAAGATGATGCTGTGAAAGTGCTGCACTCAATATGCCAGCAAATTTGGAAAACTCAGCGGTGGCCACAGGACTGGAAAAGGTCAGTTTTCATTACAATCCCAAAGAAAGGCAATGCCAAAGAATGCTCAAACTACCGCACAATTGTACACATTTCACACGCTAGTAAAGTAATGCTCAAAATTCTCCAAGCCAGGCTTCAGCAATATGTGAACCGTGAACTTCCTGATGTTCAAGCTGGTTTTAGAAAAGGCAGAGAAACCAGAGATCAAATTGTCAACATCTGCTGGATCATGGAAAAAGCAAAAGAGTTCCAGAAAAACATCTACTTCTGCTTTATTGACTATGCCAAAGCCTTTGACTGTGTGGATCACAATAAACTGTGGAAAATTCTGAAAGAGATGGGAATACCAGACCACCTGATCTGCCTCTTGAGAAATCTGTATGCAGGTCAGGAAGCAACAGTTAGAACTGGACATGGAACAATAGACTGGTTCCAAATAGGAAAAGGAGTTCGTCAAGGCTGTACATTGTCACCCTGTTTATTTAACTTATATGCAGAGTACATCATGAGAAACACTGGACTGGAAGAAGCACAAGCTGGAATCAAGATTGCTGGGAGAAATATCAATAACCTCAGATATGCAGATGACACCACCCTTATGGCAGAAAGTGAAGAGGAACTAAAAAGCCTCTTGATGAAAGTGAAAGTGGAGAGTGAAAAAGTTGGCCTAAAGCTCAACATTCAGAAAACGAAGATCATGGCATCTGGTCCCACCACTTCATGGGAAATAGATGGGGAACCAGTGGAAACAGTGTCAGACTATATTTCTGGGCTCCAAAATCACTGCAGATGGTGACTGCAGCCATGAAATTAAAAGACGCTTACTCCTTGGAAGGAAAGTTATGACCAACCTAGATAGCATATTCAAAAGCAGAGACATTACTTTGCCACCAAAGGTTCCTCTAGTCAAGGCTATGGTTTTTCCTGTGGTCATGTATGGATGTAAGAGTTGGACTATGAAGAAGGCTGAGTGCTGAAGAATTGATGCTTTTGAACTGTGGTGTTGGAGAAGACTCTTGAGAGTCCCTTGGACTGCAAGGAGATCCAACCAGTCCATTCTGAAGGAGATCAGCCCTGGGATTTCTTTGGAAGGAATGATGATAAAGCTGAAACTCCAGTACTTTGGCCACCTTATGCGAAGAGTTGACTCATTGGAAAAGACTCTGATTCTGGGAGGGATTGGGGGCAAGAGCAGAAGGGGATGACAGAGGCTGAGATGGCTGGATGGCATCACTGACTCGATGGACGTGAGTCTGAGTGAAGTCCGGGAGTTGGTGATGGACAGGGAGGCCTAGCGTGCTGCGATTCATGGGGCCGCAAAGAGTCGGACACGACTGAGTGACTGATCTGATCTGATCTGATCTTATCCCTCCTTGCTATTCTCTGGAACTCTGCATTCAGTTGAGTATATCTTTCCCTTTCTCTCTTGTTTTTCACATCTCTCTCTCCTCAGCTACTTATAAAGCCTCTAAGTCAGATTAATTTTATCCCAAATATTATAACAAAATCTGAAATCAAACAACATAATTTGTATAAGCTGCTGTGATGCACCAAAAAAAAAAAAAAAAAAAAACCCTTGGACTAGAAGTTAAGATAGCTGGATCCTCGTGCTATTTTTTAAATTAATTTTCTGGATGGATTTATTTAAGTAATGTTCTCTAGGTATGTTTATTTATCTAAAAATGATGAGAACAGGTTTAAATGCCTTCCCTAATTTCTTCTATCTGAAAATTCATTTATATTTATACTTCTATGAAAGTACCATTTTAATCATAATATTTGGGTTCTACATTAGGTGAATAATAAGTGGTGGAAAATTCACTCCTTATTCTGGAGAAATTATAGAACTTATAGGCAGCAAAATTCCCTAATACTGAAGTCTTTTTTAGCATCTGTCTATACTTTTCACTTTTCTTTACTCCTATTTCACAACCTTGTCCACAGATGACTGAAAGGTCATTATTAAATTATCCATCAGTTGGGCTTATCCATATATTGCTTAAATTTATTACTATAATCCTCTTTTAAAGTTTGTATCTTACATTGATCCACTCAGTAAGTCTTTAATGAATGGCAACCATGAGATAAACCTTTTGCTCAATGCCGAGTATGTTTTTCTGGGGGTGGGGGGCAGTGGGAAAGAAAGACCTTTAAGTTTCTTATAGTCTGATTAGGAAGATAGAGAACAATAGAAAAACAAAAAGTTAGTTCATAAATAAATTAAAATTTTGTAAATATAAGCAAACAAGCAAATGGGTACAGTTATGTAAATGATGGAAATGAATTATTTAGACGGAACTATCACTTTGGTGCTATTAAAACTGAGATTGGAAGGATGAGATATAGTCAGCCATGGGAAGAGCAAAGGGAAAGATAAAGGAATCCAAAGACTGGTAATTAGAGCACGAGTATGATGGACATGAGTTTGAGTGAACTCCGGGAGTTGGTGATGGACAGGGAGGCCTGGCGTGCTGCAATTCATGGGGTTGCAAAGAGTCAGACATGACTGAGAGACTGAACTGAACTGAACTGATGATTGAATAGTGCCCTGAGTGAGGTCAGAGGAGCAGGGAGATGGCAGTGACTGGACTTTGTGCAAGGTTTCATTTTTATTTTTAATCAAAGCACAGTAAGAAGTTGTTGAAGGACAATAAGTTGCAAAATATGATCTCATTCTTTCAGAAAACAAAAAAGCAAATCTGTACTGCATTGCTTGGACCAACCTTCCAATCGGCCATAGAGTTTTGTCCATTCCATTTCTAAGAAAACTAGAGTCAAGAAGTTAATTTGTTCCCACATGTCTACACCTAGAAAGAGGAAGAAGCAAGGACATAAACCAACTTGATTTGATTGGGAAGCCAGTGCCCTTTCTGGTGTGCCTCCCTATCTCTCTGTAATCTATCAGTTTTATCATAGGAAAACTTCATTATAAGCTGTTTGAGAACATGGATTTATCTCCTGGCCAAGTTTTACAAGAGGTAGTCTAGTTGCAGTGGGATGAGACGGTCAGGAAGAAACAGCAGAGGAGTCAATGGACATTATGTGTATCTGCAGAAAGGAGGGTTATGACATGTCAGAGGGACCCTCATCTTCTCCTTGGGCATTTGCCAGAGGCCAGGCAAGTCACGTCATGGGGGAGGGGTAGTGTGCAGACTTTGCAGTGTGATCATTCTGGTGCTTCATGCTATATAAGGCAAGGCCAGAAACAGAAGACGTGGGCTGTGGGCAGTGTCAGGAACCTGAAGATGCGGTGATGCCTATTAGACCGTCAGGAGTCAGAAGAAACTCTGGATGGAGATTTTATTTTAAAGCAAAGCGGAAAGGAATACAAAATACATCACATATGTGTTTGGTCTGTTTTGACGCTAGAAGCCTAGCTATTTAGCTTCTTCTGCATCTTCCTTAGTACTCTTATTGTGGCCTTAATGAATCTAGCAAATATTTATGTGGCATTTCTCAGTTGCTCAGTCGTGTCCAACTCTTTGTGACCCCATGGACTGTAGCCTGCCAGGCTCTTCTGTCCATGGAATTTTCCAGGCATGAATACTGGAGTGGGTTGCCATTTCTTACTCCATTATATGGCATTAGATATTGCAACATAGTCTAGTTAGCATCAAAATACATTAACTTAGACTAAAATATGTCAGGAATAATTACTTTGGAATCAGTTGAGCATACATTTAAGTTTTTTTTTAGAACCAACATATGATTGCCATATAGTATAAAATGCACAATTTTTTTTAAAAAGTCTCTAACTCAGAATCCTTTCCTATCAATATATACATATACGTATATTCTAGAAACAGGTGGTGTTAGCAATCTTTAAATATATTGTCTGTGAATTTTCCATAGATGTGAAAACATACATAGAAACATATGCATGAATCTAACCATAGTTTCCTCATCTCATTCACCCCTGAGAGCTCAGTTTGAGCAGCAATGTTATCAGTGTTTCAAGCTTTTTTACCTTTTTAGATGGTCATATTTTGCTGGTGACCACAGGTGACCTCCCATGCTTAGGTAACTGCCCAACCTTGCTCTCGGTGGCCACAATGGCCAGATAGAGGAAAACAGACAAATGAAGCTCTTAGAGGAGGTTGGCAAAAGCCAGCTAGTATCAACTGCTCTTGCAACCCTGATCAAGTGAAGGTTTTCTTACACATTTCTGAATCACACCCTAAAGATCACTATGTTTCCATAGCATCCTGTGGCTTCTTCACAGGACGTGACTGTAGAGAGGAATGAATTCCCTTTATGGAGGGTCACATCCCTTTCTGGCTGTAATTAATAGGCTCATCTCCTGTGGCTAAGTGTCCCCTCCAAGCAACGGGAACTGCAGACTTAAATTCCTCAATTTCAACTGAAATGAATCCCCCTCACCTCCCTTGAGATAGCACCCAGGAAAATATGATTATGCTCCTTTGCTCATGAATCACACCTATGCATCATACTAAAAATCAGAGAGTTTATTTTATGAACTAAACACAAGGCGTGTTCAACTAGATTGAACTAGTTTGGCAGAAAAATGGGAAGATTCTAATTCTATACTCTTCTGCGATCTTTATCAAATGACATAAAAAGATCCCTCCCTTTGCCCTAAACATAGGTCATAAGTGAATTTCAGTTGCTTGGAAGATGAAGGTCCTCCAAGACCATGCCCTGGCTCCCTTGTCTGATCTCCCTGGTTTATATAATCTCTGTGATTCACTTGGTCCCGTAGGCATTCTCTTGTACTGCTAACTATCTTTTCACAAGCTTATGTCTCTTAAGCAACCTGAATGCAAAAATCGAGTCTTTTAAATTTTCAAATATTCTTTCAGAAGATAATGAGAACTATACAATAGGCATCATCCCAGAGATATTTTAGTTCTGTCATTCTTTAATGTTGATAGCTTTGGCAAGCTGTAGGGATTCACAGTCCTTTCTGATAGTTTGAACTTGGTTTCCTAAGGATGAAACAAAGGAAGCAGTTCTGTATTTGAAAGGACCAAGTGGAGGTTACTCTTATAAGACAGAAGCATTATAAAGACGGTCTGGATTTTGTAATTCGTATGTGTGATCTTTCATGAGATTAGGAAATGGCTCTACAATTAATGAGAGGAGGAAATGAAAATAGGAAAAGATATGAGCCTTGTGATAATGGGTTGCTCATGTGTGTTCAGTCACTCCAGTCGTGTCTGACTCTTTGTGACCTTGTGGACTGTAGCCTGCCAGGCTCCTCTTTCCACAGGTTTCTCCAGGCAAAAAAATCTGGAGTATGTTGCCTTGCCCTCCTCCAGGGGATGTTCCTGACCCGGGAATCAAACCCGTGTCTGCCTGCATCTCCTGCATTGCAGGTGGATTCATTACCTCCTGAGGCACCTGGAAAGCCCTAATGAGTTGCTATCTAAGTGTCAAAATAGAGGGATAAGCAGGAAGGAGAGCTGAAAGTCAGGGCTGAAATTAGAAGTGGGCATTCTCTAAGAGCAAACCACCTACTTCCTGATATTGCCTCAGAACTCCAGAAATCAATCAGATTAAAATTGCTTGTTTTTTTTTTTTTTTTTTAATTAAGCAAAGGGAGGCAGATAATTGTGAAAAAGAAATCCTGATTCTCATTCTAGTCTAAGTATGATCTCAGTGGCCATTTTGAATAGGAGTGTCTTCATTGTTGCAGGGAAAGATTTTAAAGGCCACAGAGTATGCACAAAGCTCTACCACTGACACCAATAATAGTGGTTTAAAGGCTGATAACCATTCCCAAATGACAATGTACAAATATAATTTCTTACTGCAAATGTTCACTTATAATTCTCTGTTGGAGGACAGGGAGCAATATAAAAATATGGCAGTTTGCATGGACAAACATCATTTTGCTCATTGTAATTACTACAGCCAGTCTTGGTGTATTCTCAGTAGTAGCATTTTCACCATCCAGAAGAAGCTTTGCTCTCCTCAGTAATATTCAGGACAGATGGAATTGAATTGCACATTCTGTGCCACTCTGGAATATTACAGACCTCACATTAATGTTGTTAGATAAGACTCCAAGTTCTAAAGAGGGCAGAAGTTTACTTGAGCAAAGACTAGTTTTATTATGGTCACTTTTCTAACTTTAACCTTCTTTTTAGTTGCCTTTAAACTATTGTCTGATATGGAACAATTGACCTTTATCCTCTTCCCTTTAAAGACTAGAATTAAAAATATTTATGGTTCGCAGTAATGCATTCACTTCTATGGCAAAATGTTGCCAATTGGTGTTTTTCTCCTCTTTTTCCAAAGATGATTACATGTTCACAATTTACAAGGTATTGTACACATTTCAGCAGGAAATTGTAAGCCTTTATCTTTTGACAGCAAGAAGGAATTACTGCCCTTTTTTAAATAGCCTCCCTATTTTGTCCAAATAAATGATTCATGCTGGAGACTTCATGATGTCTTTTGTTGGTTTCTGTGAATTTCAACACAGGCAGTCAAAAGGAAAAAGAAGTAATGCATTTCTGAAAATTTCAGAAAATTATAGGTTTTATATGGGAAGGAGGACACATTCAAATATCTTTAGTCCTGGTTTCTTCCTTCTATGCTTTATTAATGCAAGGCTTAGAGCAAGGAAAAGGAAATAAATGAGAGAGTAGGAAACGAATATTTTTCCTTCTCTCTCCAAGGACTATTCAGTGCCCCGTTTCCTTATCTTCATAGGAATCAAAGTAAGAAATGGCTACAGCCATGTTGACTAACACTTACCACTGCTATCTGAAAACTCCCCTTTATTTGAAAATAACAGCATGTCTTTACTAATTTGATTGCTTCCATAGTTTCTGATCATATATTTTTTAGTTAAGTTTGTGCAGCAATATTGTTTTTGGTGTTATCTTCCTTTCAGTTTACTTAAACTCTTTTATCTCTTGGAAATATATAATAAATATATATATTAGAAGACTTAAATGTCCTCTAATCTATAATGCTTATTATTTACCTTTGCACATAGTAAATTCCTTTGGAGCCCCATCTAGTGGGCCAGTAAGCAGTGGGTAAAAGTTTGCAATATTTTTACTAATAGCCAAACCATGGCACTTTGCTTCTATCTCTCAATTGCCCAGGCCCTAGGGTTTCTCAACTTCAGAGTCTGACATTTTGGCCTGGAAAATGATTTGTTGTGGAGGGCAGATTTATGCATTGTAGTACCCCTGGCATCTACCAATAAGATGCCTTTAGCACTACTCTCAATTGTGACAGCTAAAACTGTCTACAAACATTTGCCTAACGTCCCTTGGAGAACAAAATTACTCCTGATTAGAACCACTTGCCTAACCCATGAATGCATACCTTTGTACATACTTGAAATTCTTTGAAAAGGATTGCAGAGGCAGCCACCATGTCTTCCATGGTATCTGAAGAATAAAGGAGATTGTAAAGGTATGTATCTATATACAGATCCTCTTTTGCCTAATCTGAACACATTAATTGCTGAGGTGTTATACGTTTAACACAGACACACACATATCCACACATGGACAGGCACACACACTTGTACAATGTGCATCTAGATTTTTTAACCACGATTTCTGTTCTATATCAATTATGGTAAACACAGTAGTGATTTTCCCAGGTGGCACAGCTGTAAAGAATCTTCCCGCAATGCAGGAGATGCAAGTTCAATTCCTGGGTCCAAAAGATTCCCCTGGAGAAGGAAATGGCAAACCACTCCAGTATTCTTTCTGGGAAAATACCATGGACAGAGGAGCCTGGAAACTACAGCCCATGGGATTGCAGAGTCAGATATGACTGAGCAACTGGACATACAGCACTACATATTTAAGTCCCCCTTGAATCTTAAGAAATACGGTAAACATTTCTCCATATCTTACATACCTTGGAAGCCAGGTGTTTCCATAGCAACAGGTGCTATATTTTAATAGAATCTAGTTTTTAAATTTCCTTTGCAACGTATTTGTTTTTAAGTCCTGTCAAAAGCTCATATGTAAAACTGTAATAACAACATCAAGCATAATAATAGTAATATCAGATGGTTGAAAAGACAAAATGGAAAAACGTGTGTGGGAATGGTACCTCAGTTTTACTCAAAAAATAACTTAAATTATGCAGTTTTATATGTTATGAAGGTGTATTTTCCTACCCCTCAAACCTCTCCATCAAGCCTGTATTTTGAAGAGTCTCTGGATTGTAATGGAAAAGTCTTGAAGCTGTGGGACTTAAGGCTTCAGAAAATCTGGGATTGACTTCTGGCTCTGATTCTTATTTGATGTAACAATCCGAAAATTGTTAGTTTTTAGAGTCTGACTTTTCTTGAAAAGATGAAAAAAAAGAAAACCCACATACATTTGAAAATACTTGAAAATGCTGAAGCATAGCAGAAATGCATAGTTCTTTTTTATGATCAGTAAATAATCCAGAAAGACAAACAGAAAAAGGTGTCCCTACTGAATATGCCAGCCCTATGTATGCCAAGTAAGTTATCAACCTGTGAGCCCAGGGAAAACTATAGAGAACCTGGTGATGGCTGACATCAAAATAGAGAGGCTCTGAATGCACTGGAATCTTCCAGGGTCAGAACAAAGCTGCTCAAAGGGTCAACTCTGCAGATAAAAGGCAAAGTAATGGTTCATTTCTCAGTGTGATTGGCAGCCACCTTCAAGTCTGAGTTGTTCCAGCAGGTCCCTACTGCCCTGTCGATAGGCACAGCCAAGCATCAGAATCCTGATTCTTATTCTCCTGTCACCTCCCTACAGCTCTATAAACAGCACTTCGCCACCACCTGTCACAGTCTCCTTCCTGGCTTTCTGAACCTCTAGGGGAGTCATTCCCTTTAGAATAAAAAGGTTAATGGGTTTGGCAAATTCTCAGGAAGTGGAGGGCAGAGGAAAGATGCTTTTTCAATACAGTTTTAAGGCAATTATGAACTGTCGAGTCAAGACTTTGAGGAATCCATGACCTCTTAGTCTAGCACATTACTACCTTTCTTTATATGCTGACTTCAAGATCTCTGCCAGGGTGGGAGCAATGTTATAAGCACTGCTCTTGGCGTTCATCCAGCTTCCTTTCAGCCCATGGCAAACATCTGCTATGACCCCCTGCCCAGAGGCCCAAATGTGAAGCAGAATGCTTTTATAGGACCTACAGTAAGAATTACTGGCAGGGAAAATTGCTTCCTTGATGATTCATTCCAATAAGACAACTGATGACATAAGGTTTTCTTTTTAAAATTATTATTTTGAACATCAAGTAGATATAAAAGAACACTTACAGCATATATGTACAATATCAATAATAATAGCACTAGAGAAGATTGTGTATCTCCTACTCAGTCCCTTAAGGGCCTCATCCACAGTTCTATTTATATCCTTCTGCAACATAGATAAATGCTGCTCTAAATTTTTATTCCCTTTCTTTTTAAGGTGTTACTAAATGTATTTGGATGTCATTTGAATTTTTTGAATATTTTTGCAATTTATAAAAATAGACTCACACTATAAGATTTCGCCTAAATGTGCTCTTTGAATTCATTTTAATGTTCCTTAAATGCATGGGTCTTGTTGGAATTTATTCAGTTTTTTCTGTTGCATGCTACTCCATCCTGCTCTTGGTGGATCTGTGGCATTTCCATGTATTGGGACTATATGTTTTGCTTATGTGAATTCTTGTCAGTGGCATCTAGTGCTCATGTACAGAAATGTTCTATATTATGGATTTAGGAGTGCAGTTGTTGTATCACATGGTAGCCACATATTCAAAATTTTGAGGTAGTATCAAATGCCTTTTCAAAGTAATAGTACTGGTTTTCACTCCCAACCTCTGTGGCAATTGTTCCTGCTTCTCTCTTTACATACTTGCCAATCTTTGATATCATCTAGCCTTTAAAAGTTATAAGTCAATCTGATGAACCTTCTTGAGGCTATGAATTATAATTCTCTAATTACTCATAAGTGAATACACTTCTTAGGTTGTTGGTTATTTGGTTTCCCTTTTCTGTGAAGAGCCTAATTTTATACTTTGGCCCCCCCTTTTTTTTAATTTAGAATTTGTTTCATATTTATCTGTAGCAGGCTTTACATGTTTTGGAAAATAGCTTTTGGAGTAGTTTGCGTTCCTTGTCTCAATTTACGGCTTCTTCTTTTCACTCTGTTTTGATACTTTGGATAAATAGTCATTACTTTAACATAGTTGAATGTATCCACTTTTCCCTTTATGGTTTGGGCTTTGTTTCTATGTACATGTGCGTATTGTTAAGAAGTGCTTTTTCCTGCCATGATCATCAAGGTTTTCTCCTATAATATACTCTAAACATTCAAGGCTTGTTCTTCAAATGTCAATCTTTCAGCGTCATGGTACTGCTTTTGTCTAGAACATAAGGTTTTGGTAGAGTATCATTATTTCCATATGAATAATTTCCCCAGAAACCTCTATTGAGAATTGTCATTTTTCCCACTGAAAAATATCAGATCAGCCATAATCAATTGGGTTTCCTTAATTACATGTGTCACTTTCTGGTCTCTCTATACTGGTCCATGGTTCAATTTTTATATTCTTGTACTAGTCACACCAGGCTTCCTGGGTATCTCCAATGGTAAAGAATCTGCCTGCAATGCATGAGACCTGGGTTTGATCCCTGGGTTGGGAAGATCCCCCAGAGGAGGGCGTGGCAACCCACTCATCCCATGGGCAGGGAGGAGCCTGGTGGGCTAGAGTCCATGGGGTTGCAAAGAGTTGAACATGACTGAGCAACTAACACTTTCACTATTCACTTAGCCAAAATAACAATGGAAGATTTCAAAGGCAGTTCAGCATCTTAGGACAACTTCTACCATGGATGAAATTCTTTTCTTGAGTTCCACTTTCCACAAAACAAGTACCACACCTTCTTACTCACTACAGTTTTATATTATTGATATTAGCCCCTCTTCAGTTTACTCTTTTTAGGGAGTGTTTAATCATGTTTGATCTTTTGCTCTTCTAGAAGCACTTGAGAATGAGTTTTGCAAATCCCACAAGATGAAACAGCAAGAGATGACTGTATCACTTACCTTTTGCTGTGTAACTAACAACCTCAGACTATTGACTTACAAGCACTTATTTGACTTCTAGTTCAGTGGTTTGCTAGAGTGAACTGGGATCTGCTAGACTATCCTTCTGGCCTGAGCCAAGACTGGTTGTCGTTAGATAATTAAGATGTAATAATACAGATGTTATTGTCAGGTGCAGGGTTAAATCTATTACTGTATATGAATGCACCCCAAAACATAAAGGCTTAAGAATAACACACACCTGCTTTCTCACATAATATTATGGTCAGGAGTTTGGGAGTATCTTAGCTGGAGGGGTCTGGCTCATGACTCTCAATGAGGTTGCAATCAAGGTGTTGCCAGGGAGCTGTCATCTGAACCCATGACCAGAGCTTCAAGATTGGCGTCCATGGTGGCTCACTCACATGGTTCCCAACGTGGTGCTGGCTGTTAGACACCTAAGTCCAGCATCACGTGGTTATCACCATAGGGCTTCATCACTGTCCTCATAATATAGCATCTGGATTCTGCAGAGCATTCATCCAAGAGACAGCACAGTGAAAACCTGACTGTCTTTTATGAGAGAGTTGTGAATTTCCATTCTGTCATCTCCACAACATTCTATAGGCCATTCCTACTCAACACGGAAGGGGATCAAAGGGGGACATGAGTATTACGAGGCCAGAAGGTGACTGACTGAAGTCAATCAATCCAGAATGTTTGACTGAAACATAAATTGCAGTAAATCTACATATTCTTACAAACAACTCCTCTCTGGATTTTAAAGTGCAGATATATTTAAAGATAGATTTCTATCAGGGAGGATCCAGAAAATGAGGTTTACAGTTTTAAATGTCTTCCTCAGATTGTGGTTTAAAAAATATCTCCTATATAAAGAATATGGGCTTCCATGGTGGCTCAGACGGCAGTCTGCCTGTAATGCTGGAGACCTGTTTGATTCCTGGGTCGGGAAGATCCCCTGGAGAAGGAAATAGCAAGCCACTCCTGTAATTCTTGACTGTAAAACTCCATGGATGGAAGTGGGCTACATTCCACGGGGTCACAAAAAGTCGGACACGACTAGCAACTAACTTCTACTTTATACAGTAATTTGACAGTAAAAAATTATTGACATATTATATATGTTAATAATACAGTATTATTCTTTGGTGCTCAGCTTTCTTTATAGTCCAACTCTCAAATCCATACATGACTACTGGAAAAACAATAGTTTTGACTAGATGGACTTTTTTTGACAAAGTAATGTCTCTGCTTTTTAACATGCTGTCTAGATTGTCATAACTTTTCTTCCAAGGAGCAAACCTCTTTTAGTTTCATGGATGCAATCACCATCTGCGGTGATTTTGGAGGCAAAAAAATAAAGTCTGACACTGTTTCCACTGTTTCCCCATCTATTTCCCATGACGTGATGGGACCAGATGTCATGATCTTAGTTTTTTGGACGTTGAGCTTTAAGCCAACTTTTTCACTCTCCTCTTTCACTTTTATCAAGAGACTATTTAGTTCTTCTTCGCTTTCTGACATAAGGAAGGTGTCCTCTGCATATCTGAGGTTATTGATATTTCTCCCGGCAATCTTGATTCCAGCTTGTGCTTCATCCTGCCCAGGATTTCTCATGATGTACTCTGCATATAAGTTAAATAAGCAGGGTGACAATATACAGCCCTGATGTACTCCTTTTCCTATTTGGAACCAGTCTGTTGTTCCATGTCCAGTTCTAACTGTTGCTTCCTGACCTGCATAGAAGTTTCTCAAGAGGCAGGTCAGGTGATCTGATATTCCCATCTCTTTAAGAATTTTCCACAGTTTATTGTGATCCACATAGTCAAAGGCTTTAGCATAGTTAATAAAGCAGAAGTAGGTATAATTGGTGGCTCAGAGGTTAAAGTGTCTGCATCCAAAGCGGGAGACCCGGGTTTGATCCCTGGATGGGGAAGATCCACTGGAGAAGGAAATGGTAACCCACTCCAGTATTCTTGCCTGGAGAGTCCCATGGACAGAGGAGCCTGGTAGGCTACAGTCCACAGGATCACAAAGATTTGGACACGACTGAGTGACTTCACTCACTCACTCACTCAGGTGTAATTTTCTGAAGGAAATCAGTTCTGAATATTCATTGGAATGACTGATGCTGAAGCTGAAACTCCAACACTTTGGCCACCTGATGCGAAGAACTGATTCATTTGAAAAGACCGTGGTGCTAGGAAAGATTGAAGGTGGGAAGAGAAGGGGACCACAGAGGATGAAATGGTTGGATAGCATCACCAACTCAATGGAGATGAGTTTGAGTAAACTCCGGGAGCTGGTAGTGGACAGGGAGGCCTGGCATGCTGTAGTCCATGGGGTCGCAGAGTCAGACAAAACTGAGCAACTGACCTGAACTGAACTGATATATGTTAATCCTCATAACTACATTTACCCTCTTTAAAGTAGGTATTAATATACTCATTTTCAAGTTGAAGAAAGAAATCCAGTGCTCATGTAACTTTTTCACATGTAAATAACTACATAGTGACAGAGATGTGCTTCTAAACCTGGGCTATTAGTCCTCAAATCTCAAGTGATTTCCAGGTAACCAATTGCCCAGTGAATATGTAGGAGGAGTTTCTTGGCATTTCCAGATAAAAGTGTTGGGCATAGCTCGTTGGCTATGAATTTTCTAAAAGATGGCTTATTTGTTCCATCCACATTTCAAATGAGTGACAGAACTGCAGAAATGCTCAGTCATTCTGTTAAGAAATCTCTCCTCCCTTAATAATACCAGAAGGAATTTGTTTAGACCAGAAATGTAAAAGATGCAGCAAAAAGTTCCACTGAAATGAAAATAACTTCAGGATGGAATGCTATTTTTTCATGTCTTTTTAATATCAAATACTCACAACATGTAGTGAATATGCTGCCACTCGAATCTTTCTTTCAAGGCAGTCATGAGATGGTGCTCTTCCTTTTTTAAATTTTTGTTTTTATTCCCCACACTGATCCACACTGTATTGGTAAATTCTTTATTTGAAGGGGGCTGTATTAATTACATAGGTAGAATAATACTGATAAAATGAAACAACCCTATAAATACTATCTATAAGTAAATTTTACCAGCTTCCCTGGTGGCTCAGGTGGTAAAGCGTCTACCCACAATGCAGGAGACCCGGGTTCAATCCCTGGGTCGGGAAGATACCCCTGGAGAAGGAAATGGCAACCCACTCCAGTACTCTTGCCTGGAAAACTCCATGCACTGAGGAGCCTGGTAGGCTGCAGTCCATGGGGTCGCGAAGAGTCGGACATGATTGAGCGACTTCACTTTCACTTTTCATAAGTGAATTTATTCTAGAAATAACTTTGTGTGAAAAATGGTTTTTCTGCCTCTTCAAAAGGTATTTAGAATTGGTCCTGGGTTCAGGAGAAAGATAATATCATTTGAGCTACATGCTTAGTCGCTGTCGTGTCAGACTTTTTGAGGCCTCATGGATTGTAGCCAACAAGTCTTGTCTGTCCATGGAATTCTCCAGACTAGAATACTGGAGAGAGTAGCTATTCCCTTCTCCAAGGATTCTTCCCATCCCAGGGACCGAATCGAGATCTCCTGCTTTGCAGGCAAATTTGTACCTTCTGAGCCACCAGAGAAGGGGTACCTAAAAAACCATGTTACTTATTCTTTTTCTTTATAATTGTTTCTAATTCTTATTCTCACAAGTAACTTTGGCTACAGAAGCTCAAGTTTAATACTTCTTTCAAAAATATTTTGTAGCATTTCATTTTGACTTTTAGCTCTTTAAATCTCCCTGCATATGGATTATGCAAATATATTAGCCAGGGGGCACTGGTAAAATCCAGTAAATGAAAATCAAAGTGTTTTAAGTCAAAAATTCAAGTGTTGTTTGAACCCGATTAAAATATAATATATCTAAGATAATAACATTAGCAATTGAGGTAATATTTACAATGATTTGAGATGCATGCCTTTTCAGAAGTTGTCCATTAAATAAAGAAAGACAAATGTGCAACATCTTCTTAGATATTCTGGCAAACTTTAATTAAGTCAGTCACTTCATCAAACATCCTTGGAAATTCCTTTGTAATTTCAAGTGGTAACAATTTATCCTTCCCTTTAGCCCTTCTGAGTTATTAGATGTAGTTATTTTGTACAGTTACTACAGTAGTCTGTGAGAAAGTTTGCATTTTAGTTTTAGGGTTTTAACTTTTATTACAAATGTTAATGCAACATTAAAATTCAACATTTAACTTCCCGGGAGCAAAGAAATGCAAAGGGCAAGGTTCTTTTAATGTGATTAATTTGTTATTCTATCTTTGACTTCTCATTAGGACATGCATTTATGTTCCAAACTTACAAATTAAAAAAAAAAACATTAAGCACAGTTATTTCTTTCACAATTTCACTAAAAAGGAAGAACGTTTTTTCAGTTACTATCCATGATAAAAAAAATCTTAGTGTTTGCATGTGGGTAGGGAGGGGTGTGGGTGTGTGTTTAAATTCTAGGTCCACAAAGTGTGTTTTCTTTCCCACTCACAGATTTCCCTGGTTCTTTATTCAGGACATGTCTATACAGTATCAGCCAAACTTATCCAAAAGGAAAATGTCCGGTGAAATATTCACTTTTAGTTCTACAAGATAATATAAATGCAATTTTCTATTCTCTGTTAACAAAAATTCTACATATTTCTCAAAAATGTTAAGATTGTTGCCTCCATAAAACATTCTCTCCACCATGCCTCACATTATTTCTGATAATCAATTTACAGTTTTCCAATGGCTTTATTCTACTAACATTTGATCAGTATCTGTGAAAGATATGCCCCTGTTTGGGGTATAAGCAAGCAAAAATTAAGAAGATGGACTTAGATATTAAGTACATTTGTGGTTCAAACTTGGGATCAACTGAATAGTTTGTGATATTTTGGGCAAGTTACTTTATCTTGACATTTTCAAGGGTAAAATGGGAGTGCTGTGGAATTTACAAAACTGAATTTTTATAAGAATTAAATTATATTATGTGTAGCTGTGTGTGTAAAGACAGTTATTCACATATGATATTAGTATAATATGAACTCCTATAAAATATAATGTTTGTATTCAACATGTGGAATTGTTAACATATTTTCTCTTCAATAAAATACATAATTCCTAAGAAATAAATTTTATGTTTTAGTACTTGGCCATAAATATTCATTTAAAACATCATAAAAATTTTAAAAATATTAAAACTTCTAATGATGAAATATATGAATGGCATATAGGTTACACTAAAAGTTAATGTTCTTTAAAATATAATGATTGGAAGATTATCTATAATGTATGTGTCTATACACAGCCATATGCACATATATGCTTCTAAAAAAATTAGCTATATTCTCAGTTTTAAGATACTGTAATTCCCCAGGGAAAAGTATATACAATAAAATTATAAATATTAATATTGGTAAAAATAGTATCTAACATTTATTGAGCTTTTGCAATGAACCAGGCACTAACCTAAGCTCTTGACTTTTATTACTTTGTTTAATCATCACAATAACTTCATAATATAGGAATTATTAATATCTCTAATTTTCAGTTGAGAAAACAGGCCCAGAGAGATTAAAGCCCAAGATTGTGTTGTCAGAAATCATCAGGGTTTGTATCTTAGGTTTCTTGCTCTTCACTGCTGAACTCTATAATGACTATAGTCTAAACTCAGAATTACCTAAGGTAGATCAAAACTCAGTCTGGTTAGAGATAAGGTTTTATGAAGAGTTGTATTATCTTATTACCTAAATGACTATATTAACTGAAGAGTTAGACATGTGTCAGAGGTCATGAGCTTGAGTAACTAGTTTGTTCTTTATTTCTTTGTAGATTGTTTAATTTGCAAGTTTCTCACTGAAATTCTACAGTATAAAAGTATACTAAATTAGAATTAAAACCCCAGATCCATTTTCTGTGCAATTATCCTTTTGAGTTTCCAGCTCTTTATTAAAGTATTAAGATTAGTTGCTGAAACACATAATGTCAATGAAAATATAGCAAAATTAGAGAAAAAGAAAATATCAAAATCAGGGGACAACTAAGGACATTGTACCCCAATTATTAGCTGTTATCAATCAGTGCTTGATTTAAACTCAGTTCTCCAGGCTTCAGTGAAACATGTATTCTAAGTCATCATAAACTAGTTAGGGCTTGTTTTTCCCTGTTCCTCTATTAGACTTGGAGTTTGTCTTCAATTGCATTTTTTGTCTCCTAATTAGTTAAATGCTATGATTATCTCAGTCACTCTGAAAGCATGGAAGGCTGTAAAACACCCCCATCTCTTTATTAAAAGAGAAACAACTCTTCCGTCTTGTCTTTTTTTCTCCCCTTATTTTCTCTTACACTTTCTTCTTTTTGTTTCCGATTCCCAATTCCTGATCAAAGGTTTATTCTTCTACCTTCTTTTACTAATATTCTCAGGTTGAAAAATAAAGAACAGGTACAGAAACAGAACTAGAAATATCCTTTCATTAATCATATTTCTCCTTGCCAGATTCTTTGATCATATATTACCTTTCTATATAAAAAAAAAGAGTAGTTTAAAACACAAATTAATTTCTTCTTCTTTTGTTGATATATAAACCAAATATTAAAGGTAGTCTGCTGATAACATGGGAGAAATATTTATAAATATGATAGCAAATATTTTTATTAGAGAGAGACTTAATTGTAGATGAGAAAAAGGAATGTTCCTATTGGATAAAAGATACCAACAGGAAAATAACAAAGATAATGAAACACCAAGAGAAAGCAACAAATGTACCTGTGATATTAATATATAAAACATGTTTAATGTTCAACCTCACTAATAATCAAGCAAGTACAAATTAAACTGGCAACAAGATTTCATTTTTTACCAGTCAGCTTGATCAAAACTAAACTATGTTTATGAAGATATGGAAAAAGGGGCACCATCTTGCTGTTGAAAGAGGATGAATTGGTCCAATCTTTCTGCATTTGATCAGTTCAGTCACTCAGTCATGTCTAACTCTTTGTGATCCCATAGACTGCAACATGCCAGACTTCCCTGTCCATCACCAACTCACAGACCTCACTCTAACTCATGTCCATTGAGTCAGTGATGCGATCCAACTATCTCACCCTCTGTCATCCACTTCTCCTCCTACCATCAATCTTTCCCAGAATCAGGGTCTTTCCCAATGAGTAGGTTCCTCATATCAGGGGGCCAAAGTATTGGAGCTTCCGCTTGAGCATCAGTCCTTCCAATGAGCACTCAAGACTGATCTCCTTTAGGATGGACTGGTTGGATCTCCTTGCAGTCCAAGGGACTCTCAAGAGTCTTCTCCAACACCACAGTTCAAAAGCATCAATTCTTTGGCACTCAACTTTCTTTATGGTTCAACTCTCACATCTATACATGACTACTGGAAGAAACATAGCTTTGACTGGTCAGACCTTTGTTGGTAAAGGAATGTCTCTGCTTTTTAATATGCTGTCTAGGTTGGTCATAGCTTTTCTTCCAAGGAGCAAGTGTCTTTTAATTTCATGGCTGCAGTCACCATCTGCAGTGATTCTGGAGCCCAAGAAAATAGTCTGTCATTCTTTCCATTGTTTCCCCACCTGTTTGCCATGAAGTGATGGGACCGTATGCCATGATCTTAGTTTTTTGAATGTTGAGTTTTAAGCCAGCTTTTTCACTTTCCTCTTTAACTTTCATCAAGAGGTTCTTTAGTTCCTCTTCACTTTTTGCCATAAGTGTGGTGTCATCTGTGTATCTCAGGTTACTGATATTTCTCCCAGCAAAAATCATTCCATAATCTTTCTGCATAGAATGTTCTTATATAACTTGAATAATTGAAGACAAACATTTGCAATTTTAAAAAGGAAGGAATAAAGGAAGAGGAAAAGGAAAAGGAAGCAAAGAAGGAAGGAAAGAAAAGGAATAAACAAAATGTTTTCAAAAGTTAAGGTTTTTAAAGTTTGGGACAGCTTGCTCTTCATGCAATATCTAGACAGATTATTTAATTTAATTAATTGACTCATTGGAAGCTATGCTAAAAGAGCTATTGCTTAATGCTGGGCAGAATCATCCATATTTTTTTGCATTATATTGGGTTAGCCAAAAAGTTCATTCTGGTTTTTCCATTGCATCTTGCAGAATAGCTTGAATAAAACTTCTTGGCTGACCCAATATTTTTGTCTTGATGCCTTATTTGATAGAATAACCAAAGCAGTGAAACGATCTTGATGTATATATATTTGTGCAAATCTCAACAGCTTTCAAAATTCCCAGTTACATAATAACCTTTCTTTCTATGATAAATTTTAAATGATAGGAACATATTTTGCAAACAGATGTGGCATAGTTGTATAATTTTAGGTATGACTGTTGATTGAAAAAAGTACATTTTTTTAAAGATTTGGGTGTATTTATTTTAGCCACCTATTTCAACTGTGCCTAATATATAGTTATTTTGTCTAACATCCCTTACATCCCTTGATTTTTTTTTTAAATTTCAAGTTGTAGGTTATTTACCTCAGAAACTCAAATCATTTAGTACATATTTTAGATGAAGAGATGAACCAAAAGCAATTTTTATCTTTAAAAGAATAAGCCATGCTTTAAATTTCTCCAATAATTAAAACGGAGTGACTTTTTTACAAACTTTGAAATACTTAATAATTGATTCAAGATTATTTATCATCTTAAATATTCCAATTCCACATTTCTAGGAGAGTGAACTTTCTTGAGATGAGCAATAATGCTGTAATGTTCATATATATATGAAAAACATATGCCTAAGAAAAATATAAATGCATTATCTACATTTTATGGAAATTCACAGGTTTGCAATCATATATGTATAGAATAAAGTGTTTAGACTTTTAGGTAAAACAGTAATATAAACTTTTTTCACTATTTTTTCTACCTTCATTGGACAGTCTGCAAAAAAAACGGTTGCATATTGTTCATGTTGCTCAACATTAACATCTATTGAGAAAATAAAAAGGCAGTGCATCTTTGAGTCTCTTTTAAACTTTTCTTTTACATGGTGTGTCACATTAATGCTGCCCTACAGGGAAATAATCAAAGAGCTTTAATATAATACTGTGGTTCAGAAGGAAACATGACAGCGGTGCGCTACTGCAAATTGAATTTAATGAGCTTCTTAGCACTAGGAGAGTGACTCTTTGAAACAGAAGCTATTCAATTGAGATCATTTTGATTATAATTAAATCATTTTACATTTACCACAGGGACAAGTTTAATCTTAATTAGACATTTTTATGGAGAAGTGAAGCCTCATAATTTATATTTTCTTGATCATATAGTGAAGTATTCATAATGTAAAGGATAAAAAACAATATGGCCGTCCTTTCCAAGGAAAATGGAAATAGGTATTCTCAAAGTTCTGGAAGGGGAATAAGTTGGGCAGAGCAATGTCAGTGACTGGACCTTGGCATGGATATATGCATATCTGTAAATGTGATAGCTATAAATGTGAACTGTGTCAGATTCCTGATCTCCGAAGAAGATTTAGGTTCTGGACAAGGGGTCAGGAAAGATTGCTCAAGGGCTTTAATGTAGCTGAGTTTTAGTAAAGTATAAAAAGGGTCACAGAAAGTTTCTGGCATAGCCATCAGAAAGGGGATGGAGAGTGCCCCCTCACTAGTGCTGCTGCTGCTGCTCCTAAGTCGCTTCAGTCGTGTCCGACTCTGTGCGACCCCATAGTCGGCAGCCCACCAGGCTCCCCCATCCCTGGGGTTCTCCAGGAAGAACACTGGAGTGGGTTGCCATTTCCTTCTCCAATGCATGAAAGTGAAAGTGAAGTCGCTCAGTCGTGTCCAACTCTTAGCGACCCCATGGACTGTAGCCCACCAGGCTCCTCCATCCATGGGATTTTCCAGGCCAGAGTACTGGAGTGGGGTGCCATTGCCTGTTAGTAAGGGAATTATATACTTTTCAGTTGGCTATTACAGTAAATCAAAAGAATGTCTCAAGGCTGTAAAGGTCTTACAGGACCCACTCCCACAATTTACATTTTAAGATGGCAGGATTAGTAAGAAGGTTCTCAAGAAGGAGAAACATATCCTCAAGCAGGATACATTGTTATATAATCCTTAGTACAGAGTTTAAGCTAAGCTGTTTTGTTGTGTAATCTTTGGTTCAGTTCAGATGCTCAGCCCTGTCCCACTCTTTGTGACCCCATGGACAGCAAGACGCCAGGCTTCCATGTCCATCACCATCACCAACTCCCGGACCTTGCTCAAACTCATGTCCATCGAGTCAGTGATGCCATCCAACCATCTTACCCTCTGTCATCCCCTTCTCTTCCTGCTTTCAATCTTTCCCAGCATCAGGGTCTTTTCCAAAGAATCAGTTCTTCACATCAGGTGGTCAAAGTATTGGAGTTTCAGCTTCAGCATCAGTCCTTCCAGTGAATATTCAGGACTGATTTCCTTTAGGATTGACTGGTTTGATCTCCTTGCAGTCCAAGGGACTCTCAAGAGTCTTCTCCAACACCACAGTTCAGAAGTATCAGTTCTTTGGTGCTTAGCTTTCTTTATAATCCAACTCTCGCATCCATATATGACTACTGGAAAAAAACATAGCTTTGACTGGATGGACCTTTGTTGATAAAGTAATGTCTCTGCTTTTTAATATGCTATCTAGGTTGGTCATAGCTTTTCTTCCAAGGAGCAAGTGTCTTTTACTTTCATGGCTGCCGTCACCATCTGCAGTGATTTTGGAGCCTAACAAAAATAAAGTCTGTCAGTTTCCATTGCTTCCCCATCTATTTACCATGAAGTGATGAAACTGGATGTCATAATCTTAGGTTTTTGAATGTTGAGTTTTAAGCCAACTTTTTCACTCTCCTCTTTTACTTTCGTCAAGAGTCTCTTTAGGTCTCTTTAGCTTTCTGCCATAAGGATGGTGTCATCTGCATATCTGAGGTTATTGATATTTCTTCCGGCAATCTTGATTCAAGCTTGTGCTTCATCCAGCCCAGCATTTCTCATGATGTACTCTGCATGTACGTTAAATAAGCAGGGTGACAATATAAGCCTTGAGGTACTCCTTTCCCAATTGGGAACAGTCTGTTTTTCTATGTCTGGTTCTAACTGTTGCTTCTTGACCTACATACAGTTTTCTTAGGAAGCGGATAAGGTGGTCTGGTATTCCCATCTCTTGAAGAATTTTTCATAGTTTGTTCTGATTCACACAGTCAAAGGCTTTGGCGTAGTCAGTGTAGCAGAAGTAGAGGTTTTCGGAACTCTCTTGCCTTTTCTATGATCCAACAGACATTGGCAATTTGATCTCTGGTTCCCCTGCCTTTTCTAAATCCAGCTTGAACATCTGGAAGTTCAAGTTCATGTACTGTTGAAGCCTGACTTGGAGAATTTTGAGCATTACTTTGCTAGCGTATGAGATGAGTGCAATTGTGCGATAGTTTGAGCATTCTTTGGCATTGCCCTTGTTTGGGATTGGAATGAAAACTGACATTTTCCAGTCCTGTGGCCACTGCTGAGGTTTTCAAATTTGCTGGCATATTGAACATAACGCTGTAACAGCATCACCTCTGGGCTTAAAGGAAAAAAAAAAATTATGTGACTAAGACTAAGTAATATAGAAAAAAAAGTTTGTCCTATCTCCTCCTCGAGAGCCCCAGACCCCTTTCTCCTCCTCGGGGGCCCCAGACTTCTTTTCAACCTACCAAAGTATTGACTCTCTCAAATGAATGGATAAATAAAAGCAATATTCATTTTATTTTTTATTGTATGGCATTTCCTTGGGCTTCTCAGGTAGTGCTAGTGATAAAGAATCTGCCTGCCAATGCAGGAGACACAAGACATGGGTTCATTACCTGGGTAGGAAAGATCCCCTGGAAGAGGAAATGCTGACCCACTCCAGTATTCTCACCTGGAGAATCCCACGGACAGAGGAGCGTGGTGGACCAAAGTCCAGGGGGTCGCAAAGAGTCACACATGACTGAGCATACACACGCATGGCTTTTCCTAAAATATTGAAATTGTGCTTTGGGTAAATAATTATCAATTAAGGGACAAAGATATTAATTAAAATGAATCCAGTATATATGTCCTTGTTTTGGTTAAAAGCACACTTGATTTGGATTCCCAAGACAATTCAAGTACTAATTCTGTCATTTTTTAGCTTTTTAATCTTGGGCAAATAACTTAATCTCCTTGAACCACATTCCATCCCCCCTAAAGTGAGATTAATATCTCCCTTTTAGAGTTACTGTAATGTTTACAAGAGATAAAACTATGAAATCACATTGAAACTTTAGATTGACATATATAGCTTATTAATATTAATTTTAAAACTGTATATTTCTGGAACTTTTGCTGTTGTTGCTGTTGCTGCTGTTAAGTCGCTTCAGTCGTGTCTGACTTGTGCGACCCCACAGATGGCAGCCCACCACATAATACTAAAATTTCACCGCTTTCAACATTCTTATTTTACATAACATATGCTATATGAAGGTAAGTGAAAATTACAATAAAGAACAAGGAAAAGGATGATTAAAAACCAATGTGTGTTTCTATAATTGGTGTTTTCCCAACCATGATATATTCAAAGATTATCTTATGTTTAAACAGGATGACATGACAGGAAAGTGGATGGCTCATGAGATTTCTTGAGGATTAATCTATTTGGCATTATACATAGCTGCAAATCTAAGCTATCTTCAATCATCTAAGACATTTGATCATTTCCCAGAAACTGAAACATTCAAAAAGCATCCCCTTTGTTAATTTCATGTGGGGAAAATAGCTGCTAAAAGAATACCTTGGAGGGTATCCAATAGGAAATATTGGATATTGTTCTGAATTTTAAAGTTATTTTAACTTGCCAAAAAAAAAGTATTTAAAAATAACGTAGACTTTAAAAGTTAATTATTAGAAATTCTATTTATTTGTGTATATTTAATGTAAGATTATCTGCTTGTATTCTTGGGTGCCACAATATGTTTTTTAATAGTCTCAATTGTGTTGTGAATATCCTACAGACTAAAGTAAATGAATTACTTCCTGTACTGTCATTCATACAAGTGGATATTAACTCCATCAATGCTTTGGAATTAGCTTTGGGTGGGTGGTCATTGCGTGTTTGTGTGTATTTCTTTGTTGTATCGCTAACATCTACCAAATAATTGCTGTTATTATTTGATCAATTAACTAATTTTGGACTCATTAGCTCTAAGACATTGAATAGTACACTTTTAGAAATTTTACTATATTTCTATTTACCTAAAATCAGAAATAACATGGTATTTGGGGAAATATACAGGACTGTATTAGATTCCTGTATCCTTCATTTACTTACTCTGTGTCTTTGAACAAATCCTATCATCTCTTAATTTTTTGATCTTCATAATGAACAGGTTGGATAAGACAAGACTTTAAGTTCTCTATCAATTTAAATGATCTAAAAAATAGTAATGTGTTTTTTGTACCATATGGAGACACTTTCTTTTCTGAGTTAGTCTTTGCTTAGCTATGTGGTGTGTTTTACCAAAGATGATTTGACAATTTTAATTATTAATTAATTTCTGAATAATGTTGTAATTGATTCATGGCTCTGGAGAGAAAGGAGACAATTCACCATATATTTCCTACAATTCTTCAGGGTAAAATTTTGTTGCATATACTTCAAAATTCTTCACCATTCAGATAATTGTAATGAATGGAGTTGGTAGAGTAGGCACACTGGGGCTTTAATCTCATTCTGTCTACTGAGCTGTGTGCATGTTTAGAGAGACTGAATTGATGTGGTAGGTGGTAAGGGACTCAGGCATGAAAACTTTGATATTCTTTTTTCCAATTCCTTTTAGTTGTTGTTTTTTCTTTTTCTTTCTTTTCTTTTTCATTTTCTCTCCCTTCCTTCTTTATAGGAAGTTTATCTTCGTTCTCTCCTCTCCCTTTTTTCATTCTCCTCTCGAAATAAAGTATGTATGAGAGAAGAGAGACCATAGGTGAGGCAGGATTGGTCAGGATTTGAATAAGGGGAAGAGTAAAATGTTCAGTTCAGTTCAGTTGCTTAGTCATGTCCGACCCTTTGCGACCCCATGAATCGCAGCATGCCAGGCCTCCCTGTCCATCACCAACTCCCGGAGTTCACTCACACTCATGTCCATTGAGTCAGTGATGCCATCCAGCCATCTCATCCTCTGTCATCCCCTTCTCCTCCTGCCCCCAATCCCTCCCAGCATCAGAGTCTTTTCCAATGAGTCAACTCTTCGCATGAGGTGGCCAAAGTACTGGAGTTTCAGCTTTAGCATCATTCCTTCCAAAGAAATCCCAGGGCTGATCTCCTTTAGAATGGACTGGTTGGATCTCCTTGCAGTCCAAGGGACTCTCAAGAGTCTTCTCCAACACCACAGTTCAAAAGCATCAATTCTAAATAAGAGGTAGAGGTGTTCTAATCGATTATTTGCCTTCACCAGAATAGGATTCTTCTCCAAAACCCAAGAACTGAAAGTATAGAGAATAAATGAAAGTAACTAATAAGCATTCAAAGAAAGCTCAACCTCAGTGTCAATAGGAGAAATGCAAATTATACTAATGAGATAGCAATTTATAGCTGTCAAATGAATAAAGTTTTAGAATAACAATAAATATTAGGAGAAATATTTATTAAAAAGAGGTATTAAAATGGATATTCACTTATACTATACTACACAAGCATATGGAAAAACAATTTTTTAAATGTTCATTTGTTTTGAAGTTTATAAACATGTTTTTATGAATATAGCCTTTAAGCATAAAAGATGAGTATGAAGATCTATGCTAAAGGATATTGCAGTGGTTTTTAATAATTGCAAAAAGTAAGAATAACTAAGGTCAAAAAAAACAGAATGGTTGCAAGTAACTGTATATTCATGTCAGAATACTATGCAGTCATCAAAATGATATTCCTAAACAATATCTACAGGAAATATGCTCACTCTCAATTATTGAAAGTGAAAAAATAAATTCAAGTGTAATCCACAGATTGCAAAATGTAATCAGAGATCAAAGAACCAGAGAAAAGATGTAGAATCATTAACAGTTATGTCAGAGTATTCAAATTGACTGTGATTTTTTTTTATCTCTTGCTTCTTTTAGTATTCTCAACATTTCATGTAAAAATATATTTTTCATAAAAAGAAAGTGCTATTAGAGAATCACATGTTCCCTAGTTAGAATATAATAATAATTTATATCCAAATAGTGCTTTGTAGTTTGAAAAGTATTTCTAACTACATCATTTTATTTGAATCTAAAAATAAGCACCCTCCTTCCCAACCTCATATGTGATGCTCACCTTACTTCTGAAGACTCAGTTCAATGTCACTTTTTCATGAAGTCTTGGTGAACCTGCCAGTCTTTTTTTTTTTTTTTCAAATAATGTTTTTACTCCTATCTGTTCAACCAAGGCATCTAACACAGATATATTCATTGAATATATAAAAGAATGAACAGCCCAAATGCTATATATAATACAATGTTGTGTCCCCCAAATTCATATGTTGAAGCCTAATCCCCAATGTATTTTGTATTTGGAGATGGAGCCTTTGAGTGTTGATAAGGTCATGAGGATGGAGTCCTCGTTAATGGTATTAGTTCCTTTATCAAAGAGACTCAGGAGAGTACTTTTCTGTCATGTGAGGCTTCAACAAGAAAAATAACCAGGAAGCAGGTCCTCACCAGGCATTGCATCTGTCATTCTCTTGATCTTAGGTTTCCCAGTCTCTTGAACAATGAGAATTAAATGTGTTCTTCAAGTCACTTATGGTACTTTTATTATAACAGCCCAAATTAACTAATATATCAACCAACAAAAATTCATTATAGTAAAGTATAGGATTGATACTCTTTTCTCCATTTTATGGTAATTGATGAGAAATTGAGGCTCAGAAATTTTCATTTATTTTCCCAAAACTCAGATTAACAAAAATTAAAGAGGAATGTTTTAGTTTCTAAACTTTGTGCTCTTTGTAGTATTCTTGATATTTGAAATCATGAGGCCATGAAAGTCAATAAAACGTTGAAGAATTATCAAATCTCTTTCTAGATTTGTTTTATTCTGGGTAAAATATTGCTTCTTGGAGTTGGTTAATTCATACAGATATTTGGAATCATTCTTCATGTCCCTTTCAAAGAGATAAATAGGAATGAAAGATAGCAAAGGGTAGAGGTTTGCTGCATTCCTTAAAATGCTAGAGGGAAGGGAACTAATTGAAAGAGGTGAATGGATAGGAAATGGGGAAAAGGAATGAAGCTTGTGGCAGAATAACAACCTCTCAAAGATGTCTATGTCCTAGTCTTGGGAATTTCTGAATACATTGCCTTACATGGAAAATGGGACCTAGAAGATATGGTTAAGGACATTGAGATGAGAACATTCTTCTGAATTGTCCAAGTGGACCCAGTGAAGTTATGCATGTCTTTATAAGTGAGAGAGAGAGAGAGAGAGAGGCAGGAGAGTCAGAGAAAGAGATGTGATGACAGAAGCTGAGGCTACAGTGATGAGATTTCTGTTCCTGAAGATGGACGGTGACCACTAGCCAAGATTGTGGGAAGCTTCTAGGAGCTGAAAAGACCATGAAAAGTCCTGGGGGCTCCTCTAGAGCCCCCAAAAGGGGTACAGCTCTGCCAACACTGTGACTTCAGCTCCGTGAGACTCATTTCAGATTTTTGACATATACAAGTATATTTAATAAGACAAGAAAATTATGTTCTTTTTTAAAAATACCAATTTTCTTGCAGGATTCCTTTAAAAAAATATTTTATTTATTTGGCTGCACTGAGTCTTCATTGCTGTGCTGCACAGGCTTCTCTTGTTGCGGATTCTGTACCACTGAGCCACCAGGAAGCCCATAGTGTTATACCTGAGTGAACTCAATACATTCTATTCCCATAAACAAGCCAACTGGCAGCAATTTATGCAGTGGGGCGCTTAGGAGGCAACCCTCCTCTGCTGCCATGTATAGGTGTGGTACTGTGTCTGTCTTATTGGCTGTGGACACCACTGTCTCCTTAAAACAGACTGTCCCCATTAACCTAAGACATTGTGTTGCCTGTAGCACTTGACTTCGGTAATGTTTCCTTATAGCCATGGGAGTCAATGAAAGGACAGCACAACTCTGACGTTTTAAGGGTAATGCATTATGGATGTACCACATACAAAGGCAGCATTTAGCTGCGATCACATCTAGCAAACAGAAACTGATTCTCTGAATCCTGCTTATCGGTGGACTGTGCTTGATCGCGGCTCTCAAATCATTTAGTCTATAAAATTCAATGAAAGAAACTGATGAAAATGGGTCAGATGATTTCTGCTAAGGGTAAGAATGAAAGATCGAGGAAAGAACGCAGCCTCCATCCGTATTCACTGCTTGTTTTCTCAAATGCTGTCCTTCTGGATGGAAAACTGTTCGTCTCTCCCCAGCAGTTCCAGGTCTAATAGGCGAAGCCAATTTTCCTGACGTTCTATTTACCTCGTTTTTGCTTTCGTTTCCTTTGATAAAGACCTATTGGTATGAAGATTGAGGAGATGGGGGGACGGTATTTTACATCCCGGTTCTGGTTCAATTACTTCCAGCTACATCGGTACACTGCCAGAGACAGCTGCAGAAGGTAACAGAGCTAGCGTGCATTGCCTTCTGTCTCCCAGGTAGCACATGCAATTGTTTTGTTTTCCACGGTCTCAAAATGACTAGATATCAGCCGCTTACACCCTGCAGGGCAAATCAGGATGCAGCAAAAAGTGTTCAGAATTGCTATGTTGGCATTGAGAGCAGATCAGTAATAACAGAGTGTGTCTGGACACAATAGGGCTTTTGGCAATGTCAGTGCTCATTCCCTGGTGGAAAATAGACTGTGTCATTGTGCCATTCCAACTCACCTTTTATTTTCCCTCCTCTTCCTTGACCTGGAGAATTTTTTTAGGATGAATTAACTCTTCCTTCTTTGCCACAGACACGCTATGCCTTGCTGCCTCTGTCACTGTGTCTCTTGTTAGGTAGCTCAAAGATGACTCTCTAGTAATCTCTCCTTCCAGAGGGTTTTGTGCTTATCTGGTTCACCCCCCTGCTAACTCACTGTAGCAACTTCCTGGATGTATGTAGCAGCTAACAAACTCCTTGGCTTTATCCTTAAAGGTATGAGAGTAATGATATAAAGAAAGTCCCTAGACCGATTATCCCCTAGAGACACATCCACCTCACCTTCACAACAGACACACATACTCTGCTTCTTTAGCATTATTCCAAAATTGCTAAGTAAACTTTCAGTTCTATTCAGTCTTCTTTAGCTAAAGAATCACTGCCTCTGTAAACTCAATATCTATTACTGCCAACATTGTACAAATAGGGCGCTAATCATTCTACACAGCTTTCCACATTTTTGGCATTCTCTTTGCTGAAAGCTCATTATTTGTAATGTGATGAGTTTAGTCAGCCATTTAGATTTTGTTTTATTTGTCTGTATCTCACTACTTTATAAATCTTGCTGATATGCCTGACCAGCTTTTCTCTAATGCTGCATAATCAATTTTTTCTAATTTTTAACCTATATATGAAGATGTGAGCATGTGTACTGTAGTAAACAGTAATAGCAATCATAACACATTGCATAACAATCCACTACAAAATGCCCTGGGAGCAGTATTTATCTGGCTCATTGGTTTTGATGTTATAGAGGACTTCCAATTTCACTTTTTGTATTAATGCCACGGTTTTGCTATATATAAGACAGTTTGCTTCCTTTCTGATTCTCCACACAAAGCTTACTCTCCTATCTTGTTTAATGTGTAAATTTCATAGATAAGGTCCTTGTCATACCATGAGTATGTTTGTAATGGAATTGAATGTGTGGTATCATGGGATGAACACCAGCCTATGTATATAATCCAAATAGGTACACATTCAGTTCAGTTTAGTCTCTCAGTCGTGTCCAACTCTTTGCAACTCCATGAATTGCAGCACGCCAGGCCTCCCTTGGAGAAGGCAATGGCACCCCACTCCAGTACTCTTGCCTGGGAAATCCCATGGACGGAGGAGACTGGTAGGCTGCAGTTCATGGGGTCGCTAAGAGTCGGACACAACTGAGTGACTTCCCTTTCACTTTTCACTTTCATGCATTGGAGAAGGAAATGGCAACCCACTCCAGTGTTTTTGCCTGGAAAATCCCAGGGACAGGGGAGCCTGGTGGGCTGCCATCTATGGGGTCGAACAGAGTCCGACACAACTGAAGCGACTTAGCAGCAGCAGGCCTCCCTGTCCATCACCAACTCCCGGAGTTCATTCAGACTCACATCCATCGAGTCAGTGATGCCATCCAGCCATCTCATCCTCTGTCGTCCCCTTTTCCTCCTGCCCCCAATCCCTCCCAGCATCAGAGTCTCTTCCAATGAGTCAACTTTTTGCATGAGGTGGCCAAAGTACTGGAGTTTCAGCTTTAGCATCGTTCCTTCCAAAGAAATCCCAGGGCTGATCTCCTTCAGAATGGACTGGTTGGATCTCTTTGCAGTCCAAGGGACTCTCAAGAGTCTTCTCCAACACCACACTTGAACAACACAGTTCAAAAGCATCACATTATGTCTTCTTAATTCATGTAAATATCAAAAAAAAATTAACAAAAGAAAATAAAAACTGAGATAGTGTGCTAAAGCAGACTGTTATTTGGAGTGATTGATCTGCCGAGAATTTCTTTAACTTCCTAAGAGAGTATTAACGTCGTCCCATGACCAAAGAGAATTCTTCAAGGACTCCTGTTTATAAATGCTTTCAGCAGTCTTCCCTGGTGGCTCAGACTGTAAAGCATCTGCCTACAACGTGGGAGACCCGGGTTCAAATCCCTGGGTCAGGAAGATCTCCTGGAGAAGGAAATGGCAACCCACTCCAGTATTCTTGCCTGGAAAATCCCATGGATTGGAGAAGCCTGGTAGGCTACATTCCATGGGGTCTCAAAGAGCCGGACATGGCTGAGTGACTTCACTTTGACTTTCAGCAGTAAAAAGCTTTTCCTTGCTCCTCTTGACCCTCTAATGGTTTCCAGTTTTCCTCTTTTTTTGCCTTATTTCCACTGCTGCTATTTCCACTACTGTCATCTTTTAAGGTCTTTGAACTGTGAACCAAACTATTCAGAAAAAGAGAATAACAAAGGTTTAACTTTCAAAATAATATAACCATATGCTAGAAACTGCCCACCCGTATGTTGGAAAAACTGATGGAGCAGTGAAGAGAGCAGAGATGCTGTTCTTTGTGTCCCGCCTTTTGTTTCTCCTCCCCCTATGGCTGGAGATTGAACACCTCACTGACATTGTCAACAAAGCTGTCATTCCACTCATTGGTCCATGCGTGTTTCATTTACTCCTGAATGCCGAGGAAATTGATGCACTGTATGTGGATCTCACTCTTGGGTTCATTTTTACAGGCAGAGTGATATTTCATCTGTACTATGTACATTCCTGATTATTTGACTGGGGTGGGGAGATTAAATCCTAATTTACCTGCATGAAAACTCAGGTGCAAAGAAGGAAAGTGAAATAATATGCATCTTTTTCTTCTGAAAGGAAAGAGGCTGGTCCTTGCAGTATTCTAAGGAAAGGAAATGTCTGGCTTATCTTCAAGAAAACCTCTGTTTACCTATGGAGTCAGTGGTGGAACAAATGACTTTTAGGAGGAATACAATCCCAAATTAGGAGCCATCAATTTAAGAGACCAATTCTTTAAAATGAGTATTATGTTTGTTTCTTGTGTATAACATAGTAATTTAGTATTTAAATCCATTAAGAAATAATCATCATGATAAGTCTAGTAACCACATGTCACCATATGAAAGTATACACTATTAGTGACCATATTCTTTAGGCTATATATTATATCCCAGTGGTTTATTTACTTTATAGCTAGAAGTTTGTACCTCTTAATCTTTTTCTCTTGTTTCAACCACATTCCACCTTCCTCCACTTTGGCAACCTCTAATTTGCTTTCTGTATATACAAATTTGTTTTTGTTTTCTTTTGTGTATTTTATTTTATAGATTCCACATATAAGTGAGATGACATTGTACTAGTCTTTCTCTGTTTAACTTATTTCACTTAGCATAATACCGTCTAGGTCAATCCATAGTGTCACAGATGACAATACTTGATTCTTTTTTATGCCTGAGTAATATTCCATTGTGCGAATAATGTGTATGTGTGTGTACACATCACACACGTCCTCTTTAGAAATTCATCATTTGATGATCACTGAGGATGATTTCACATTCGGCTAAGATAAATAGTGCTGAAATGTACATAGCTGTACATACATCTTTTTGGATTAGTATTTTTGCTTTACTAGGGTACATACTCAGAAATAGAATTGGTGGATTGTGTGATAGTTCTAGTTTTAATTTTTTGAGGAAGCTCTATGCATTTTTCCATTTCATATGAACCAATATACCTTTCCACTAACAGTGGACCAGAAATTTTTTTTTCTCCACATCCTTGCCAACTATGTTATTTGTTATCTTTTTGGTAATAGTCATTCTGGCAACCCACTCCAATATGCTTGCCTGGAAAATCCCATGAACAGAGGAGCCTGGGGGGCTACAGTCCAGGGGGTCGCAAAAGAGTTGGACACGACTTAGCGACTAAACAACAATCCTGGCATGTGTAAGAAATATCTCATTGTGATTTTGATTTGTAATTCCCCGGTGTACAGTGAGGTTAAACATCTTTTTATGTGTCTGTTGGCCATTTGTATTTTTTCTTTGGATAAAAGTGTATTCAGATTCTCTGCCCTTTTCTTAATCGATTTGTATTTTGATACTCAGTTGTATGATTCCTTTCTATATTTTAGATATTAATGCCTTATCAGATATATTGTTTACAAATATCTTCTCCCATTCATTTGATTGCATTGTCATTTTGTTGATACTTTCTTTCTCTATTAAAAAGCTCTTTAGTTTGATGTAATCCCAATTGTCTATAGTTTTTCTTCTGTTGCCTTTGCCTGAGAATACAGATCCAAAAAAATTATATTGTTAAAACTGATGTCAAAGACTATACTGCCTGTTTCTTCTGGGAGTTTTATGGTTTCAGGTCTAACATTTATATCTTTAATCTAATTTGTGTCTATTTTTGTATAAGGTGTGAGAGAATTGTCCAGTTTCATACTTTTGTGTATAGCTGTCCAATCTTCCTAACCCTATTTATTAGAAAGGCTGTGTGTACAATACTGAATCTGGCCTCCTTTGTTGTAGATTAATGAACCGTTTAAGTGTAAGTTTACATCTGAGCTCTTTATTACATTCCATTGATCTCCATGTCTGTTTTGGGGCCAGTACCATGGTACTGGATTATGGTAGATTTGTAATAGAGTTTGAAATCAGGGAGCATGATACCTCTAGGTGTGTTCTTTTTTCTTAGCCTTGTTTCGGCTATTTGGGGTCTTATGTAGTTCTCTACGAACTTTAGCACTATTGGTTTTAGTTCTGAGAAAAATATCATTAGTATTTGCATAGATTGCATTGAAACCTTACAATTTGTTGGGTAGTTTGGTCCTTTTAACCATATTAATTCTTTCCATACATAATCACTGTAAATCTTTTCTTTATATGTATCATCCTAAATTTCTTTCATCAGTGTCTTATGGTTTTTAGTGTACAGATCTTTCACCTTTTTTTGTTAAATTTATTCCCAGGTATTTTAGTCTTTTTGATTCAGTTGTAAATGCAATTGTTTGCTTAAACTCTCTTTCTGATATATTGTTATTAGTATTCAGAAATGCAAAAAAAAGTGTTGTGTGTTCATTTTGTATTCTGAAATGTACTTAATTCATTAATTAGTTCTAGTAGGTTTTTGAGGTAGGGGACATATTTTTACTATGGGGCATCTCCACTAATTATTGTAGACATATGTGATTTTATTAATTTTGCCGTCTAGCCTTCCAACTGGCAGTGTAGCTGGCTGACTGACTGCCTCTGCTACATGTTTTCCTTTCCCAGTGAGACTTGTCTTTTTATAATTTTTTTTTTTTTATTTCTAGTTACGGTCTTTTCTGCTTAAACAAGTCCCTTTAACATTTATTGTTAAGTTTACTTTAGTGGCGATGAAGTCCTTTAGCCTTTGCTTGTCTGGAAAATTATTTATCTTCTTCAGTTCTGGATAATAAGCTTGTTGGATAGAATATTTTCATTTAGAAGTTTTTTTTTTTTTTTCTTCTCCTGTTTATACTTTGAATAGACTGTGCTACTCCCTTCTGGCCTCTGAAATTTCTGTTGAAAATTCAGCCGATAGTCTTATAGGGGCTCCCCTATATATAACATAATGCATCTTTTAAGATACTGTCTTTATCTTGACTGTAACATATAATAATAATGTGTCTTAGTGTAAGTTTCTTCAGTTTTATCTTGTTTGGGACTTCCTGTGCTTCCTGAACTTGGATATCTGTTTCCTTTGTCAGGTTAAAGAAGTTTTCAGTGATTACTTCTTAAAGTAAAATTTCTATCTCTTTCTCTCTTTTCCTTTGACCCTTGTAATGTGATAGTACACTTAATGTTGTTCCAGAGATCCCTTAAACTCTCCTCATTGTTTCTTTCTTCTTTTGTTTTGCTGTTCCAGTTGAGTGAGTTCCAGTGGTCTGTCTTCTAGTTTGCTTTTCTTTTGCAGCATCAAATCTGTTGTTGGTCCCATCTAGTGTACTTTTGGTATAAGTTCTTATAAGCTAAAGCTCTGACTAATTCTTCCTTAATATGGATGTGAGAGTTGAACTATAAAGAAAGCTGAGCGCCAAAGAATTGATGCTTTTGAACTGTGGTGTTGGAGAAGACTCTTGAGAATCCCTTGGACTGCAAGGAGATCCAACCAGTCCATCCTACAGGAGATCAGTCCTGAATATTCATTGGAAGAACTGATGCTGAAGCTGAAACTCCAATACTTTGCCCACCTGATGTGAAGAGCTGACTCATTTGAAAAGACCTTGATGCTGGGAAAGATTGAGGGCAGGAGGAGAAGGGGACAACAGAGGATGAGATGGTTGGATGGCATCACCAACTCAATGGACATGGGTTTGGGTGGACTTCATGAGTTGGTGATGGACAGGGATGCCTGGTGTGCTGCAGTTCATGGGATCGCAAAGAGTCGGACACGACTGAGCGACTGAACTGAACTGAATCTCTTTCTTGAGGTTCTCATTGTGTCCCTCTATTTTTCTCCTGAGTTCATTGGACATGCTTTGGATTGTTGCTTTCAGCTCTTTTTCTGGAAGATTTTTTATCCCCTTTAGTTATTTTTCTGAGGTTTTATCTTGTAATTCTGTTTGGAACATATTCCTTTGTTTTCTCATTTTGTCTGACTCTCTATGTCTGCTTATACTTATTAAGTGGATTAACTGCCTCTCCCAGTCTTGAAAGAATGGCTTTATATAGATGTCTTATTGGAATCAGTAGTAGGGTCCTCCCTAGTTACAAGAGACAGGTGGCCCAGGACTGTCCCCTGTGAGAGCTGCATATGTCCTCCCATTGTAACTGGGTGTTGCAAACCTGTTAGTGTGTATAAAGACCCCTGAACGGCTCAAATGCATCTGTTGTAGACACTATGGTGTTAGGGAGAACCCCCAGACCAAGGGGTCACTTAGACAGCACTTTGGTGTTGGCTGAGGGCTCCTGCAAGATCTGGCAGGATGGACATCACTTTGTAAAGGGGCTCTGGTGCTAGCTGAGGGGACCTTCCAGGCCTGGCAGGGTGAGGATCTGCTTTGGAAATGTGCCAGCTAAGTCTTCAGGTGAGCCTGGGGCAGGGGAAGAGATGCTGCTAAGTTAGAGGGGGAGAGTCAGCTGGCCCCTGTCAGTAGTGAGCAAACTTGGTAAAGTGTGAACCAAAAGCAAACCAAAAAACCAAAGAAACCCTGAAACTGGCACCTGTCAACTCTTGTATACACAGAGAAAGTTTCAACAGATCCCTGCCCTTGGGTACATGCCCTAAAATTAATCAATAAACTTCATGTATGACTGAGTTGCTTTTCAAACTGCTGCCTCTGTGCTAAGACTTAGAGAGAGTGAATTTTTGAGCCTGCTTATTAACAGGTCTTTCTCCACTTCCCACAGCCCTCCAGCTCTCTCAGCCCTAAGCCCTGAAGCCCTGGGTGTTCCGAGCCAGGCATTGTAAGGGGCTCATTTCCTTGGTGCAGGTCCCTGGACTGGGCAGTCTGATGTGTGATTTGGAGCTCTTGCTCCTCAGGGAGGTCCTCAAAGACTGTTATTTCCCTCCTGCCTGTGGGTCACAGTACCTGAGTTCTGAGTTTTTGCCAGACCACGTCTCTGTCCTTCCTACTCATCTCAACCTGGCTTTTCAAAATTTTTGGTTGTGAAAATTTTTTTCTGCTAGTCTTCAGGTCATTCTCAGAGGTAGTTTCTTGGAGATCCTTGTAATTTGGGTACATCCCTGGGAAGAGTCAAGTCCAGAATCTCCTACTCTGCTATTTTGTCCTGCCCCTCAAGGAAAAGAATTTATTTAAAATGTATGCATACTGGGACTTCCCTGATGGTCTAATGATAAAGACTCTGTGCTTCCACTGCACGTGGTGAATTTAATCCCTAGTCTGTAAACTGAGATCCCACTTGCCTGACACAAAAAGGTAAAGGAAAAAAAAAAAAAACATATTTAGGGAGAATTCCATATAACTTCAATCGGTTTTTGCTAAGAATGCACATATTTGAAGTTAGTATATATTTAAACAAATTCTAGTCCTTTTCCAGACTTGTAACCTGAGGCAAATCCTAGGTTTACCAGTTCTAGTCACTTTGTTTGCAGGATTTTCTCTAAGCTCCCCACCTTGGAGGAAAAGTAATTAACCTCATTATGACTGTTTCTTTCTTGTGTATTTCCTCTGCACAACAGTGTATAGTTATTTTCGTATTCTCTTGCACAGTTGTTCGCATTCTGTCTCTAGTTTCATGAATGCCTGAAGGTATAATGATACCTGACTCACTGAGTTGCCATGAAGTTTATGTGAAAGAACATATGTTGATTCCCACCTCCTGGTCCTGTTACCGCTCTGGAGATACAGAGGAAATAAGATACTTGGGAAAGGGAAAAGCTTGAGGAACCTACTTAGCCCACTGTTGGTAAAAGAGGAATCCTCCACGAGTGCCCTTTGAGTGTTCTGGAATGTTTCTGTACATACTGGTTTATATTGGTAGCCAGCAGGCCACATGAAACTCAAAGCAGTGGTCTCTGGTTGCTGGGAAGTTTCATTTGTCTATTTATTTGTGATATGCTTTGTTTTGTTTAGAAAATAACCAGTTGTCAGCATTTCTACATCAAAAGTTTTCATATAAAAATCTAAATCTCCTGCCATATTTGGCTGCAGTCCTGTCTGGCTGAAGCTGAGTAAGAATATAGACTTGTATGTTTCCATGGATTGGATAGCAAACAATTCCTCTGTAGATACAGAAGTGAAAATAGAGCATTCGGTCATGGAAGTTTGTAGGTGAGTACTTGCAGTAATGGAAGGTTGTACACTCTCCCTTCAGATGTCTTCTATTTTCTTCATGAAAATGGAAGTCATAATACCAGCTGGGACAGGAGGGGGATGGTGAAGGGAAAGTAGGGAAAGAACATATTTCACTAGCAAATTGTCACATTTCCACAACTCCTGAAATGAGCAAAGAAAAGTCTAACTTTTATGTTCTACAACTCATTTAATACTCTTCTAAATACTCCACCCCATTTGGGGGGAAAGTGAGGCAACAGAGACTTATCTAAAATCTGCCAAGGAACAGCTCCAGTGTAGTCTCTATAAGGTAATATTTTCAATCAACTCACCATTTAGCTATCCAGCAGAGCTGTTCTTCTCACTCTTCTTTTCCCCAACTAACATCCAAGTATATGGGAAATATTTCAGAATTCAAGGGAATATCCCATCCATACAGATTGCCATGCTTGTGCTGGTCTCCATCGAGGGACGATGGGTGTGATCCTGGGTGTACCAGTTGCATGACTGAAGCATACAAGTTCCATTATTTTTATTCAGTCATGGTCTAGTGAGACTCCAACTTAGATCAGAGAAAGCCAGATATGGTTTCTTCACCAATCACATAGAATGTCCCACTTCCAATTAGCCTGTTCCAGCTTCCCCAGGGCAATATCCTTCAATCAGAGCATCCGTGAAGCATCCCTTTATTCTACTATTAAGATTTCCAACTCCCCTGCCTGGCTTTGCATCTCTGCCAAATGCAAGGGGTAATGGCTACTCCCTTGCTAGAGTAAGTTCTAAATAAACAGCTATTGCTTGTCTTCATTTAAGTGATCTTTATTATTTCCATAATTCAAAACCTACTACTGTCACTTATGAGTTACATAACTTTGTACATGTTTCTTTGCCTCTGAGAGTCTTAGTTTCCTTATTCTAAGAGGGAGATGTTAGTGACACCTACCATGTAGAATCAAATTCAGTAGATAAAATGCATGTAAAACTCCTAAAAAAGGGTCTGGTACACTGTAAGCCCATAATAGTTCTCAATATTTTTATTGATTATACTTATTTATTATTAGACATGAGGAAATAAACTGAGAGAATAAAAGACCTGCTTGAAGTCCATGGAACGTCAATGTCTGAGTTGGGTGCAAGCTCTGCTAGGTTCAAGTCTAGTGTTGCTTTTCCTAATTCAAGCAAATTGCATGGAGAGTACACTTAGCAAATGGTTTCCAAATGAATGCAAGAAATAATAAGTAAACAAGTGAGCAGAGTACATTTGTAACCTAAGTTGAAAGTACAAATGTGGATAAAGGGGGGAATCATTTAATCAACCAAAGTCTAGAATTCAGTTGTATTGAACCTTGTAAAGAGGTAAATGATTTGAGAGCTGGAAAATATATTACAGATCACTTAATTCTGTGGTTTTCAAACCCCACAATCATAGAGATTCAGAAAGTAAAAGCTTCTACTGTCATATTGAAATAGTAACAAAATCAAACTAAACTCTATTCATAAGTCATTTTTTGGTTTTAAATGAGAGACTGAGAGAAATTTTCAATTCTGTCTTCAACTTGATTTTTCCTGTAAATATTGTTAACAATCTACCATATCAATCATAACTTTCAGGAAATGGGTAAATCATGATTAAAATAAGAAGCCACTGAAATATTCTCATGAGTCTCAAGTATTTTAGCTTGGATTCTCTGTGAAGCAGATCCTCAAATAAGGATTTGTATACAAGTAGTTTATTAGAGAGAGAATTCCAGGGAATACCTAAAGAGATAGGAAGTGAGATAGCAGTAAGGTAGAGCCAATAGCATGTGTATTGATGAACATATCATTGCTATGGGAGACTGCGGCTCAACTAATCTGGGGACACTCTGAGACACAGTGAGGAGTAGTCTACAAAATTGTCTCCATGAGGTTTGAGTAGTCTGAGACTTCAGTCCATCTTGGACTGAGGGATGATAACTCCCATGAACTGCTTGTTTGCATCTCTTACAGACTACAGGCTCTTTGATGACAAGAGAACATTTCTAGCCAGAGAAGTGACAGTATTTTTGGGAAAAATCTGCAGAAGACCTCCAGGGTAACCCAGGCTACAGCCTGGACAGGATGATGTCTGCTACACAAAGCCTAAACTTGAAAAAATACTGATTAAGATGTTTGTCTTAGATCTGTGTCTGTATCAAAACTACTGACTTTATAAAAGGCAACAGATAAACTGGAGAAAAAAAAATAAAAATGACCAGTGATATTATCATTCATATATAAATTATACATAAGGAAAGAGATTATGAAAAGGCTGATAGAGAAAGAGGTAAAAGTCAGTAAAGTTAATTCATAAAACATATCATGGAAATGGTAAAAACACTGGTAAGGGAGTGTGGTTTGTTTCATTAATCTAAAAAGTTAATTAAAGCTAACATACAGATTTCTCTATAGGAGAAAGACCTCGATGTTGGAAAAGATTGAGGGCGGAAGAAGGGGGAGACAGAGGATGATATGGTTGGATGGCATCACCAGCTCAATGGACATGAGTTTGAGCAAACTCTGGGAGATGGCGAAGGACAGGAAAGTCTGGCCTGCTGCAGTCCATGGGGCCACAAAGAGCTGGACAGTACTTAGTGACTGAACCACAGATTTCTCACCTAGGCTGCCAAGGGTACAGTGAATGGGCACTCTGAATACTTTCGAAATGCAGTTTCGTCATCCAGGTCAAGGGCTTTTAGTTTTTCCTTCTCTTTGGTTTAGTTATTCCACTTCTGAAAATACACACTAGGGGGAGAAAGGAAATATAGATAAAACAAAAAGCTCACATTTTTTTTTCCTTGAAGCATTCAGAATAGTTTAAAACATTAATTTACATGACCAATATCATGCAGATGGTTAAATATATTATAGATCCATATGAAGTGTATTATGAAGCACTTCGCAAGGAGTTTTCACAAACATGATGTCTTAGTCTCATTTGATAGAAAGTTGCTTCCCTGGTGGCTCAGAGGTTAAAGCGTCTGCCTGCAATGCGGGAGACCTGGGTTCGATCCCTGGGTTGGGAAGATCTCCTGGAGAAGGAAATGGCAACCCACTCCAGTATTCTTGCCTGAAGAATCCCATGAACGGAGGAGCCTGGTGGGCTACAGACCACGGGGTCGCAGAGTCGGACACAACTGAGCGACTTCACTCACTCACTGCATACAGAACACAGGAAAGCTGTGAGGACTTGATATGTGCCAGTTACTGTCCTAAGTACTTTTATACATAGTAGCTTAATCCTCTCAAGGGCCCAGTGATGTACTATTCTTACCATTCTCGTTTTTGAGATGAATATACTGGGGCCAATGAGACGTTGAGTGCATTGTCCAAGATTACATATATAGTCAATGTAGAATTGAGATTCTAACCCAGGCAAAGGGGCCACAAAACCTGCAAGCCTCTCAACTAGTTCTTGACGGCTTTTCACAGGAGGGTCCTGGAAGGACAAACTGAATTTAGGATCCTGGGCAGTAGAAGGAACTTGCAACTCTGTCTCTCTTTTCCTCGCTTCCTTTCTCCTCCCTCCCATCTCTTTTCCCTTCCTTCCTTCCTCCTTCCCTTCCTTCGTACTCTGCTTCCTGTCTTTTCCTCTTTGCTCTCTGTGCAGAGCCATTTCCACTAAGCTGCACTGTAGGGTACCACGTATTTTATGGACAAGACAACTCTTGTTGTACACCCACTCCAGGTTTGATTCACAGCCACTATAAATGAAAGCTAATCTAGAGCTCTCCGAGCGAAGAACTTCTACCAGGACGTCATGGTTGTTATTAACGATACTATTTCTTAATGCTATTTAATACTATTAATGACACTTATTAAAATATCTCATGTTTACAATGGTTTACACATCCATATTCCCTCCTATGGTTGCATCTCTGTAATAACCTTGTGAAGCAAGTAGCTGCTGCTACTACTAAGTCGCTTCAGTCATTCCAACTCTGTGCAACCCCATAGACAGCAGCCCACCAGGCTCCCCAATCCCTGGGATTCTCCAGGCAAGAACACTGGAGTGGGTTGCCATTTCCTTCTCCAATGCATGAAAGTGAAAAGTGAAAGTGAAGTCGCCCAGTCGTGTCCAACCCTTAGCGACCCCATGGACTACAGCCTACCAGGCTCCTCCGTCCAGGGGATTCTCCAGGCAAGAATATTGGAATGGGGTGCCATTGCCTTCTCCGGTGAAGCATGTAGAGCAGACATTAAAATCCCATATTTTTAGTTAAGAATATGAGGATTAGAGAGACTCCTGGAAACACATTTCTGACAAAATAAGCTCGATCAGGTAGACTTGGGTTCAGATCCCATACCTGTCCTTCCCTTTGACTTTGAGCTGACTTTGAACAGGACACTGAGCCTCTTTCCATCATCTTCTGTAAAATGAGAACATTTATTCATGTGCAAACTCCTTTGGTTATTGGGAGATTTAAACAAGGTGATGCAGAAACTCCAGAGGAAAAACCATTGTTCTTTGTTTTTATTTGTTTGGTTGGTTTGATTTAGTTTGGTTTGTTTGTTTACACATCAAAGAGAAGTTAGTATAATCTCTACTACGGTACTAGTAGATAAGTCTCTATGATTCTTTGCACCTTATTGCTTTTTAAAGGTGGAAAAGAGCCATTTGTTTTCTTTTAGTTCTTCAGAGTTGGCCCTACAAGAAAGGACTCACTGCCCAGAAGCAAGGAGTGTGATGATCCAAAAGCCTGTGGTTATTCATTTTTTCAGGATCTGCCTTGGTTTTCAAGTCAAAGTCACGCTCCTCTTTAGCCAGACTCCAGCCAGTGGCCATGCAAGTCAAGTAGCTGACATCAGCTCTTCCCAACAAAGCTCCCAGAAAGTAACAGAGCAAGGAAGTGGTTTAAGGGTTCAGGGACTTTTTCATTTCCATCCAAGATAGGCTTCCTCAAATGGGTAGTCTTTTCCAGACTGTTCATTCGACTGAAAGAGGCTTTGTCGGTTCTAACTCAGCATGCTAACTGCATCTCAGCTGGTGCTTCCTAGAGGTCACAGCCAACTCCCTGATTAATGCCTCTGGGAAAGTCAAGGTTCTGGTCAAGGTTTCTGGGCTTTGGTACCATGGGCATTAGGTGCTATGGGGTGTGTCCTGTGCATTCAGGGATCTTCAGCAAGATCCTTGTGACATTGTGACAACCACATTTGTCTTTGGAGATTTCCTAGTACCCCATGTTGAGAATCACTGGTTGAGACAAATCCTTTAACTTTACCAATGAGGGAATTAAAGCCCAAAGCATTTTGATATTTGGCAAAACTAATACAATTATGTAAAGTTTAAAAATAAAATAAAATTAAAAAAAAAAAGAACCCCCCCCAAAAAAAAATAAAGCCCAAAGTGTTAACTTTAGTTGCTCATTTTAGCTAGCCAAACTAAAGACAGAACTGGGCCTCAGACCCAGATTAATGCTGTTTCTAATCTAGGACTTTTTTAGATTTTGAATTATAAAACAGAATTTGTAAGAAAAACACTATTGTCATCTACTTTCAGACTAGAATTTCCATAGGTGAAAAATTCCAGAACAAAAGATACTTTCTTTGTTCTTTTTCTTGTTTATACCTCTTGCAAAGAAGGTGCTGTAACCTCTAGCACACCACAGCCTTGAAAACAAAGTTCCTGTACCACCTGGGTTGCAGGTTTAAATTGCGTCTTCTTATTTGGTTGCGTATGGAACAACTTGAAAATCATTGTGGTTCTTATTATGTGTAAAACTAAATTAGTCTCTCACCAATGAAACATGTCTCCTAAGTATCTGTCCAGTATAGACTGGCCTTTTAAATAAATTTCTGTGTTATCTCTTGTAAAAAAAATTAAAAAAGTTTTCCTTAGTATTCCACTCCAACTTCTCCACCAAGATGGGGAACTCTCTGTGTTTCTGTGGCATTCCTCCTGTCGTTACTGCAGTCAGAGCTTCCAGTCTTGTCTATTACTATCATCTCCTTGTCTGATTTCCCCCTTTGCCTTGTGAGCTGTTTGAGCATGATGGCCTGAGCCTTTCAACATTTAATGTCTAATTACTGAATTCCTAACTGGGGAATGAATGAATGAATATTTAATAGCTGCCAGATCACTGTTCAAGAAAAAGAATTATAAGAGGAAAGTCTTTTCCTCATTCTTTAGGAGTTTACTGTGTTTCTTACACTAATCTTGACTATATTCACATCAAAGTTAACAGGAAAGTGTCTTGAAACACTTCTGTCAAATCAAATATATTTGCAAATGTTCAGGTCTGATGTTTACTTCCATATCCTTTAAATATGATGTGGGTAACTCTGTGACAACTTCTGACCTTAGCACTTTTACTTCAGCTTACTTTTACCTTTTGCTCTGAGATTTTAAGACCTGATTATAGGGTAATGAATTTGTAATGCTGCACAGGAAAATCTGTTGCTGAATGACTGACAAAAATAATTCAAATTCTTTTCATAAACCACATTCTATTCTTTACCAGACATTATTATGGAACAATAGTGATTATATTATTCTCAGTGGAAAAAAAAAAAAAAAACTGTAAAGCAGGACTACGCTTATTCAAATATTGTTTATCCAGGTATTTATTATAATAAGATAATAATCTTGCTGTGAATTAGCTATTGAGTGAGATGGTCTGGTTGTTTGTAAAGTTTAAATCCACACCAGAAAATAATCTTGGGAGGTAGTCACTGTAACGGCTAATGAATAAATATAAAGCTTATTTTCAGGCATTTACACATTAGGAAATTTAGATTTTAGCCCTCATTATTTTATCACTTTCAATATAAAATTATAGACAGGTTTTGTCTTGAAAGTGAAATAATTTGCATGCATCAATCATAATAAGGAAGACAAGATTAAATATTTCTCCTATATTAGTGGAGTGAAGTGAAGTGAAGTCGCTTAGTCATGTCCGACTCTTCGCGACCTCTTGGACTGTAGTCCACCAGGCTCCTCAGTCCATGGAATTTTCCAGGCAAGAGTACTGGAGTGGGTTGCCATTTCCTCTCCAGGGGATCTTCCCAACTCAGGGATCAAACCCGGGTGTCCCGCACGGCAGGCAGACGCTTTACCGTCTGAGCCAATAAGGAAGTACTGGTGTACTATTTGAGCTTCAGTTTGAAAGGGCAAAGAAGTATTTCTTTGGTACAATTAGCATCAATCTCATTGTTTGAATAGCAATGTGTGTTAAACAAACAATATTCAGTAAGCAGCAATATTTACTTATCTCTGTGCTGAATGTTGGAGCATAAGGGTATTTACATACAAATAATTTTAAAATATGGTCGTGACCATCAGAGACATTATACTCCCATTGAGAAGAAGGTATAAAAATGTATGTACATATATACAATATAACAAATGCAGAAATGTGTTAGTTGACATTTTTATTTGCACTTATAAGTTTATTGAGTCTAAGAGGTATAATTCAGGAAGGGACATGATACAATGGTTTGGGAGTCTTGGATTGAATCCTAGGTTCATCATTACTAGCTGTGCGACCTGACACATTTTATACAAATTTTCTAGCCCATTGACTGTCAAACTGCTGCACATCAGAATTATCTAAGGTGGTTTTAAAAGTCCCCACATTCAGACATCAGAATTTTGTAAAACTTAGATTTCAGGGTGACTTCAGTGAGCATCCAAGATAGAGAACGATTAATCTATTTCTCAAACTTTAATGTGAATACCAGTTGCCTTGTTCACTAGGGGAAATGCAGGTGATCATATAGGAGGCCTGGCATGGGGCCTGAGATTCTGCGTTTCTCAGAGGCTACAAGGTGAGGTTAACCCTACCTGCCCTGTGGTTACACTTTAAGTGGGAAAGTTCTAGCCAACAATTATATCCCCCTGAAAATAGAGATAACCTTTGGAGGATGGATGGAAAGACTAGTCATCAGGCACAGTGCCAGTCATATGACACATGTGTCTTATAATGCTGATTTCAACTCCACTTCTCTCAAAATATTGACATAATTAGGGAGAGTCATCCCTTTCTAAGATGAATTATATCTGAATTTAAAATTTTTTATTTGAATTTCCTTCTTTTTCCCTCCTCCTTAGGCAAAGGCTAGTCATTGATTCTGGCTCTGAAGTTTATACAATCTCTTCTGCCCACACCTACCATACTCTAGCTTCATGGTTCTCCATATTGGAATCTGCCAGGACCATTCCATGGCATACCCAGTGCCTGAGCCCCCCACTAGACAAATTATTCAATATCTCTAAGGATGATTCCAGTATGCTGCTCTGGTTGAATGCCACTGTTCATCTGATTCTCTACGTTCCATTTACTTGATCTTTTATCCATTTAGTATGCACTGAACTTCTACTCCATGCCAGCATTGTGCTGGGCAGTGGGACTGATACAAAAAATAAAAATAAGTAATAAATAGCAATAATGTATCAGTACCTTGGTGGTGGTTCTTGTTGTGCTCCACCATGTCTGACTCGTTGTGACCCCATGGACTGTAGCCCACCAGGTTCCTCTGTCCATGGAATTTTCCAGGCAGGAATACTGAAGTGGGTTGTCATTTTGTACTCCAGGGAATCTTCCCCACCAAAAAGACGTGGGAAGATGTGGACCCAACCCACATCTCTTGCGTCATCAGGTGGATTCTTTAGCATTTGCGCCACCTGGGGAGGAAGGTCGTGAAACTTGTCTGGTGTGCTGCATACTTAGTCACTCAGCTGTGTCCAACTCTTTGAAACCCATGGACTGTAGCCCCCCAGGCCCCTCTGAAAATGGGGATTCTCCAGGCAAGAATACTGGGGTGGGTTGCCATGCCCTCCTCCAGGAGATCCTCCCAACCCAGGGATCAAACCTGGGTGTCCTGCATTGCAGGCGCATTACTGTCTGAGACACAGGGAATCCCAACTTGTCTAGCTGCTGCTGCTGCTGCTAAGTCCCTTCAGTCATGTCCGACTCTGTGCCACCCCATAGACGGCAGCCCACCAGGCCCCGCCATCCCTGGGATTCTCCAGGCAAGAACATTGGAGTGGGGACCCAAGCTACTGAGTGGGGATTCAAACTCCAAGCTCTGACTCACAGGACAACCGTGTTCTCTAGGAGGCTGTGGTAGGCTATGGGAAACACAGAAGTATGTAGTTTTAAGTTTGGAATTTGTTCTTTACAATTCCCCACCTTGGACTTCTTTTATATATATATTGCTGGTTTTTATGCTCAGGTACAGTACAAAATCCTTAAGGTCAGAATCATGTTTTCCAGTGATGTGATTGAAACTTTTTTTAACCTAAAACATAGCACAAAATTGAAAACAAAATTTCTTTTCTCATTTTGCCTCTTCCTCTCCTCTCTTACTCTCTGTGTATCATATATATATATATATATATATATATATATACACTTTTATGTTTGTATGTAAACTATCTTTTAGACCTCAAGTACACAAAATTGTACTATACCTTTTGTTCAAATCCTCTTTTTAGTTTTATCATTTTTCTCCTTCATTCTATATCTTCATTTTTATCTCCTTCTTTGCTCTAAAGCATTTAATATATTTCCTTTCATTCTGTTAATACTTTTCACATGTTTTCTAGATATTGGTATACTAAAATTAAAACATATTCCTGTTCTGTGCATTTTATATTTTTATAAATGATATTTCACTGTAAATATTATTATTTTGCTAAATTTTCTTTGTGTTTTTTGATCTATCCAGGTTGTCAAATTTAAACCTAGTTTATCATTTCTGATTATACTATGATATTTCACTTATACATTTCCCTTTTTAAGTAAAAATCTAAGTCCATTTAACCATGGTTCTAATTACAGAGGAAAAGCTGCTGATACATCTTATTACAACAAAATGCAAGCGTTTTATTGCTATTCCCACACAGAGGGAGGGATGTTAGGCCAACCTTAATATCTCTAAAGTAGTTTGATCTCCAGAAGAACAGTGCCAGTTTACTCTCCCACAATAATTCCAGTTATTCACATCTTTAGCATTTGATTTTAAAAAATGTCATTCCAATTGGTATCAAACGCTATTTCACTGTTTTGTTTCATGTTTTTCATATTACTAGAGCATGAACGTCTCACTGTATCTATTAGCGTTTGTTTCTTTTTTTCAGTTTCACATACCCTACTCAAAAAATAGTTTATTGAAATTTTCTTATAGACTTCCAAAGTTATTTATGTTAATCTGTTTAGACTTTGTGATCATCTTATTCAAATATGTTACCAGTCAGGTGTCTTTCTATAATATTCTTTTCTGATGAGAAGTAATAGTTGGGTATATAATTTAGGTTGATGTTATTTTCTCTTTATTTTCATTGTCTTCTAGTGTCTATTGTCATTAAGTTTTTGTCAGAGAGATTGTTCTTCATTTGCACGTAACCTACGTTTTCCTCTCTGATTTTGTTTAAAATATTTTTTGCCTTTGATATTTGGTAAATTCATTATAATGTATTCTTTTGACTTTTATGATTTTTTACTTATCAAGATTCTTTATGCTCCTTAATCTAGATATTTATGACCATTGTCAATTCTAGAAAAATGTGTAAAATAACTCTCTATGAATTACTTCACAAAAATTACTCCGAACATCCATTTATGAACTCTTTTAGACTTTAGACTTTGGATATCTTTATGGCAAATCTTGATTTTCCTCTTTCTTTCTTATGTGTTTCATGCATTTTTTTGAAATGGATTATATGTTAATTCTTCAATTCTGTTTTCCAGTTTACATTACTTTCAATCGTATCTAATTAAATATTTAATGCATAATGCATACGTTAAGATTTTAAAATGTTTCCAGCTTTACTTTTTTAATTCTAGTAGTTCTGTTTATTTTTCAACTCTTCCTGTTCTTTATCCAAATTAGTTTTTTATACTTTTTATGAAATCATTTTGTTTATGAAATTTGTAAACATATTTTGTGCAGTCTTTATTCAGTTTATTGCTTAAATTTTAAAAATATTTGGTTTTATGCTACCTACATACTATGTCTGCTGAATTGTCATTCATGGTAAAAATATTCCTTAAGTGTTTTGTAATATTGTAAAATGGACTTCGTTTTATTGTGTTCATGGAAATGACTCCAGTGCAACTCTGCTAAATGCTTATAGTAAGAGTTATACCAGCAATGTCATTAGCCTTGGCAATGTTTTATGCTAATTTCAGGTTATAATGACAAATAACTATGGTATATTTAAACTCAGTACATGGAATAGTGAGCCTGAAATTCCAGCTGTGCCTATGTTTTTCCTTCCCAAATTTCTAGTTGTGATGAGCTTTCCTGATAGCCCAGTTCGTAAAGAAGCCACCTGCAATGCGGGAGACCTCAGTTCAATTCCTATGTTGGGAAGATCCCCTGGAGAAAGGATAGGCTACCCACTCCAGCATTCTTGGGCTTCCCTTGTGGCTCAGCTGGTAAAGAATCAGCCTGCAATGCAGGAGACCTGGAGTCAATACCTGGGTTGGGAAGATCCCCTGGAGAAGGGAAAGATTACCCACTCCAGTATTTTGGCCTGGAGAATTCCATGGACTGTATAGTCCATGAGGTTGCAAAGTGTCAGACACGACTGACCCACTTTCACTTTTTGTGTTTCCTCATTGGTTTTCTGGACTGTGGGGTTTTTCTAGTCTTTCTTTCTATTGAAAGTGAAGCCCTCGTGGGTTTTCCGCTTTATAGAGGGTCCCAAATTTGCCTCATGCAGAACCAAACCCTTTCCACGATTTCTGTATAAACTTTAAAGAACATCTACTTCCTTCCCACAGGTCCAAATCTCTGCACTTATAGGGAACAGCTGCAATATTAGTATGCCCAATTATATCTCTGTGATTCATTTTTCCTTGTACCAAGGAATTTCTTCTTTCCTGTGTCAATTATTTATTTTAAAATGGCAGTATTTTATCCTATATTCCCAAGTATTTGTTGCAGAATTTTCTTTCTTTTCTTCTATTTTTTTTTTTTTTTTTTGGTCAGTCATTTTGCTAAATATAAGGCTATTGCTGTATTTGGTATCAAGGTTATAATAATATTGTAAAGTATCTTAGGCAAGAGTAAAGTTTAGAAAATGCGAATGTACTGTACTATTCCTTGGATATTTTGATGGTATAGTTCATGTTAAGGGAGGTGGTAGGGGAAGGGGAGCTGGTGTCGATTGAAAAGACGATACCTAATCTAACTTTTTTGTCCAGTGCTCTCTAGAACAAGGGCAACATTCCTGTAAGTTTACCCCATTGCTTCAAGCATTTGCTTCTTTACTGCACTGAACTAGCATGAGGCAGTCCATGAGGAGAAGAGGAAGTGCAGAGCTAGAAAGTTCTTTCTTGAATTTTCCTTATATATGTCACTTGGTAGTATTTTGTTCTTAGCTACTGTTTCTTTCTCACACCTGGATACCTCCAACTATTTCCCCAAGGTTTCATACAATTCCATCAACTTTTCTCTCTTCTGTAGTATTTTCTACCTTTGAGGTCAAAAAATAGCCAGCGACCCAGTTAATTTTCCATCCAGTTTAGAATAGCTCAAATATCTATTAATCAGCCAATTATTGCAAGAGGCGTTCAGTTCAGTTCAGTTACTCAGTCGTGTCCCATTTTTGCAACCTCATGAATCGCAGCATGCCAAGCCTCCCTGTCCATCACCAACTCCCAGAGTTTACCCAAACTCATGTCCATTGAGTTGGTCATGCCATCCAGCCATCTCATCCTCTGTCTTCCCCTTCTCTTCCTGTCCCCAACCCCTCCAAGCATCAGGGTCTTTTCCAATGAGTCATCTCTTCACATGAGGTAGCCAAAGTACTGGAGTTTCAGCCTCAGAAAAATGCAAAAAAGCAAAATGGCTATCTGAGGAGGCCTTACAAATAGCTGTGAAAAGAAGAGATGCAAAAAGCAAAGGAGAAAAGGAAAGATATAAGCAACTGAATGTAGAGTTCCAAAGAATAGCAAGGAGAGATAAGAAAGCCTTTTTGTGGCAGATTCATTTCAATATTTGACAAAACCAATACAATATTGTAAATTTAAAAATAAAATTAAAAAAAAGAAAGCCTTCCTCAGCAATCGATGCAAAGAAATAGAGGAAACAATAGAATGGGAAAGACTAGAGATCTCTTCAAGAAAATTAGAGATAGCAAGGGAACATTTCATGCAAAGATGGGCTCGATAAAGGACAGAAGTGGTATGGACCTAACAGAAGCAAGAGGGGTTAGTGACTGTCAATTATTACTTATGAAAGAGTATATATAAATCAAGATGCCATTAGGTAAAAATGTTACATGATGAGAAAACATTTCTTAATGCCCATGCTATTGGTGAAAGGCATCTAGTAAGAACCACACTTGACAAATTTTATGGGGTGTTGTTTCTATGGAAGGCATTTGTTCATTTGTATTAATAAGTATTTATAGAATACCTTACTGTGTTCAGTTCAGTTCAGTCACTCAGTCGTGTCTGACTCTTTGTGACCCTATGAATTTTAGCACACCAGGCCTCCCTGTCCATCACCAGCTCCCGGAGTTCACTCAAACTCATGTCCACCGAGTTGGTGATGCCATCCAACCATCTCATCCTCTGTCATCCCCTTCTCCTCCTGCCCCCAATCTCTCCAAGCATCAGAGTCTTTTCCAATGAGTCAGCTCTTCACATGAGGTGGCCAAAGTATTGGAATTTCAGCTTCAATATCAGTCCCTCCAATGAACACCCAGGACTGATCTCCTTTAGAATGGACTGGTTGGATCTCCTGGCTGGCCAAGTGTCTCTCAAGTCTTCTCCCACACCGCAGTTCAAAAGCGTCAATTCTTCGGCACTCAGCTTTTTTCACAGTCCAACTCTCACATCCATACATGACCACTGGAAAAACCATAGCCTCGACTAGACGGACCTTTGTTGGCAAAGTAATGTCTCTGCTTTTCAATATGCTATCTAGGTTGGTCATAACTTTTCTTCCAAGGAGTATGTGTCTTTTAATTTATGGCTGCAGTCACCATCTGCAGTGATTTATGGTAACTTTATTTATAATGTGCTTATTTAAATGAAATTAGATAGAATACATGCATTTGAAATCTTTGGAAACCAACATTGAGTTCAAAGATGAAAAGGAAATAATTATTTAGAAATACCATGAGAGATTATTTTGAACAATTGATAAGTATTATGTGAGGAGTTGTGATCATCTGGTGTGAGCAGGACACTTCTTTTCCAAGAAACTGGCTCACAGCTCATGGTTTTATCCTTTCACAAAAAGAAAGGTAGGCATTGACACTCTAAGGTAGCTATGGCAGCTTCATGAAACCATCAGAAACACAGTCTTCTTCCAACTCTCAGTTCCACCATTCCTGGGTTGTGTGTTTTATCCTCATGATCCAAGTAAACAGGTGAAACTCCAGATACCAAAGCTGTGCTTCAGAAAGCCAATTGGAGAAAAAGCATAAATATAGTAGTTGTATCATTACTCCCTTTAAAGTGATGTCCATACATTCTCATATAACAACTCCACTTAAAACTCATTGGCCAGAACTCCATCACATGAACACATTTCTCTGTGCAAAGACTGAAAAATGTGTCTGTGTGTGCATCTGTGTTTAACTGGGAAGCAAAAACACTGCTAAAAATTGTTGGTTTTGTTGTTTTTAAATCACCATTTTTGTTTAATAAAGGCATATGAGAAAGTAGATTTGGGGTCAGCCAGTAGCAGACCATCATGTGATCTATACATGTGCTCTCCCAATATCTATGCATACACTGGAAAAGGAAAATGGCAACCCACTCCAGTATTCTTGCCTGGAGAATTCCATGGACAGAGGCGCCTGCTGGGCTACAGTTCATAGGGTTACAAAGAGTCAGTCAGGACTGAGCAAGTAAACAACAACTAAGGCATATACTGCCTCCCTCAGCTTCAAAACTGTATATAGTTACTCTATCCACACAAAGTCAAAGAAATCTGAGTGGTGGCCTGTCCTTTCCTGCAGGTTCAGATATAATTTTATGAGATCTAAAGACCAATAGACTAAAAATGTCATTCAGTGCTAAAGCATCTAATATATAAAATGTAAGAAAGAAAATTTAAACTCCCTTTTCACTAAAAGAAAGAATATGAAACTTAAGAGTAGTCAAGGGTAAACCACAATGATCAAATCTGCTGGGCAGGAATAGTGAAAGATTCTTACTCTTGTTCTGTCATTCAAAAAGGTCTTCATTATCCATTAATCTCTAAGTCTGTATTTTAGAGGGGAATTAGAAAACATGCCCTTCTTGAGAGGCTATATCCTTCAGTGCAAGATTAAGAAAACACAATTTTTACTTTTTAGGATTGATAATCATAGGTTACAGTTTTGGTGGGGGCTTCCCAGGGGGCACTAGTGGTAAAGAACCCATCTGCCAATGCAGGAGACATAAGAGACGCAGGTCTGATCCCTGGATTGGGAAGATCCCTTGGAGGAGGGTATGGCAACCCACTTCAATATTCTTGCCTGGAGAATCCTATGGACAGAGGAGCCTGGCGGGCTACAGTCTATGGGGTTGCAAAGAGTCAGACACAACTGAAGCAACTTATCATGCATGCATATGCACACTATTTTAGTGGCATAATTCCCTTAAACTTTGTTAATCATCGGGCTCATTTTCTCATAGCCCATCTATAGTAAATAACCGCATCCAACAGTGTCGTCTAAGGTGAATTAAGCCAATCTTATTTCAGATAATCAGTCTGTATACAATGTGAAACTGGTGTCATTTGGATGAATGAAATCCCAAGAAAGCCCCATTAGCCATCTTGTACTACTGATGCTCTGTCATGTAGCAAAAGGGAATATTTATCTTGCATTGTTTGCAGGCAAAACAATATCTAGGAGAAGTAGTTTTTAGGAAGGTAGGTATTGATGAAACCTAAAAGAAAATCAAAAATAAAATGAAGCAAAATAAACACCCTTTCCAATAATTGGAACTGCCTCAAGTCTGGAAGTTTGCCTGGAGAGCTTCCCTCACTGGTTTTCAAGCCAGCTAAGGAGGACTTTTCAGTGCGGGAGCTTATATTAGATCATCTCTAAGGTTCCATCTAACCCTGCCTTGCATATTTCTATGACTGTATGAAACCAAAGGCAAATATTGGACAAGTATTGATTCAGTAGAATCTAGAGAGGAATGAAGCAACTACAGAAACATATCAAATTGTCTTGCAAGCTGCCATGAAAGATTTATGCTACTCCCGTAAGAGCAGCCAAAAAGTTAAGATTGTTCAATCTTCATTTTCCAGTTGACCCTGTGATCTATTTGAATTCCTGATACAGAGTTTTTGGAGCCATTTGATCTACTTTTGATTTCTGACAAAGGGAGTTATCATGAAATGAAATGTCTCTATATAAATTTCATTTTACTCTTTAGGAGATATATTTTGTTCTACAGAAATTTTATTTTTTGTAAATGTATGTTAAGTAAGTTTTTAAATTTGTGTTTATTGGTAAAATGAGGGTACTATTTTTTTTTAGTGATATCTGAATCCATGCTGCTATGTTCGGAAGTTTTCTTTTTCTGTTGCTTTGACTGTTCCCATGAACAGTGTGTAAATTTCATGTCTGCATTTGTCTTTATATCTAGAGATTTTGGACTCAGTTCTTTAATAAGTATATAATACTATGAAATGGGTTAAATAAAAATAATTCTGTTTTCAACAAGGTACATGGGACATTCAAGAACTGAATGAGTGTATCTAGGGAGAAAGAAGGACATTTACTTATTCAGTACATATTCATTTGAGTCCTTGCATACCTGCCTTGTGTCAATTGTTGAACTTGGCACTAAAGATAAAATGGTAAGCATGTCAGACAGCGTGTCTTTCAGGTTTCACTAACTCAGCACCTGAGGAGTAATATAAGATAAATTGTGAAAATGTAGTGATACAGGAAGAAATGGTTACTAGGGAGAACACAGAAAGGGAAACTAACCTAGATTCAGCAAGTCAGAAAACAATGCCATGTTGCAGAGTGAGTAGAAAGAGAGAAGAGTGAAAAAATAGGGTTTAACTGGTTTCCCAAGTCTCTTGCTAGCTCTGTCCAAACTTAACACTCATGATTAGGGCAGGTCTGGTTTTTCTGGGGCCTAAAGTTCATAATATTTTTAATGGCTTTCATAAGGAAAAAATACAAAATTATAAATACAAAATAGGGTACAAAACCAAATAGCTATTTCAAAAGAAAAAAGAAATCACATGTACAACTCCATTAAATAATATAACACAAATAATCAGGGTCTTTATCTCTTGTTTTCAGTTTTTTTTAATAAGAGTAGGCTTGGGTAAAGTTCTGACTCTGACTTTCTAAGAAGTCCATAATTTGTCTACTATCTGTGTCTCTACTAAAGTAGGACTATTTCTGAGATTCAAATATAAAGTGAATTGTCTAAATGTCTAGCACATATTTTGGGGTGAAAAAGTCAGGGTCCCTGGATATATTTTTCAGATCAGATCAGATCAGATCAGATCAGTTGCTCAGTCATGTCCGACTCTTTGCGACCCCATGAATCGCAGCACGCCAGGCCTCCCTGTCCATCACCAACTCCTGGAGTTCGCTCAGACTCACGTCCATCGAGTCAGTGATGCCATCCAGCCATCTCATCCTCTGTCGTCCCCTTCTCCTCCTGCCCCAAATCCCTCCCAGCATCAGGGTCTTTCCCAATGAATCAACTCTTCGCATGAGGTGGCCAAAGTATTGGAGTTTCAGCTTTAGCATCATTCCTTCCAAAGAACACCCAGGGCTGATCTCCTTCAGAATGGACTGGTTGGATCTCCTTGCAGTCCAAGGGACCCTCAAGAGTCTTCTCCAACACCACCGTGCAAAAGCATGAATTCTTTGGCACTCAGCCTTCTTCACAGTCCAACTCTCACATCCATACATGACCACAGGAAAAACCGTAGCCTTGACTATATGAACCTTTGTTGGCAAAGTAATGTCTCTGCTTTGAATATGCTATGTAGGTTGGTAATAAATTTCCTTCCAAGCAGTAAGTGTCTTTTAATTTCATGGCTGCAGTCACCATCTGTAGTGATTTTGGAGCCCAGAAAAATAAAGTCAGACACTGTTTCCACTGTTTCCCCATGTTTCCCATGAAGTGGTGGGACCAGATGCCATGATCTTCGTTTTCTGAATGTTGAGCTTTAAGCCAACTTTTTCACTCTCCACTTTCACTTTCATCAAGAGGCTTTTGAGTTCTTCTTCACTTTCTGCCATAAGGGTGGTGTCATCTGCATATCTGAGGTTATTGATATTTCTCCTGGCAATCTTGATTCCAGCTTGTGCTTCTTCCAGTCCAGCGTTTCTCATGATGTACTCTGCATATAAGTTATATAAACATGGTGACAATATACAGCCTTGACGAACTCCATTTCCTATTTGGAACCAGTCTATTGTTCCATGTCCAGTTCTAACTGTTGTTTCCTGACCTGCATACAAATTTCTCAAGAGGCAGGTCAGGTGGTCTGGTATTCCCATCTCTTTCAGAATTTTCCACAGTTTATTGTGATCCACACAGTCAAAGGCTTTGGCATAGTCAATAAAGCAGATATAGATGTTTTTCTGGAACTCTTGCCTTTTCCATGATCCACCGGATGTTGGCAATTTGATCTCTTGTTCCTCTGCCTTTTCTAAAACCAGCTTGAACATCAGGAAGTTCACAGTTTACATATTGTTGAAGCCTGGCTTGGAGAATTTTGAGCATTACTTTACTAGCATGTGAGATGAGTGCAATTGTGTGGTAGTTTGAGCATTCTTTGGCATTGCCTTTCTTTGGGATTGGAATGAAAACTGACCTTTTCCAGTCCTGTGGCCACTGCTGAGTTTTCCAAATTTGCTGGCATATAGAGTGCAGCACTTTCACAGCATCATCTTTCAGGATTTGGAATAGCTCAACTGTAATTCCATCACCTCCAGTAGCTTTGTTCATAGTGATGCTTTCTAAGGCCCACTTGACTTCACATTCCAGGATGTCTGGCTCTAGGTCAGTGATCACATATCGTGGTTATCTGGGTTGTGAAGATCTTTTTTGTACAGTTCTTCTGTGTATTCTTCCCATCTCTTCTTAATATCTTCTGCTTCTGTTAGGTCCATACCATTTCTGTCCTTTATCGAGCTCATCTTTGCATGAAATGTTCCTTTGGTATCTCTGATTTTCTTGAAGAGATCCCTAGTCTTTCCCATTCTGTTGTTTTCCTCTATTTCTTTGCATTGATCGCTGAAGAAGGCTTTCTTATCTCTTCTTGTTATTCTTTGGAACTCTGCATTCAGATGTTTATATCTTTCCATTTCTCCTTTGCTTTTCACTTCTCTTCTTTTCATAGCTATTTGTAAGGCCTCCTCAGACAGCCATTTTGCTTTTTTGCATTTCTTTCTATGGGAATGGTCTTCATCTCTTTCTCCCATTCCATAGTTCATCAGGCACTCTATTTATCAGATGTAGGCCCTTAAATCTATTTCTCACTTCCAGTGTATAATCATAAGGGATTTCATTTAGGTCATACCTGAATGGTCTAGTGATGTTCCCCACGTTCTTCAATTTAAGTCTGAATTTGGCAATAAGGAGTTTATGATCTGAGCCACAGTCAGCTCCTGGTCTTGTTTTGCTGACTGTATAGAGCTTCTCCATCTTTGGCTGCAAAGAATATAATCAATCTGATTTCGGTGTTGCCCATATGGTGATGTCCATGTATAGAGTCTTCTCTTGTGTTATTGGAAAAGGGTGTTTGTTATGACCAGTGCATTTTCTTGGCAAAACTCTATTAGTCTTTGCCCTGCTTCATTCCGTTCCAAGGCCAATTTGCCTGTTACTCCAGGTAATTCTTGACTTCCTACTTTTGCATTCCAGTCCCCTATCATGAAAAGGATATCTTTTTTGGGTGTTAGTTCTAAAAGGTCTTGTAGGTCTTCATAGAACCGTTCAACGTCAGCTTCTTCAGCATTACTGGTTGGGGCATAGACTTGGATTACTGTGATATTGAATGGTTTGCCTTGGAAACGAACAGATCATTCTGTCATTTTTGAGATTGCATCCAAGTACTGCATTTTGGACTCTTTTGTTGACCATGATGGCCACTCCATTTCTTCTGAGGGATTCCTGCCCACAGTAGTAGATATAATGGTCATCTGAGTGAAAGTCACCCATTCCAGTCCATTTCAGTTCTCTGATTCCTAGAATGTTGACATTCACTCTTGCCATCTCTTATTTGACCACTTCCAATTTGCCTAGATTCATGGACCTGACATTCCAGGTTCCTATGCAATATTGCTCTTTACAGCATCGGACCTTGCTTCTATCACCAGTCACATCCACAGCTGGGTACTGTTTTTGCTTTGGCTCCACCCCTTGATTCTTTCTGGAGTTATTTCTCCACTGATCTCCAGTAGCATATTGGGCACCTACTGACCTGCGGAGTTTCTCTCTCAGTATCCTATCATTTTGCCTTTTCATACTGTTCATGGGGTTCTCAAGGCAAGAATACTGAAGTGGTTTGCCATTCCCTTCTCCAGTGGACCACATTCTGTCAAAACTGCTTCTAAAAATCAGTGTCTGTACTTTTTCTACTTGAGACATTACACATAAAAAACAGTTCTTCATCATTGATCTAATTCCTTGTTCAGATTCATAGGTAACCATAGGTCCATTGAAGTGAGTGTGCAAACTGACCAATGAGGTGTTAGAACATACCATTCTTTCCCTCATAGTCTGACCATTTTCATGAGGATAGATGAAGGGAGAGAAGTGTACTTTGTAATAGCATAGGGATTTGTTGTGTGCCAGTGAGATCACTATCATGCAAGTGGAGAAACTTTAGCTTAGTTACCAAGGCAGACATTTTCATTATGGGTGAGGGGACTCTGAAGTGTAAAAGCAAAGTCCTCATCTAGGGAAGGTAACCACGTACTCCAGACTTTACTATTCCATTTGGTACATTTTTCTCTACTCCCTTATTGTTGTTCAGTTGCTCAGTCCTGTCCATCTCTGTGACCCCATGGGCTGCCGCACACCAGGCTTCCTTCCCTGCCCTTCACTATAGCCCAGAGTTTTCTCAGACTCATGTCCATTGAGTTGATGACACCATCCGACCATCTTGTTCTCTGTTGCCTCCTCCTTTATTCCCTAGGCATGCCCAATGCATTTTTAATGGTTTTGAAGTAACATTCCCCACCCCTGCGCCTGGGGGAAATGTTACTCCTGGAAGAGGAGACAAACAAATCTTTCTGTTGCTGATGAAAATGAAGAGCTCTGAAAGCATATTGTTGTTAGCAACAATTAAAGCTATTATCAAGGAAATTGAATGTTCTAGTGGCAATGAAAATACGGTATGATTGGTTGGATTTATTATAAGAGAAGTGATGTCATATCCACTATTCCTATAATGAGTTCAATATTCAGTGAAAATATCCTGGGGAGAGATGTTAGATTCTGTGTCATAGTGAAAAAGGTAAGTGTAGCCAGCAGAGATTTAAATTGAATATAAATATTTATACAGCAGAAAAGAAGTGCAAGTGACAGAGGATGTCCCCTTATCAAAGTGTCAAGTGGCAGCCCAATCAGAATTTGAAATGTGAGACCCCAACCTGAAGTCGTTATTAGAGCTATTGAGAGTATAAATGTTGATTGAAATACAATAGAGGGTCTTATTAAGAGAGCACGAGTGCTGATTGAAGGTCAATCTTTGCTCCAAAAGCAACTCCCACAGAACAGATTAATAGTAGGTCTTGGGATGGAGGTGAGAGGAGACAGTGGTGCTGGAAAGAGAAAGAAGAAGGGAAATAGAAAACACCCACCCAACTTTCTATTTGAAACATCAGCTATTTAAGGATTCCTAATCTCAGGCCATTGACCTGAAATCTAAAAACAGAGAAAAAAGAATCTCTGAGAATTCTTTGACTTTGAAGATGAGACTGCAAAATATTTACTTCCCATCTAACTTTTGTGGTTTATTGTTGCATTCATAAAAGAAACGTTCCATTTGAATTTCTAGGAGGCTGCCTTTTGAACTCCTAATGACTCGTTCAGTCACCATGCATGGATTTTATGAATGCTGCATGGGGATAGTGATTAGAAGAAAGGGACAAAGGTTTCATGCATTCATTTTTTTTCCCAGCAATATAATAAATCAGCCTAAAGGAAATCTGCCAGGAAAGCGATTTGACCCTACTCAAAAAGAGGGCAACCTAGAATGACCCATCTATTCAGGATTTATAGTTGCGTTTAAAAACTCCACAAGCATGGGGCCCCGAACCAGGGTTATAGAGGTCACTACGTCAAAGCATTAATTGAGGCGCGTGCCCTGATAAGTTACCATCTGATGCTCTGTCTGCTCTGGTTATTCCTCTTCTTTGAAGACAAAAACCAAAAATCAATTCATCTAGCCCTACAGTTTTTACAGATTTTCTTCATAGTGTCTTGGCTTTGGGAAAATATAAATTAAAAGGAAATGGAGGAAAGAAAAACTCTCTGGCTCTATTCCATTGGACTATTACTTTTATTTTATTTTATTTTTTATTACTTATAAAATATAAGTAAGATAGAACTTTAATTTATAGGTGAGCATTCTTGAAGTTTTAGTTTCTACTCTCCTTCCCTATATTTTCCTCTCTCTTTATAGATTGATGATGGTGAGGAACAGAGTTTTTCTCAGGTATTGGCATGAAAAATAGTCAGTAGAAAATATGAGGATTTTTGTCCAACAGGAGTTGAGATGAGAACGTTTGGGGTTTAGATATAAGAAAAATGAAAGTATTAAGATGTACCTGTTCTCCCACACCCCAAACTTATTTGTAGCCACCTTTTGTGTAGGTCTTTAAAATCTGTGTATTTCTGTCTGTATGTGTTTTTCTCCCTCCCTCCCTCCCTCCTTTCTTACTTCTCTAAGAGGGAAAGCAAATAACTCCACCCTGGTTGAGGATATATTGGCTTGGAAGATGGCCAAAGATAGATTATATTTATCAAGCACAACCATTTCCGTATTTTAAAAATTGGTCTCTGGAGCTACAGCAAATATCCTGTGTGATTTACTATACAAAGAGATGAAAGGAAGTAAGTGCAGCAGCCTATGAATGCCAAATGTCGTTTATACAGATATTTATAACTAAAAACAATCTTAGAGATCAAATCAGTGTCATCAGAATCACCTGGGAATCTTTAAAAAATTAGTATTCAGCCTCATCTCTCAAAATTCTGATCAGTCAGTTTGCTGGAGGGGTTCAGACTTTCATATAACCCTTGCATTTTTTTTTAATTTTTAAAGAGAACTTGAGTAAGTGTGATGCACACTCAGAACTGAGGACACCAATAACCTAGCTTTTTCACAGAAGGGGAATTGCATTAGTTGTCTATTGCTGCATAGCAGATTACCCAAACTTAGATGCTTAGCACAGCATAAATTTACTACCTCACAGTTCTGTGGATCAGAGATCCAGGCACAGTAGAAGTGGTTCTCTGCTCATTGTCTAATGAGACTGCAATCAGTTTATCACCAGGACTCTGTTCCTTTCTGAAGCTCAGAATACTTGTTCTACCTCTTGTGGGTTTCGGTCGAATTCCTTGTGATTCTAGGACTGAGGTCCCTGCTTATTACTTGCTTAGCTGAGAGTGGCCCACTGCTCTTAAAGGGCACTACAGTCCTTTCCTATACCTTCTTAGAGATGCCCTTACAGACCATCTTACACCATGGCAGCCATGCCTTTAAATCCAAGAATGTCTCTTGGCACATCCTCCTAAGATACGTTCTTTTGTAACGGAATGTAATCACAGTGACTGCTCCATCACTTCTGTCATATTTGGTTGACTAAAAGCAAGTCTCAGTTTCTTCCCGCACTCAAGGGAAAAGAATTACATAAAAATCTGATATACCAGGGATCACCTCAGAGCTTCTCCTCCACAGGTAGCTAAGTTCCAAGGAGCTCAACTGATCAAATGAGTTTATATAACAAATTGGTGCACTATGGATTTTCTTATAAGTGTGGGTGGTCTTTTAATAGCAAACAAAAGTAAAGACAAAATCTCTCTGCTGATATAATAAATGTGTATTTTGCATTGAGCTCTTTGTGGAACATGAAAGCACTAATTTATGAGTTTGCTCATTTTCCTTTTACATGTAGGTAAAGTGCTTCTGTAAAAATACGAAACAGTTAATTTACAAACAGCCTTTGGCCCTAACATATGGCAGTGGTTTGAAAAATACTACTTTCTGTTAAGTTGGATTTTTGTGGAGAGTGCAACCACATTCTAAATAGTCTGCATTTGTGATTGGAATCATTCATCTGGTAAACATTTCAGCCTAAAGGAAAATTAAGTATTTGGCAAAACCATGGATGACAATGTGAGTTGAAGGTGTTTTCCCATTTTTAGCATTTTTATAGCTACTTAAATATTTTTGGAGTTAACATTTCACAGATATGTGGAGGCACTTCAGGAAGAAGCTGGTTATTTTAACTGACCCCTGGCTAAGATAACACATGTAAGTCTGAAATTTAGTCAATTTCCATCTGCCTTTAAATCTCTCAAGTCTCCTAATTCTGCAGTTGGGAAGTTCTTTCCACTGTCTTTTTTTCTGTTAAATTAAAAGTTATTCCATCTTGACACAACAATCATAACATGGGCATATGTTGGATGTTCTTGGGGATGTATCAGTTTCTCTATTGCATTATTAGTGTATTTAAATACAGATGTCATAATTATAACTAGTTATAATTCTCCTCTTGCTCCAGTAACAGTTTCTAAACCTAGTTCATCTAATTTCATTTAAAAAATTATTTGTGAGACATTGCAAACACTCAGGTATGCCAATATAATATTGCCTTATATTCCTTATATTCCTTTTTGGAAAGAAATATAATTTTGTATTATAGCTGATTCCTAATTATCCCAACCATGACCCGCTGTCCTTACTGGATAAAGATAACCAAGCTAGACGTGACTACTACCTGGAGCACTTTTGTATCCATTTTGTATCCTGCATGTGTGGGTGTGTGCTCAGTCTCTCAATTCTGTCCAACTCATCGTGACCCCATTGACCCACCAGGCTTCTCTGTCCATGGGATTTCCCAGGCAAGCATACTGGACGGGGTTGCCATTTTCTCCTCCAGGCGGTCTTCTAGACCTGGGGGTCAAACTCACATCTCCCGTGTGTCCTGCATTGCAGGCAAATTTTTTTTACCACTGAGCCACTTGGGAAGCCCTTTGTATTCTCACCATGTATACAATTTTTTTTATAGATGCACACCCTGTACATCTATCTATAAAGTTATGTGATATTATTTATCTTATGTTTCATTTCATAAATTTTATACACATACTTTTTCAACTTGCTGTTTGTGTTCAGTATTATAATGTGGTTCATAAGAAACTAGTGCATTTATTTGGATTATTAACTGGTAGCATGTGGTCAAGTCTAATAATAATTCTCTACCAATCTTTAATTTAAGGACATCTAATTATTTACCATTACCCATGACTATAGCAAATGATTCAGTAAGCATCTCTGTAAACATTTACATGTCATATCCATGTGCCTACATGGGAGTGTTTCTCCAGGAAAATTGTATTTCAACTTTCTGTACTATAATCCCACATAAACAAATGCATTTTATTTTGTGACTCAGGACCTGCCTATATGCATGCATACCTACATATGGAAAGATTCTTACCTTTACCTTTTCTACATTCTCATACACATGTACACACACATACATATGAAAATATGAATAAAATTTGTGCTGTTGTTTTGTCTTCTATTATGTTGTGGGTAAATTAAAGTGGATAGGGACCCACTAAGACTTCCCCAGTGGCTCAGTGGTAAAGAATACATAAGCTGTAGGAGATGCGGGTCCGATTCCTGAGTTGGGAAGATCCCCTGGAGGAGAGCATGACAACCCACTGCAGTATTCTTACCTGGAGAATCCCATGGACAGAGGAGCCTGGTGGGCTAACAGTCCATGGGGTCACAAAGAGTAGGACATGACTGAAGCAACTTACCAGGCATGTACACACACAGAGATCTACTAAATTGAATTGGCAATCTCTTGATGAGTTGTAATCAACAATTTGAAAAATGATGGCATAGGCTAGTGTGTTAGCTGCTCAGTTATATCTGACTCTTTGTGATCCGTGGACCGTAGCCCATGGGCTTCCCTAGTGGCCCAGATGGTAAAGAATCTGCCTGCAATGTGGGAGGGCTGGATTCGATACCTGGGTTGATAAGATCCCCTGGAGGAGGGCATAGCAACCCACTCCAGTATTCTTGCCTGGAGAATCCCCATAGACAGAGGAGCCTGGTGGGCTGCAGTCTATGTGGTTGCAAAGAGTTGAACACAACTGAGTGACTAAGCATAGCACACACATCAAAGGACCATAGCCCACCAGGCTCTTCTGTCCATGGAATTCTCCAGGCAAGAATACTGGATTGGGTCACCATTCCCTTCACCAGGGGATCTTCCTGACTCATGGACTGAACTCAGGTCTCCTCCACTGCAAGCAGATTCTTCACCCTTTGAGCCACCCAGGGAAGGCTGTTATTAGGCTATACACCTAGTAACAGAACTATTATGGAAAATGAGCATCTTCAAGTTCTTTATATTGCTAACTTGCTCTTTAAAGACTTTTAAAAATTTGCAATCTCAGAAGTGGTTTAAATAAGTTTCTATTTCCTTATATTTTCTGTTTTCTTCTCAGTTCCCCACAGCATGTAGTTTTTTTTTTTAATTGAAATAAAATTGACAAATAAAAGTTGTATACATTTTATTTTAAGATGTACAACTTGATATTTTGATGTACATGCATATTATGAAATGATCATTATAATGAACTAAATAGCATCCATCTTTTCTTTTCTTTTCTTCCTTCCTTCCTTCTCTCTCTCTTTTTGTCATGAGAACACTTAGAATCTGCTTTCTTAGCACATTTCAAGAATACAATACAATGTTTTTAACTATAGGCATCATGCTGTACCTTAGATCTCCAGGATTTATTCATCCTGTGTTTTGAAATGTGTACCCTTTGCCCAACATCTCCTCATTTTCCCCACCCCTAGGCCCTTAGCAGCCACCATTTTATCCTGTGTTTCCATGAGTTTTCCTATTTTAGACTCCATGTATAAGTGAGATCACACAGTATTTGTCATTCTGTGTCTGGCTTATTTCAGTTTTCTCAAACTATCCTTGTCTGGATTTGGAGAGCTATTGAGACTCTCACAAAGAATCATAGCTAACTTGCACTGAAAATGTACCTAACACAATCTGAAAAATTCTCTACCTGTGGGTAGCAGATTTTTCTTTAGTGTCTCTAACTCTCACTCTCAATAACATAAAAGACAGTGATCCCAGATCTCTGGGTTCTTTTCAGCCCATGGCTTCTTTACTTTATAGAAACTTTGCATATGTGTGTGTATGTGCTTAGTCGCTTGGTCCTATCTGACTCTTTGTGACCTTATGGACTGTAGCCCACTGGGCTCCTCTGTCCGTGTAATTCTCCAAGCAAAAATACTGAAGTGAGTTGCCATTTCCTCCTCCAGGGGATCTTTCCAACCCAGGGATTGAACTGCCTCTCTTGCATCTTCTGAATTGCAGGTCGATTTTTTACCCACTGAGCCATTGAGGAAGACCCATAGAAACTTTGCAGAAATCAACAAATTTAGTTTTTTCCAAGAATAAAAATGGGGAGGTTTCAGGAGTCTACATTCATTCACTTATACCCTAATCTCCTAAATATATTTTATCATTGCATCCATTAAATATGAAAAGTATACTGTACTCACTGTCATTCATTTCCAAATATTTTATAATATAAAGTATATTTTTCATATTTTAGATAAATAATTAAGTTGATCAATGTTCTATATATGTCAATTAGGTTAAGTTCATTCTTTGGGTTCAAGTCTTTTATAAACTTGACATTTTGATCAGACAAAATCAACAGGATTGGAAGTAGTTTTGCTTTTGCTGAGAATCCTTATGGCTCTTGTATAGTTACTATTCCTATGTTTCTTCATTTGTTTTATTGTCATGATATGTTGCTTAAGTGATTTAGTGAGGTATGTTAAAGTCTTCTGCTATGATTGTGCTAAGGTTAGTTGCTTTAGTCGCTCAGTCTTGTCTGACTCATTGAGACTCTGTGGATCCATGGACGATGGGCCCACCAGGCTCCTCAGTCCATGGAATTCTCCAGGCAAGGATACTGGAGTGGGTTGACATTCCCTTCTCCAGGGAATCTTCCTGACCCAGGGATAGAACCTATTTACCTGAATTGCAGGTGGATTCTTTACTATCTGAGCCACCAGGGAAGCCATGATTATGAGATTGCCTATTTCTCTTTTAGTTCTGTCATCTTTAGCTTTGTATGTTTTGGGACTGTGTCATTGTTATTGAGTGAAGTCTCTCAGTCGTGTCTGACTCTTTGCAACCCCATGGACTGTAGCCTACCAGGCTCCTTGGTCCATGGAATTCTCCAGGCAAGAATACTGAAGTGGGTTTCTATTTCCTTCTCCAGGGGATCTCCAGGGATTGAACCCAGGTCTCCTGCATTGTAGGTAGATGCTTTACCATCTGAGGTACCAGGGAAGCCCGTTATTGTTATTCGATACATTCAAATTTAGGACTGGTATACCTTACAGTTGTATAACTCCAGGCTTTGTAGTTCCCTTTCTGTTAGAGACTTGTCAGTTTCTATTCAGATATGTAGAGAAGTATCAGAGCTATCTCATACCAAAAGTCATGCTTTTTGTTTTCCATAGGTTATCTAATTTAATTTTAAATAAGATGTTTAGGAAAATATCATTATTATATCTGTGAAATGAAAATATCTCCTGCCATATCAATAAACAATTAATGTCACCACCATCAGCAATTTCTGGTCTCTAAATGTGAATGAGAGCTCCTAAAATTGTGATCCAACTTTTGATCTGTGATCCAACTTTTGAACTGTGGTGTTGGAGAAGACTCTTGAGAGTCCCTTGGACTGCAAGGAGATCAAACCAGTCAACCCTAAAGGAAATCAGTCCTGAATATTCACTGGAAGGACTGATACTGAAGCTGAAACACCAATCCTTTGGCCACCTGATGTGAAGAACTGACTCCATGGAAAAGACCCCGATTCTGGGAATGATTGAAGGTGGGAGGAGAAGGGGATGACAGAGAATGAGATGGTTGGATGGCATCACTGATTCAATGGACATAAGTTTGAGCAAGCTCCAGGATTTGCTGATGGACAGGGATGCCTGGCGTGCTGCAGTCCATGCGGTCGCAGAGTCCGACACAATTGAGTGACTGAACTGAACTGAAAACTGTGATCCAGTGGATGCTACCACCTCCCAAGGTAATTGCTGAGGAACTGGGGGAATGCAAGAAGCAAGGGGAACAAGGAAACAGGATTAGTGCCAGATAGCAGAGGTGCATATTAAGGAATGAATTCAGTGAGCCCAGAGGCTTCCATCTTCCCATACATAGAATGCTAAATTCCTTAACTTGATGCCTACTTTTGAGCTTCAGACTGTCTGCTCCCTTTGTTGCAAAACTGTATGTAGCCTAACTTCCCCTCCTGCCTCCTTGGAGCAGTTTTCACAGAGTTACTGAGTTACTGTCTCCCGGGCTTATAGTCCTAAACATTCCCACCGAATTAAATAACTATCTACTTTCAGGTCGTGACTATATTTTTTAGTGGACATATCCTTTGGAAGATAAGGAAACAACTCAGAAAGTAACAATGTAATGGTAATGACATAAGCGATTGCCACTGGATTTGAACTGAGACCTTATAACTTTATAATGAGGTCAGATAATTGTTAAGTATTTGCTTCCCTAAGAATGAATGAATGAAAAAATAGTCATGATTTTCCATGAAGTCAACCTTATCCTGAAAACCTGGCTGAAACAGTTGTTGGATGCAAGGTGATTGTATGCTCTGCACATCTTATTTTGATGTTTTCCTAGGCAGATGGGACTTGAACAGCTAACTAGAGTTCATAAGCATATTTAAACTTAAATTTTGTTTCAAAACATTAAAAAATAGAATATAGGAATGAATGAAAGAAAGATATACACTGGCATCAGTCTCTTTTTTGAAATCAATATATTAACACATTTGTTATTGAGTTGTATGAATTGAGATTAGTCATCATGTTTTTGATTGAAGATACCAGATAGGATATTGTCATTATAAATATAATAACTCAGTTCTTGACTGTATGTTTATGTCAAAAGTCCTATTTGCGATTTGGAGTGCCCAATGACACAAATATAATAAAGGAAACCTTCATTCATTTATATTCAATAAGGCAATGTTAGAAAATGATACATTCTCTCTTCCTGATCGTTAGCACTTTGGGTCTCATGATTCTTTATTAAATTTATTATTTCTTGGGATATAATTTGCGAAGATTCTGTCTTTAGCATCAGTATCTCTTCTTTGGCTTCCATTATAAACAGTGTTTACAATTAAGTGGTAAAAATATACACTTTGGGAATAATTACAGTAAGTGGGCACACAGCATCTGTCAATTTTGAAAGGGGCATGGTCAGATATGCAAAAGATTATATTAATAGTATGTATTTACATCAGGTCTTGAAACCTGAGAAGAGTGTCAGCATCTTCTGGAAGTCTAAGAATCAGGCGAGAATCGCTGTATCTCCACTTCCGTTAAAAATTGCTCTGTATTTTACTCTGCGGGTTGATAGCATCATGGGGCAAAATACACAGCTGGACACAGAGAATTGGGCCTTTGTTAGAGAGAATCCCTAAGACAGATCTCCAGCCGAACAAAGAGGAGATGAGAAGATTCTTACTATTGATGGGTCCCAATATTTAACCATATGATGCCACAATAAATGCAGTTTTTTTTTTTTTAAATAAGAGGAAAAAAAGTTTAATTCCATGATTGTTCAGTGGCAAAAAGAAATAGGCAAAAAAAAATTTTCAGAAAATCAGAAAACATAGTTAGGGGTAGGGCAGTATGGAAATGGCTAGGAACTGGCAGATATGCAACTCCAACTTTTTAAATTGGGGTATAGATGCTTTAGAGTCTATCATACAGAGTAAGTCAAAAAGAGAAAAATAAATATCATGTATTAACATGTATATATGGAACCTAGAAAATGGTACAGATGAACCGTTGCAGGACAGAACAGTGATGCAGACATAGGGAACACATATGTGGCCATGGAGGGGTGAACTGGGAGACTGGAATTGACATATGTGTACTTCCATGTGTAGAAAGGATAGCTAGTAGTGTTGTTGACCAAAATCGTGGCTTTCTCTGCCCACCGAAGCCAAATAAAAAATCATGGAGACAGAGTTTGGAGGAAATAGACAGGTGACTTTAATTCTCACCTTGTGGCGAGGGGAACACAGAAGGCTCTAGCCTCAAGAACTGTGCCCCCGTTGCTAGGGAGTCTAGGGGCTTACATAACACGAGGGTTCCCAGTAAGGGGTTGGTGATGAGGAACAAAGGTGTTAGGATAGTTTCAAAAACAGCCATAGGCTGGTGTCAATAAGCCAGTAATTGAGTCTGGCAGCTCTGTGTCTCTGCAGCCTTCCTTCTGATATGTACCTACAAGGGGAAGGAAGTGTCGTAAGGGTAAGCAAAGGACAGTAGCTGTGAAATGTAGCTCCTGCAGAGTTAGGGGGCAGAAAAGCAAACTTAGTCACAGACACACTGAGTTAGGAGCAGTTAAAGTGAAAAAAAAAAAAAACACCTAGGAATGTTCAGGCCTGCTCACTATATATTCATCTTGTTTTCAGGAAAGGGAGAGAAAAAAACTCATTCCTCTTTTTTTCTCCTTTTCACTGCAACCCATTCCTCTTTTTTCCCTTTTCACTAGAACAAATTCCTCTCCCCACCTCCACCTCGTTTCACGGCAACAGCAGGAACCTTCTGCACAGTGCAGGACACTCCGCTCACTGCTCTGCAATGACCTAAGTGGATGGGATGGGGGGGTGGGTGGGAGGCCCACCCACACATATGTATATATGTACATATACATATAGCTGGTTCCCTTTATTGTACAGCAGAAAGTAACACACATGTGAATTCCGCTCTTTTTATTTCACATATCAAAGAAGGATGGTGGACAGGGTTTGACGGTAATTGTTCTAAACTCTGTATTAGAGGTCTGAAGCCACATCAGCCCACCTTAGAACTCCAAAACGTTGCCCTCCCTTTTATGTGAAGTGGTTTAGTTACTAAGTCGTGTCCTACTCTTGTGATCCTGTGAGACTGTAGCCCACCAGGCTCCTCTGTCCATGGGATTTCCCAGGCAAGAATACTGAAGTGGGTTGCCATTTCCTTCTCCAGGGCATATTCCTGGATCGAACCCAGGTCTCCTGAATTGCAGGTGGATCCTTTACCCACTGAGCTACTAGGGAAGCCCTGTGAGCTCATACATGTAAAGAAGTGTGGATATTTTCCTGGCCTACTGTTAACTACCAGATAAATTCATTTATTTTGAGGCATATATATATATATATATATATTTTTTTTTTTCCCCCCAGAAATACTAATGTCAACTAAGAAGTATAGTCACAACATGAAACATTTAGTGGAAATGTTTAGACTGGAGACCAAGATTCTCAGTAGTTCGGAGATAACCGCTCCAAGGAGGCTAGGGGAAGTCAGGTCTTATACAAATTACAACAAAGAGAACAGTCTGTCTGAACACCAAATATCAGGTATAAAGTTAAGGAATTTAGCATACTATGCATGGGAAGATGCAAGCCTCTGGGCTCACTGAATTCATTCCTTTCATACACTGTCTCAGGCCAACCCGTTTCCTTGTTCACCTAAGGAGTGGCCAATGGCTGCTGCTTGCATTCTCCCAGCTCTTCAGCAATCACCATGGGGGATGGCTTCATCCTCTAGATTGCAGTTTAGGGAGCCTTTATTCACAACTGGAGGCCAGAACTTGCTGGTGGCAGTGACATTTCTTGTTTATTGATATAGCAGATATTTTCATTTCCGTCTAGTGGCTCAGAATCTGCCAGTTATGCGGGACACCTGGGTTCAACTCCTGGGTCAGGAAGATCCCCTGGAGAAAGGGAATGGCTACCCACTCCAGTTTTCTTGCCTGGAGAATTCCATGGATGGAGGATCTTGGCAGACTACAGTCCATGGAGTCGAAAAGAGTCAGACACGACTGAGCAACTAACTAGCTTTGATTCAGACATGGAAAGATGACAGTGATTGAGAGCATCTAAGCAAATATTAATTTGCACCCTATTCCCATTATAAAAATCTGACTTTAACATTGAAAATGTTTTCATTGTGCAACTTCCCCTTAATCCAACTGTATTAATATTATAGATATAATTTGGTTACAAGGCTAAATGGTATGGCAACCCACTCAGATATTCTTGCCTGGAGAATTCCCTGGACAGAGGAGGCTGGTAGGTTACAGTCCATGGGGTCACAAAAAGTCAGATACAACTGAGTGACCAACACTTATTTCCTTTAGATGGAACATTATTCTCTTTGAAGCATCTTCGTTTAGAGCATATTCACTTTAAATGCTTAGAGATATTTATAAGACGGAATTCCAACTTGGAGCTAGCATTAGACTAACCATTTTTAAAGTGAAAACATTTATGGTGTAAGTGGAAAAGAACATGGAGACTGATGGAAAGTCTGTATTTTAACCCTTGTTAAAGACGTAACTGTGTGCTCTTGCCTGTACCTTGTAACTTTACTAAACATTAGCTTCTTAATGTTTGAAATTATGCATTCTATGTAGAGACTTTTAAATTGTCTTGAGAATTAAATGGGACCACACACATAAATACCTTTTTTTAAAAAACACTGTTTCTCTGACACTCAGAGGCAGCTAAATAGAGCTTGTTAAATGAAAACAAAAGCTGAAACATTTAAAATGCGTAATGGTGGGAGATTATGATTAATCAAAAAGTTAAGTTACTTTAGAATGTTTCTGCATCAACTCCTTTTAAATAAAAGCTGCAATTCAACATCGGTCAATTCACCAAGGTCTCTAGGGGAGATCCTGTTTTCCTGGCTGAAGTTCAACAAATTTGGTGGCCTCATGATATACGGATTGTACTTTAGCAAAGGGATCAACAGCTCATCCAAGTACCTTTGACTCTAGAGGGAAATAACACTTTTAGGTGGAAACCTGCAATAGACTTGGACATCTGCATAATGATGGAAATTAGCATAGGTTTACATAGAACACAGCTCTATTAGAATTGTGATGCCTTGGAAAGGAACTGAAGGTTGTAAATTTCCTAAGGGAACGTCTCTGGAGGGTGTGAAAACCTGAAACAAAATCAGACCAACTAACAGGTGTGCTGTGAATGGCTGAAAATAAAGAAAATTCATCATCCTAGGACAAGTGTATTGCATTTTTCGTAACTAACAGTGACCCATGACAGCTCATGTGATACGGTCCTCTCACTTTTTAAGGGATGCTAATAACTGGTAGGCTTTCTCTCTTCTGCTTATTGAGAAGTGATATAGTATAAACCTATTCATTAGATAACTATGACCTCATCAAAATATATTTCCCAGTGGAGAATAAGAAAATCAAGAAAGGGAGAGGAGAAAAGTGGGAAAAGAGGAAAGGGAGAGGAGAGGAAGACAAGAAGGGTAGGGATGAGGTGGGAAAAAGAGGGAAAAGAAAGAAAGAAAACTATGAATTTAGCTTGATTTTATTGTTTAGCAGCCATGAAAATGTGATCCCCAAAGTTTCTAGAATGTGGTATTATAAGCAGATACAAGGTAGTTTAATGTACAGTAGATTCTGAAGGTTCTGAGATCTGCCCAAATTTCCAGCCACACTCTGCAGATGGGGATGATAAGAAATCAATGCTGTCCTCCTGTTGGTACTGACAGGAACAATTTCCTATATAAGTAGGAAATTGTACCTGGATTTGTGAGCAAAAGACAACTTCAGAGCAAAGTTGTCCATGACAGTGGATGTCTGCAGAGATCTTCAAAATTCCTGGGCAGCGGTAGAACGTAGACACGTGATTCCCAAAACTTTCACCACCAAAGGTTCCTCCAGCATTTTTGAACCCCATAATTTGAATTTTTTTCTACTGAACAGAGTTCATGGATGTAATGGCACTTAGTGTGTTTTTCATGCTATTATTAAGCAATCCACTGTATATTTCTATTGTCATTCCAGATTGAGAATAGAAAACATGGTTTCATCTGAGTTGATTTAAACCAAGCCACAAAGACACTTGATCTTTTAGATAGCTCTTATTTATAGTAGATGATATTTATCACTGTCTCTTTTGAAATATTGAAATTAGTGCTTGGCAACTGGTCCATTCTAAAGGAGATCAGTCCTGGGTGTTCATTGGAAGGACTGATGCTAAAGCTGAAATTCCAATACTTTGGCTACCTCATGCGAAGAGTTGACTCATTGGAAAAGACTCTGATGCTGGGAGGGATTGGGGGCAGGAGGAGAAGGGGACGGAGGATAAGATGGCTGGATGGCATCACCGACTCAATGGACATGAGTTTCTGTAAACTCCGGGAGTTGGTGATGGACAGGGAGGCCTGGCGTGCTGCGATTCATGGGGTCGCAAAGAGTAGGACACAACTGAGCGACTGAACTGAACTGATTCTTACATAGGAGATTAACTAATATATAAAATAATAATTTTAAAGATCAATAAGTATATAAAATGATAAGATTGAAGTATCAATAGAAAGGGAAGTGAACTGAGACAGAAAACCTCAGAATAATTGGATAAATTATGAGGCAGTAAGGTGGAAAAGAGATGCTGAGACTCCCTGGTAGTCTTATTGTTGTTCAGTTGAGTCCCACCCTTTGTGGCCCCATGGACTGAAGCACACCAGGCTTCCTTGTCTTCACCATCTCCCAGAGCACGTTCAAACTCATATCCATTGAGTTGGTGATGCCATCCAATCATCTCGTTCTCTGTCATCCCCTTGTCCTCCTGCCTTCAATCTTTTCCTGCATCGGGATCTTTTCTAATGAGTCAGCTCTTCACATCAGCAGGCCAAAGTATTGGAGCTTCAGCTTCTGCATCAGTCCTTCCAATGAATATTCAGGGTTGATTTCCTTTAAGGTTAACTGGTTGGGTCTCCTTCCAGTCCAAGGGACTCTCAAGAGCCTTCCCCAATACCACAGTTCAAAAGCATCAATTCATCAGTGCTCTGCCTTCTTTGTGGTTCAACCCTCACATCCAAACTCTCATGTCTATACATGACTTCTGGATAACTATAGCTTTGACTAAATGGACCTTTGTTGGCAAAGTAACGTCTCTGCTTTTTAATATGCTGTCTAGTTTGATCATAGCTTTTCTTCCAAGGAGCAAGCGTCTTTTAATTTCATGGCTGCAGTCACCATCTGTAGTGATTTTGGAGCCCAAGAAAACAGTCTGTCACTGTTTCCAATGCTTCCCCATCTATTTGGCATGAAGTGATGGGACCAGATGCCATGATCTCCATTTTTCGTGTGTTGAGCTTTAAGCAAGCCTTTTCACTCTCCTTTCACCTTCATCAAGAGCTCTTTAGTTCCTATTTGCTTTCTGCCATAAGGATGGTGTCATCTGCATACCTAAGATTATTGATATTTCTCCCAGAAATCTGATTCCAGCTTGTGCTTCATTCAGTCCAGCATTTCTCATGATGTACTCTGCATATAAGTTAAATAAACAGGGTGACAATATACAGCCTTGCCTTTCCCGATTTGGAACCAGTCTGTTGTTCCATGTCCAGTTCTGTTGCTTCTTAACTTGCGTACAGGTGTCTCAGGAGGCAGGTAAGGTGGTCTGATATTCCCATCTCTTGAAGAATTTTCCACAGTTTGCTGCAGAAAGGCTTTATCATACTCAATGAAGCAGAAGTAGATGTTTTTCTGGAATTCTCTTGCTTTTTCTATGATCCAACCGATGTTGGCAGTTCTATCTCTGGTTCCTCTGCCTTTCCTAAATCCAGCCTGATTTCTGGGAGTTTTTGTTTCAGGTACTGTTGAAGCCTAGCTTGGAGAATTTTGTGTATTTCTTTGCTACTATGTGAAACGAGTGCTATTGTACAGTACTTTGAACATTCTGTAGCCTTGCTCTTCTTTGGGATTGGAATGAGAAAAGGTTTTCTGTTCTATAGCCAGTGCTGAGTTTTCCACATTTTCTGGCATATTGAGTGCAGCACTTTCACCACATCATCTTTTAGGATTTGAAATAGCTCAGTTGGAATTCTATCACCTCCACTAATTTTTGTTTATAGTGATGCTTCCTAAGGCCCACTTGATTTCACCTTCCAGGATATCTGGCTCTATTTAGTTATCACACCATCATGATTATCTGGGTCATGAAGATCTTTTTTGTATAATTCTTCTTTGTATTCTAGCCACCTCTTCTTAATATCTTCTGCTTCTCTAAGGTCCCTAGCATTTCTGTCCTTTATTGTGCCCATCTTTGCATCAAATGTTCCCCTGTTATCTCTAATTTTCTTGAAGAGATCTTTAGTCTTTCCCATTCTATTGTTTTCCTCTATTTCTTTGCATTGTTCAGCAGGTGTTAAATTTCACCTTTCCTTTCTCCCTGATTTTAATGGCTACGTGGCTCATTCTCCTAGTTACTAGAGCCAGATAGTGCAGAAGCAATGGGTGGATATTGAGCCAGACCCAGCCCCTTGCTGCGTGAGAGATTTGATAGAAGCCCTCTGTTTCCCTGAGCTTGGCTTTTCCAGCTATAAAATAAGGCCATTGTACTGTGATCTTGCTATTTCTTTCTATTCTAACATGCTGTGATTTTTTTTTAACATCATTTTCTCTGAGCCTCATTTTTCTTATCTGTAAAAATGGGAAGAATGCGTACATCACAAGGTGACTTTGAGGATTAAAAGTTAGCAATTTAGTATCTTTCCCTGTACAAATCCACCTGATCCCTCAATTCAGTTATTAAGAGTTCATAGAATGAGTTCAGTTAGTTAATGGTGTAACACTGTTTGAGTCTATTCAAGTTCAGTATTTCATTTATCAAGTAGTGAGTTTTGGATAGTGAGGTTTTATCAAATGTTTCTGGTTCCTGGATATCTATGGAAGCACCTTGCACATAAGCTACTCTCAATACAGATTTATTCTGGCCTCTCTGACCATGAAGATAGAAACAGCCTTGTTCAGCTTTGCACACCCAGTATGCAGCAGTGTGCCTAACAGTCAGGAATGGCCAAGGAAAATTTGTGGCTCTCAGGTAAGTCATGGAATCTGGCTGGGGCTCATCTTGGCTGTAAAATGTGCTTAACAATATCTATCCCCCACAGAATTGTTATTAAAAAATGATAAAAGATCATTTAATACAAGGTAAATTCATGACTATCATATAGATATGAAATTTTCAAGTGTAAAAGATTTTATATAACTCATTAATCAGTGAGAGAACCAGGAAAGTTACAACCAGTTAAGAGAAAAATCCAAACTAAAGATACATTTACGGATTAAGAATATTGAAATTAATGTGCTAAGGAGGCAAAACTGTCTTCTTGCACAGTGAAGAGGGAAGTCAGTTGAACATCTACTAGACATGATAACATTTGACTACAGAGAAGAATTATTCTGTATTGCTAACAGCTATTTATATTTTGCAGAGTTGTGAATTCTGTTGAATTCTTCCACAAAATCACATGAGCAGAAAAATGTGCTGTAGAAAATGTATATAGATTTCCACTGAAGCATTAACATTTCCACATGTAAATCAATTAGATAATCATGTAAATTATGTAATTGGTGCCTAGCACATAGCAAATTTTCAATAAATGGTTACTTTTAAAATATGCAACAGTGAAATAGTCTCTTTTATAAATACTCAATAAATTGAATAAGAACTGCAACAAAAATTTAATCTATTAATATTCTTAGGTTTGAAAAAAAAATATTCTTAGGTTTGGTATTTGTCCCCTCATGTAATTCATGGCCCTTTTCCTCTTTTTTAATACTAGTTCTACTATGTTTCTTTAACATATGCTAAGAAGAATCTGAAAATTGCTTAATAAATTTAGACATTTATTTCTAGCATTAAATACAGTATTATCCTAATGGGAATTCTTACAATAATCCAGAATGACAGTAGAAAATCCAAGTTTGAGTCAAACTTAGCAATGGCTGTTTATTCATATATTTGTGGAAGGAAGACTCTCGTGCTGTCACTTCTGTCCAAGCCACAGTTCAAAGTGTTGAACAGGGGAGTCAGTTTTATGGGGTAAAAGGAGAAAATACTGAGACTCTATCTAACTGGCAAGCATTCTATTAAGATAGGATTTTTGGAAATTTGGGAGACGTTCTAATTAGTATATTTGACAGTTCTTGGTTAACTGAAGAGCAAAGACAAGAAGTTTGGGGTTCACAAAAGTAAGGATTGCTCAATACTGAGAGCAGAGGATTTTCTGTGACTATTTCCTAGAACAGGAAGGTGTTCATAGGGCTCTTTGTTGCTGTCATAATACTCCTTTTAGATTGGGAAAATGGGATCACTATGGCTGATGGTTTCTTACTATAAACCAGTTAATATAAGAGAGAGTTTAAGAAGTTATATGGTTTTGATGTGCATGAAATGATTATGTTGAATTTAGTTACAAGAGCCCCATGAATCCAAAATGGACATTTGAACTTTCAGGCCAGAACAATTGTGATGAGAGAAATAAAAATCATATGGTTAGGGAAAATAACCATTATTATGATATACAATGACATGGAATTTAGTATCAATTTTTCCTTGGAAGTCACCATAGTTCAATATCCAAGCCACTATTTTTCTTTGTCTTAAGATGTATGTGTTCTGATTGCTCAGTCGTGTCCTGCTTTTTGCGATCCCATGGAACATAGAGCATGGAATTCTCTAGGCCAGAATACTGGAGTGAGTAGCCTTTCCCTTCTCCAGGGGATCTTCCCAACCCAGGGACCTAACCCAAGTCTCCCACACTTCAGCCAGATTCTTTACCAATTGAGCTATCAGGAAAGCCATGTCTTAAGATAAATTCAGTGTAAAAAATATTTCAATATTATTAAAACAATATTCTATGTTCCTCTCCCAGACTGGAATAAGAAAAGATTAATGGATTCAGCTTTCGTGCATGCATGCATGCTCAGTCACTAAGTTGTGTCCTACTCATTCAGCTTCAGTTCAGTTCAGTTGCTCAGTTGTATCCAACTCTTTGTGACCCCACGAATCACAGCACGCCAGGGCTCCCTGTCCATCACCAACTCTCAGAGTTCACTCAAACTCATGTCCATCGTGTCGGTGATGCCATCCAGCCATCTCATCCTCTGTCGTCCCCTTCTCCTCCTGCCCCCAATCCCTCCCAGCATCATAGTCTCTTCCAATGAGTCAAAACTTCACATGAGGTGACCAAAGTATTGGAGTTTCAGCTTCAGCATTAGTCCCTCCAATGAAGACCCAAGACGGATCTCCTTAAGGATGGACTGGTTGGATCTCCTCGCAGTCCAAGGGACTCCCAAGAGTCTTCTCCAACACCACAGTTCAAAAGCATCAATTCTTTGGTGCTCAGCTTTCTTCACAGTCCAACTCTCACATCCATACATGACCACTGGAAAAAACATAGCCTTGACTAGATGGACCTTTGTTGGCCAAGTAATATCTCTGCTTTCCAATATGCTTTCTAGATTGGTCATAACTTTCCTTCCAAGGAGTAACAGTCTTTTAATTTCATGGCTGCAGTCACCATCTGCAGTGATTTTGGAGCCCAGGAAAATAAAGTCTGACACTGTTTCCACTGTTTCCCCATCTATTTCCCATGAAGTGATGGGACCGGATGCCATGATCTTTGATTTCTGAATGTTGAGCTTTAAGCCAACGTTTCCACTCTCCTCTTTCACTTTCATCAAGAGGCTTTTTAGTTCCTCTTCACTTTCTGCCATAAGGGTGGTATCATCTGCATATCTGAGGTTATTGATATTTCTCCTGTCAATCTTGATTCCAGCTTGTGTTTCTTCCAGTCCAGTGTTTCTCATGATGTACTCTGCATAGAAGTTAAATAAGCAGGGTGACAATATACAGTCTTGATGTACCCCTTTTCCTATTTGGAACCAGTCTTTGGTCCATGTCCAGTTCTAACTGTTGCTTCCTGACCTGCATATAGGTTTCTCAAGAGGCAGGTCAGGTGCTCTGGTATTCCCATCTCTTTCAGAATTTGCCACAGTTTATTGTGATCCACACAGTCAAAGGCTTTGGCATAGTCAATAAAGCAAAATAGATGTTTTTCTGGAACTCTCTTGCTTTTTCAATGAACCAGTGGATGTTGGCAGTTTGGTCTCTGGTTCTTCTGCCTTTTCCAAAACCAGCTTGAACATCTGGAAGTTCACAGTTCATGTACTGATGAAGCCTGGCTTGGAGAATTTTGAGCATTATTTTACTAGCATATGAGATGAGTGCAATTGTGTGGTAGTTTGAGCATTCTTTGGCATTGCTTTTCTTTGGGATTGGATTGAAAACTGACCTTTTCCAGTCCTGTGGCCACTGCTGAGTTTTCCACATTTGCTGGCATATTGAGTGCAGCACTTTCACAGCATCATCTTTCAGGATTTGAAATAACTCAACTGGAATTCCATCACCTCCACTAGCTTTGTTTGTAGTGATGCTTTCTAAGGCCCACTTGACTTCACATTCCAGGATGTCCGGCTCTAGGTCAGTGATCATACCATCGTGATTTTCTGGGTTGTGAAGATCTTTTTTGTACAGTTCTTCTGTGTATTCTTGCCATCTCTTCTTAATATCTTCTGCTTCTGTTAGGTCCATGCCATTTCTGTCCTTTATCGAGCCCATCTTTGGTATCTCTTGGTTCCCTTGGTATCTCTAATTTTCTTGAAGAGATCTCTAGTCTTTCCCATTCTGTTGTTTTCCTCTATTTCTTTGCACTGATCACTGAGGAAGGCTTTCTTATCTCTCCTTGCTATTCTTTGGAACTCTGCATTCAGATGCTTATATCTTTCCTTTCCTCCTTTGCTTTTTACTTCTCTTCTTTTCACAGCTAATTGTAAGGCCTCCTCAGACAGCTATTTTGCTTTTTTGCATTTCTTTTCCATGGGGATGGTCTGGATCCCTGTCTCCTGTACAATGTCATGAACCTCCGTACATAGTTCATCAGGCACTCTGTCTATCATATCTAGTCCCTTAAATCTATTTCTCACTTCCACTGTATAATCATAAGGGATTTGATTTAGGTCATACCTGAATGGTCTAATGGTTTTCCCTACTTTCTTCAATTTAAGTCTGAATTTGGCAATGTGTTCATGACCTGAGCCACAGTTAGCTCCTGGTCTTGTTTGTGCTGACTGTTTAGAGCTTCTCCATCTTTGGCTGCAAAGAATATAATCAGTCTGATTTCAGTGTTGACCATCTGGTGATGTCGATGTATAGGGTTTTCTCTTGTGTTGTTGGAAGATGGTGTTTGCTATGACCAGTGCATTCTCTTAGCAGAACTCTATTAGCCTTTGCCCTGCTTCATTCTGTACCCCAAGGCCAAATTTGCCTGTTACTCCAGGTGTTTCTTGACTTCCTACTTTTGCATTCCAGTCACCTATAATGAAAAGGACATCTTTTTTGGGTGTTAGTTCTAGAAGGTCTTGTAGGTCTTCATAGAACTGTTCAACTTCAGCTTCTTCAGCATTACTGGTTAGGGCATAGACTTGGATTACTGTGATATTGAATGGTTTGCCTTGGAAACGAACAGAGATCATTCTGTCATTTTTGAGATTGCATCCAAGTACTGCATTTTGGACTCTTTTGTTGACCATGATGGCTACTCCATTTCAAAGGGATTCCTGCCCAGAGTAGTAGATACAATGGTCATCTGAGTTAAATTCACCCATTCCAGTCCATTTTAGTTTGCTGATTCCTAGAATGTTGACGTTCACTCTTGCCATCTCCTGTTTGACCACTTCCAATTTGCCTTAATTCATGGACCTGACATTCCAGGTTCCTATGCAATATTGCTCTTTACAGCATCAGACCTTGCTTCTGTCACCAGTCACATCCACAACTGGGTATTGTTTTTGCTTTGGCTCCACCTCTTGATTCTTTCTGGAGTTATTTCTCCACTGATCTCCAGTAGCATATTGGGCACCTACCGACCTGGTGAGTTCCCCTTTCAGTATCCTATCATTTTGCCTTTTCATACTGTTCTTCAGCTTATCTGGTTTTAAAAACTGACCTCCCTGACATGTAAGTTGTTCACTTATGATCTGAAGAATGAGGCTAATAAAAACTTGCCAAAGAGAGCTATAGGTAGTAAATGCTTAGAAAGGTGGTTGTACTAACGGAATAAGATTATGTGGTTTTGTCACTAAGTTGTGTTCATCTCTTGTGACCCCACAAACTGCAGCCCACCAGGCTCCTCTATCCATGAGATTCTCCAGGCAAGAATACTGGAATGGGTTCAATTTCCTTCTCCAGGAATAAGATTATATGTGTGTATGTGTGTGTGTGTATATATATATATATATATATATATGTATGTATATTTATATATATATATACGTCAGTTCCTTAGTCATATCCGATTCTTTGAGACCCCGTGGACTGTAGCCTGCCAGGCTTCTCTGTCCATGGAATTCTCCAGGCAAGAATACTGGAGTGGGTTGCCATCTCCTTCTCCACGTATGTACACATATATGTGTATGTATCTGTATATATATATTCAACTAGCAAATCCCTAGGCCCATAGGAGCGTCTCAAAGTTAAATTCCCTTTCACTTTCTCAAGACATGCAGGAACAAGACAGTTTTAATGAAATCTATTATATTAACTGTATAGTCAATAAACTTTTATTAACCTTTCGTCACTCACCTGGTGTTTTGCTAGGTGCTAACTGTAGATACAAAGCCATATTAACATGAAATATTGTTTTTAAAAGAGAAATGTTTTCTTCCTATCCTTTTCTATTAAACAAATAATAAAAATGTTCAAGTATAGCTTCCCCACTGGCCCAGTGGTAAAGATTCTACGTGAAATGCAGGAGATACAGGAAAACAGGTTCTATTCCTGGGTCAGGAAAATGCCCTGGAGAAGGAAATGGCAACCCACTTCAGTATTCTTGTCTGAAAAATCCCATGGAGAGAGGAGCGTGGTGGGCTGCAGCCCATAGAGTCCAGAAAAGAGTAGGACTTGACTGAGCACACATGCCTGGGTGCTATAATCTAATTGATTAACCTGCATTTCCTGAGCATTATATATTCCTAACTATATCCTTTTATTCTTTTTTATGTAGGAGTTACTGGAAAAGCAGAGATAAGCTATGTAGATTAGCAATATGGAAACGTCCTGAAACCCCTTTGAAGTCTCCGTAAATTGACTAGATTCAAGTTTCACAGATACGGAAACTGGTCCATGGACAATTTGCTACAGGTAAGTGAGAGGTGTAATTTAATCTGTTAGAAACTTCCAAAGATTCATTGACTGTGGGATTGTTAATTACATTTCAGATGATTGTAATGTTCCTTCGTCAGCTGACAGCTTCTCTTGCCTCCCAAATGTACACATGTGGATGCCAACATATGGCTAAATGTCTGGCCATTTCATCTTGTTCATTTGGGCTTCAGTCAATTACAAAAGGAAGAAGCAGGGGGAAAAAGTACCCACCTCATAAAACTTTTACTAGTAGTGATTTATGCAGAGGGGTGAGAGTCCAACTGTTCCTGGAACAGATGTTTCTTTGTACTGCCCCAGGAGTTGAAAGAGCAGCAGATTGGTCTGCCCAGGATTCAGAATGGAACAATCAGACAAATGGTGATGTCCCCCTCCTTCTTTGAAACCAGGGCAGTAGTTAGGTCATTAATATGGAACAAAGTGTTTGGGAAAGGTAACTGGTTTTTTATTCTCCCTTTGAAATCCTGGTGAGGTTGGAATACCTGATGTGGTAACAGCATGAAAATATTTTCTCGTGGGCTATTGGGAAAGCTGAACTTGCCTGAATGAACCAGCGGGGAAGAAGGAAAGCCCAGGTCACTCATACAAGTGTCAGTTCATGGGCGGAGGGCATGGGCTGTGGCATGGTCTGCAGCTACATGTTGTATCATCAATTGTCAAGGCCACGTGAGCCTAGAAATTGGAGATGTCCAGCTCTGTGAAATTGAAATAATCTGCTTATTCATCTGTGGGGCTCAACTGTATTAAGGAGAAGAAAAAAAAAGTAAGCTGAAATTCTAGTGGCATTGAGCTCCATCTATGGCAAGGGAGACATTTGTACTTGCCATCTTAATTGGCAAATGCTTGCTTGAATCATTCTTGCGGTTTTAAGAGTAAAGTAGAAATCTTCTTAGAATCTGGCACTGGGGCACGCGGAATTGTCCTACATTTTCTGTTAATGTTTAGTTCTGAGTTGCATGTATAACAGCTACCTGTCCTGGATTCATAACTAAAGATCTTCCTTGAAGACATCTATCCATTTTTGCATCTTGTCCATCACATTGTATAGATTAAGCTAAATGGAAAACATGTTATCTGTCTTCTGGGAAACCACTGTGTTTGGAAAGTCACATAAGAGCACAGATATGGAGGTGTTTTTTAGCATGTGAAGTGTTCTCTAAAGATGAAAGGCAATGGTAAGATCAAGGTAAGGTAGCAGTGCATCAAGAGGAACATGAGGCAGCAAAAAGAGGAAAGACCTGAAAGTCTTGTTTTTTGTTGTTGTTGTTGTTCATTTTTTGGGTATTTTAAGAGCATGTGATGGCCCCCTTTCAAGAATCCGCCTCAGTGCAAGAGACCTGGGTTTGATCCCTGGGTTGGGATGATCCCCTGGAGAAGGGACCAGCTATCTACTCCAGTATTCTGGCCTGGAGAATTCCATGGACTGTATAGTCCATGGGGTCACAAAGAGTCGGACACGACTGAGTAAATTTCACTTTCACTTAGTCCTTCTATCTATACGGAAGGGGGGATGTTATTTCCTTTTACTTCGGCTCTTTTGTTTATCAGGAAGAAAGACTCATAATAGTCACTGTAGTGAAAAGATAATTATTTTGTTTACATGCATGGGCTGGAATTGAAACAGAAATTGAAAACAGGAAAAAAAAAAAGATAGTTCTAGCATTTTCTTATATGTCTGTACCATTTTCATCAGCAGTAGCAAACTTATCCTCTTTGCAACTCTACTTCTCCCTGAATATATATTCCATCCATTCTTCTCTCTCTCTTTCTACACGACTCTTTCTTTCTCTCTCTCAGCTTCTGATTGCTTTTCTTACCCTTCCTTCATTTAATTCTTTCATACTTTTGCCTTGAACCTAGCTTCTCATGGCCTCTCTGGCATCTTCCCATTTATTCACCTTCTAATCTTACCGTTAATGGCCTGCATCTGGGTTATACCTAGGAAGCAGAAACTACACTGGGTATTATAATAGATAAAATGTAATTTAGGAATTATTAACCAGATATTGGAGAATTAAAGACGTGAGCAAGGACACTGATAAGTCATAGAGGTTGCAGGAAGTGGCTACTTTGGCTGCAGAGCAACAGACATGAATTTGGGATGATGAGAATTCAGAAGATTGGAGGAAGGGCTTTACAGAACTGACATTCAGGGATCTTGAGTAGCCTTGCTGCCTGAAAGACTGAGGAACTGTAGAAGCTGGGGTGAGAAGGACTCCATCTTGCTGGGATTAATGTCTCTAAGAAGAATGTGGAGAAGGCAATGGCACCAGCTTGCAAGTGTAGTGCCCCAGGAGGTCAGATTGGGAACCACAGATATCTGGGACTCTGAGTTTTGTGAGGAAACCTGTTGAGCGAATATTAACAGCCTAAAGAATTAGAAGGGAATCCACAGGCAAAGATGGAGCCGGATCTCTGAGGAAGGAGTACCAGGCAGCTAGTGCTGTTATATCACCTGGAAGAGGGGCACCGTGAGGTTGTTTTTAGGAGTATGGGAAAAAAGAAAAAAACTGGAATTAACTGTTCTGTAGGGTGTAGGTCATGAGCAATTTTCCCTCCAGCTCTCCAGTCTCCCTCTAACTGTGTCTATTGACAGAAACAGAAAATCAGGTAGCAAAAGAATATTGTGCTTTGCAGAGACCCAGGCTCAGCATTTCAAAGCAAGATGCAGTATGTATCTTGGATACTGTGTGGAGTATGGATTTGAACTGAGATAGCAACCTAACAGTGAGCGCACATCCTGTCCCTGTTTGCATGTAAAGATCTGCGTGTGTATGTGTTTCATTTCAAATGCAAGAATCTGCCTGGCTTGATGCGTCTCATCACTTTGATCACAAATATTGACTTAGTTAACAGATTCACCTAACTAGTCCAGTGCCACTTTGGCTTCAACAAGTGGCATAAGATGATGGATTATAAAAGAATAAATTTCTAAGCATTCCTCTTAGGGCCTGAATCTGTTTTGCTGGAAAAACAACTAAGGGCTTTCATGTGATTGAACGTGCATAGATATAAAATATGTAAATGTGATAATGACCGACTTTTACGATTCTGCATTAACACTTGTGTTAGGAAATAACATGGAGAGATCTCAGTGTCCTCTTCCTGCATTCCCCCTAATGATACTATCTTATAAAACTATAGAACAGTATGACTAACAGGATACTGACATTCTACAGTCAAGAGATTTTCTGTCACCACAAGGGTCTCTCCTGTTGCCCTTTTATAGCCACACCCACTTCATTTCCTTAAGCACAGGGCATTTTTATACTTTTGTCGTTACAAAAATGTTATCTAAATGGAATTGTACAGTATGTAACATTTGGGGATAGGCTTTTTTAACCCAACATAATTCTCAGAAGATTCACCCGAGTTCTTGACTGCATCAGCAGTTCACTGATTTTTCCAACTGTATTAATTTATGATAAAGATGCGTAATAGTCTATTTTACCATTCACCTTCTGAAGGATGTCTTGATTATTTCCAGTTTGAGGCTATTGTAAAATGGCTAGAAGCATTCATGTACAGCTTTTTGTGTGAACATAAGATTTCATTTTATTGTCCCAAAGAGCAGTTGCTAGATTATATGGTGGTTGTATATATACAGTAGGTTTATCCCCAGTTTTATTTAGAGATAATTGACATATAATGTTGCATGAGTTTAAGGTATACAGTGTGATGAGTTGATACGTATACACACTGTGAAATGTTCACCACAGTTAAGGTTAGTTAACACATGCTTCATCTCAAATTGCCATTTTGTTATTGTTTTGTGGTGAAAACATTTAAGGACTCTTAATTTAAAAAAAAAAAAAAACTCGTAGCAAAATTTAGCTATATAATACAGTCTTTTTTGGGAGGGGAGGGTATAGTAAGTTTACTCTGGATGAAACATAAATAGGATAAATAGAAACAAGCAAATGAAAATCAGTCTTTAATTACAGAGTAATAATAAAAGTACGTGGCACAGTGTAATGCAAAGAGCACTGCTGTTATTATCGTTGTTTAGTCTCTAAGTCATGTCTGACTCTTTGCAACCCAATGGACTGCAGCACACCAGGGTTCTCTGTCCTTCACCATCTCCTGGAGTTTGCTCAAACTCATGTCCATTGAGTCAGTGATGCCATCCAACCATCTCATCCTCCACTGCTCCCTTCTCCTCCTGCCCTCAATCCTTTCCAGCATCAAGGTCTTGCAAATGAACTTTCTCTTCACATCAGGTGGTCAAAGTGTTGGCGCTTCAGCTTCAGTATCAGTCCTTCAGTGAATATTCAGGGTTTATTTCCTTTAAGATTGACTGGTTTGATCTCCTTAAAGTCCAAGGGACTCTCAAGAGTCTTCTCCAATGCCACTATTCAAAAGCATCAATTCTTTGGCTCTCAGCCTTCTTTATGGTCCAACACTCACATCCATGTGACTACTGGAAAAACCATAGCTTTGATTATACTGCGTGTGCATGCTAAGTCACTTTAGTTGTGTCCAACTCTTTGTGACCCTATGGACTGTAGCCTGCCAGGTTTGTCTGTTCATGGGATTTTCCAGACAACAATAATGGTGTGGGTTGCCATGCTCTTCTCCAGGGGATTTTCCTGACCCAGGGATGGAACCCACTTCTCTTCTGTCTCCTTCATTAACAGGTGGGTTCTTTACCACTAGCACTAGCTGGGAAGCTGTATTATAGACAGGGTTATGATCAAGCCTAACCTCTAGTCATGGCCCTGTTGCCAATTAGAGAGATTATAGGGCCTCCATATTCTCTGGGGTTTCTATTTTAGAACAAAATATAAACTTTTCTATTAGGGAAAAAGGTTTTAATTCCCCAAGAATGATGCAAACCTCACATTTGAGATATCTAGTGTTTACATCCCCAAATATCAAAGCAGTGTAGTCATCATGCTTTACTTTAGATCCGTAGAACTTACTCATCACATAAGAGAAAATTTGTACTTTATGACCAATGTCTATTGCTCCCACCTTCTACCCTGGTAACAATTAATATGCTCTTTGTTTCTATGATGGAGTAGGAAATGGCAACCCACTCCAGTATTCTTGCCTGGAGAATTCCAGAGGTAGGCTATAGTCCATGGAGTCACAAAGAGTCAGACATGACTGAGTGACTAACACGTTGCTCTGTGAAACAAATAGAAAGATATAGTATTTTTTTTATCTGTGTTTAGATTTTTTTGAGGTTGATCTGTTTTTAGATTTCAAATATAAGTGAGATTATACAGTATTTATTTTTCCCTGTCTGACTTATTTCACTTAACATAATGCCCTCAAGGTTCACCCATGTTATTATAAATGGCAAAATTTCCCCAAATATTCATTAGAAGAACTGATGCTGAAGCTGAAACTGATGCTCAAGAAGTCTGGCCACCTGATGCAAAGATCTGACTGACTGAAAAAGACCCTGATGCTGGGAAAGATTAAGATGGTTAGACAACATCACTGACTCAATGGACATGAATTTCAGCAAACTCTGGGAGATAGTGAACGACAGAGGAGCCTGGTGTGCTTCAGTCCATGGGGTCACAGAGAATTGGACATGACTGAACAACAACATATATCAAATATATACATGATATGATATATATATATATCGTATATATGGAATCTATATCTATGTACACAATACCTTCTTTATCAATTTATTCATTGATTGACACTTGATTACTGTGAACAGTGCTACAGTGAACATGAGAATATAGATATCTGTCCAAGAAACTGATTTCATTTCCTTTGTATTTACATCTAGAAGTGTGGTACCTGGATCATACAGAGTATTGCTTTTCATTTTTTTGAGAAACTTTCATACGATTTTCCATAGTGGCTACACCAATTTGCATCTCCACCAACAGTTTACCAAGATTCCCTTTTCTATATGTCTTCACCATCATTTGCCTTGTTGAAAATAGTCTAACAGGTACAAGTTAATATCCACTGTGGTTTTAATTTTCAGAGAAAACATTTTTAATTTCAGTAGAGTCCAATTTTGGAGAAGGCATCCCATGGATGGAGGAGCCTGGTAGGCTGCAGTCCATGGGTCGCTAAGAGTCGGATACGACTGAGTGACTTCACTTTCATTTTTCATTTTCATGCATTGGAGAAGGAAATGGCAACCCACTCCAGTGTTCTTGCCTGGAGAATCCCAGGGGCAGGAGAGCCTGGTGGGCTGCTGTCTATGGGGTCGCACAGAGTCGGACACGACTCAAGTGACTTAGCATAGAGTCCAATTTATCAGATTTTCCCTTTGTGGATCATAGTTCAGTGTCCAGTATAATTAATTTTCAGAGAAAACATTTTGAATTTCAGTAGAGTCCAATTTATCAGATTTTCCCTTTGTGGATCATAGTTCAGTGTCCGGTATAAGAACTCTTTTCCTATCTGTAAACCTCAAAGGTTTTCTTCTATTTTTTTTCCTTAAAACTTTTATTTATTTTTAAAATTTTATCTTATTTTTTAACTTTACAATATTGTATTGGTTTTGCCATATATCAAAATGAATCCACCACAGGTATACACGTGTTCCCCATCCTGAACCCTCCTCCTTCCTCCCTCCCCATACCATCCCTCTGGGTCATCCCAATGCACCAGCCCCAAGCATCCAGTATTGTGCATTGAACCTGGACTGGCGACTCGTTTCATATATGATATTATACATGTTTCAATGCCATTCTCCCAAATCATCCCACCCTATGCCTCTCCAACAGAGTCCAAAAGACTGTTCTATACATCAGTGTCTCTTTTGCAGTCTTATTTATTATATATAAGTTCATAACCCATAACCCATTTTGTGTTAACTTTTATATAAGACGTGAAACTCAAGTCACATTAAGGACATGTTTATGGATATCCACTTGCTCTTCTTGGCACTAACATCTATTGATCGAATTTTACATCCATTTGGAAATCTTCTTGGTTATTGGTATAATGAAGAATTTGGGTATTATATTCTGAGACCTTCCGTTTTAGCTGCCTTCTTCTGATATTGCTTCAGCAGAGGAAGTGGGATAAGTTGACATCAAGTTAGAGTAGAAATTCATATTCATTGTCCTTATTTGGCCTCTGTTGACACATGGGTAGGCTCTTCATTATTCTGAGTGTGGGCAGGTGTTCCAGCTCTTACCAGATATCCATTGATACAACCCTGGCTGGGAGGTATAGGAGGGAGTGTAACCGCTACCCACTTGTCCACCACTGACCCTATGGGCAGAAGAGTAGCTTCATGACTTCTGGGAGGTGGTCCATGTCCTGACTCTCCATTAAGCCAACTGTGATACATTTCGAGCATGTCGGGGAAAGTCACTGTTACTGCTGAGTGAACAAAGTCCAGGCTCCCCATATCACTTGCACAGAGAAAGCAAGAGACAGAAGGTGGCCTTGGTGCTACCTGGCAGAGAAGAATGTTCTAGTTTCCTACTTGGCCTTGTCTGATTGCACCTTGGTGGGGAGTTTAAGGGACCTTGTCATAACTTGGTGAAGGTGAAACGTGAAAGCTTTCTTGGTATTGGTTAAGGATAAAGCAATATTTTTTGGAGATGTTCAGCTGGATAAGGGGAATTGTCTTGTAGTTTTCCATGTTGCTAAACTGCCTTTTCTGTGTCTTTTGGTTTGTTTTTCAGTCTGTTGTTGTGTTTAGTTGCTTAGTTGTGTTCAACTCTTTGAGACTCCATGGACTGTAGCTCACCAGGCTCCTCTGTCCTTGGCATTTCCCAAGCAAGAACAGTGGAGCAGGTTGCCATTTCCTTCTCCAGAGGATCTTTCTGACCCAGGGTTTGAATCCATGTCTCCTGCAAGTCTCCCACATTGCAGGTAGATGCTTTACTGCTGAGCCACCAGGGAAGTCCCTTTTTAGTTTGTACATGTCAGCATTTCTGGGTTTGTGGTCTCTTCTTCTTCAGGTATGGTGTGTATGAGACAAAAGGAAATACCAGGAACTCACTATTGTGTAATTACTTAGATCTAAGGCAATGGCACCCCACTCCAGCACTCTTGCCTGGAAAATCCCATGGATGGAGGAGCCTGGTGGGCTGCAGTCCATGGAGTCGCTAAGAGTTGGACATGACTAAGTGGATTCTCTTTCACTTTTCACTGTCATGCATTGGAGAAGGAAATGGCAACCCACTCCAGTGTTCATGCCTGGAGAATCCCAGGGATGGGGGAGCCTGTTGGGCTGCCGTCTATGGGGTTGCACAGAGTCGGACACGACTGGAGTGATTTAGCAGCAGCAGCAAGCTTCCTAGACTGTTTCCTACTCTCTACCTTTCAGCTCCTTCTTATATATTTATTTTAAATATATACTGTCCAGGGATTTTAACTGTACTTAGTGGGGTGAATAGGAAAATGAAAGTCTAATTCATCCTCCTGGAAATAGAGCCCTTTGGAAATGTTTTTGAAGACATTCTGATGGGTCTACTTTTATTGTTAAATTTTAACAATAATAATTCAAGTAAAGGTGTAAAGACAAAGAAAAGAAAACAAAGCAAGCAACTAAAGAAACTTAAGCTTTTACTAGGTCCAGTCTCCTGTATTTGAGTAGGAATACATGCAAACCCATTTCAAAAGAGGATTACTTCACACAGTAGAAGTTTACACATAATTATTGAATGAAGGAATAATTACCAAATGAATTAATCTGCTGAATTGTCTCCTACATGTGAAACAATATTCTAGGCAGCAAGGAAGGTATATCACATATATATTTATAATATAGACCTAACTACCAAGTTATATACAAGCCAGTAACACTGCTAAAATGGAAAGACGACCATAGCTATAATATATAAGGTAGAACGTTGTCTTTCATCTCCTCGGAGCAAGGCAGTGTCTTGTTCCTCTTTGTCTGCTGCTAGTGCCTAATAGAGCACATTAGTCATCATGCATGGCTTCCTCTAGGAGTTTAGCAGAGGAGGAGAGAGCACTTGGAGCTGCTGGGAAATAATTTGTCTTGTATTTTCCAAAATCTCTGCAGAAAAGATGTTCCCTTTCTCCCAGGTGGCTCAGAGATCCGCCTGCCAATGCAAGAGCTGAAGAAGACATGGATTCAATCCCTGTGTTGGGAAGATCCCCTGGAGGAGGGCATGGCAACCCACTCTAGTATTCTTGCCTGGGAAATCCCATGGACAAAGGAGTCTGGCGGACTACAGTCCATGGAGTTGCAAAAGAGTCAGGCAGAGGACACAAAGCATTACTAAGCAAAGTATACATTCCTTTACCAAATCAGAGAATTCTTTGTGTGAATCGTATCCCTGCCAATGAAGCAAGGTATTTATTGTTCTGACCTTGGCAGAAGCAGAGCAGAAATAAGTATCATTTTTTCATACATATATTTTAAAATATTTAAGATCAAGTGCTCCCTCTATCTCATAGTTCCTTCTCTAACCCCAAATACCAACCAAAATAGCTTCATGTTTAACAAGGTATATGTATACTGGTGGCCTGGGAGTTAAATGTCAATCCACTCATCTGAACATGTACAAAGGAGAAAAAAAAATGTAATGAATAAATAAAAATAGCAGCATAGGTAACAAGATGAGTTAACTTCACTGTCCTTTAGACAGGCATGAAATCCATCCTAAACATAACCCAAAGAGGAGCTCTGAATGTCATCAATTTATTGTAAAATCCAACAGTCTGGGCATCACATAATGGCTTTTCAGATACCTAAGAACAGAATTCCACAAATAAAAAGATCCTTGGCAGAAAGTCAGTGTCACAGTTAACGAACTCTCTAGCATTTCAGTCCTGGATCAGGGGATGCAAGAGGCTTAGGGAAACTAACAAGAACCATGATGTTAGGAATCTTGAGGCAACAAAAACATGTTTAATGAAGGCAAGGGGCCTCCTGCGAAAGCAAAAAGTTCTGCTCATCACAGGCAGATGAAAAGACAGCTTCCTGCTTACATCATAGACACTCAGAGGATATGAACTTTGACTTGTGTATTTGATAAAGCAGCAGTAGGCTTTCTCAATAATGAGTATTTACAGGATCAAGTTTTTAAAAAAGCTTCCTGTTTTTTGTTTGGTTGGCTTTTTCATAAGAGTCTAGCTCTTTGGATGAAGAGTTCTCCATGAATGCCTAGTTCTATAAAATAAAAAGAAAGAGCAAAGTGTGAAGTGTGGTGACTTCTATTTTATGTGATTTTCAGTGAAGAATAGGGATGGCACTGAACTGGAAAGGTATTATTTTCCCATGATACACCTGTTTTCATGGAAATCCATTTTAATAGATTCCTGAGACAGAAAACTACACTTGGAACTCACACCCTTAAAACTTCAAAGAATTTACAAACTTATGGCAGATTCTATCTCTCATTTAAAGTTTATAGTTGCCACAAATTGAAATGATCAGGGTGCTGTATAGTATTCAATGTAGAAAATAGCCTGAATTAGCAGGAAATTGTATTATTCTATGAGTTTTAAGCTTCACAAAGTTTATTACATTTTAAAAATTTCTTATGTATTGTTATTATTTCTTTTAAAATATAAACTTAAATACCTTAAAAATATATTAGCGTTAGCATGAGCAAAACATGTTTTGTTGTTAGAAATTTAGCAATAAAATAATGTGATAACAATCACTTCATTAAGGAAAAGAGATTAAAAACATCAAAAAGATGGATGAAAATGGCAGTTGCTTCTTATTGCCATCATCCTAAATGGGATTTCTGCAATTTTTCTGACTGTATAATATAGATTTAGCCAATTTTTCTGAGCCACCTTCACATGATATAGTTGAGGGTTGAGCGGTAGAGGTAAGAAAGAGAGAACATAATCAGAGAGATTGCATCTTCTTACCATATTCCAGTTTATTAAACATAACTCAGAAGTTTCCAGGTGTATTGGAAGCACATTTTGAAAGAAAAATCAGCCCATGTCTGCTAAGTCTCCTATCCTATCTGTCCAAGTAAGTAGAATGATCATATTATTGGCAGTACCTCCATTTTCTCAACTTTTTTTAAAGTGACAAATGTGTTAAATATCATGGGTATTCCTTATGCTTGGTTTCTCACATTTTACATCTTTAAGGTCTGTATTCCTGGTGCAAATACAATGAAATATCACTGCAGTAAAGCAAAATGTTTCACTGTGCACATTTACTGTTCAAGAAACCAAACCATAAACCAGAAATTTCGAGGCAGTAAAACAATTTGGGACGAGCATTCTATTCCACTGAATGGTATGCTTCTATTTCAGAGAGCAACTCCTAAATTGAGTGTCTTGCACAGAGATGGCACAGCAGTAACAAATTGTAGAATGATTTTATATATATATATATATGTACACTTGGAAATTACAAAGTAGAACCAAGATGTGCTGGAAAACCAGCTCTATGAGGGGAAAAAAAGAAAAAAAAAGGCAAAAAACTCAGTTTGTAGTGTTTTCCTCTTTTGATGGTTTAAATACTTGCCCTATGGCCCATTTTAATACCAATTTTAATGACCAATTACCATTTTAATGTGTGTCACAGCACAGAGGTGGGAAAAGATGGGCACAATGTTCTCTTACAGGCTGGTACAGGCTGGCTCCAGTCCCCTGCTAGTTAAGTCCCCTAGATTTGCGTTCATGTGATTTGGCAAAAGAAATCATGCCACTGATTTTCTGTAGGTTAATCAGCTGACTTGATTTTGATGTGGACTTTTCACGGCAATACAAGAGACCCAGGTTTGATTCCTGGGTCAGGAAGATCCACTGGAGAACGGACAGGCTACCCACTCCAGTATCCTTGGGCTTCCCTTGTGGCTCATCTGGCAAAGAATCCGTCTGCAATGTGCGAGACCTGGGTTTGATCCTTGGGTTGGGAAGATCCCCTGGAGAAGGGAAAGGCTACCCGCTCCAGTATTCTAGCCTGGAGAATTCAGAGAGTCGGACACAACTGAGCGACTTACACTCTCACTTTCACTTTTCACAAGTAATGATGACAAAGTATTACTTTTTCCCAGGCAGGCTACTTGTAGGAAGAAAAATTGTAAGAATACCTCCCCAGGAGTTCCCATGCTTTTGAAAGCAGATAAAAACCAAGGAAGACCTTGAGGATTTTCCTGAGGTTGAAAAAGAATTCTCTTTAACTAGGGCCACCTACTTTGGGGCCTGGGCACTGTTAAGCATGCCTTGAAGAATCCTTATTCTTAGCCACTCTAAGGTCAAAAACTGAATAGGAAAGCCTTAGGCAAAGCACTCTTTAGTAGCATGGTATATTAACTCTTAGAATTTACAAAATCCTTCCAGTCCCCCATGTTGCTGAACTATTTTTTAAGTCAAGAAATTTAGTGCACAGAAATGCAGGAAAAAACTAAAGAAATCTTGAGGATAGTTTATGATTAAAACAATTATTCATTTTAGAACTCTTATGGGTCAAACTCTGAGCTGGAAAGTCTCACTTATTTTATATTTGTATTTGTGTGTTTACTCTTTAGGGTAAAAGTGGAAATTCTTTCATTTAATGAAGATGGAAAAGGGCATCTCAAGTTATTAAAAATATTTTACTAACAACAACAATCCGTTAAACATATACTATATCCTAGACAATTCTCATTTACCATTGTAGTTAGTAATCAACAATATTTCTATTTTATAGATGGAATAAACGTGACTGTGGCTGAGTGTTATGCATGAGATCATGAACTAATAAAGAGGAAAAACTGTATCACTAGTCAGTGTTTCTTCGGATTTGTTGCTTAACATGTGTTAATTCAGTCAGTCAGTCCATAAATGTTTATTGAGCACCCACTAAGATTCAGCCATTCTTCTTGGCTTCAGGGCTATAGCAGAGAACCACACCAATACAAAATTCAGCTCTTTTAAAATTTCCGCATTTTAATTGGCAGAGACAATCAACAAACAGACAGAATAGTATTAAATCAGTGCTATGTTGGATGGTAACAAGTTATATAGAAAAATACAAAGTAGGGAAGCAACAACTAATATAGGTATAGGAGTGCATTGAAAGTTTAAACCAATAATCAGAGAAGGCATCACTAAGAAGGTAAGGAAAATTAGATTGTGAGAGACCTTAGATGTGCAAATGTCTGAGTTCCAAGATGAAACACATGTAGAGGCCTTCAAGTGAAAGCAGGCTTAGTGCACTGGAGGCGCATCACGGCTTATAGGTAGCTAACCAGAAGTAAGCTTGGGAGAAAGGGATGGGAGTTGAGGTCCTAGACATGGGAGGTATGGAGGAAGATGCTCGATTCCTTGACTTCTGTGATGAGTGTAGACTGAAGGGAGGAGCAGGTGAGAGAAAAGAGAACAATGAACAGGCTGTGGCAATAATCCGTGTGAAGAATAGTAATCTCTTGTGCCATGACAGTAGAGATCCAACTGATAAGAACTGGTTGGATTCTGAATATATTTTGAGTAGACATCATCTGTGGAATGATTAAAAGTAGACTGTGAGTGAAAGTGAGATTTTCTGAATAAAGAGAAGCTTCCCTTTACAGTGATGGTGAGGATTATAGAAGGAGAGATTTGGGGTAGATAAAGAGGTTTGGGAAGATAAAGAACTTGTTTTTTCAATGTGGTGAGATGGAGGAGATGCAAGAATAAAGAACATTATTTAAAGTATAAGTCTCAATAAAGCTAATCTACATAAAAGCACTATCAATGTTAGTTAGGTTTTTCTCTTCACTCTAGTTTCAGCTCGGTGATATAATTATGTTAAGACTAAGATTTAAAGACTGGTTATAATAGAATTGGTGGAGTGTAGACAAGAAAAGGAGGAGTTTTTAACTTGGATTAAAAAATCAGAAGAGTCTGTTTTGTACTTATTAGGCCAGGTTTCATAGGAGAAAAGTAAGAGTCAAAGAGATAAAGAAATTGGTATAGGTTTGGTTCTGCTGAAGTCATTTTAAAATATTCATACATATATATCTACTTTTCTCAGATTCTTCTTCCTTATAAATTATTACAAAATGTTGAGGATAGTTCCAGTCTTATAAAGTAAGTTTGTTGGTTTTCCTTGTTGGTTATTTATTTTATACGTGGTAGTTTAGGCTCTTAGTCATGTCTGACTCTTGCAACCACATGGACTGCAGCCCACCAGACTCCTCTGCCCATGGAATTTCCCAGGCAAGAGTATTGGAGTGGGTTGCCATTTCCTATTCCAGAGGATCTTCCCAACCCAGGGACAGAACTCATATCTCCTGCATTGGCAGGCAGATTCTTTACCACTAGCAACACCTGGGAAGGACATTTTATGTATAGTAGTGTGTATATGTTGGAGAAGGCAATGGCACCCCACTCCAGTACTCTTGCCTGGAAAATCCCATGGATGGAGAAGTCTGGTGGGCTGCAGTCCATGGGGTTGCTAAGAGTCGGACATGACTGAGCAACTTCCCTTTCACTTTTCACTTTCATGCATTGGAGAAGGAAATGGCAATCCACTCTGGTGTTCTTGCCTGGAGAATCCCAGGGACAGCGGAGCCTGGTGAGCTGCCGTCTCTGGGGTCGCACAGAGTCGGACACGACTGAGTGACTTAGCAGCAGCAGTAGCAGCAGTGTGTATATGTTAATCTAAATCTCCCACTTTATCTTTAATCCCCTCTTTCCCCTTTGGTAACCATGTTTGTTTTCTATGTCTGTGGGTGTATTTCTATTTTGTATATGAGTTCATTTGTATTTTTTTTTTAGATTCCACATATCTAAAATATGTGGAATATCACATATTCCATATCACATAAGATATCATGTTGTCTTTGTCTGACTTACTTCGCTTAATATGATAATCTCTAGGTCCATTCATGTTACTACAAATGTCATTATTTTGTTATTTTTAGTGACTAATATTCAGTTCACTTCAGTTCAATTGCTCAGTCCTGTCCGACTCTTTGTGACCCCATGGACTACAGCACACCAGGCTTCCCTGCCCATCACCAACTCCCAGAGTTTACTCAAACTCATGTCCATTGAGTCGGTGATGCCATCCACTGACTAGTATTCCATTATATAAGTATACCCCATCGTTTTTATCTATTCATTTGGCATGGATATTTAGGTTGCTTCCATGTCTTGGCTATTGTAAATAGTGTTGTAGTGAACATTAGGGCACGTGTATCTTTTTGAATGATGACTTTCTCTGGATATATGCCCAGGAGTGGAATTGCAGAATCATATGGTAGCTCTATTTTTAGTTTTATAAGGAAACTCCACTTAGTTTTCCCTAGTGACTGTACCAATAAATGAATCATTTTGCTGCATACCTGAAATTAATACATATACCACAACTACACTTCAATTAAAAAACATTTTTTAAAATGTCTATAGAGTTGTTAAGAACAAAACCTGAGGAATCTGGGTGACTGAAAGAATAACTGACCCTGGATCTGAGCCATGCTGCTCTGGGAGTCCAGAGGCTGGTATCAGATGCAGAGTTTGGGAGGCAGTGACTCTCTTTCCTGAGACACAAGTACAATGTTGTCAACTGAAGGTGTTAAAGAGGAGTCAGAACACGATTGTTGTGCCTCAAAGTCACATGCTCAGGGTGTCCACTACCATGTGGAGGCTGTAACACAGGATCTAGACCAAGAAGACAGAATGAGTTGATATTTCCTGAGCAATGTGAGATGTCCTAGACATTTCCAGGAATAAGTGAACATTTTCAGAAAGAGTGAGCCTTGGGCTCTGAAAGTGAAAGTAAGTCAGTCATGTCTGACTCTTTGTGACCCCGTGGACTATACAGTCCATGGAATTTTCCAGGCCAGAATTCTGGAATGGATAGCTGTTCCTTTCTCCAGGGGATATTCCCAACCCAGGGATCGAACCTAGGTCTCCCACATTGCCGGTGAATTCTTTACCAGCTCAGCCACCTGGACTTTGAACAAGTTAGAAAGTATCTCATCTAGCCATTAATGAGGCGTGTTTTCCCTCTCTGTTGAAGATATCAAAGATTATTCTTGCAATGTGTTGTATAGGATAGCCATTTCTCCAAGCAGTCCTGGTGTGCTGAATAGTGGCCTGCTTATGTGGAGGCAATAGGGACCTTGCGGGGCACTCTGAAAGCTAAATCCGATGGGATGATGTACATGCTTAATCATTCAGTATTGTCTCAATCTTTGTGACCCAAGAACCATAACCCACCAGGCTCCTCTGTCCATGGAATTTTTAGGCAAGAGTACTGGAGTGGGTTGTCATTTCCTTCTCCAGGGATTCTTCCCGACCCAAGGATCAAACCCATGTCTCTTGCATTGTCTGGTAGAGTCTTTACCACTGAGCCACCTGGGAAGAAGCCCTAAATCCAGTATCACTTCTCTGTCCTAAGCCTGCTCCTTGTATGTCATGTGGTAGGTTTTTCATGCTTTAGGGCTTTAGTTGGTTTCCATTTATTTCCTGAGATGTCATTCCCCATCCCCCTGTTTTTATACTCATGATTGACCGTAAGATGATGCAGTTTCCCCAGCTCTGATTTTACTTGCTCTTCCTGAAAAAAAAAAAAAAAAGATGCTACCATCTGACCTTGCCTTACCCAAGTGGCATACTACTTGAGTTGAGTGTGTTGGACTACTGCCATGCAAGCTGCTTTAGTTCTTCTCAGAACTGATTTTCCATGAGTAGAGACTGTTGGCAGCTGGCTGTTGAAACAGATGTCCTGCCTGTTGGGGAGTATTTCCTTGGGTTCACTTCTACAGCTTAGCTGAGCAGTGAGTGCCAGGCATGGATCAGTGTACTTTCCCCAGGAGCAGGGCCACCCTAGCCTCTACTAGGTGCCCCGAGACCTGAGCAGTCAAGGTTTTGCTGCTTATTGGCCAAAGCAGACCAACACTACACTTTTCTCGTACCTGCTTTTAACTTATACATGGTTCCTTTTTCCTGAAGTGTCTTCTCCCCACTTCTGCCTGAGAATCCAGCCTTTTCCTCAGTACTAGGGTGACTATCATCTTTATGATGTGTCTCCTAATTCTTGTCTATTGCATGTGAGTTCCCGGAATTGCCACTGCATTTCAGCAGCCATGTCAGATCATGTCCTAAATATATTTGTTGTTGTTGTTGTAGTTCAGTCACTAAAATGAAAAGTGAAAGTACTAGCCTTTTACTTGTGTCCAACTCTTTGGGACCCTATGGACTGTAGCCTGCCAGGCTCCTCTGTCCATGGGATTCTCCAGGCAAGAATACTGGAGTGGGTTGCTGTTTCCTTCTTCAGAGGATCTTCCTGACCCATGGATTGAACCTGAGCTTCCTGAATTGCAGGCAGATTCTTTATCATCTAAGCTACCAGGAAAGCCCATTCAGTTGTTAAGCCATGTCCAACTCTTCATGCCACACTCCCCTATCCTTCACTATTTCCCAGAGTTTGCTTAGATTCATGTCCATTGATTTATCCCTTTGGTGCCCAAGCAATTCTCAAGAGTCTTTTCCAACACCATAGTTCAAAAGCATCAATTCTTTGGCTCTCATCCTTCTTTACTGCCCAGCTCTCACATCCATACATGACTGGAAAAACCATAGCTTTGACAATAATTCATATGTATTTGTGTATATGTTCTTTCTCTTCTCCTTGAAGGTGAGTTCCTTCAATAAGGCTTGAATAGTAAGCATCCCTTAGCTGTCCAAACCCTGAGAATCACTAATGGAACTGAGAAATTTAGTGAGGTTCATAGGGCAAGAGCTGGGGGTGTATGAGGAAAGGCCAAAGAAAAAATGTTCTGTAGACAACCAGCTTCAATTATATTTGAGATTTAAATTAATTTTGGTAACATGCATTCATTTAGGGTGCTAGAGTTCAAGGTTGCAAATTTTATCGCGGATCACCAAGGCAAAACCAGCAAGACAAGAAAGAGCAGGTAAATACTAGTAGGCTGTTAAGATTATCAGCTTGACTTCTTTTATTTGGAAGAGAGAGGTAGGGGTGTTGGGAATATATTTATAAGATTGCCTTAGACTATAAGAAAAGGTCTGTGGCCAAGGACAAAAGCTTTTCAATTTGTCCTTTGATAATTTTGATAATACATCTTATAATTAGTCACAGAAACCCTTCCCCTCTTTTCTTTAAATTGACTAGAATGAGACAAAATAAAACTAAAGAAATAGAATCCAGGTTTTGTTTCTAGCTACAAACACAAAGAAATAATTTCTAAAACAAACTATGTCTAAAAGCTGAGCAAAACATCATAATTTTCTGGCCTTGGAGACAGTGAAATCAATAAAACAAATATTTGGGTGATTTTTCATAGATCATTTGCAGAAACAACACACGTATTTATTAAAATCTATGAACCCTGAAAATAATTTCCTTTCAGCTGTAATAAACTTCAAGATTCTTTGAGACACACACACACACACACACACACACATCTTTATACAGTTGTAGTATCCTCGGTGGTAAGAATCCAAGCTCCTTTCTGCATAAGACATAAGCAGGAATTCAGTGGCCTTTAGGTTGAAACTATTAGGATTTTTAAATTCTGAGAGCAGCATTCAGTACTCCTTTCCTGACAAATCTCCATCCTTTAGTAGTCAGGTATTCTTTATTCTGAAGCTTTTCACCTCATACTAATGCTATCGTCTGCCCTAAAAAACAGACAAAAACACTAAAATTCTGGCAATTAATTGTGAGAAATTGAGGCTCTTCAAGGTCTAACTATGACCTGCCACAATACTCCATGTACCACTGTATACATGAGGGGAGAGGGCAACACACATCACAAGTGTCATTACTGACCCGACGTTGTACACAACTTCATTTAATCTGCAAAGTGAGTTTTTAATTTAAGAATATTTTCCTTCCTTCCTCTTACTCCTTCACTCTCTCTTTTTCTTTCTTCCCTCCCATTCTTTCTTTCTTTTCATCAATTTTCTTCTGTAAAGTGCTCACATAAAATAAAAGCTAAATCTTATTGAAGTACAAATATAAAAATGTCTAATTTTCCCATAGCTCCAAATCCCCATCATTATGTATATTATTTGTCTATTTTTGTTAAATAGTCCTGTCCCTATTTTGAAGAAGAAGTAACTGGAACTCAGAAAGTGTAACTTAGCCACACCATGATTTAAATCCTGGATCCTTATTGCCAAACCTGTGGCAAGCATCCCAGTATGTGGGTATTTCCATGCCTTTCACATTCTATAGACAAAGACGAATTCTCTTGTCTGGTTTGACAACATTCTAGGGACTCGATCACTCATTCCATTGTTCATCCATATATTCATAGTACCACTTACTGGATAATAAATCTGAGTAGGAATTAGAAGAATAAAGGGCATAAAAAGAGGAAACAGGAGTTATAGTGGTTGAGAAAGGGGAATAACCTTGGCAAAGATAAAGGGATTGAATTTCAATGAGGAAAGAAGGAGCTGAGTCTGGATTAAAATAACTTCCCATCCTAAACTCCATGCTCTTAAGCACACCTCTGATGTGCTATCCGATTGATATGTTCCCCTGGAGGTTTTCATTACTAAAGTATCTTTATTGCTCAGACCCTCCAGAGTCACAATCCACTGGAGGGGGAAAGCAACGCAAGTTAAGTACCACACGCTATGCCAGACATCAGATTCAAAGATAAAGCAGATGAAATCCCTGACTTTGTGGTGTCCAAGTTCAGTAATGGGAAGCCCTCCATGGCACCTGTCTGTGAGGTTTTACGACAGCTTCCCTAGATTGTGAAAGAGTTTCACTTGCAGTATTTAAGGAGACATCTAAAATATAGACTGTCTTCCTCTCTTTGTCCTTATCTGCTTATTCCATTCCTGCTTCTTCTCATCTTCATTCCACTGGGTTCATAGCTTGAACCAATTCTAGTGCCTTTAAAGTATAGATACCATAGGGCCAATAGAAGGAGAATGTCTGCCTGGGAAACATCAGGAAACAATCCCATCCGTCTTCCTTCCTGACCCTGGCCACTCTTCAGAAGCTTTGAATGAGTTCCCGGGCTCACACATGGTTCTCTTGAGTCAGTCTGCCTTTGGAGATGTTCTTTTAACCAATTCAAAAATATGTCTCCAGCCTAAAAGATCACACATAATATTTCATTTTGAGCCTGGGCCAACCTTTTCAAAACCAAATACTGAATTTTGACTTCATTTTCCAATATATAGTGACATTTTTCTTGAATATGAATTCATTTAACAAACTTTTTCTTTTTTCCTAGAAGCATAGGGTGGTGCTGTTCTGCTGTTCTCAGCCATGTCCAACTCTTTGAGATCTCCATAGACTGTAGGCTATGCTACAGCTTCTCTGTCCATGGAATTCTCCAGGCAAGAATAGTGGAGCAGGTTACCATTTCCTACTCCAGGGGATCTTCCCGACCAAGGGATTGAACCCACATCTCCTGTATTGGCAGGTGGATTCATTACCACTGCACCACTTGGAAAGCAGAGTTAATAGCAATCAGTAATTAAAATTGGTAGTTCTGGAATGCAGATCTAGGGATGTCATTTATTGTATGAACTTGGCCAAGTCACTTAACTTATCTGAACCTCAAGTTTTTGGGAAAAAAACTCGATTTTTTCCTTGTTGAAATGGTGCTAATAATACCTCCCTTGAATGGTTATCATGAGCATTAAATAAAACAATAGATAAGAGGCTTCATGGATAACTGTGTGTCAAGTATTAGCTGTGGGTTGTAAGAAAATATCACACTCTACCAGTAAGGTCCTGTTACGGCTTGTGAAGCCCAAATCAATTACACACTGGGGCAGATACACTGTGTGTGTGACATAATTGGTGAACAACAGAAAACTAATATGGTCAAATGATTCTGTGCTAATTAAACTACTGTGGATCCCAGGCAATATGTCCAGAGTATGCTTTTAGGTAGACAGTTGTCTAACTACTTGACTGATGCTTTGGTGCCATAGTGTTAATGTAATTCTCAGGCAATCCATTGTGTGTTAGGGAAAAAAAAAAAAAAAGTTGGAGTGAGGAGAGTAAAGAATTAAAGAAAGAGAGCCTAAAAACTTTTTGAAGTCTCCCATATGCAAATAGCAGTCAAGTTAAGAGTTCCCAGGGTAAAGTTATAATTGCCTTTCTCATTTTGCAGCCATATGTCTGTCACACAATTGAGCTGTCACATATTGAGATTGCTCCTGTGACATCTTCATAGTTTCAAATTGACTCTAGCCTAAAACAGCTCCAGCAATTGCAGGGTTACCACCTTTGCTCCACTGCCTCATCTCCCTGGAAGCTTAAGAGAATCCATGTGCTCCACACTGGATGCATCTCCAGTGTGATTTAACATGTGTGGGCATCAGCCAACATTTGGCACACATAGAAAAACCCAACCAGCTTCATCCCCATTTTGAACCGTGATAAGAAACCGGCAAAGAGCATCAGATAGGCAGAAGAGAGTCCAGTTCATTTCAGAGAGTAAAAGCCAAAGCTGCTTCCTCTTCACAGTGGAAAAACACATAAGAAATGGATTAGAAAAGTCGGAAAACTCCCTGTATTCTCTAGAAGAGGCACAGTCAATTCTTTTTCTTTCTCTTTAAGGGTGTTATATTTAATTTTAAAATGTCATTATTATTTCACATGGAAGAATTACTCATCGAAATGGAATTTCTTTTAAATTCCTCTGTTTTAGAATCTACGCCCCCAGGGAAAATGAGTATATTCATGAGTGGGCTATGAAGGTATAAAGCACATTTCATATCATAAAAATCTGTGTCTGTTACAAAGTGAAATAGCTTAGAATTGTGGGAAGGTCTGAGAATATTAAGATCACTGATGCTTTGATCATGGTAGCCAGAGTCCACTTTAGATTCTGAAAGGCAAGATGCCAAAATACTAGATTTGGGTATATTTTGGTGAGACTAATTTTTAGAGGATCTATTGACAACTGAATCAGACTGAGATATTATTGTGTAGCAGCTCTGAAGTCAGAATCCCAGCCTAACCAGTTTTATGTTGTATGACTTCAGACTATTTCTTTTTAACCTTTCTAGAATCCAGTATTATGAACTATCTATCAAATGGTGGTAGTGAGAAAATACGATTCATACAGCATTGTTCTGATTGTATAAAGTAACTATATGAAATATTTAGTTTAATGCTTGCTGTATAATAAGCTTTCAGTAAACATCAGCTAGTGTCAAAGTGCTAGAAGTGGTAATCTGACTATGAAAAACAGGCAAACAAATGAAACAAGTAGTGAAAAAAGGGACTGTCTTAAAGCTCCAGATCTCCAAATCATATCTGATCTTAAGATGTAGATCTTTTTTATCCCATTGTGATTCTTGTATTTGTCCTTTTTGAAAAAAAAAATGATCATGAGATTTTCTTAAATATGGTTTTCAGTTCAGTTCAGTCACATATGAGTGTGTGTCCGACTCTTTGTGACCCCATGAACTGCAGCACGCCAGGCCTCCCTGTGCATCACCAACTTCCAGAGTCCACAGAAACCCATGTCCATTGAGTTGGTGATGCCATCCAACCATCTCATCGTCTGTAGTCCCTTTCTTCTCCTGCCCTCAATCTTTTCTCAGCATCACGGTCTTTTGAAATGAATCAACTCTTTGCATCAGGTGGCCAAAGTACTGGAGTTTCAGCTTCAACATCAGTCCTTCCAATAAACACCCAAGACTAATCTCCTTTAGGATGGACTGGTTGGATCTCCTTGCAGTCCAAGGGACTCTCAAGAGTCTTCTCCAACACCACAGTTCAAAAGCATCAATTCTTCGGTGCTCAGCTTTCTTTATAGTCCAACTCTCACATCCATACATGATCACTGGAAAAAGCATAGTCTTGACTAGACAGACCTTTGCTGACAAAGTAATATCTTTACTTTTCAACATGCTGTCTAGGTTGGTCATAACTTTTCTTCCAAGGAGTAACTGTCTTATAATTTCATGGCTTCAGTCACCATCTGCAGTGATTTTGGAGCCTGGAAAAATAAAGTCTGACACTATTTTCATTGTTTCCCCATCTATTTCCCATGAAGTGATGGGACCAGATGCCATGATCTCTGTTTTATGAATGTTGAGCTTTAAGCCAACTTTTCCACTCTCCTCTTTCACTTTCATCAAGAGGCTCTTTAGTTCTTCTTCACTTTCAGCCATAAGCGTGGTGTCATCTGCATATCTGAGGCTATTGATATTTCTCTGGGCAGTCTTGATTCCATCTTATGCTTCCTCCAGCCCAGCATTTCTCATGATGTACTCTGCATATAAGTTAAATAAGCAGGGTGACAAAATACAGCCTTGATGTACTCCTTTTCCTATTTGGAACCAGTCTGGGATTTGATTTAGGTCATACCTGAATGGTGTAGTGGTTTTCTCCACTTTCTTCAATTTCAGTCTGAATTTGGCAATAAGGAGTTCATGATCTGAGCCACAGTCAGCTCCCAGTCTTGTTTTTGCTGACTGTAGAGAGCTTCTCAGTCTTTGGCTGCAAAGAATATAATCAATCTGATTTCAGTGTTGACAATCTGGTGACGTCCATGTGTAGAGTCTTCTCCTGTGTTGTTGGAATAGGGTGTTTGCTATGACCAGTGCATTCTCTTAGCAGAACTCTATAACCTTTGCCCTGCTTCATTCTGTACTCCAAGGCCAAATTTGCCTTTTACTCCAGGTGTTTCTTGACTTCATACTTTTATATTCCAGTCCTCTATAATGAAAAGGACATCTTTTTTGGGTGTTAGTTCTAGAAGTTCTTGTAGGTCTTCACAGAACTGTTCAACTTCAGCTTCTTCAACATTACTAGTTGGGGCATAGACTTAGACTACTGTGATATTGAATGGTTTGCCTTGGAAATGAACAGAGTTCATTCTGTCGTTTTTAAGATTGCATCCAAATATTGCATTTTGGACTCTTTTGTTGACCATGATGGCTACTCCATTTCTTCTAAGGGATTCTTGCCCAGAGTAGTAGATATAATGGTCATCTGAGTTAAATTCACCCATTCCAGTCCATCTTAGTTCGCTGATTCCTAGAATGTCGATGTTTACTCTTACCATCTCCTGTTTGGCCACTTCCAATTTGCCTTGACTCAAGGAGCTAACATTCCAGTTTCCTGTGCAATATTGCTCTTTACAGCAATGAACCTTGCTTCTATCACCAGTCCCATCCACAACTGGGAATTGTTTTTGCTTTGGCTCCATCCCTTCATTCTTTCTGGAGTTATTTCTCCACTGATCACCAGTCACATATTGAAATATGGTTTTAACTTTGTCCAAATATAAGAACAGAGCTCCCCTGATAGCTGAGTTGGTAAAGAATCCACCTGAAATGCAGGAGACCCTGATTCGATTCCTGGGTGGTCTGGAAGATCCACTGGTTAAGGGATAGGCTACCCACTTCAGTATTCTTGGGCTTCCTTTGTGGCTCAGCTGGTAAAGAATCTGCCCACAATGTGGCAGATTTTGGTTTGATCCCTGGGTTGGGAAGATACCCTGGAGAAGGAAAAGGCTACCCACTCCAGCATTCTGGCCTGGAGAATTCTACAGACTGTATAGTCCCTGAAGTCAGAGAGTTTGCAGCGACTGAGCGACTTTCACTTTCACTTTCAAATATAAAAACTTTTATAAGACCACATCATAAATTTCATAGTGTCTACAACCAGAAGTTGAAAAAATGAAGGATAATAAATTTTGCTTCAAATTGATACATGAGTGGTATTGGTGATTTCAGTGTTGAAGAAACATTTTAGAGGGAGGACCTAATTTGATATCTGATATAGGGGCTTCCCTCTTGGTTCAGAGGGTAAAGAATCTGACTCCTATGCAAGAGACCTGGGTTCGATTCCTGGGTTTGGAAGATCCTCTGGAGAAGGAAATGGCAACCCACTCCAGTATTCTTGCCTGGAGAATTGCATGGACAGAGGAGTCTGGTGGGCTCTAGTCCATAGGGTCGCAAAGAGTCTGACACAACTGAACAGCTAACAGTACACTATATTCCCACCAAATATATTAACTAAGTGTCTAAGTATGCTCTAGTTCTATCTATATATCTCAAAGAGTAGTGATATAGTCTCTAGAGTAACATAAACAAAGATGTTTGTATTAAACAGAATTAAAGGTAAATGGTATGTACTACAGTAGTTTGGTCGTAAATCAAGTCCAAGTCTTTTTGGACCCCATAGACTATAGCCCACCAGGTTCCTCTGTCCATGGGATTTCCCAGGAAATAATACTGGAGTGGGTTGCAATTTCCTTCTCTAGGGGATCTTCCTGACCACGGAATCAAACCTGTGTCTGTGCATTGCAGGCAGGTTATTTATGCAATGTGAGTACCATTGAGACTTCTGGGAAGCCCCAAGCTCCTGTGAGTACTAGATCAATGAGAAGGATCAATAAGGTCAATTCCATTCTGTTTGCATGTAGATGGGAAATCTGCGCTCTGTAAAATACCCATCCTCAGTTTTCAGAGCTATGGATGGAGACACTGGTAAGGGACTTAGCAAGTAGGAGTGTGTGACATTGAGTGAATCCATTCTTGTCACCAGAAAGTGACATGAATGACAAGCGCATGTCCTTGAGTGCCTAGCATTTTCTTCTTCATGATAGTTATTTCAACAGACCAACACGTATCTTAGTTTGGAGAAAGGAATTGGAATTAGGCAGAACATGTGCAAAGATACCTGGATGGTGTAAGTCACATTGTATGAAAAATTCAGCCTGGGCATTTATGGGATATGAGGACAAGGTCATCAGAGCCTTTTTTCATAAGCATTTGCTTGACATTTGCTTACAAATTAGCCAGTAGGCCTTTTAAAATAGTGTTTGTGAAAAAAAAAGAATAGCTACTCAAAGAATTTTCTTTTTAGTAGAGTGAATTGTCAACAATCAATAACAACATTTGAATGACTAATTGTTATTATCAGCAGGCTGAAATCAGAACCAAATTTTACACTGTCTTATAAAATCAACTTTTAAAAAATTTCCTAAAGTTAATAACAGAGGACACAGATGGTTTAATTATAACTTGCTAAACATATAAGCTAGTCAAAAGATGAGAGCTCCGATTTTTTTGTTTGTATTTTTCCCAAAGCAGGCTAAAGTTTATTTAGAGAATACATGAAATAAAAGTGTAATTTCATAATGACACCAGTAAATACAATTTTTTTCTACTTTATATAAACAAGTGTAAAAAAATGAGCATTGCATTTACTTAAGACTTAAATTTTCAAAATGCATCAGACTCACTGGAAATCTCTCAAATTTGTCCAAGGATCATCTAACTTCTGATTAGAACTAGATTTGTTTTTTCTTACTAGAGATCAAGAAAATATCAATAAAAACATGTCAGCCTTGCAAAGATCTCTGAAATAGTCACATCTACTTCCTACAGTTTTTCAGTTAGGTCATCAATGTGTTGCTGAAAGTATGTGAATTTAACACTTAAAAATCACCATAGTACATTTACAAGAATTGACTACTATCATTGGCTCAGGAATAAAGAATCCACCTACAAATGCAGGATATGTGGGAGACACGGGTTCGATCTCTGGTCGGGAAGATCCCCTGGAGGAGAAATGGCAATCTAACCTAGTATTCTTACCTGGAGAATCCCATGAAGAGAGGAGCCTGGTGGGCTACAGTCCATAGGGTCTCAGAGTTGGACACAATTGAGCAGGCATGCACACATCACTGTGTGGTAGGTAGTACTATTGCCTGTAATTTATATATAAGGAAAAGCAAGCATGGTTAGGGCTTCCCTGGTCATTCAGATGGTAAAGAATCCACCTGCAATGTAGGAGACCTGGGTTTGATCCTTGGGTTGGGACGATCTCCTGGAGGAGGGCATGGCAACCCGCTCCAGTATTCTTGCCTGGAGAATCCCCATGGACAGAGGAGCCTGGCGGACTACAGTCCTTAGGGTCTCAGAGTCAGACATGACTGAGTGACTAAACACAAGCATGATTAAGTGATGTTCCTATAGTTCTTTTACCCTAAAAAGGCTGAATTAGGTCTTGATCCCTGCTCTTTGATCTCTACATCCTATAATCTCTGCTGATATCATGCAATGTCTTTTATATGATTATGATAAAGCTAGAACTCAGTTTAAAACAACAATTTAAATTATAAAATGTTGCATTCACTAGAGAACTTAATAATTTTCAAGTGTCATTATGCACATTAAAAGATTTGATACTCAAATCATCCTGGATAGGTTTGGAACCTCTGTTTTACATGTAAGAAAATTAAGACACAGTAGGACACCAAATAGCTCCTAATGATCAATTTGGGACATCATTACAAAAGTACATGACTCTGTGTCTACTGTTGCTGCCTTGAGATAGAACTGAAGCCTTTCTATAGGAGGAATAATTCTGAAAAACAGTTTGAATTTAGAGAAACATTTCTTCATGTTTGAGTTTCTTAATATCTGAGTGCTCAAATGGCAGCATAGAGGCAGAGAAGGAATTGTATTCTCTTGACTATATATATTCTCCCTAGGGAGGCAATCACAGGCTGACTTTCATCAATCATAAACACCAGAAGGGCAGATTCTTCTTCGTTCACCATCTTGAAGCAGGTCTTAGGATTAGAATGCAGTGTCCTCTCTAAGAAAATGCAGCTCGTGATATAGTTTTCCCCCCTGAGGAGTTTTACCAAAGTTTTATTCCTTAAAGCAAAATCCTTTAAAAAGTGTATTTAACAAAATGAGACATACTTAATACTCACTTCATTTCCAAAATCAGATGCACAGTTTCACAGTAGTTGATAAACACATACTATAGACATTCAGCTATCAACTCCCTTCATTTCCAGTATGAAAATCATCATTTGTATTTTAATATCAAGCTGTTTCCTCTACCACTTCATTTAATTAATGCTATCCCTCTCCTTCTCTTTCTCTCTTTCCCTCCTTCCTTCCCTTCCTGTCTCTGGAAATAACTTTCTCCTTTGTTGTTATTCAGTCACTAAGTTGTATCTGACTCTTTGCAACCCCATGAACTGTAGCACACCAAGCTTCTCTGTCCTCCACTATCTCCTGGAGTTTGCTCAAATTCATGTCGTTGAGTTAGTGATACCATCCAGCCATCTCATCCTCTGTCATTCCCTTCTCCTCCTGCCCTCAACCTTCCCCAGCATCAGGGGCTATTCAGTGAATTGGCTCTTCACATCAGGTGGCCAAAGTATTGGAGCTTCCACTTCAGCATCAGTACTTCCAATGAATATTCAGGCCTGATTCTCTAGGATTAACTGGTTTGATCTCCTTGCAATCCAAGAGACTCTCAAGAGTCTTCTCCAGAACCACAAATCTAAAGCATCAATTCTTCATCACTCAGCCTTCTTTATAATCCAACTCTCACACCCACACATGACTACTGGAAAAACCATAGCTTTGACTATCTGGACCTTTGCTGGTCCTTAGTGCTTTCTCCTCGGAGAAGGCAATGGCACTCACTCCAGTACTCTTGCCTGGAAAATCCCATGGATGGGAGAGCCTGGTAGGCTGCAGTCCATGGGGTTGTTCAGAGTTGGATACAACTGAGCGACTTCACTTTCACTTTTCACTTTCATGCATTGGAGAAGGAAATGGCAACCCACTCCAGTGTTCTTGCCTGGAGAATCCCAGGGACAGGGGAGCCTGGTGGGCTGCCGTCTATGGGGTCACACAGAGTCGGACACGACTGAAGCGACTTAGCAGCAGCAGCAGCAACAGTGCTTTCTCCTAAAGGAAAATGTATTCCTCTTGTCATTCTGTGTTATTATGAGAATGCCTCTTAGGATAAATGTAACCCTGAAAAGACCCAGATGCTAGGAAAGATTGAAGGCAGGAGGAGAAGGGGACAACAGAGGATGAGATGGTTGAGTTGGCATCATCAACTCAATGGAGATGAGTTTAAGTAAACTCTGGGAGTTGATGATGGACAGGGATGCCTGACATGCTGTGGTCCATGGGGTTGCAAAGAGTCGGACACAACTGAGTGACTGAACTGAACTGGACCCCATGGGGTGATGCCTACATCTACATTTGTTGAGAAATTTTAAGACCCACCCAAGAACATGGCACATGAAAAAGTAGAGCTCATGGTTTAAATAAAATAGAAAACCATGAGTTAGCTGGGAAATGAATCATTAAGAAATAAAGTGGTGTCAGATCTAGGAAACTGAAATAAAAACAGTGGGGATGTGGAACTGAGAAAGCAGGGGAAAACAGTCTATTTATATGAAGAAGAAAGTATGTTTCATTTATCTTTTGCAAATTGAGGGGATGTATCACTCCTGCTGATGTGGCTCTTGAATGGAGAGCACCTTGCTGGGTTAGTGTAGAAGGAGTATTCTCCTGAAAATATTTTGGGTTAAAAGTGACCCAAATTGCATTCATTTAAGTAGAATGTACATGGCACAATGAAGGTAGATACAGGAGAAGGGATTAGCATATCTGGATACTGCTGGCAATCAGGACTATGTGTGGAGACTAATGAGAGTGGGACAAAACTTTTGGAGCTAGATGTTAAAGGTGAACAAGCCTTAGCACTTCCTTCTTATCTAATGCTTGGTGCCTGGTATGGTGACTGAGGAAGAACAAAAAGGATTACACAGAACTCGACCAAGAGGAGACATTCATTCCTTCATTAAATGTTTATTAATAATCTATGATATAGGAAGCACATTATAGTATTTCAGGATGCTATGGTCAACAACAGTTCTTATAGAATTACCCTTGATTATGTGAACACAAATGTAAATAAGAATCAAAGGAATACATAGTATTTTGACATCCATAAATGGACTCTAGTGAGTGATGACTAAATAGTATTATCCATTTCAACAAATTTATGATGGCCTCAGAAATGTGTTGGGTTAGACAGTAATATATGACCTTAAAAACCTTATATTGGAGTAGAAAAACACTGGGCTTGAAATGAAAACACCTCACCTCAAATGTGATTTAATTTATCCAGCTGTATGGTTTGTAGATATAATCACTAATATGCATCTCATGACTTCAATCTAGTGCTTTTCCTACTGTGCTCATATTTCTCAGGAACACAGGAAACACTGTATCCAACAAGGGTCCAAAGTCCTGCACACCAGGCAAATTTATTCTTCACTAGGCAGGAGTCTTTGGGTCTGACCAAAGCAATCAGCCTCACTTTTTGACACGGAGGTGATGTCTGTGAATCTTGTTGGCACATTAGAGAGCCAAACGGAAGACCCAGAAGTGTCAAAGGAAAAGCCATTTGGAATACACCCAGACTGGTTTTGCATCACTGAACTACTCCTCACGTTACCAGAGTTATTTGGTAGGGGTAGGAGGCAGTGGGCAGGGGCAAGGATTCTGAAAATATAGTTCATTACCAAATTTGGACTTTCTGCCTTCACAGCAAACTGCTACAGACTACAAAGAAAAAAAAAAAAAAAGTACTGTCTTCATATGTTTTTTTTAGTCCAGTTGGACTTAGTGATGGGAGAATAAATCAACTGGGGTCTAATGTAAACATACTAAGGCACCTTCTTCTTAACCAAGTTTTACAACCCTCTTCGTATCATTAAAGTAACTCTAGATCAAGCAAATATCTTACAGTGATTGCAGAACAGCAATTTGCAAACTCTATGATCATAGAACATGTTTCTAACTTTATGCTCAGAAATGGGATATGTTGACCAAACATGGTATTAGCCAGATTTCTGTGTATTTTTGAATGAAGGAATGAATTTACATTTGAATATTCAAGTGGCTTTTGATATACTGACACATAGAGAAACAATACCTTCTCTACCATAAGATGTTCTGTATACAATCAGGCAATATTGGAAACAAATTTAAAGAAATTTTTAATTTCATAAAGTCTTTCACCATTTGAAGCAGCTGTGTTTAATTTGTTAGTTTCTATAATGTAGAGAGCTTTGATAGATTATTTTTCATATTCTCTGCTGGGGTAGGAGGAGGATTCCAAAACTATTGTTAAAAAGTAGAACCTCTCATGAGGAAATGCATTCCCGTGTAGTTCCTGTGCAGAATTTCCAGGGGAGAAGTGAGCCCCTGTGGTGAAGAGATAACACTTGTGTAGCATCATGAAGTGTATAAGAATACCGCTTGTGTGGTCTTATGCAATGGTAACAGTTGTGTGGCTCAGCTTGCTATCCACAGCCCAGGACATTGTTAGAACAGGCTAGCACCTCAGTAGGTTTTCCTGAGTATGTGGTGTGTTCATGTAGCCTCTGAGGAGCAGAAGAAATTAATTTTGTTACTCATAATTAAAGCTTTGGTGCGTGGTATCACTGCAAATTAAGATGGTGAATTACAAAATAATATCACTTTATGGATCATAGGAGTTATTTGGACATTCTAAATTTCTGTTAGAATTGAAGGAACTGGCAAGAATATAAGCGCACACCAAGAAATGTGTTGTTATGGCTGCATAATTAAGAAAAAAATAGGTCAAAGAGATTCACTGTTGCTGGAAAATCATCAAGAAGATCATTTAAAGTTAAAATAGAGACTGTGGTTTATATGCCTCAGCATTTTCTGAACTGTCTTTCCCTGTAACTTCTATGAAATGTCAATAGATGCTTTCTTGAAGAAAAGGTCAAGATGTTACCCACCCACCCCCCCCACCCCCACCAAAATTTCTGTTTTAGGTCAAGATGCTACCACCTGTTAGTTAAATACTGTCTATAAATATTTTAACTGATAAACGTTTCTGAATCTCTAGTAGACCACAGAGTATATTCAACAATGAAATCCTTTAGTCTTTTGTTTCTTTTTAATTGTTCTTAATATTAGACAGAATCCGTGTTCCTTAGAAGACAATTTGGAAAAACTGGTGTCTATGATGCCAATAAAGTTTGTTAATTTTGTTAATTCAGTAAAAGTGTTTTTCCAAAATGATCTGATTTGATTCAATGGCTACAACTGGTAGCCCAGTATAGACACTGCCTGAATATATACTATATTCCTTCAAAGGGGACAGACTTTTGTTTAAATTCTTCAAAAATCATTTCAAATGTGTGATATTACCACTGCTTATTAGGAACATTTTATAATATATGCCAGGTCCCATTTTAAGGTGCTTCACATATACTAACTACATTATTTTTTAAAAGTTTTTATAAGTTTTCATTGATCTAATATCTCTTTAGGCTCCCCCATCCATGGGATTTTCCAGGCAAGAGTACTGGAGTGGGGTGCCATTGCCTTCTCCGAATCTCTCTTTAAGGTAGACACAATTATTATCACTACTTTATGGATGAGAAAATGGAAACGACATGAATTTTTGTGACTTTCACAATGCTAATATAATATAAATATAGACATACCAAGTCATTTATTTTCAGTTTAGTGACCATCCTCTCCAACTCATTTAATAAATGAGGAAACATAGATTTATCTCTTATTAGCTAAGTCACTGGTTACAAATAGGGAAAGGAGTACTTCAAGGCTGTATATTGTCACCCTGCTTATTAAACTTATATGCAGAGTACAGCATGAGAAACAATGGGCTGGATGAAGCACAAGCTGGAATCAAGATTGCTGGGAGAAATATCAATAACCTCAGATATGCAGATGACACCACCCTTGTGGCAGAAAGTGAAGAGGAACTAAAGAACCTCTTGATGAAAGTGAAAGAGGAGAGTGAAAATGTTGGCTTAAAGTTCAACATTCAGAAAACTAAGATTATGGCATCTGGCCCCATGACTTCATGGCAAATAGATGGAGAAACAATGGAAACAGTGACAGACTTTATTTTTTGGGGGGCTCCAAAATCACTGCAGATGTTAACTGCAGCCATGAAATTAAATGACGCTTGCTCCTTGGAAGAAAAGCTATGACCAACCTGACAGCATATTAACAAGCAGAGATATTTCTTTGCCAACACAGGTCCATCTAGTCAAGGCTATGGTTTTTCCAGTGGTCATGTATGGATGTGAGAGTTGGACTATAAAGAAGGTTGAACACTGAAGAATTGATGCTTTAGAACTGTGTTGTTGGAGAAGACTCTTGAGAGTCCCTTGGACTGCAAGGAGTTCCAACTAGGCCATCCTAAAGGAAATCAGTCCTGAATATTCATTGGAAGGACTGATGCTGAAGCTGAATCTCCAATACTTTGGCCACCTGATGCGAAGAACTGACTCATTTGAAAAGACCCTGATGATGGGAAAGATTGAAGGCAGGAGGAGAAGGGGACGTCAGAGGATGAGATGGTTGGATGGCATCACCTACTCAATAGACATGAGTTTGTGTAAGCTCTGGGAGTTGGTGACGGATAGGGAAGCCTGGCATGCTGCCGTCCATGGGGTCACAAAGAGTCGGACATGACTGAGCTACTGAACTGAACTGAGCTAACTAACAAGATCCTGGCAGATCTTAAAATAGAATATAAAGCTCCTGGATCCAGAATTTTGTGCCACAAAATAAATGTCCATAAAATAAACTCAACACACTTAGAATCATCCCATCATACTTAAAGATTGGGTAAAGGAAAATGTGAATGGTAGATATGTGTATAGATTTTTTTTAATGTGAGTTTTAACAGTAGATCTTCCCCAAATTGAGTTTATTATTTTTATTATCTAATTATTGAAATACTTGTTTAAAATACTCACTGCTAGGATTCACTATCTGTAATAAAATTACTCATTAGCTAAGTACATTAAAAATGCTCTAAGATATAGATATTATCTTTACTCTATTTTACAAAAATGAAAAAAAAAGAAGAAGAAATGGAGCTAAGTCCTCTGCCCAAAGTTTCATATTTAGAAAGCAAGGGAGCTAGGGCTTAAACCCCATGCTCTACTTACTCTGATTATTGCTTCCTTTAGCATAAAGTTGAACCAATATGAGATTGCATTAATTCATTCAGATAATCCTCTAAAATATGATTTGAGGAACTGAAATACTAGTTACAGTGAAGAATAGATGTTTCCTCTATGATTGGAAACTTTTCAGAAACATGAAATGGAATGTGATCTCCTCCCCTACTGATCTTTTTCAGTCTCTTTTCTTTCATGGCCAAGAGACAAGTCTAGCTGTTCTAGGCATGGACTACATATATTAAGGGGCAAAAGGCAGAAGACTGGATTCATTGGAACTGGTCGTACGTCTGCTCTTGTGATTCTTATAGGATCTTTTGTATATAAGTCTGTTCTTACCCCTTATTGTCACATTCATGGTCATTATGGACCATACATTTTGCTATAGTTGCTTATATGTAATTATAATGAAATAGAACTCTTTCTCATTGAGAAAATTGATTTCATCATACAAATTTGGAAATGAAAATGCAATTTTACTAAAAATTTTAATTTATTATATTTAAATGTTATTTTTTAAATAAAAATGAAAGGAAATGAAATGGATGAAAGGAAGCATGCTTTAAAAAATCAGAAAATTGTTTAGTGTGGGATTAAGTAGGTAGTACAGTGGTAAAGAATCTCCCTGCCAATGCAGGAGATGCAAGATATGCAAGTTCTATCTCTGGGTCAGGAAGATCCACTGGAGTAGGAAATGGCAGTCCACTATTCTTGCTTGGAAAATTCCATAGACAGAGGAGCCTGTGGGCTACAGTCCATGGGGTTGCAAAGAATTGGACATGACTGAGTGACTGAGCATGCGAGTAGATATAGTAATATGTACTATAATGAAGTAGAAAGACCACTGGATTGGAAACCATGAGAAATATCTTTAGTTACTTTACCATTAAATGTTAAAATAAACTTGAATCAGGATGCTTACACATGCTGTCTTATGGTCTATGAGAGCTCAAGCTCTTGAACTGAACTTCTCAGATTTAAATCTGAGGTCTCCATCCCAATTATGTGGCCAAGGGCAACGTCTGTAACTTCTTTATGTCTCAGAATCATTTTCTGAATAGTCAAGACAGAAAAGTATCCATCTCCTAAAGTCTGTATGCAAATTAATTAAGTGAATACATGAGAATCTCCCAGAACAGACAATAGTGCCTGGAAAATTTTAAGTATGCAATCAATTCTGACTATTAATATTTAGATTCATCCACTAATAATTGAACATATTCTGTGTGACAGACACTGAGCAAGGAACTGAGGCTAGTACAAAGAATAAGACCAATTCTCATCCTTTGAGCTGCCTATAGTCTAGGGTGTAACATGTAAACGTTTACTGATATGGCTACATTTGATATGATGTGAAACAAACAAGCACTCTACTAGGCACAAACTAAGAGTGCCTCATGATATAGAAGGCGTTTGCATGAGCAAGAAACCACCCTTAAGATTTTACAACAGATCTTCATAACCGAACATGATTTTAACTGATGACAGGTGAGCAATGGGGAGAAAGGCTTTGGGTTGACACTGAATAAACAGCAGGTATAAAGTGATGGAGTATAAAGCTTCCTAGTGTCTACCCAGCTAGAGGTAGTTGGTATTGTTGGTGGAGAGGGGGTGGTGAATGATAGAGATAAGATGCACTGGGTTTAGAACTGGATGAAGAAAATAGAGAAGAGAGCCACTTTCTAAGAGTATGTTCTTCTGATTCATAACGAAGACGAAAAGAGCAGTAGAGAACAAAGAAAAAGGTGAGAATTATGACCTCGGTTTACATGATAAATTTCAGTGGGAGGCACATTCTCCACCCATCACGTCCTTGTAGGGTTAAAAAACACCACAAGCCCTATAGTGCATGAAGGCTTTTCTGGTGGCTAAGTGGTTAAAGAATTCACCTGCCAATGCAGGAGACCCAGGTTCAGTCCCTACATTGGGAAGATCTCCTGGAGAAGGAAATGGCAACCTACTCCAATATTCTTGCCTGGAAAATCCCATGGACAGAGAAGCCTGACAAACTACAGTCCATGGGGTCAAAAAGAGCCAGACACGATTTAGTGACCCAACAATAACAATAACAACAGAGTTCGTGAAGCAATGGGGCATAAATTTCCTCCTCAGCTATGTTTTCTCTGAAAGATAGTTGCAAATTGAGGATAAATAGTGTTACTTATTTCATTCCACATTTTATAATGCAAAAAAGTATAAAATATTTTTATACTTTCCCTACCAATGAAAACACAAAGTTAAGCAGTGTTAGGATATTTATATGCAAACTTTAGTGACTGCAAAGATGTTTCTTAATGATCAAGGTGTAATAGAGGACAATATCATTGTATTAAATGCACCTTAACTGAATACACAATTAGTAGCAGTTTGAGTGGGTCTGCTTTTAGTCTGAATTCCTTTTCAGTTCAGTTCAGTTCAGTCACTCAGTTGTGTCCGACTCTTTGCGACCCCATGAATCGCAGCACGCCAGGCCTCCCTGTCCATCACCAACTCCCGGAGTTCACTCAGACTCACGTCCATCGAGTTGGTGATGCCATCCAGCCATCGCATCCTCTGTTTTCCCCTTCTCCTCTTGCTCCCAATCCCTCCCAGCATCAGAGTCTTTTCCAGTGAGTCAACTCTTCGCATGAGGTGGCCAAAGTACTGGAGCTTCAGCTTTAGCATCATTCCTTCCAAAGAACACCCAGGGCTGATCTCCTTGAGGATGGACTGGTTGGATCTCCTTGCAGTCCAAGGGACTCTCAAGAGTCTTCTCCAACACCACAGTTCAAAAGCATCAATTCTTCGGCGCTCGATTTTCTTCACAGTCCAACTCTCCAACATCCAACATCCATACATGACCACTGGAAAAACCATAACCTTGACTAGACGGACCTTTGTTGGCAAAGAATTCATTTTAGTCCAGTGAAAAATGATGAAGGCTCATGCCTACTTCCTTATCTTTGTGTTTGTAGTTCTAACATCATTTCATGTTCTATAATGGAGGTGAGTTTTGAATGGGAGGTTTATTTTTATTGGATCCTGTCCCTCTATGAGCCCAATGCAACACCAGTTAAATCAAAGAAATGCAGAAGGCTGTTAAGGTTAGAGTGCTTTCTAGTTTACCTTCTTCTTGTCAAAGAGGAGCAGCTTTATGACTCAGAGAAGTTTAGTGATTGGCTTAAGGCTATTAAGCAAGAGAAAAGCAGAGACTCCTTGAGCTGTAGATTTTTTTTTTTTTTTTTTTTTGGTCCACTTCACCAAGCCTTCATCCTTCATTATTGTAGTCTCTTATAGTTAGGACTTCCCCAGTGGCTCAGAGGTAAAGAATCCACCTGCAGTGCAGGAGATGTAGGAAACACGGGTTAGAACCTGGGTCTGGAAGACCCCCTGAGGAGGGAACAACAACCCACTCCAGTATTTTTGCTGGGAAAATCCCATGGACAGAGGAGCCTGGTGAGTTACAGTCTATCGGGTGGCAAAAAGTCAGACACAACTGAAGCAACTGAACACACACACACAGTTAATTTCTGATATTTGTGTTAGCATGTAAAATGGAGTGGAATGCATAGAAGAGGTCACACCAGGAAATTCCTCTCATTTCTGAATGCAAAAGCAGATTGCAAAAGCTAATACAAAGCATATTAAGACAGAGTCAGTTCATCTCTCAGTTCAACTTTCTTTTCCTTTCATAAAGGTTTCCTTTAAACTTCAATTTTTCACATGTGAAGATCCTATACATATAGTAGACATTTTCATTCCGTGGCTGATGCACACATAACAGCCCATTTTTTGCATAGAATGTAAACCATATGCAAAGAATAATAAATACCACCATTATGCATGGTTTGAAGAATTAAATAAGCAGGCCTTGACATTTCTCTGCATTCAATATTACTACAGCAAGCCAGGTTAAAATAAGACTTACTGATATATTACTAAATATTGAAAGTTTTCATCCTGATAATTGCAGGTCAATTTGGAAGCAAAAGTAAATACTGAGAAGGATGAGGTTGTAGACCAGGTCATCAATACTAAAGAATAAGCAGTAGAAGAAGGCAGGAATAGAGCTATGAGGTTTAGGGGAGAAAGACTACCAAGAAAATAGACAGTATAAAACTAGTCAGAAATTGAATGATAAATTACTAGCAATGGGCATCCATACTTTGCATAGACTTCCGGGGATAAAAAGCTACTGGGGTAATTTCTTATGCTACTCCATTGAGAAGGAAAATGAAACTCCATCCTATGCTTAGCTAGAAAGATTTCACAAAGCTGTCTGTCATGAACCTCAGAATGGAAACTTATAACCCTTGGTTCTCATATTTGGCAACTGTAATTATTGTTCAAACTACCCAGTTTTAGATTAAAAAAAGAGAAATCACCAAATGCTATCTGCCTTCCTAAAATCAAAGTACTGAATTCTCCTACATATGAACCTTCAAGTTGCAAACTTCCAAAGATGCAAATGTGCATTCGCATGTCCAACCATGAAGGTTAGTTCACATATCTGGAGTACATTATCATGTGTGTGCACCCTCTACAAGTGGTGGTACTTTTATGCATTTTACCGTACAGTACTGTAGAGAGGACGGTAGTAGAGTATCTTTATTTCAAGCCGGGTATGTCCAGAAGCAAGTAGAAAAACAGTAATGATGCACAGTACTATACTTTTCAAGATATTCCGTTCACTTCAGTTGCTCAGTAGTGTCTGACTCTTTGTGACCCCATGAACTGTAGCATGCCAGGCCAACCTCTCTATCACCAACTCTTGGAGTTTACTCAAATTTGTGTCCATTGAGTCAGTGATGCCATCCAACCATCACATCTTCTGTCATTGCCTTTTCCTCCTGCCTTCAATCTTTCCCAGCATCAAGGGTCTTTTTAAATGAGTCCATTCTTCACATCAAGGGGCCAAAGTATTGGAGATTCAGCTTCAGCATCAGTCCTTCCAGTGAATGTTCAGAACTGATTTCCTTTAGGATGGACTGGTTGGATCTCCTTGCTGTCCAAGGGACTCTCAAGAGTCTTCTCCAACACCACAGTTCTAAAGCATCAATTCTTCAGCACTCAGCTTTTTTTATAGTCCAGCTCTCACATCCATACATGACCACAGGAAAAACCATAGCCTTGACTAGACGGACCTTTGTTGACAAAGTAATGTCTCTGCTTTTCAATATGCTATCTAGGTTGGTCATAACTTTTCTTCCCAGGTGTAAGTGTCTTTTAATTTCATGGCTGCAATCACCATCTGCAGTGATTTTGGAGCCCCAAAATAAAAAGTCTGTTACTGTTTCCACTGTTTCCCCATCTATTTGCCATGAAGTGATGGGGCCAGATGCCATGATCTTAGTTTTCTGAATGTTGAGCTTTAAGCCAACTTTTTCACTCTCCTCTTTCACTTTCATCAAGAGGCTCTTTAGTTCTTCTTCACTTTCTGCCATAAGGGTGGTGTCATCTGCATACCTGAGGTTATTGATAATTCTCCCGGCAATCTTGATTCCAGCTTGTTCTTCTTCCAGCCCAGCATTTCTCATGATGTACTCTGCATAGAAGTTAAATAAGCAGGGTGACAATATACAGCCTTGACGTCCTCCTTTTCCTATTTGGAACCAGTCTGTTGTTCCATGTCCAGTTCTAACTGTTGCTTCTTGTCCTACATACAGGTCAGATGGTCTGGTATTCCCATCTCTTTAAGCATTTTCCACTGTTTGTGGTGATCCACACAGTCAAAGGCTTTGATATAGTCAACAAAGCAGAAGTAGATGTTTTTCTGGAACTGTCTTGCTTTTTCAATAATACAATGGATGTTGGAAATTTGATCTCTGGTTCCTCTGCCTTTTCTAAAACCAGTCTGAACATCTGGAAGTTTGCAGTTCACATACTGTGGAAGCCTGGCTTGGAGAATTTTGAGCATTACTTTACTAGCATGTGAGATGAGTGCAATTGTGTGGTAGTTTGAGCATTCTCTGGCATTGCCTTTCTTTGGGATTGGAATGAAAACTGACCTTTTCCAGTCCTCTGGCCACTGCTGAGTTTTCCAAATTTGCTGCCATATTGAGTGAAGGACTTTCAACAGCATCATCTTTTAGGATTTGAAATAGCTCAACTGGAATCCATCACCTCCACTAACTTTGTTCGTAGTGATGCTTCCTAAGGCCCACTTGACTTCACATTCCAGGATGTCTGGCTCTAGGTCAGTGATCACACCATTGTGATTATCTGGGTCATGAAGATCTTTTTTGTATAGTTCTTCTGTGTATTCTTGCCACCTTTTCTTATTATCTTCTGCTTCTGTTAGGTCCATACCATTTCTGTCCTTTATTGAGCCCATCTTTGCATGAAATGTTCCCTTGGTATCTCTAGTTTTCTTGAGATCTCTAGTCTTTCTCATTCTATTGGTTTCCTCTATTTCTTTTCACTGATCACTGAGAAAGGCTTTCTTATCTCTCCTTACTATTCTTTGGAACTCTGCATTCATGTGGGTATATCTTTCCTTTTCTCCTTTTCTTTTCACTTCTCTTCTTTTCTCAGTTATTTGTAAGGCCTTCTCAGACAGCCATTTTGCTTTTTTGCATTTATTTTTTTTGGAGATGGTTTCAAGATATTATAAGATTAAAAATATTTTCTCTATTTTTTGAGTTTGTTTTTATGCATTATAGTGTGAATATTATTATAAACCTATTACAGTACAGTGCTATATATCCAGTTGTGTTTTTTGGGTACCTAGGCTAAGTTTGTTGGACTTATGAACAATTGGATTTAATGGATTTGCACTCAGAATGGAACTTGATCATACATATGAGACTTATCATAGTCATTCAGTGTCAGAACTTGATTTAGAATACAGGTAACGTAGCATTGAAGAATTGGTGCTTTTGAACTGTGATACTGGAGAAGATTCTGGAGAGTCCCTTGAACCACAAGGAGATCAAATCAGTCAGTCCTAAAAGAAATCATCCCTGAATATTCATTGGCAAGACTGATGCTAAAGCTCCAATACTTTGGCCATCTGATGCACAGTGCCGACTCATCGGAAAAGACCCTGATGCTAGGAGAGATTGAGGGTGGGGTGAGGGAGTCGACAGAGGATGAGATGGTTGCATAGCATCACCAACACAATGGACATGAATTCTGAACGGATTCCTGGAGATAGTGAAGGACAGAGAAGCCTGGGGTGTTGCAATCCATGTGGTCACAAAGAGTTAGACATGACTTAGCAACTCAACAAGAACAGCGATGTAGTCATTGGGGTGAAAGTGGGATAAACCTCCAACCCAAGTTTGGTTCATATATTGAGGACAATAATGCCATACATCATTCCACCAAGAGGGTATGAAGAGATTTACCAACTTCATCATGTAATGAGGCTTTCTGGGGCTAGCAGAGCAGGCTCCCAAGCAAATCCAAAAATAACTTGAAAGAAAATGGAAGACTCTCTGGCTTTGGATTTCTTGTGCTTAGATGATGTGTCCAGGGTAAGCTTTCTTATGCAAAGGCCAGGGAATGCATGGTATCTTAGTCCTTTATCATTGTAACAAATTGTCAGAAACCAGGTGACCTAAGCACCAGAAACTTTTTCTCTAACATTTATGGAGGCTAGAAGTTTAAAATCACTTCTGTGATGTCAGTGACAGTACGGTTAGCTCATTATGGGGAATCAAATAAAATCTGTTCCATGCCTCTCTCCCAGTCTCTGGTGGTTGCTAGAAAATCTTGGCATTTTTTGGCTAGTAACTGCCTCAGTCCAATCTATGTCTCCATCATCATATGGCTTGCTTTCTCCTTTTCTTATAAAGACCTCAGTCTTATTGCATTAAGGGCCCACCCTAATCCAGTATGAACTCATTTCAGCTTAGTCAATTATATCTGCAAAGACCCCATTTCAGAAAACTGTCACATTCTGAGGTTCCTGATGGAGCCCCAAAATAAAAAGTCTGTCACTGTTTCCACTGTTTCCCCATCTATTTGCCATGAAGTGATGGGGCCAGATGCCATGATCTTAGTTTTCTGAATGTTCAGTGCGTGTGCTAAGAACTTCCTGCCTGTGCCAAACAGGAAAGTGCATGAATTTCTTATCGACTTGTTTAGTTGGGGCAAGTGGGAAAGATGGTGGTATGGGATTTCGGATTTTGTCAGCAACTAAACATTGAAAGTAGAGTCTGACTCTGTATTGCAAAAGAGCTCTTGAGTCCTCAGTAAGTTATATTCTTTACTTGTTTGTCAATAAGAAGGATGACACTAATATTTACCTTTCAAATCCATACCTTTATGACTGTGAGAAAAAAGATGCTAAAATATTACAGGAATTGTATTATTTATAAAAGTTGTACACTAACCTGTCCTGGGCAAGTATGGTCATATGCTCCATCTACCTCATAATGAAGAATCCAGAATTAAGAAATATTTTAAGATAATTTGCAAGCAAGTAGATCATATAAGGCCAGGAAAGGTGTTGAATTGATGATCACTTCCTTGACTAGGATGCTGCGGTAATTCTGAATAGATTCCAGACCTTAGGACAGCCATAACACAATATGTGACCCATATACTTATGGGGCCTTTGAGCCATAATGCCCCCTTTATATAACACGTATCAAATAAACTACTCCTTTTCCTATCTTAAAGTGAAATACTTGGTTTTTGTTATATACCTCACACACAAAATAATTAATAATAAACATAGCCATTTAATTGTAATTGGAGAAGAAATGAAGAAAATTAAGTTTTAAAAATGTGTGTTAAAGGACATCCCTGGCTGTCCAGTGGTTGAAGCTTTGTGTTCTAATACAGGGGATATGGATTCAATCCCTGATCAGAGAGCTAAGGTCCCATATGCCTTGAGGCCAGAAAAACAAACCATAAAACAGAAACAATATTGAAACAAATTCAACAAATACTTTAAAAATAGTCCACATCAAAAATATTTGAACATTTAAAAAGTAAATATTATTATATTGATGTATAAATATCTAAACTCTTCTACCCTAGAAAATATAATAGAACAATCAGATGCCTCCACTTAGATGTAGAGTTGCTGAAAATAAGACAACTGCAAATGCAAGTCCATGGTAGTGGTGATAGAAAAATCATGAGCAGGATTTTTGAAGTAATAGATAACTATTGGTTATCTGAACACAACCGGACATCATGTTCCTCTGACTTATATGGTGGTTTCATTCCCTTTAAAGTTCATGCATTTTTAAAGCTTGCAAGAATGCTTTAATTTATATTTCAAATAGAATTAGACTCCAGGCTTAGATAATTATATACAGACTTTACTTCACTTATTTGAGTGGTGGGATGTTTATGTATCCAACATTTATTGTGACAGGTATTTATTAATGCTCCCACAAAGATCCAAAGAACCACAGAGATCCATTAGAATAGATTCTCTCAAATCTCTAGATTTATAGAATGTTTCTTCTAATATAGCAGGGAATTACATTAAATTTGAATGCAACTTTCGAAGACTGTCAATTAAAGCCAATTTTAACAGGTTCTACCAGGCGTAAAATTTAAATGTCCTCACCTTTCTAACTAGCAGATTTATTTAATGCTATGAAAACACTCTACTCAACTTATTATAGAAAGAGAAACTAGTGTCTATTGGGGTTTGTTTATTTTAATCAAATGAAGATTAAGGTCAGCCAGTAAATACTCGTGTGAGTGAGGCTGTGATGTTCCAAATAGCTTGGGATGGGTAACTAGAGACACATTTCAACCCAATATTAATGAAACTAGTGATCAAAAACAGTATATGACAGATTTATTTTGTAAAGAGACTGGACACAGAATTCAGGTTGGTGGAATCCCATGTCTAAGAACTATACCCCAAGCTTGATACGATGACACACTAACTTGGACTGATAAAGAGGTTATGGAAATATATGCAGTTATAATTATCAAATATAGATTGATTTACCAATGTTTAAAACAAGTATGGTGGCTATAATAAAGTCCTCTGCACAATCAGACACTCTCAACTATTGTGCTTATTCTGAATCTTGCATTTTAGGAAAATAGATTGGAACATGTCCAAAAAAAAAGCATCGATGTGATAAAAAGTGTGTGTATGTATAGGTGTGTGCATGCATGTGTGTATATGTGTTCATGCATATGAATGTTTAATGTATGCAAGCTATCAATCCTGAAAAAAATACTCATGTTTCATGTTCTCATATTTACATGCTTTTCTTTGACAATGTATAGACTGAATTTTAAAGTATGTTTTTCAATTAATATTCTTTTAAAAAACTGTGGTAAAATACAAATAGCATGAAATCTTAACAGATTTTTATGTGTACTACACAGCATTGTTAATTATATTTATATCATCATACGGCAGAAACCTAGAACTTTTTCATCTTGCATGACTAAAATTCTACATTGGACAACTCCCCTTTTCTACCTCCCTGTGGCCCCTGGCAACTACCATTCAACTTTCTGCTTCTATGAATTTGATTATTTCATATACCTCTTATAAGTGACCTGCCTTGGGGCAGGAGCTCTTACAGAAGCAGACCTGGGTATGACATAAACCCTCTTGGAGGAGGTCACCATTAACCCCACCTTAGAGCCACCAGAACTTACACAGGACTGGGAAACAGACTCTTGGGGAGCACAAACAAAACCTGTGTGCAACAAGACCCAGGAGAAAGGAGCAGTGACATCACAAAAGACTGACCCAGACTTGCCCACAGTTGTCCAGGAGTCTCCGGAGGAGGCATGGGTCAGCAGCGGCCTGCTGCAGGGTAGGGGGCACTGAGTGCAGCAGCACATGCACTGGACCTTTTGAAGGAGGTCGCCATTATCTTCACTACCCCCACCATAGTTTGGTCTCAGGTCAAGTAACAGGGAGGGAACACAGCCACACCCATCAACAGAAAATTGGATTAAAGGTTTACAGAGCATGGCCCCCCCCATCAGAACAAGACCCAGTTTCCTCCTCAATCTATCCCATCAGGAAGCTTCCATAAACCTCTTATCCTTCTCCATCAGAGGGCACACAGAATGAAAACCACAATCACAGAAAAATAGTCAAACTGATCACATGGACCATAGACTTGTCTAACTCAATCAAACTATGAGCCATGTCCTGTAGGGCCACCCAAGAGGGATGGGCCATGGTGTAGAATTCTGACAAAACACAGTCCACTGGAGAAGGGAATGGCAAGCCACTTCAGAATTCTTGCCTTGAGAACCCCATAAACAGCATGAAAAGGCAAAAAGATAGGACACTGAAACATGAACTCCCCAGGTCAGTAGGTGCCCAGTATGCTACTAGAGAACAGTGGAGAAATAACTCCAGAAAGAACGAAGAGATAGAGCCAAAGCAAAAACAACACTCAGTTGTGGATGTGATTGGTGACTGAAGTAAAGTCCAATGCTGTAAAGAACAATATTACATAGAAACTTGGAATGTTAGATGCATGAATCAAGGTAAGTTGGAAGTGGTCAAAAAGGACATGGCAGGAGTGAATCTTGAAATTTTAGGAATCAGTGAAATAAAATGGACTGGAAGAGGTGAATTTAACTCAGATGACCATTATATCTACTACTGTGAGCAAGAATACGTTAGAAGAAATGGGGTAGCCATCATAGTCAACAAAAGAGTCCAAAATGCAGTGCTTGGATGCAGTTACAAAAATGACAGGATGATCTCTGCTTGTTTCCAAAGCAAACCATATAATATCACAGTGACCAAAGTCTATGACCCAACCAGTAAGGCTGAAGAAGTTGAAGTTGAACAGTTCTGTGAAGACTTACAAGGCCATCTAGAACTAACAAACCAAAAAAGATGTCCTTTTCATTATAGGGAACTGGAATGCAAAAGTAGGAAGTCAAGAAACACCTGGAGTAACAGGCAAATTTGGCCTTGGAGTACAGAATGAAGCAGGGCAAAGGCTAACAGAGTTTTGCAAGAGAACACACTGGTCATAACAAACACCCTCTTCCAACAACACAGGAGAAGACTACACGTGGACATCACCGGATGGTCAAAACTTAAATCAGATCAATTATATTCTTTGCAGCCAAAGATGGAGAAGCTCTGTATAGTCAGCAAAAACAAGACCAGGAGCTGACTGTGGCTCAGATCATGAACTCCTTATTGCCAAATTCAGACTTAAATTGAAGGAAGTAGGGAAAACCACTAGACCATTGAATTCAGTTCAGTTCAGTTCAGTCACTTAGTCGTGTCTGACTCTTTGCGACCCCATGAATTGCAGCACACCAGGCCTCCCTGTCCATCACCAACTCCCGGAGTTCACTCAGACTCACGTCCATCGAGTCGGTGATGCCATCCAGCCATCTCATCCTCTGTCATCCCCTTTTCCTCCTGCCCCCAATCCCTCCCAGCATCACAGTCTTTTCCAATGAGTCAAATCTTCGCATGAGGTGGCCAAAGTATTGGAGTTTCAGCTTTAGCATCATTCCTTCCAAAGAAATCCCAAGGCTGATCTCCTTCAGAATGGACTGGTTGGATCTCCTTGCAGTCCAAGGGACTCTCAAGAGTCTTCTTCAACACCACAGTTCAAAAGCATCAATTCTTCAGCACTCAGCTTTCTTCACAGTCCAACTCTCACATCCATACATGACCACTGGAAAAACCATAGCCTTGACTAGATGGACCTTTGTTGGCAAAGTAATGTCTCTGCTTTTGAATATGCTATCTAGGTTGGTCATAACTTTCCTTCCAAGGAGTAAGCATCTTTTAATTTCATGGCTCCTGTCACCATCTGCAGTGATTTTGGAGCCCCCCAAAATAAAGTCTGACACTGTTTCCACTGTTTCCCCATCTATTTCCCATGAAGCGATGGGACCAGATGCCATGATCTTCATTTTCTGAATGTTGAGCTTTAAGCCAACTTCAAGTATGACCTAAATCAATTGTAAGGGATCAGATCTGATAAAGTGCCTGAGGAACTATGGACTGTGGTTCCTGACACTGTACAGGAGGCAGTGATCAAGACCAACCCCAAGAAAAAGAAATGCAAAAAGGCAAAATGGTTGTCTGAGGAGGCCTTACAAATAGCTGAGAGAAGAAGAGAAGTGAAAGGCCAAGGAGAAAAGGAAAGATATTCTCACTTGAATGCAGAGTTCCAAAGAATAGAAAGGAGAGATAAGAAAGCCGTCCTCAGTTATTAATGCAAATAAATAGAGGAAAACAATAGAATGGGAAAGACTAGAGATCTCTTCAAGAAAATCAAAGATACCAAGGGAACATTTCATGCAAAGATGGGCACAATAAAGGACAGAAATTGTATGGACCTAACATAAGCAGAAGATATTACGAAGAGGTGGCAAGAATACACAGAAGACCTTTACAAAAAAGATATTCATGACTCATATAGCCATGATGCTGTGATCACTCACCTAGAGCCAGACATCCTGGAATCCGAAGTCAAGTGGGCCTTAGGAAGCATCACTACAAACAAAGCTAGTGGAGGTGATGGAATTCTAGTTGATCTATTTCAAATCCTAAAAGATGATGCTGTGAAAGTGCCAGCAAAATGCCAACAAATGCCAGCAAATTTGGAAAACTCAGCAGTGGCCACAGGACTGGAAAAGGACAGTTTTCATTCCAATCCCAAAGAAAAGCAATGACAAAGAGTACTCAAACTACCACACAATTGCACTCATCTCACACACTAGCAAATTAATGCTCAAAATTCTCCAAGCCAGGCTTCAAAAGTATGTGAACCATGAACTTCCAGATGTTCAAGCTGTATTTTGAAGAGGCAGAGAGAGGAACTAGAGATCAAATTTCCAATATCCATTGGATCATTGAAAAAGCAAGAGAGTTCCAGAAAAACATCTACTTCTTCTTTATTGATTACACCAAGGCCTTTGATTGTGTGTATCACAACAAACTGTGAAAAATTCTTAAAGAGATGGGAATATCAGACCACCTTCCCTGCCTCCTGAGAAATCTGTATGCAGGACAAGAAGCAACAGTTAAAGAAGCAACAGTTAGAATTGTCTATGGAACAACAGATTGTTTCCAAATTGGGAAAGGAGTACGTTAAGGCTGTATATTATCACCCTGCTTATTTTATTTATATGCAGAGTACATCATGAGAAATGCTGGACTGGATGAAGCAGAACCTGGAATCAAGATATCCAGGAGAAAGATCAATAACCTCAGATATGCAGATGACAACAGCCTTATGGCAGAAAGCAAAGAACTGAAGGGCCTCTTGATGAAAGTGAAAGAGAAGAGTGAAGAAATTGGCTTAAAGCTCAACATTCAAAAAACTAAGATCATGGCATCTGGTCCCATCACATCATGGCAAATAAATAGAGAAGCAATGGAAACAGTATCAGACTTTATTTCCTTGGGCTCCAAAATCACTGCAGATGGTGACTGCAGCCATGAAATGAAAAGACGCCTGCTCTTTGGCAGAAAAGCTATAACAAACTTAGACAGCGTATTAAAAAACAGACATTATTTTGCTAACTAGTAAGTGTCCGTCTAGTCAATGTTATGGTTTTTCCAGTAGTCATGTATGGATGTGAAAGTTGGACCATAAAGAAAGCTGAGTGCTGAAGAATTGATTCTTTTGAACTCTGGTGTTGGAGAAGACTCTTGAGAGTCCCTTGGACTGCAAGGAGATCAAACCAGTCCATCCTAAAGGAAATCTGTCCTGAATATTCACTGGAAGGACTGATGCTGAAGCTGAAACTCCAGTCCTTTGGCCGCCTGATATGAAGAATCGACTCATTGCAAAAGACCCTGACACTGGGAAAGATTGAAAGCGGGAGAAGAATGGAAGACAGAAGATGAGATGATTGGATGGCATCACCAACTCGATGGACCTGAGTTTGAATAGGTTCCAGGTGTTGGTGATGGACAGGGAGGCCTGGCGTGTTGCAGTTCATGTGGTCTCAACGAGTGGGACACAATTGAATGGCTGAACTGAACTTATAAGTGACATCATGCAGTTTTTCTTTCTGTTATTATCTTCACTTAGCATAATGTTCTCAGGATTCATTTGTTATAGTATGTGACAGAATTTCCTTTTAAACATTAGATAGTATTCTATAGCATGCATGAACCACCTTTTGCTTATCCATTCATCTCCTGATGGACATTCAGACTATTTCTACCTTTTGGCTGTTTTGAACTATGCTGCAGTGAACATAGGAGTGCAGTTATCTGTTTGAGATTCTGATTCTTCTGGATAAATACTGGGAAGAAACAGGATTGCTGGGCCATGTTATGGTTCTAGTTGTAGTTTTTTGAGAAATCTGTACATTGTTTCCACAGCAGCTGCACAATTTTGCATTCACCAAGATTGCGCAAGGGTACCAAATTTTCCACATCCTCAACACATCTGTTGTTTTCTGTTGCACACACACACACACACACGTATATGCCATCCTATTCTACATAGACACATATGGTTTTGTATCTTATTGTGGTTTTGATTTGCATTTCCCTGATGATTAGTAATGTTGAGCATCTTTCCCTATGCCTGTTGGTCATTTGTATATTTCCTTTTCAGAAATGTCTATTCATGTATTGTGCACTAATTGGATTATTATTTTTCGTTGTTGTTGAGTTGTTGGATTTACCGATATATTTTGAATTTCAACCTTTTATCATATATATGGCTTTCCAGTATGGTCTCCCATTATGCAGACTGCCTTTTCAAGCTGTTGACTGTTTCATACACTATGCAGAAGCTTTTTAGTTTGAGGTAGTCTCGTTTACTCATTCTTGTTTTTGTTGTACTTGCTTCTGGTGCGTTAGCCAAGAAATCATTGCCAAAACCAATCTCATTAAGTTTCCCCTATGTGTTCTTCTACAAGTTTTATAACTTAAGATCTTATACTTAAGTCTTCAACCCATTTGGAGTTGATTTTTGTGAATGTTACAAAATAAAGTTCACTTTCTATCTTTTGCATGTAGAAGTCCAGTTTTTCTCAACATCATATGAATAAATTGTCTGTTCCTCATTGTGGAGCCTCATCGCCTTTGCCAAAGATCGTTAACTATAAATGCCTGGGTTTATTTCTGAATTCTGTGTTCTGTATGCTTGTGTGCTTCGTCACTTCAGTTATGTCCGACTGTCTGCGACCCCATGGACCATGGCCTGCCAGGCTCCTTGTCCATAGAACATGATTTTGATTGTATACAAATAAAAAATCATACAATCAAAATTATGTTGTGTATGATTTTTTTAATGCCAGTACCATACCATTTTGATTACTGTACCTTTTAATGTGTTTTGAACACAAGAATTCTGAGGTCTGAATTTTTGTTTTCTTTCTCAAGTTTGTTTTGGTTATTTAGGTTATGAATTTTAGGACTGTATTTTTTTCCCTTTCTGCAAAAAAAAAAAAAAAAAAAAAATTCCATTGAGATCTTGATATGGATTGCATTGAATCTGTAGATTACAATGAGTTGTTTGGACATTTCAACAATACTGGATTTCCAAACCATGGACATGGAATGTATCTCCATTTATTTGTGTCATCTTTAATTTCATTCAACTATGATTTGTGTTTTTCAGTGTATAAATATTTTGCTTCTTTATTTAAGGGAAAATATCTATCAGTTCCTTAAAGGAGAAGATACCAAGGAAAAATGATTACACATTTTTTTGGAAATTTATCAAATTGAAAACTTCCATAGATAACAAGGTTTTAGATAATGTTTATATTTTCAAACATTATTTGTATTAAATATTTTGGTGATTTCTTTAATATTTAAATTTCAGGTTGAGTCTGAATGCTTGGATAGATATGTTTCCGTCTCATTTTCTATCTGCATGTGCTTGTATTTGAGCTGTGTTTGTAATTGAGCTGTAATACACAGACAAGCATAAATAGATTGCACTTTGTGATGACCCAAGGTCAATAGCTGATAATTCAAAGAACTTTGAATCAAAAGTTCTGTATGACTTCTAGCAACTTCAGTAAATAAACCCAGACTTCTTACATTTTGAATTATTTTGACAAACTTTTGGAGTGCTTATGTGATTTAATTATTTTCTGTAACTTTTGTGTTTTCTTATAGCAGCCTTTCTCCACCTCAACTTCTAGTTTACTCTGAGCCGCTCTAGCTTGGGAATCTGATAATAGCTTAACTGAAATGTGAAACTAAATTACAAATAAATTGGCCCTTACTGACAGCTTGAGAGCCTCCTCTGTGTTACAAAGCAAATAAACTCAGTGAAGTGCCTTTTGCAATCCAAAAGTTGTTCCCAACATTTTTTCCCTATTCTGGAGAATTGGGGTTACCCTGAATTTCTGCACACAATCCATATCCACCCACAAGTCTGCACTGACATTTAGCCACCTTCTGCTCTGTACATGAGCTTTGCTTTTTCCATAAACTCTGTTAAGATCTGTATTGGATTTTCTATCTTAGCATTCCAAGTTTGTGTCTGCACACCTTACATGTAGTGTTGCTGAGAATTAAACTCACTTGAATATTAGGACAGGAGCCAGAACAGTTATAAAATATGACTTGAAGCACAGGAAGCAAGTCTTGGCAGTAAGTGGTTCTTTTCTTGCCTGCTTTGGCAGGCGCTCATAAGCCCGCTTCAATTCACACATCAATCTTGAAATGATAATTCCTTTGGTAATTATCAAAAGTCATTGCTGGTATACTTTTTAGAGGGAAAATTATGTCTAAGTGTCATGATGTTACTATAATGGCACATTTGGTGTTCAGATGACTGTATCTGCATGGCTGGCAATTGTCCTTGGACTCAGCCCCTCTTCATTCTGTTTTCCTGCCTGTGACCATTCCTTTTAGTCAGAGTGGCTTTGTTACCTCATTTGCAAAATCTCCCCCTAATAGACAGCTATACTTATTGCCATTTGTTGCCCTGCGGGGAGCGAGCTCCGCCCCTGGCAAAGGTCATGAGGAAGGAGGCTTGGCATACGCAAAGGCGGGGATCAAGCCTCAGGAGTCTCCCTGGAAATTCTCGAGCAATCTACCCCCAAAACCAGAGTCTGCCTACTTTCTGCTTTGTGCTTTCACCTACACCTCTGACTTTACGGGGGGCTGTCCCCCACTACCTCTCTGAAAAAAGAGTTAGCTTACAGCTCCAGTTAATAATTCCTGGGTGTGACAGTGTTTCAACCTACAAACTCCTTTGGAAATCCTCTAGCCTGCCTGAATAGGTTTTTCCGGCCACATGTGATTGTTCAGAGCCTCCCAACTGTGAGAGGCAGGAGATGTTCTAAACTGTCTAAACACAGATTCTTTTGAGTAGTTAAAAGATTGATTAGAAATTGTATTGGTGAAGGGATTTTCACTTGTTGGGCCAATGTTTGCTGCTAAGTTTCCATATCCCTTACCTGCTGTGTCCCTGGCAGTGTATTGATTAATATAATTGGTGTAAGTAGTAGCTTTAATGTTTGTAACCTGGGACCCTTGAGTTAATTCTTTTTCTTGTTATAGCCCACCACACCTTTGCTCTGTAGGAATGCAACTTTATCTAATGCTTTTGGAGGGTGGCTCCTGACCAATCACCTTTAGAGAAAAATAAGTTTTCTGAAGAGAAGGTCTTAAAGTGTTAACAGGCCTCTGGGCCAGAAGATGATGCAAATCACCTAAGCTTTTGCATATGATAAGTTTGCAGGAAGAAAGCCTGGCTTGCTGCAAGACTCTACCCCTTCCCTCATTATCCTCTATGCATAACTTAAGGTATAAAAACTACTTTGAAAAATAAAGTGCGGGCCTTGTTCACCGAAACTTGGTCTCACCATGTCGTTCTTTCTCTTACCTTCTGGCTGAATTATTCAGCCTCTTTTCTGCACTAAATTTCCTCACTGAGCTATCCTTATTTCAGCCTCTTTTCTCCACTGAATTTCCTCACTGAGCTATCCTTATTTCAGCCTCTTTTCTTCACTGAATTTTACTGAGCTATCCTCATTCTATTACTCTTTATATCCTTAATTAACGTTTAATTAAGCAGTTGTTTCCTGATCCTCGCCGATGCCGTCCCCGCTTCGAATACCCTGGATCAGCCGGGGCTGGTCCCCGGCATTGCCCCTCTTTTAAGATTCTTCCTTATGTTTGTTCTGTTTATGAATATCACTTCTTAAGAAGTCAGTGTCAAGTGACTCAACAAAGACAGAATCAAGAATTTCTAGGCCCCATGTCCCTAATAACATCAAGAGTTATGATCAGAAGCAGATACATGGTGATGCTAATAAAACTGAATTTTGAGCTCCTTACTTACACGGTGCCTTCCAATTGCCAATACTGTATCCATTGTTTTGCATTATTTTACTTGAATACACTTGAGTTGGAATAAACTATAATTTTATAAAACTGAGTATTCCTCACGTGCATGCGTTCTTGCCTGGAGAATGCCAGGGACAGAGGAGCCTAATGGGCTGCCGTCTATGGGGTCGCACAGAGTCGGACACGACTGAAGCGACTTAGCAGCAGCCGCAGCACGTGGATGTATACAGCCCATGAAGACCCTTGATGATATCTTTCACTCTCCCTTCTATCCTTCCTTTTAAATTACCTTTACCTTAATATTTCTTTATGTTTTCTCCTTGTATTCTCATTTTCTCTTTCTTTTTTTCTCTCACCTCTTTCTCATTATTTTTCCCCGTCTTATGATAGTTCAAAACATTTTTCTTCTTTTTGACTCTAATGAATACCATCTTTTCTTTTTTTCATCATTTGACTAAAAACATACAACCTTTTAAAGACTAACACTCATTTTCACTTTGGTTCTTTTCTCATGAACACAATTTGCACACGTGGATTTTCACCTATATCAAAGCTGTACAGAATACACATCTCCAACAGGGATTTCAAATGAGTTTATCAAGAAGGAGCCCACATGTTTGTACCTGTGAAAATATTTTGTGAGACCAGCAGGATACAAGAATAAAGCTCTGTTAAAAGTTCCTAAAAGTTTTCACTTAATAGATATACTTGCCTTTCTTGTAGTAAAGGCATGTTAGCTAAACAATTTCACATTTCAATCTGGAAATCTCCACAGTACAAGCAAATGGAAGTTTTGTTTATTGTTAGAATAAGACATATTTTCATATATGTATTCTTTGAATACAAGAAAAAAGTCAAAATAATTATCAAATAGATTATTACTAAGTCACAACATATCCATCATTAAAATCAGAAAAGATTTAAATGCCTTTTATAAATTTTACCTTGATGGATGAGACATATCCACCCATCAAGGATATTTTTGTGATACATGAAATGACAAAATGGTGATGATGATAATGATGATAAAATGAAAATGAAGCCATTAGGGCAAAATAATTAAATGTTCCAGCAGAGTGATTTCCGAACCTAGTTGATCATCAGAAGTCATCTGGTTTTATATACATATTTTTTTCTATCAATAAAGATTCATGGCTCTTACTCCAGATATATTGAATTGGAACCTCTGGAGTTGGAGACATATAATTGCACTTTCAAAAATATCCACAGGTAATTCTGATGACCAGCCAGGCTGGGAAATTATTGACAGGGGGAGAGTAAGCTCAGTGTCTTTTGTGAAGAGAAATGACTTCAGATCCACATGACAATGGAGGAGATATTTGTCCAATAAAAGATTGATAGAACTGAATTAAGGAGGGAACTCTCAGTAGGAAAAAATAAAAAGAGTAGATATCTGAAGGTGAAAAGTAACAGGCATCAGGGAATACTTAAAGGGACTAAACTGACATATATTTACGACACTTGGTGAGAAACTGAAGATAAAGCTAGAGCATTAAAGTCTTGATTGTGATGGAACTTGAAGCCAGGGAGAGGAAAGCATTAAAGGTTTAACTAGTGGGAAACCATTGCATGGTTTAGACTAGGGTAATACTCTGGGGAAGGGAATGGCTACCCACTCCAATATTCTTTTCTTTTTTTTTTCCACTCCAGTATTCGTGCCTGGAGAATCCCATGGACAAAGGAGTCTTACTGGCTTCAAAAAGAGTCACACAACTGAGCAACTAACTCTTTCACTTTTTTCACTTTCTATACTATCATGAAAGTAGCATTTTAGAATGATTCATCTGTAGGAATGCAGAGATTGACTTGGAGGGAACAAGTATTGGTATAGGAGTCCAATGAATTATAGTAAAAAACTTAGGTCATAAGAGTGAAAATCTAAGGAATATTTCTATATGAGATAATCACTAATTTTAATCTTAGCTCCCCAACCAGGCATCGAACCTGCACCCCCAGCATTGGAAGGCAAAGTCTTAACCACTGGACCTCCACGAAAGTCCCATACCTCCTAGTTTTCATCTGATAGTCAATCCCTCCCAGCATCCCAAGCCCACAGCCTGGAGTAAAGTGGATGTAGGGGAACAATTCTGTGGCCATTTCATTGTACTCATCTTTCCTCCATGCCAGAAGCATCAGTTTAGTAACTTCTTCTGGGCAAAGCCAAAATAGAGTTACAACAGAAGATGTGCAACTAATAGAAATAAGAATTACATATGGGTACAATTAGAAACAATTAACTCAAATGTCTAGTGTATAATAAAGAAAAGGGTGCATCCATATATAATAAAAGTCTAGAAAATTTGGATCTTAGAGTGTGGAAATACTCAGGGTAAGCTTCGTATGTATTGAAAGAGATGGAGGATTTGAACTCACTCTGTAGATAGCATGGAACATTCCAGATTGGTCTTTATAAGTCATCACAACGTGTTTGACCTTTTCTTTCCCACCTGGCATTTAACAGCCAACATGTTTTGAGTGCTTACTAGGCAGCATGCTAAGTCCTTTGCCAATGTCAGAGAAACAGACTGGTTCATGACATGTCTACGCAAAGTGGCATGATTTTTTCCAAACAGAGGTTGGTTACCTAAAAATGCCTTTCTTAAAAGTACAACGTTTTTTTGCAGGAAACACAAAATCTTCCTTAAGTTCTTTCCTGACTGGTTTAAACCTTAATGTGATTGAATAGAAGAAAGCTGGATAATCAGAGATGTTTCAGAAATCTAATTCTTTCATTTCCGGCTCATAGGAATAGAGTAAAAGCATTGCTTTTCTTAGTTTCAGCAAGAGATATCCACTTGACATCACTAAAAATAACTAGACTTTCAAATGTCTTGTGTGGCCTGTTTTCTCTAAGGAATAGTTCCTCAGCTACTTCAGAGGGAAATTTTGCAAAAGCACCTATGAGTGACAAATGCTAATGGATTGCACTCTGAACTATGCATCCAAGCAAATAAAAAAGGCTTTCAAACTTTAATTGATCAAACCTCACAGCAGTCACCTAGACTTCATGCTTGCTTATAGGCTTGATGGTAATAAAGCCCTTTCAGGAACAAAAATATTGTGCAAACTGATGGCCAATTTTATTCCTGTTACTGGACCCTCATTGACTGCAATTCCTTTTCATTGCTGTATGATTGTGGGACTGACTGTAAGTCAGGGTGCATAAGGGCAGTCAGCCAGGGGAAGAAGCAGAGGGATTGCTTTTAGACCATACATTCCTGGAGCCCTGTTTACTAACTTACTTTCCTCCTTCCAGGAATAGTCTTTGTTCTAGCATGTTATTATAGTGACCAAGACTTTAATACTTGAACCTGTGGTAGTGGAAAATTATCCTTCCTGTGGGATATTCCCCAGATCACTAAATCTACTGTTGTTTTTCAGTCACTAAGTCATATCTGACTCTTTGCAACACCATGGACTGTAGCGCACCTCATCCTCTGTCCTCCACTATCTCATGGAGTTTGCTCAAATTCATATCCTTTGAGTTGGTGATGCCCTCCAACCATCTCATCCTCTGTTTTCCCCTTCTTTGCCTTCAATCTTTCCCAACATCAGAGTCTTTTCCAATGAGTCAGCTCTTCACATCAAGTGGCCAAAGTATTGGAGTTTCAGCCTCAGCATCAGTTCTTCCAATGAATGTTCAGGGTTGATTTCCTTTAGGATTGACAAGTTTGATTATGTTTAATCTCCTTGCTGTCCAAGGGACTCTCAAGAGTCTTCTCCAGCCCCTCAGTTTGAAAGCATCAATTGTTCAGTGCTCACTCTTCATTATGGTCCAACTCTCACATCTGTACATGACTACTGGAAAAACCATAGCACAACTGAGTGTCATTTCTGCTTTGAATCAGCTGTTTCATTCTTTCTGAAGCTATTAGTAGTTGCCTCTGCTCTTCCTCAGTAGCATATTGGACACCTTCCAAACTGGGGGGCTCATATTCTGGCTCATATAATTTTGCCTTTGCATACTAATTTAGAGGGTTCTTACAAGAATACTGGAGTGGTTTGTCATTTCCTCTGTTTTGCCAGAACTCTTCAGTAAGAGCTGTCTCTTGGGTGGCCCTGCATGGCAGAGCTCATACCTTCATTGAGTGAGTTATGTAAACCCCTTTGCAATGACAAGGCTGTGATGCATGAATGGGTTCTGCTACATATGTGACTATATTTTATGCTGATTTAATATATGTAGCTTGAAAGATTCTGGGTGATATAACAGAGTGAATTGATTTGTTCAATAAAGTCCCAGAATATGGGTCTTAGGTACTTTGGAGTTGGAGTGGAAAAATCAAACAAAGAGTTTAGAGTCCAGTTGGATCTGGGTGGAAACCCAGCTACTGCTGCTGAACTGTGTGATGTTAGACTACTTAATATACCCCTCTAGAGTATTATTTCCTGACAGACACAGAGCCAATAACTAAAGATATTTTAAAAGTTGACGTTACATAAAGTGCCAAGCAGAAGAAAGGCCTGTTCCCAAATGTTAATTCTCCTGTTAGTCTCCCCGTTCCAATATCAGAACTTCTCTAATATAGGCAGAATAGAGATGAATATGGTTTCAGAGCTGATGAATTTCCTGTGAAGGTATGCAGTAGTATACATCTCAGTCTACAAATTCAGTAAGTGATATTACATTGCTATTTTTTTGCCAACAATCACGTTTTTGTTTAAGAGTATGAGCTAGCAGGGACTTTCCTGATGGCCCAGTGGTAATAATTCTGTGCTCTCAGTGCAGGGGGCCCCGGTCTGATCCCTAGTTGTGGAACTAGATTGTACATGCCACAGCTACAGGTCCTGCATGCCGCGGTGAAAATGGAAGACCCCACATGCCACAACTAAGACCCAGTGGAGCCAAATATATAAAATAAGTATTTAAGAAAGAGTATGAACTATCACATTTCTAAGCTTTTAAATATACAACCTGATTCTGAACCTCAATATTGCAGTAATGATAGGTAAATTGAACTTGGCCCTTCTTAGGGTCCCTCTCTAAGTTTTTGCCATGGGTAAAAGTGAAGTTGAAGTCTCTGTCATGTCTGACTCTTTGTGACCCCATGGACTGTAGCCTACCAAGCTCCTCCGTCCATGGGATTTTCCAGGCAAGAGTACTGGAGTGGGTTCCTATTTCCTTCTCCAGGGTTTTATACCATGCATTGTATTGTCGTTCTCCCCTGGGCTGTCATTGTTTATCTGTCCACCATGCAGAGACCTGTCTTTCTTCTGTAGCCATGATCGTTTCAGTTTTGGTGGTCCTGTATAGCTTCTGTGCTTCTTTGGGAACATAAGACAGTTTGGTGAGGATGGGCATCACATGTCTGGGGTTGTTTATGGCCTGAGCTCTCTGTGTTTCTATCAAGGATCTGAGTTGCTCGGACACTACTCCATGGCTATATTCTCCTCCTTCTTTCAAGCCGCCCTGCTTCTACCAAGAAACACTCTTTGCTTCCCTTCTACCTTCTCCCAAAGCCTTTAATATTCCTCCAAGATATTGGACTATTTTTAGGAAGGAGGCAGAAAGACCCATAGGATATTCTGCCTTCTGTCACTATGAATCATCTGGGAGGCAGTAAAGTACAGAGAAAGTTATTTCAATGGGAGGAGAGAAGAGGGAAAAACAGAGGGGAAAAAAAACCCTCATATCTTCATACTTAAAAACAAGCTGGCCTCCTTCATTATTAGAGTATTACAAACATTGTGTATTAACACATGTATGTGGAATCTAGAAAAATGATATAGAAGATAATTTGAAAAGCAGAAATAGAGAAACATATGTCGAGAAAAACACATGGATCAAACCAGTAAATCCTCAAGGAAATCAATCCTGAATATTCATTGGAAGGACTGATGCTGAAGCTGAAGCTTCAATACTTTGGTCACCTGATGCAAAGAGCTGAATCATTAGAAAAGACCCTGACACTGGGAAAGATAGAAGGCAGGAGGAGAAGGGACAACAGAGGATGAGATGATTAGATGGCATCATTGACTCAATGGACATGAGTTCAAGCAAGCTCTGAGAGATGGTGAAGGACAGGGAAGCCTGGCATGCTGCAGTCTATGGGGTTGCAAAGAGTCAGACATGACTGAGTGATTGAACAACAGCAGCAATCAAGGGGGATGGAGGAGAAGTTGGAAGGTTGGTATTGACACATATACACTATTGATACTATGTATAAGATATATGAGAGTTGGACTATAAAGAAAGCTGAGCGCAGAAGAATTGATGCTTTTGAACTGTGGTGTTGGAGAAGATTCTCGAGAGTCCTTTGGACTGAAAGGAGATCCAACCAGTCCATCCTAAAGGAGATAAGTCCTGGGTGTTCATTGGAAGGTCTGATGTTGAAGCTGAAACTCCAATACTTTGGCCACCTGATGTGAAGAGCTGACTCATTTGGAAACACCTTGATGCTGGGAAAGATTGAAGGCCAGAGGAAAAGGGGACGACAAAGGATGAGATGGCGGGATGGCATCACTGACTCAATGGACATGAGTTTGGGTGGACTCCAGGAGTTGGTGATGGACAGGGAGGCCTGGTGTGCTGTGGTTCATGGGGTCACAGAGAGTCGGACATGACTGAGCGACTGAACTGAACTGAATGAGAACCTATTGTACAGCACAGAGAGGTCAACACTCAATGCTCTGTTATTACCTGAATGGGAAAGAAATACAAAAAGGTGAGGATATGAGGTTTCCTGGTGGCTCAGATGGTAAAGAATCTGCCTGCAATACAGGGAGGCCCAGATTTCATCCCTGGGTTAGGAAGATCCCCTGGAGAAGGGAATGGCTACCCACTATAGTATCCTTGCCTAAAGAATTCCATGGACAGAGGAGCTTGGCAGACTATATAGTCCATGCATTGCAAAGAGTTGGATACCACTGAGTGACTATCACTTTCACTTTCATATGTATACATGTGGCTGATTCATTTTGCTGTTCAGTAGAAACTAACACAACATTGTAAAGCAGCTATACTCCAATAAAAAATTAATTTAGAAAGAGAAAAAAAAAAAGTATTACTTAGACCATGCACCAAAGAATGTCTCTGTGATTAAAGAAAAAGGAGTTGGAAGAAGAAAATATCCTGTTCCAAATGCTTTGAATACACTGAACTACCTAACATGTTAGCTTCGTGGAGCCTAAGTGGCCTATGGTTGGGCAAAATTATCTAACACAAGCTGATTACATAATGATGTGTTGACCTTTTCAAGTCATGTATTGAATACTGTACTGAAAGTGAAAAATAGAATGATTGTCTGGGTACAGAATGGATGCAAGTGTTTAGATTGGTTGTTCTCATGGTCACTTAGTTGGCTGGGGAATGTGACTGCCACTGCCCAGTATCATGAGAGACTCCTCGACTATGTAGCCCTGGAAAAGATCACAATTAAAAATTCTAAATAGAGTTCCTATTGAATATAGACCTCTTTCACATCATCATAAAGTTGAAAAAAATCTTAAGTTGTACTATGGTTAATTAAGGACTATCTGTAAACATCGTATAAATGTGTGTATTAAAACAAGATTTCTAGGCAGTTAAGTTATATAGGATTTTCTTTCCTTCTGCTTACTTTTTTTATTGCTAAAGTGCCTGTGGCTTCCCAGGTGCCACAGTGGCAAAGAATTCACTGCCAATGCAGAAGAGGCAGGAGATGCAGGTTTGGTCCCTAGATCAGGAAAAGCCCCTGGAGGGGAAATGGCAACCCACTGCAGTATTCTTGCCTGGGAATTTCCATAGACACAAGAGCCTGGTGGGCTACAGTCCACTGGGTCACAAAGAGTTGGACACGACAGATAGACTGAGCACAGCACAGTACAGTAAGGTGCCTATAAAAGTTAATATTAGCAAATGAGAAAGAACATGACATGCTATTATGAGTACTGCCTGATATGTATTTAGCTGACTATAGATGATAAGCCATCCCCAATCAGAGATGTCACCCACCACTTGGACAACATGTGTTTATACACCAGTTGTATTAAATACTGAGCATATGATCTCAGCTACGATATTTAACCTCTCTTTATCTTAAAAAAAATGGAGATAGTTCTTCCCATCTTGCTTTTGAGACTTAAATAAAATAGAACAAATGAAATGATGGTAAATAATCAATCATGGGGTAGTGGAGTGGGTCAGCAATAAACATATGTTTTCTTCTCTTCCTCTGGATTGTTAATATGTAGACCATGTAAAGCAGTAGAAAGAGCACAAAGTCCTCAATCAGAGAAACAGAATCTAATGCAAGCCTTACAGATATTCACTATACCCTATGGCACGGTTTCTAGTGGCCCTGAGTTCTTATTTCCTCATCTTTAAAATAAGGGTAATTGTTCATTTCCCCTTATAGAAAGGCCCTGAGGATTATATAAGATGATGGACAAAACATAAATAGAGACACAGATGTAGAGAGTAAATGTACGGATAGGCGAGGATGGGATGAATTGGGAGATCGGGATTTACATATATACACTATTGATTGCTGTTGGTTTTGGTTAGTATATGTCTTGTCTGACTCTTTTGTGACCTCATGGACTATAGCCTAGATGGCTCCCTTATTGATACTATGTATAAAATACATATCTAACATGAACCTACCGTCTAGCTCAAGAAACTCTACTTAGTACTCTGTGGTGACCTAACCGGGAATGAAATCCAGAAAAAAGGGTATATATGTATACATATAGCTGATTCAGTCTGCTGTACAGCAGAAACTAACAAAATATCGTCAAACAACTTTACTTCAATAATTTTTTAATGATATACATAAGAAACCCAGCATAATGCAAGAATGAGGGTGTAGCAAGGAGTCAATAAATACTAACACCTTCTATCTTTCCCAGCTGTTAGAGCTAACATTTAAAGGAAAAAATAGTATAGTCCACTACAGAGATTGCAAGGATAAAAGGGCTCATGGAGTGAGGGACGGTTGTGGAGAGTTGGAGAGACTCAGTTGCAAAACAAAGAAGGCCAAGAGTTAAGATGCTGGAAGTGACCTAGACAGTATTTGAGCTTCCAAGGCTTCAGTGAGTAAGCAGGCTCCACATCATTACTGATTTTATGTAATTGCAAGGAATATCATCTCCATATTGCAAAATAGATTTTTCTTCTAAAAGGATTTTTTCTTTGATTTATTTCGGTCACATGTCAATTCTTTTTAAGGTTTAAATAACCCTAAAGGATATTGTGAGATTTTCATTTTAATTAAAAAGTGGCATGGGTTTAAAAATAATGTGAAAAAGGAAGAATTTTCAATCTTCATACATAGGGGAAAAAAATTTTAGTTGACGAAATGCATGCCTAAGCAATATTTTTCAGTCCCCTATAAACAGGAATTATCTGTCCAGAAAAGTCTTTAAATCTCTTATCCAATTCTCTCATTTTGCTGATGGGGAAACTGAAGTGTAGACCAGATAACTTACACCCAAATTTATACAGTAACTGAATACAAGAGGCACCATCTAGACTCAGAAAAGTATAGTTTTTGCAACATTATTGCACATTTTGCATCTGTGTTTTTTTTCTCCCTGTTTATTCTATATTACTATATACATATTTGTACATGTGTGTATAGATGTATATATATGCATAACTGATATTGTATGTGCTATATATACAAATGGTGTAAATGTGACTGTAGAGAGCGTGTACGTGATAAAGACAGAAAAAAGAAGCAGTTTCCTTTTCTGTGAGAGGTTGTTTGTTCATCCCCTAAAGCATAATGTGTACTAGCTCTGTCTTGAACTGTTTACACCAAGGTACCTTTTAAGAATGTACACTTTATTCCTGGTCATACATACAATGATTCCCATGTTGAGTCCCTCTAAAACAGTGTCTTCCTTTGATATATTTGCATCAAGAGTCTGCATCCGTAGCTTCTCTCTGCTCCAGTCCTGAAAGTTTGGGCTGTGAAAAATCAAGCAGCAAAGTGGCACCTGACTTGCCAGCTGAGAAATTGTCATTTGTATTGATTAGTAAATTCACCCTCTTCAAAGGCATATCAGAAAGCCCCACTAGAGTCAGAGTTTCTGCTGTATTAGTTCAAGGGCACTCTTGAGAGAAGGAATGTGTTTTCAGTAAGATTAAGTCCTCCATCTCAGAGAAGAGGATATCCTGAAGCATTTCTTAAAATAGTCAGCATTCTCTCAACCAAGAATGAGAAGAAACACCAGGCAGAGCAGGCTCACATTCTTTTAGGTAACAAGGTGGCTGTTTGCCTTTCTCTGGATCACAATCCTGAAAGCAATCCATATATCCCAGAGTGGGAGATGGCAGAGTGGCCTGACCCACTGGGAGGAGAGAGATTGCCAGGCCGGAAGTTACAAAACTGGGATGGCCCTCCATCTGCCATGTACTAGGAGTGATTAAGGCAGATCACTGCAATTACACTTGTAGATTTTTCATGTGTTAAAAGTCAGGGCTTTCTAACGATGAAAGAGCAGAGGGTCTTATTTTCCCTGACACTCGTTGCTCAGCTCACCATGTTTAGTGGTTTCCAAAGTGTGGTAGCCAGGCCAGCAGCATCAGCAGCCCTGATCCTGTGCAAATGTACTAATCATGCACATTCTTAGGTCAGCCCCAAACCTATCCTTTAGAAACCCTGGGAGAGAGACTCACCACTGTGTGTTTTAGCCATCCCTCCCGTTGATTCTGATGTCCACAAAGGTCTGAGAGCCATTGCCTGGGTCACATTGCATTGTATTCCTTCCTAGGGAACACCTTCCCTGCCCTTTGTCATGAGAGTAAATTCCCCCATCATGGGTTAGCTGAAGTTGCAATTTGCAGCGGTTTGTGTGAGTGTTTAATTGCTCCACAAGGCCAGGACTGTGGTTGTGTTGTCTCATCTTTGTGCTCTCATCCAGCAAGGCACCTGTCAGAGGTTACACAATGGCTGTGTATCATTTAGATGAAACTATAACCTTGAACAAGTCATTTCAACTTGCAGAGACTCAACTTACTTCTCTTTAAAATGGGCACAAGAAACATACCTTGGGAGATGCAGCATAAGTGAGTTAGAAGATAGTCAATTCAAATTTCAGCCAACAAGCCCAATATCTTCATATCTATCTGTCTGTCTATCTGTCTATTATGTTAGATTCTCAATGAAAGGCGTCTGCCTTAGTCTTCCTTGTACGGCCTTCACAAAGCTGGGGTGACCCACCACTCTAGCATTATTTGAGATAACATGGTGATATAATGTGAGTGCAGAGAAATATCTAATCTTCCAATTTTAGGACATAGAAGGAGCTGTTGAAATGCCCATAATATCAACCCACATTAAGGCTCTTCAAAATCTGATTCTCTCTGCCATTTCTGTGAGTCATTTATTTGTGAAATACTTCATCTGCAAGGGTTGTGAGGTCCTGTCTGCCTAAGCTCATTGGTACTCACTCTGCCCTGAGATCTTGCTTCCACTATCAGGACACACGGTGCCCTCCAGAATCGAGAGATCTCTCTGTTCCCCTTCCCCATCCCTAATCCTATCAGCCCATAGGAATCTCTCTTTTTCTGCAGGCTAATATTTTGTCCTTGATGTTTCTGCCTAATACCTTGTAACCATGTCCCTGAATTCTCTCTCCCTGGCTCTTGACTGGTACACTTCCTCTCTAACAACACATTCTTTCTGCAGTCAGGGATTTAAGCTTTTGGAAACAAAAGCCCCTAAAAACTAGAAAGTTTTCCTAATTTTTCACCCCACTACATCTCCTTTCTGAGACAGCGAACTCAAGAGTTTCTGCCTGAGGTGAGAAAAAAACGATCATCAAAACGGTGGTCTGGAGACTTTTCTGATGGTCCACTGCTTAATACTTTACCTTCCAATACAGGAGGGGCGGGTTTGATCCTTTGTTGAAGAGCTAAGACCCCACATGCCTGTGGCCAAAAAATGAAAAGCATAAAGCAGAAGCAACATTGTAACAAATTCAATAAAGACTTTAAAAAAAATCACAGCCCTCCACACTTGAATGATTCTCAAATGGTAGCCACTTTGCCCTCCAGAATACATGTAGTAATATCTGGAAGCATTTTTGATCGCCACCTCTTAGGGGAATGTTCTCCTGGCATCTAACGAGTAGAGGTCAGTGATGCTGCCAAATACCATACGGGGCACAAGACTGTCACCACCTCAAAGAACTAGTCGGTCCAAAATTTCAGCAGGGTCATGCCAAGGTTGAAGAAACCTACTCTCCGTGAAGCTGTGCACTGAGTGTATGAACAGCGGCACAACACAGGTGTTCAATAAATGAGTGCTGACTTTTAATCTTGGTTTCTGCCATCTGATCTCTGTAACCCTGGCAGTCTGGAGAGACTTGAAAAGTTTTGTTTTGTCACTAACTTCTGCATGGAGCACTAGTCCCCAGCCTTCTGCCATCCTCCTAATGAGCAGGTTCCCCAATCACATGTCTGAGTTGTTCTTCTTGGGGCTCGAAAACCTTGCATGGTATTCTCTGCATTTGTCGTGATGGCATACTAATCTATTAGGCATCGTTGAGTGTTTACTTATTAGACTAAAAGTGGGACTGAAGTTTGACCTTGACTTCCATGTATTCACAATTAAATGAGAAAGGAAAATAAATATACTACAACAATATAGTATGAGGAGTTTAGCTAGAGAGCTATGTTTAGATTGCTAAGGAAGCAGAGAGAGGATTATTAAATATCAAGTGAATCTGCAAGGGCCAGGACACAGGAGAAATTATTAGTCAGTGGGATAAGAATTGCAGTAAGTAGAAATTTTGATGAAGAAAATGAGGAGCAAGATTTGTTAGGCAAGAATACATAGTGTGTCCATGACAGAGAGATGAGAGAGATGGTTAGCAGTAGGCATGCGGAGCCACAGAAATTGTGGAGCTCAGTGTGAAATGAAATGCAGGGCCTCAGGTTCAAAAAGCAGGAAAGGCGTTCCATTAAAGGTGTTCAAATGTAAAATTCTTTTCCTTTCCTCTGCAGTCTTTCTCTTTATTTTGCGTGAGTGTGTGCTCAGTTGCGTCTAATTCTTTGCAACCCTACGGACTGTAGCCCCCAGCTTCCTCCGTCCAAGGGATTCTCCAGGCAAGAAAACTAGAATGGGTAGCCATTTCCTCCTCCAGGGGATCTTCCTGACCCAGGGATCAAACTTGTGTCTCTCCTGTGTCTCCTGCAAGGCAGGCAGACTCTTTACCCGCTGAGCCACCTGGGAAGCCCTTATCTTGCATGGTAGCCTTTATTTGCTATTTATTGTTCTAGTAGCTGTAGTATACAATCAAACAGATCAAACTAAAGAATGAGTAAGAGGAAATCAATGGTTTAAATTGTTGGAAATGGCACAGGTAGGAATTCCAGAAGAAGGTCCTAGGGTGGACATTTAAAATGATGTTCCATGAGGTAACTTGAGACAGGAATTTATAGAACGAGACGTTTCATTTATCTGTTTGTTTATTTGCCTAAATCCAGTATTAACAGAATCTTCTTTGTGTCATGCAGGGTCTTTTGCTGGGGTTTGCAGGCTCAGTTGTTGTGGCATGGCCTTAGTTGACCCTTGACCTCTGGTATGTGGCATTTTATTCCCCGACCAGGAATCTAAACCATATCCCCTGCACTACAAGGCAGACTCTTAAACAATGGACCACCAGGGAAGTCCCTATATGGGGAAATATGGAGTGAGGAAGAGATGAATCTCAACAAAGGAGAAAATTAAGTACAAGGAGAAGAAATTTTAGCTCTCCAAATAATATTTAAAAAAGAAAGAAGTACTATGAATTGGTTTGAGCCTGTTTGTGACCGAAGTAGATAGTTAATTTTTTATTTTTATAAAATTAAGCATTTTTAAGTATAGCACAGTCGATTCTTTAGTACTATCTGTTGCTTGAAACATGTATAACAACTAATTCAGTAACCAATCTGTCATTGTATTTTGGAATTGTGAAATTAAAAATCACAGTTTGAAAGTGAGACAGGATTTTAAAACCTTAAATGAAAGTATTGCTTTTCTGTTTATAAGGATCAGCAGAGGATATTTTTACACTGTACAAACATTAGAATACACCCCTCTGTTTTTAACTTACCATTACCTATAACTATTTCCTGCCTAGCTATATAGTCTTAAACTTTATCCTTTTTTTATGGCTAAATAATAACCATAGAATAGATAGGTTCTGATTTTTCTAAGACTTTCCCCATCATGATATAACTGGATTTATTTTCCTAGTATTCCTAACTATACATAACATTTCCAGAAACTTCAATATTTCACACATATAATTTGATCCTTCTTTTTAATATTTAAACACTTTCACAGGTGATTTTGTTGGAAGGTGGCAAAGCAACATACCATTGTTATAGAAGAAAAATAAACAGAAGTTATGTAAATTACTGTTAAGAAAACAAAAACAGACAGAACAAAACAAACATAAATAAAAGAATTAAGCTCCAACATTGCTGAGAATATAAGCAAAGTTTACAATAGAGTCAGCTCAGTGGATGGCTCATCTTTGAAGACAATTCCAGTTTTAAAAAATCACTGATATTATAAGTATTTCTGTGTGTTTTTTTATTATTATTATTTAAATTTTATTTTATTTTTAAACTTTACATAATTGTATTAGTTTTGCCAAATATCAAAATGAATCTGCCACAGGTATACATGTGTTCCCCATCCTGAACCCTCCTCCCTCCTCCCTCCCCATACCATCCCTCTGGGTCGTGGTCTTGGTTTCTGCCATACAGCAACATGGATCAGCCGTAAGTATACACATATTCCCTCCCTGTTATCTTCCCTCTCACCCTCCTAGGTAGTCACAGAGCACTAGGTTGAGCTCCCTGTCTTATATAGCAACTTCCCCCAGCTATCTGTTTTACAAATGGTAAATTCTATGTTTCAGTGCTACTCTCAATTCGGCCCACCATCCCCTTTCTCCGTTGTATTTACAAGTCTGTTCTCTACATTTGCATCTCTGTTCCTGCCTTGCAAATAAGTTCAACCGTATCATTTTTCTAGATATACATGTTCAGTTCAGTTCAGTTAGTTGTGTCTGACTCTTTGCGACCCCATGGACTGCAGCACGCCAGCCTTCCCTTTCCATCACCAACTCCAGAAGCTTGTTCCAATCATGTCTACTGAGTCAGTGATGCCATCCAACCATCTCATCCTCTGTCGTCCGCTTCTCCTCCTGCCTTCAATCCTTCCCAGCATCAGGGTCTCTTCCAATAAGTCAGTTCTTCGCATCAGATGGCCAAAGTATTGGAGTTTCAGCCTCAGCATCAGTCCTTCCAATGAATATTCAGGACTGATTTCCTTTAGGATTGACTGGTTGGATCTCCTTGCAGTCCAGAGGACTCTTGAGAGTCTTCTCCAACACCACAGTTCAAAAGCATCAATTTTTCAATATTTTTCTCTTTTTAACTTACTTCACTCTGTATAACAGGCTCTAGTTTCTTTCACCTCAGTTCAACTGACTCAAATGCATTCCTTTTTATGGCCGAGTAATATTCCATTGTGTATATGTACCACAAGTTCTTTGTCCATTCACCTGTCGATGGACATCTAGGTTGTTTCTGTGTCCCAGCTATTGTAAATAGTGCTGCAATGAACATGGGGGTACATGTCTTTTTGAATTGATTTTCTCAGGGTATATGCCCAGTGGTGGGATTGCTGGGTCATATGGTAGTTTTATTTCTGGTAAAACAGTATGGTCCAGTGAGTCAAAGGTGAATTGATCATTAACTTTACAAAAGAAAACTCCAGTTTTATACAAACTAATAAACTGAAGAATTTGCGTTGAGTTCTAGTTTTCACTGGAGTTTCCCTAGTTGAACACATTGACATTTGATGAGGCAATTTTCTGCTGGCATAATTTTAGACTTATTAAAATCCATTTGCTATGCTAAAAGATAATGGTTTCAGAAAGAAGAATGGGGAAAAGATTCAAAGGAATGATAACAAATAGACAGGCTGGATGCACAACGGAGGCAAATAGTTCAGAAAAATATCAGTATTGCTTACTTGCACGATTATTCCCTGAAACAGAATCTGGGAGTGCAAGGTCATATTTAAGTGGCAATAATACACCTGAAATAGTTCACTTAACAAAAAGAAGCAATATTACCTAGTCCAAAGTAGTTATCAAAACTTGTTTTACTACTTCAGAAAAAAAAATACTGATAGACATGGGTTTAAAGTGAATGCCCATCTATCCAGTTCTTCATCAAATGAAAATCCTGTTTATCCAAGTTAAGATTTTTGAATTGGACTCTTATCAATGCCATAAATTTCATCAGCAGCAATTCTTTTTGAAGTACCGAGCTATTCAAGACTTCAAAATTGAGGATTTGCTTTTTAATGGGGAATCTACAGCTGCATTTCATTGTAAAGATGAAACATGTCACTGGGTTATTCTATGAAAAAGGTTGGAATATTTACTTATTTATTTATTTTGTTTTGGATACTTATGAAATGGAGAAGATAAAGTTTATAGCAGATTTATTTTGAGAATTGGTAACTTAAGGCATACATTCAGGAAAAGAATATGTATATTTCATACTCAGAAGACTGCTGATAAAATTCAGAAGGTTGCAAGGATTTTATATGTGTTTTGTTTTTCCCCCAGCTTCTTAGTCTTTGAAAAAATGGGAAAGTAGCATGTGAAAGTGGTGGTACTGAATTTTGGTTACACTTAGAGTTTCCTTGCTTAACTTTTTAAAAAGGCAACTTAGTAACTTCATCCATGAATAAAGAAGAGATTATTCCATGCTCAGATATATTGCTAAATTTTTATTTTGGTTTTTTGATCTGTTGTGAGGTTTGGCCATGATCCCAACAACAGTTAGATAATTACTGTTTAGATAATTAACATTATCTAAACATGTACATAATTAATATTTCATTTTATCCTTAGGGAAAAAAAGATTGACTTAGAACAGAATATTAAACTGAACACACAGTTTGTATTCATGTATATGCCTGGTAACTCTAAAACCAGAGAATAGTGTATGTTTCTCCTTAGAAGAGCTAACCCTTAGCAGACTCATTTTTTCCCACTTTTGCTAAGATATAATTGAGGCATAACATAGTGTAAGTTTAAGGTGACCTGATGCAGGTATAGTGAAGAGTGGTTACCACTATACCATCGCTTACGACTCCATCACATCACATGATCAACATTTCTTACATGTGATGAGTACATGTAAGACCTCCTCTGTTAGCAACTTTCAGTATCGTTAGCTATAATCACCATACTGTGCAATTGGTCCCCAGAACCTGTCTTATAACTGCAAGTTTCCACCCTAGCCCTTGGTAATCACCTTTCTACTCTCTGCTTCTATGAGTGTGGCTTTTAAGATTTTACTTATAAGTGGTGACGTACAATATTTGTCTTTTCCTCAAAGGAGATCTTTCTTTAGTTGTCCGTTGTAGGAGAGGGTATCCTAGATTGAAAGGAATAGGCTTCTGAAGAAGCTCTGTGTTTTCAGTGGTGCTATTAATTGAGATGACGATATGAACAACAGCATGATACGGTGCAAAGAGCACTATTCTTAGTCTTATTTTAGTGTTACTGCTTTCCCTTATCTATTCTATGACCTTTGTGATAAAATGTAATTTTATGGGGATTATAATTATGTTCCATTAAGATATTAGAAGTAGTAAATATCCCTTGATTGAAACATGGAATTTTATGTTTTTAAAAGTTTTAAAGGTTATATATACATATATATGAGGTTATTTCATATGTATAGATATATATATTCTCTGCTCTAATAGTTTCTGCCACAGCACTTTATTTGGGGAGGATATTAAGCTTCAGTTGACACTGGGTCCTAACCTAGCACTCAGAACAAGGAATCTTACCAGAATCCTCATACCTCTCACCTTTGAGCCATAGTAGTTAGCTTCTGCTGGCAATAAATTGCTCCCAACCAACTGGCTTTCCTGGTGGCTCAGACGGTAAAAAATCTGCCTGCAGTGCATGAGACCTGGGTTTGATCCCTGGGTTTAGAAGATCCTCTGGAGGAGGGCATAGCAAGCCACTCCAGTATTTTTGCCTGGAGAATCCCCATGGACAGAGGAGCCTGGTGGGCTGCACTTCATGGGGGTCACAAAGAGGTCAACATGACTGAGTGACTAAACATATGACTAGCTTAAAATAATAAACATTTATTTACCTTGGACTAAAAGGATATCAAACCAGTCGATCCTAAAGGTAATAAACCCTAAATATTCATTGGAAGGACTAATGCTGAAGCTAAAGCTCCAATAATTTGACCACTTGACATGAAGAACTAACTCATTAGAAAAGACCCTGATGCTGGGAAAGACTGAAGGCAAAAGGAGAAGGGGACGGCAGAGGATGAGATGGTTAGACAGCATCATCAACTCAGTGGAAATGAATTTAAGCAAACTTTGGGAGATAGGGAAGGACAGAGGAGTCTGATGTGCTGTAGTCCATGGGGTCACAGACAGGCAGGACTTAGTGACTGAACAACAACACAATAGAGTCTATGGTAAACACTCTTGATTTTCAGAAATTGTAAAATGTGAAAAGCAAATTGCAAATTATTTGTCAGAAAATATTATACATCATTACAGAGAAGTTGGATGGAAAGAAACAAGATAGAGTCCTCAACAGGGACCAGGTCAGTACACTTAAGGCGGTTGGATGATAGGAGAAGACAGTCACTTGCTTCAAGGAGTGTGACATTGTCAAACAGGAGTCATAAAAATGGTACTCATGATTTCCCATTTTCTAAGTAAAGAGCTGTTTGGCCAGGAGCTACCCTAGAGTTTAAACAGTTTGATTTAAGAGCCTGTGGCAATGATCCTGAGTAGGCACGTGAGCTCCCTCCCTGGATAAAGGTAGAAGTGGAGATGGAGGAAAATTGATGGATTCAAAAGTATTTAGACCATAAAGTTGAAAAGGCTTGGAAATTGGTTAGATATAGTCAAGAAGGCTTTACTATCAATTCCTTAAGCGTTGTTATGCTGCGTGTACTCCCAAACTCAGGGTGCGTTTCCCTTAAGACAGGTACCACCTTTTGTCTCTTTAACACATACACACACACACACACACACACACACACACACCCCTGAAAACCACATCTGAGCACAGCAGTCCCATCACTTTCTTTTCGCCTAGTCGCAGGCATGGTTTCAACTATGTCTACACCTCTCCTCAATCCTATTTCTGCCTGTCTCAGGTGAGTTACTGTGATTGACATAAACTTGGGGCAGAAAGCAAAAGGAACAGAAGGCAGTGATATTTACTATATTCTTTGGGGAAACTCTTTCCTTTGGAGGGTCACTCCTTGCTGGCTTAAAGAGTCAGCTTGTCCAAACACATAATAAGTATAGACAATGGCTGTCAGGGATGAGCAGGGATTAACTGGAAACGGGCGCCAGACAACATCGTGGGGTGATGGAAATGTTCCAAAATTGATTTGTGCAGATAATTACACAGCTCTAGAAATCTACTGAAAATCATAAGATTTTTACACTTGCAGTGGGTGAATTGTGTAGTATGTTATTATATCTTCTCAAAACTGTTCAAAAAGAAGAAACGTAGAAAGACCACTGTGGGTTGTTGCTATTTAAGTTCCAGATGTGTCCATAAACCTAACTTTAATGCTCTATCTAGAATATTTTGAGTCATTTTCTAATGTCTTATCCATTCTAGTTTAGCCAAGAAAATGACTTCAAAACTATTAAATTTATTTTAGATATTTCTAGGATAAGGAATTTTTTTGTCTTGATAGGTCTGCAGTAAATAAGAAAAGCAACACTAACAAGTGGGTGCTGTGTGCCAACCACGGGCGAGACTCTCTTTCAGGTGCCCGTTTTCACAATGAACGAAGCAGACAAACAGCTTGATTTAAAACAGTTCTTATTAAAATTGCATCTTACAGAGTTTACTGATTAGTTTGTAATATTTTCAGTTCAGTTCAGTCACTCAGTTGTGTCCGATTCTTTGCTACCCCATGGAATGCAGCACTCCAGGCTTCCCTGTCCATCACCAACTCCTGGGGCTTGTAATTTTTTAAAAATATATATATGGTAGTATGGATCTGTGCTTCCATGCATACAATTAAAATGATTCCCTTCTCTCAGTCATTTTAAAAATACAAGTTGAAAGGCTTTTTAGTGGGGATGTGTCTTAGTTAATCTCTCCACCATAAATGGGATTTTATTTCTAATCATTTTCATTCTTTTGATGTGTATTTGTGTGTATGTGTATATATATATATATGCATGAGAAAGAGAAGGGAGAGAGAGATTGGTGTGTGTGTGTGTGTGTGTGTGTGTGTGTGTATTTATAGTGCTTGGGTACAAAAAGTGAGAAGTGATCTTATGACTAAAAAATCATCGTAATAGTATCCCTTCTGAAAGTACCTTCAATACTGGGATAATAAATGCCTGAAACTGGATTTAATAAAAGTAAAAGAACATAGAATTTTAGAATACAACTGACATTTTAAAAGACTTCTTATTACTCTGGTATATTTTCTGATTAAAAATACTTTGTCACGTGTATATAAAGTTTTAGATCTATTTTAGATCTTACCTACTTACTGCTGCTACTGCTGCTGCTGCTAAGTCGCTTCAGTCGTGTCCGACTCTGTGCGACCCCATGGACTGCAGCCTACAAGGCTCCTCTGCCCATGGGATTTTCCAGGCAAGAGTACCAGAGTGGGGTGCCATTGCCTTCTCCGTACCTACTTACTAGGTAGCTATATTTCATAAATAATTCCGTACATGGGACAGAAAAATGAATTGAGACATTAAAATTTCAGAAAGCCAAATCTTTAGAAGGGAAGAAATAAATGCATTTTCAACATTTTGGAGAGTCTTAGAAGACGTAGAACAAGGTTCTCAAAAGTGGTGCTACTACCATTATGAGCCAGATAAGTTTTTTTCTTTTTTTATTTTTTTCCCTCTGAGGCGCTGTGCTGTGCATTATAGGATGTTTAGCAACATCTCTGGTTTTTACCGGTTTGATGTTAGTAGCACCTCTACCCAGCTAATAATGACCAAAAATGTCTCTAAAATGTCAGTAGGGGGCAAAATTACCTCTCTTTCTCCTCTCCTCATCCTGAACTAGCACCAAGCTATTGTTATAAAACAGGAGCTGCAGCAGATTACAGGGTAACTGTGTGTCCAGATTTCCCCAGGAAAGCCCTGCTTTATTTGACATGGTTGCTAATCGTGATCGTCTCCCTTTCCAAATGGTCTGTTTGGAGTTTAACCTACATGAGAGGTCTAACAACAACAGAGCATTTCCCCTCCACCTGCCCTGTGCCTTTGTGGAGCAGGACAGTGGTTCTTGTAGGACAGAGACTAGACAGTGTGGGTTTCCCACAGCCTTTCTTTTCCTTTAGGCCAAATAGGAGTCGGCTTTCTTAGCTTAGGTTGGGGATGTTAGCTTTGAAGTGCCCTTATTTGAAAAGGGTCTTATTTTTGGTGTCAAAAGTGTATGCTCTAGGCCACACTGTGACAGAGACTCACTCAGTTTTCATTTGTCTCTGATGTTCTGTAATATCTTACTATTTTAAGCATAAAAAACTAAATTGACTCATGTTTATATTATAGAACTCGGCATTAAAGGTCATTTGTGGGAAAGTTTCCAAACTGCAAAAAACAGAAGTAATTTACCTTGATGACAGTCTCAAGGACTCAATTATAGTTATTGACTTATTCACTCATTTATTAATTTCAAAAACATTTAACGAGCACCTTGTTGTTGCTTAGTTGCTAAGTTGTGTCTGACTTTTTTGCAACCCCATGGACTGTAGCCTGCCAGGTTCCTCTGTCCATGAGATTTCCCGGACAAGAATACTAGAGTGGGTTGCCATTTCCTTCTCCAGGGGATCTTCCCAACTCAGGTATCAAACTGGCATCTCCTGCATTTACAGGTGGATTTCTTTTTTTAATTTATTCCACTGAGCCACCTGAGTATCAGATATGGAACTGGGTGAAAAATCCACAGATATATGACTTCCTCTCCAGGAAATTGTGTCACTCTCTAACAAAGAAGTTTAACAGAGGAACAAAGAATTATAATGCAATGTGATTATTTCCTTACTAAGGTTATGTGCTAAATGCATTAAGAAGACCATAAAGGGGACAAGAAATCTACCAAAGTAGGGGAAGGGGTAGGTCAGGGGAAGTACTGGTGGTCATGTAGAATCATTATAGTTTAAAGTTCCTTGCACCTTTCTTCTTTAGAAAGTTGAACTGTCATAAAAGCTCCCTTTGGCAGCTTCAGAGGATGAGAGCAAGATATATGATATCCTTTTCTGCGATCAAAAGTGCCCCTAAGCACCCTTGAAGACCTGTGTAGTCATTAAGGGACACAAACTCCATACCAAAGAAAGCGCAATATTCAAGGCCAAGGGTCCTGACCAAAGATTAGAACAAAGAACTGGTCTAAGTGCAGTCATAAGAGTGAGACAATGACTGAAGATCCTGATTTCAAATGTCAAATGTTGCGCACATCCATCAGCTTGGTTCCATGATTTGGAAATAAAATGTAAGGTATTGAAACCTGCTGTCCTCAAGCTCAAACTTTATGGGTTAATAAGCCTTAGCCCAGGAGAGCAATCGCTAATTCATTTAGGTGTTTTATCCTCCATTATCCCTCTGTTACATCCCTCTGCTCGACTTACATTTTTTTTCCTTTATGGAATCAAAACAACAGATACATTTCCAGGGTCAGTTTTCTGCTTTACCCTTCAGAAGCAGGAAAATAAAAGTAAAGTGGAAGAAAAGAAAAGAAGAGGAGAATGTGGCCAGGGAAGCTGTGATTTGTCTTCCATGTGTTAAATATTTTGTATGTGATTCACCATGATATAATTCTATAAGCAGAAAAATGCACTCATTAAATTTGATCTGGAGAAATGCAGCCACATTTGCAATCTGTCCATCTACATTATCCAACCTACTGCTGTGTGGAGATTTTTCTAGCTACTGTTTGTGGGTGTGGTATAGCTTACAAATATTTTGCTTATTCCTTGAAATATGTCATTCTGATGACTGCTATTGTGTGCCAGCAATGGGAGAAATTCTGGTTTCCAAATCAGAACTGTCCTGTCAACATATTTATGGAATATTCAACCTTAAGTCTTTCAGGGAACCAAATTCTCTCTTTTTTTTTTTTAATGGAAGAAACCCACATCCAGAGGCTTCAATTCACACAGCTAATTAATAGCAAGCTTTAGGCTTCACATGCTTTTCCCGCTGTCTAATATGTTTCCTAGTAAGATGATTTTAGAGGCCTGCCATTGTAATAGCAGAGTGATGAAGGTATCCTGGTGAGCCAGGGATTTTACTAGTTTGAGTACTCAAAGTTTCAATTCCCAGGAAACCCCTCAGTCCCAGGAAAAGCTGGACAGGTGGTCATCCTATGACAATTACTTATTTCATATTCTTTCTTTTTCTCTCTTATTCACAATGCTCTATAAGCTAGAAACTTGACATTTTTTATGTTATATGGTGTTTGCTTTCTTTTTTTCATACACTGTGCTGAAAATTTCGGACTGTATCACCCTGAAATATGGACAAGAGGGGCTTTTACCTTGGGCTTATCCTTTAGGGGAGATGGCTCTGGTTCTCCTTTGACCAGGACCCAGCCCATGATGTGAGAAGCCTTGCAGCCAATAGGATGTGCTCATGCAGTGATCAGACTTCCCTTCTAGCCAATGCTCCAGGTACCAAGCAACCTTGGGGATGACACGCACCGTTCTGGGGCAAGCATAGGCCTCCACCACTATATATATATATACCTCCCTGTAAGTGCGGTCAAGGCCAGCTGTTTGTAGGTGCCTGGGGAAGAAAATGTGGAAGACACTTGAATAAGTGAGCTGGCCCTCTGAATATCTGTGCACACATTTCCTAGCAGCCTAGGAAGGAGATCAGGGTGGAGAGAAAGGGGAGGGTGAAGCCAGCATCTGGACCCGGTTCTCCCCTCAGCCCCTGCACTTCTCTCAAGGTCCTGCCCTGATTTTCCAAGCCTTCTGAGAAGATTGCATTTAAACTTGGCCTTCTGCAAGAATTTGAAAGGGGTATTTGTCAAGATGGGAGGCTACTTTTATTTCACAGTTGGTTGGCTTGATTTATCATTTTCAGATAATTATTCCTACGGTGTTTGGGTCTGCATTTGTGCTCCTGTGTTCTGGCTCTGCTGCTCAGAGAAGGGCCTGAACACTGCCTTCCCTCAGGTCAGACAGCTTCCTGCTATCACCTCCAGATGGATCCAGAAACATAGGCTCTCTGAGCAACACGATAATCAAATAAACTTATGACACATGAGTGGCTGCTATGCCTGTTTTTTATGTTAAGGTTTTAGGGTCCATTTTGTACTTTTTTAAACCCTGGACTTCATTACTCTGACTCATCAATAGTTCTCAACAACTGCCATCAGAGAGAGATTTTATCTGCTGTCTGGGTATCCCCTGATTGAACGTAAATAAAAAGTCTCCTCTTGGATAGATAAAGATGGAGGGAATTGTCATCTGAGATGAATACAGTGGGATCAGTTGAACTTTACTTCCTTCTCTGGAGGGAGTGATTTTTTTCCCGAAACAGTTCAAGTGCAAAAATGATATTTTATGTTTATATCACACATGTAGTTTCTCGCACTTAGTTATTCTCAATTTTTGGCCGTTAGATTGCTGTGTCAGTAACTTACTAAAGCACATTAACACAAAAGTCTAATATCATAAATTCAGATAGAATCATTAGAAACGCTAACCATTAGTAGCAGTCACTCGTCACTGAGCATTTATAATGTACCAACTTTGTACCAAATGGCTTATGTTCACTGTCACAGTTAGGCCTTGTAACACCCCAATGACACTGTGGTTCCATTATACAAAGGAGAAAACTGAGGCTTCACGTGTGTCTCTTTTGCCCAAGTAACAAAACTAGTATATAGCAGTTTGTCCTCTGTCAAACCATTAGTTTATTCATCCAAGAAACATTTATTGCATATCTTCCATATGTCATGACCTAGGTGAGGTCCTCCTAGTATGTCGGGTAAATGGACAGCAAAAGCAATTATTTACTGTATTTACTATAATCTGGATGGCTTAGGGTTTGTGAGGAGATCAGAAGAGGAGCATTTAATTCAGTCATGAGTGGAACAAATGTCTGAAAATGTTTTCCTGTGGAGTCAATGCTGGAGCTGAGTCTGAAAGAAGAAATGGGTATTTCTAGAAGATTTGGAGAATAGCAATTACCATTCTATGGTTAGAGGGGCAGTGATGGTGGAACAGATAAGGCTAAAGCATTTTTTAAAAGATAGAGAACATTAAAGAAAATCCTCAAGTTCTAGAAAACACCAGTGGATTTTGTCTTTGTAGGGCCATAATTGTTCCAGAAAAACATCTACTTCTGCTTTATTGACTATGCAAAAACCTTTGACTATGTGGACCACAAAAAACTCTGGAAAATTCTTAAAGAGTTGGGAATACCAGACACCTGACCTGCCTCTTGGTAAATCTGTATGCAGTTCAGGAAGCAACAGTTAGAACTGGACATGGAACAACAGACTGGTTCCAAATAGGAAAAGGAGTACATCAAGGCTATATGTTGTCACCCTGCTTATCTAACTTATATGCAGAGTACATCATGAGAAACACTGGGCTGGATGAAGCACAAGCTGGAATTAAGATTGCCGGGGGGAAATATCAATAACTTCATATATGCAGATGACACCACCCTATGGAAGAAAGTGAAGAAGAACTAAAGAGCCTCTGATGAAAGTGAAAGAGGAGAGCGAAAAAGTAGACTTAAGGCTCAACATTCAGAAAAACTAAGATCATGGCATCCGGTCCCATCACTTCATGGCAAATAGATGGAGAAACTGTGGAAACAATGGCAGACTTTATTTTTTGGGGCTCCAAAATCACCGTAGATGGTGACTGCAGTTATGAAGTTAAAAGACACTTGCTCCTTGGAAGAAAAGCTATGACCAGTCTATACAGTATGTTAAAAAGCAGAGACATGACTTTGCCAACAAAAGCCCATCTAGTCAAAGCTATGGTTTTTCCAATAGTCATGTATGGATGTGAGAGTTGGACTATAAAGAAAGCTGAGCACTGAAGAATTGATGCTTTTGAACTGTGTTGTTGAAGACTCTTGAGAGTCCCTTGGACAGCAAGGAGATCCAACCTGTCCATCCTAAAGAGATCAGTCTTGAGTGTTCATTAGAAGGACTGATGCTGAAGCTGAAACTCCAATACTTTGGCCACCTGATGCAAAGAACTGACCCATTTGAAAAGACCCTGATGCTGGGAAAGATTGAAGGCAGGAGGAGAAGGGGATGACAGAGGATGAGATGGTTGGATGGCATCACCGACTCAATGGACATGAGTTTAAGTAAACTCTGGGAGTTGGTGATGGACAGGGAGGCCTGGAGTGCTGCGGTCCATGGGATGGTAAAGAGTCAAACACAACTGAGTAACTGAACTGAACTGAGGTCCATAATTACATAAAATATAGAAAGCACAAAGAACTCTTTAAATATCACCATTCTCTTTAATATCTTAAAGATGAATAAATAAAACCTGGATATAATAATGTGACTTACTAAGCCCAGGCTAAAAGTTAGTAGAGTGCTAGTTTTCTGAATCCTCCATTCCAAGGCCTAAGGCTCCAATAGTCATCTTTGAGACTATTATTTTACCTTAACTAATCTAACAAAAAAAAATAAAATCTAATAAATATTCTCTATTTGCAGACTGGATTTTAGTGAACATGTTTTTGTAGACGACCAAATGAATGTGGAAAGGCTAAAATTAAGGCTTTTATCCATTTGCAAAATGGTTTATAACCATTTCATTTTCAGTAGTCACCTCATTGGTTGCGTGTACAAATGCTTTTATAACAGCATCTGTTATTCACAACTAGATTGTGTTTTTGAAAGCTGATCAGCTCTTATGCCAATGATAAGGTCTCTCAGATTTTACCACTCTGCCTCATCTCTATGTCAACCATTCTGTTCCCAGTTGTAAGACCAATCCTGACTGTATGGAATGAACTGTGTATTGACATTTTAGATTGACATTCTAAATTATATAGCCAGACTTTTGTCTCTTTTCCCCAAACCAAGAAGACTCTACCTTCTGTGATGATAAATGAGCTCTCATAGTACAACCTCCATCTCTCATTCCCTTTCCAGTCTCCTTCAAAGATGTTGTATTAAGCACTTAACTCTAGCATATAATTGAATTCCACTCACTTTGTATGGAGATTGCTGGTCCAGCCATCTTCCTGGATTTCTAAACACAAATACTCATGTATGAGCCCTTTCCATCTTCTGGGAAATAGCAAAACTCTTCCTTAAATCCCTGTGATGCTTACTGACATGTTGTCTTATCATCCACTGTTACCCTTTCTCTCTTTCTTTCACCTGTTTTAGGATGGATTAATTCTGGCACACTTCAATTAAGACCTTTGGAAAAACATTTATATCTCCCATAGGAACTTCACTGCTGTTGCTTCGGCCTGCCTTGTGCTAAATCAGGTTCCTACTTCCTATAATGTAGAAAGCCCTTTGTTGAGAAGAGGGGTGTGAAATGGTAGAGATTAAAAGAGGAACAAGGAGATGGTGTGGAGAGATTTCTTTAAGAGGGAGCTATGGTTTCAGGGAGTGGAATTTAAGGAAAGCCCACTTTTTGGTGAAGTAATAAGTTGTATCCAGGAAAAATTTATCTATCCAAAGAGCACAGATGTACCACTGCTGAAGAGAAAGGTTCTGTTTGCCAAATGATTTGGAAACCTGTGAGACTCCCCTTTTATTCTTAAAATGGGGCTTCTGAATTTGTCCAGCTCTCACTCATCAGGAGAAAATGTTGCCAAAGAAACCTGAAGCCTGCATCCTGGGAAGATGTTCTAAGCCGTAGGGAAGATTTCAAGATCTATAATTGTCAAGAAGAACAGATGGAAATATAGCAAAATGGAAAGGTTAGGACCAGATATTGTTTTATTTAGAAAGAGCCTCTGAGCAACTTCTAATTATAGATAAAACAGGATAGTATTTAGAGAGATCATTAGGCTGGGCATCAGGAGCCCTGTGTTCATCATAGCTCTCATTGTAACTGATTCTCAGAGATGCCCTTGACTAAGTTAGCTGACTTATCTGTTCTCAACTTGTTCAGTTGTATGCTGGTGGGAATTAAGGGCTTTACTTTTTATAGTCCTATTCATCTGGGGAATTCTGTTCTAGGAGGATATATGAACATTCTCTATAAATACTATTAGTCAACAGTGAAAGCGAACAAAGAGAGTATAACTACTAAAGAAAACATGTTAACATTTGTGGGCAATGAACATCAGTATGCATTTTAGTTTTTACCCTTGTAATTCAAACACATGTAATTCAATGTAGTACAAACATTTTGTAATTAAAGCATAACAGTTTCCTAACTGGATGCCTTATTTCCATTCTCATCTTCTTATAGTCTTTTTTTTTCTTTTTTGTGTAACAGCTGGGATGATCTTCCTAAAGCCTAAGACCATCATATTCTTTTCTTTGATGCTCTTTCTGATGAATCCCTCCTGCTCTAAAGACAACATATAAGCATCTTATTGTGGCTGCTAAAGTCATCTATATAAACAGAGTCCTGCCCATGACCCCTGTGACTCTCCCATGTCCTCATCGTCTGCAACTTATTACCTCTCCATTAAATTTTACTATAAGATCCTTCTTTCAACCCTTCATATACCCCAAAGTCATTTCCTATATAGAATTGTTGCACATGCTGGTGTGTCTGCCTGGGATACCTTGTCTGACATCTTAGCATCACTAATTCCTCTACATCATACAAAGTCTCAGCTTCACATCTTCACAAAGTGACCTTCTCCAACCAATCTAGCTAATGTTCTGGCCACTGTTGAGTCCTTTTTATCTAGATTCCCTATTTTATTTCTACAAAGCATCCATCACTAGCTCATGCAATATTTTTGACTTGGCTACTGCCTGTTTTGTCTTATCAGAATGTGAACTCTATGTTGGTAGGTTTTATCTTGTTCACTGAGGGGATTCCAGGGTTAAGAATTATAACCTGCACATGGTTTTCTTTCCCAGAATATCCATTAAATGAATGACTATGTCCATGGAAGAAAGTTCAGTCCTGAAAATCCAGAACAGGTCCTGTGTATGCTGTTTATAGGAGTCATATTTAAATACCCTATATTACTACCATTAATACAATTTTATTCTAATCTAGTTATATATTCATGAGGCTTTTTAGGTACAAAATAGGGGACATTAGAGACAATTTACATACTAGACATCAGATTTATAATAATAATTACATCTATAATTATATATAATTATATATATATAATTATATATAATAATAGTTTTCCATCAGTGAAAAAGGCATCAAATAAAATTTTATAGAACATTATATGGTAGAATATTCAAAGATCTTTCTTGTCTGTTTAAAAATATGCTGAATTTATTCTTTATTTACTTATTACTTCCTTTGTTCTCTTATTTAATAAATTAGAGATTTGATTGCATGCTACCCTTTGCTGATATATTCAAAATTCACCATGGCCATTCATGCATCAAGGAATCCTTTTAAATATTTGGGATTATAGAAGATAAGAGAAATATAGTGTGTCTTTATGGCTCAAATGTAAAGAAAAATGATCAAATTCCAAAGAGATAAGATGGGGAAGACAATAAACACATAACATATACTAAGCCACTGTGATTAATTAGAGGCTCCTTTGTATCCAGAATGAGTGTTGAATTTCCCTCAGAATTTCCCTTGTTGGGGAGGTCATCCACTCCTTACCTCTTGGTAGCATTACAGTTATAGACATACGGGAGAAGAATCCTTCAATGTGGAGGAACACATAACACCTCATTACATGGTCTAAAAGAACAAGGAGTCTGTTAGGGTGTCCTGAGCGATAAGCAGCAGGATCTGCATCCCTCTCCCTGGCAGTCCTTGGGCCGCCCACCAGCGTGGTAAGAGTCTTTCATGTCAGACTGGCTTTGAGAGGGGCATGGTGACGTCTTCCATCCACAAAGCTTTAAATTCACCGCCAGGCTGAAGCTGGTCTCATCTAGTCTTAATTCGCAAGTACTGACTTGTCCCAGTGTAGTAGTGCTATGGATTCATTCCAAAAATTTGAGAACTACAAAATGCATAGAAAAAACAATTCACGTATAGTTACATCCTTCAGACATTGTACTATTTTGGTACATGCTGTCCTAGTATAATTATACATGTATGAATATGTGCGAACATATGTATTTATAGTGTATGTATACATATACACATGTGTATACTTATGTACATATATTCACACACACAGTATGTTCATATTATATACGTGTATATTATGTATATGCATAAGTATGAATGTGGGCTTTCCAGGTAGCACTAGTACTGAAGAACGTCCCGCCAGTGCACGAGACGTAAGAGACCCAGGTTCAGTCCCTGGGTTGGGAAGATCCCCTGCAGGAGGGCATGGCAATCCACTATTCTTGCCTGAAAAATCTCGTGGATAGAGGAGCCTGGTGGGCTACAGTCCATAGGGTCACAAAGAGTTGGACATGACTAAAGTGACTTAGCCCGCATGCACACATAAGTATAAATAGAGTCTATTATTTATATACATACATTGTATATAATATTATCATATTGAACGACTCAGTTGTAACTAATCTGATTTATTTTTACTCAGTAAACACTTCTTATGTTTCAATATTTCTCAACATTAATGAATACTTAGTATTCAACTATATTCTACTTTTGATTGTTTCACAAAATATTATGAATGCTTGATTTTTGGAGTCCCATTAGCACATATAGAATAAAAGATATATGTCCATTTTCATTAAGCCATCAATAGAAGGGTTGTTGTATTCATTCTTTGCACCAGCCATTCTTCTAGAAACTTCAATGTCTGTTTTATCAGTCATCCAATATCTATGTAAAACAATATAAAGTGTTATTCTCATTTTATTGTCAATAAAACTGGATGATATGGCCAATAAAAAAATATACAGTATATATAAATATATACATAATAACAAAAAATAATAAAAAAAAAAACTCATCCACATCACACATACACATATACTAAAGGGAACGCTCTAAATTTGGTCATTTTGTCTGTAAGAGTTAACAAATGAGCTCAGGAAAAAATTTGCAATCTGTTTTAGTAACTATGGTTTTGTAAGTCTGTAGGATATATGGAACCGAAGACTCCCAGAAATTTCTAGATAAGATACTAAATTTCTTCTGACTTAATCCTATTGTATTACAGATGAAAAACTCAGCTTCAGACAGTCATGTTTATGTCAATTTCGGCATCTGAAACTAAATCCAAGCTGTCATACCATCACTTGTCCATTTATTGGTTCACTCAGTGATTATTTAGTGAGTACCTACTATAGACTGAACAATGTATAAAGGCCCAAACATGTAAGTAGATGAAATTTTCAGGGATTTCTTATCCCTGAGACCAAGGTAGAATCTGCCTCAGTGGATAGGCTCTCTAGCAGAATCATTTGATTATTCTCTGCCAACTTCCTCCTTCCCTTATCCAATAACAACTCTCCATAGTTGGCTCCACATGTTACTATAAGTTCACAATAGACATGGACAGATATTTTCTATTCTAGGCATTTGATTCTAGGGTAGGAACAGTATAACTCCGTGTTGTGTGCTAGATATTGGGTATTAAGTGCGGAAAAAAGGATATCTGCCCATATAAGTCAAATCCTTTAAATCCTAAGTGTGACTCTAAGAGGATCAGGCAGGTCAGATTATGGTAAGTGCTAAAATAAAGATTATAGAGGCTATTTATTTTTATGGAACAAGTTACACAAAAATGTAGTGGTTCACAAATGCAAACGTTTATTATCTTATGTTTTCTGTGAATCAGGAATCCAGGCATAGATTAGCCATCTCCTCTGGCTCATGGGCTCTCACAAGCCTGGTATCAAGTTACTGACTGGACCTGTAGTTGTATCATGACTTAATTGGGGAAGAACCACGTCCAAGTTCACTCATGTGTTTGTGCCTTCTGGCCTATAAAACTGAGGATCTCAGGTCCTCTTGGGTCAATGAAGACATCAGTTCCTTCTCATGTTGCTCTTTCCATAGAACCGTTCGTAACATAGCAGTTTGCTTTCCCAGAATTAGGGGTCTGACAGAAAGAGTGAAAGTTGACTAGTAAGATGGAAGGCACAAAATTTTTGTATGTTAATTTCACAAAACACATCCTACCACTTCTGTTATAGTCTATTTACTTGAAGCAAGGCATTGAGTCCAGCTCAGATTCAGGGAGAGCAGATTACCCTACAGCAAGCATCAGGAATTAGGGATCATTAGAAACCATCTAAGTAGTTGCCTTCCACAGAAATAAACCAAAGAGAAGGAATCTATTATTCTGCATAGGGATTTTCAAATGTCTTCCTTGAAGAGATCATATTTGAGTGTAATTTTGAAAAGTAAAAGAGGACTTCACAAGAACATAAACATAAAAGGAAAGGGTACCAGCACACATAAAAGCACAGAGGAATCAACATTCTGGGCCTCATTCATTCACATGACATTTCGGAGGGACAACCACATGGCAGAGTGGTAGCCTGGTAGGGCTAGAGCACAGGACAAATTGCATGTCTTAACTGACTCTCAGCAGAAAGACCATTAACCCAGTGTTCTTACTGCTGTTAAATTATGTACATCATTTTTCTAGACCAGTAACTGTAAGTCAAACATCATTATAGAATCCTGGGACTGAAGAGCATTATAAGAAGTCATGTAGCTTATCTTGGTTTATGGAAAAAGAATAGATTTCAATATCTGAAACACCTGAATCCCATTTGGGCCACTTCTCAGGCCTTTGCCCAAATCACTTAACCTTGCTAAATCCAAATGTCCATAACTATAAAATGGAGCAATTATAATTATATCAAACTGCTGCTGGAAGGATTAAAGGAGATAACATTTGTCAAAACACATAGTTCAAAGCCTAATATATAATAGATATCCAATAAGCTTGTCTCACTTGTCTTGCTTTTCTTCTCTATCTCTTTGCCTCTCTTTTCCCCCAAATCCATTTAGAAATTCCCTTACATCATTAACAACAACAACAAAAGATTTCCAAGTTTTTACAAAGCCAGCAAGGAAAGTTTGCCATTTTTTACATCATTCTAAAGCTTGAACATCTTTGCCATCTAAGAGACAAAGGTTTAAATTTTTTAATAATTGGACAAAATTAACCTCATTTTAATGACATTATTCCTAGAAGATTTGTTGCATATAATACACACTAGATAAATGCTCTTTAAATTAGTTATTTTCCACCTTGTAGTCAAAAGTAATATTGTCTTCTGAAAGGTAAAACTAACATCAATAATTATAAAAATCTAGAGAACTATAATAAGTACTAAGCAAACAGATGGTTAGTTTAAATGACTTAAGAATCTGTGTGTTTTTATCCTAAGAAAGATATTTAATACCTGGGCTAATTATAGACACAGCACTGCCTGTCACATTGTAATTTATGCTTCTATTCTGATTTCTTTTTTATTTAAAGAAATTAGGTTCCTGTGCATGAGGTGTTCCATGCATCTGAGGCTTTTATGCAAAGTACAGCTAAGCTCAATTCCAACATTTAAAAATGCTTTCAGATGCAACTATTATATATAGAATGGGTAAACAAAAAGGTCCTACTGCATAGCACATGGATATTCAATATTCTGTTATAAACCAAAATGGAAAAGAATATGAAGAAGGATATATATATATATATATATATATGTGTGTGTGTGTGTGTGTGTGTGTGTGTGTGTGTGTGTGTGTGTGTGTGTGTTTGTGCTCAGTCATGTCTGACTCTTTGTGGCCCCATGAATTGTAGCCCACCAGGCTCCTCTGTCCATGGAATTTTCCAGGCAAGAGTACTGGAGTGCCATGCCTTCCTCCAGGGGATCAGAGTATGAACATCTCATTTTACTGTCTCTCTTCTCAGACCACCCTGTATGGGAAATGTCAGTTTGGGTCCTCTAAAAATCTAAGAACAAAAGGCAATTTGATATGCAAGTCATTTATTGGTGGAAATGCCTATGAATGATAAAAGGGAGAAGAAACGGTAAATGGAAAGAATATTCAGATCACAGAGTGAGTCTGACATCCAAGAAAAGTGCAAGAGAAGGAATATGAAGAGGTTCAGGTGGAATGTCACACTAAGACAGTCTGAGCCAGACAGATGGGGAAGCCTGGAGCAAAAAAAAAACCCTCCCCTTATTTTCTGGCTGTTGAATCTTAGTTCTCCAACCACATATTGAACCCACACTCCCTGAATTTGAAGCACTGAGTATTAACCACTGGGCCATGGAAATGCCCTAAAGATGGCCCCTGGGAGGACAAGGTCACTGTGAATCCTGCACCTGATCTGAAGGTGCCACCAGCTGGAGGCAATTTTCTCTTGTCGAGGGCTGAATGGTGCACTTCTAGGTAGTTAGATAAAATGGAGAAAAGAAGCCCCAGCTCTAGCCTCATTTCAGTTCAGTTCAGTCCAGTTGCTCAGTCATGTCCAACTCTTTGCGACCCCATGAATCGCAGCATGCCAGGCCTCCCTGTCCATCACCAACTCCCGGAGTTCACTGAGACTCAGTCCATCAAGTCGGTGATGCCATCCAGCCATCTCATCCTCTGTCATCCCCTTCTCCTCCTGCCCCCAATCCCTCCCAGCATCAGAGTCTTTTCCAATGAGTCAACTCTTTACATGAGGTGGCCAAAGTACTGGAGTTTCAGCTTTAGCATCATTCCTTCCAAAGAAATCCCAGGGCTGATCTCCTTTAGAATGGACTGGTTGGATCTCCTTGCAGTCCAAGGGACTCTCAAGAGTCTTCTCCAACACCACAGTTCAAAAGCATCAATTCTTTGGCACTCAGCCTTCTTCACAGTCCACCTCTCACATCCATACATGACCACTGGAAAAACCATAGCCTTGACTAGACAGACCTTTGTTGGCAAAGTAATGTCTCTGCTTTTGAATATGCTGTCTACGTTGGTCATAACTTTTCTTCCAAGGAGTAAGCGCCTTTTAATTTCATGGCTGCAATCACCATCTGCAGTGATTTTGGAGCCCAGGAAAATAAAGTCTGACACTGTTTCCCCATCTATTTCCCATGAAGTGATGGGACCAGATGCCATGATCTTCGTTTTCTGAATGTTGAGCTTTAAGCCAACTTTTTCAGTCTCCTCTTGAGCAAGTTAAATATGAGTTTCTATGCCAGCTCACTTTCACTGGATCAATGATCATCACAAGTTACTTGATATTTATGGGGATCGATTTCCTCATATATACTACAAAGACAATATTACTGTCTTCATAGTTCATAATGATTTAACATGAAGTATGTAAAATTAAATAGCTTGATGATTTGCATAGACTAGGTCTCGAAAAATGTCATTTACCTCACCAACTTTGCATCAAATTCCTTTTATCTCCAGTCCATTTAAATTTATTTTGGATTTTAAATTTGGAAATACTATTAATGTCCTTCAAAAAAATCAAATCTAAAAAGACTTATTATTGAATTTTATCTTGTCAACATTTTGGGAATCTATTTGTTTTGAGTTGATAATTAGATAGGTCTTACCAATTAGGAGTTTTATCATATGGAATAGCTATACTTCTGCTTGGACATTTTATTGTTGAATTTGGTATTATTATTATTTCAAATAAAAAGTTTTACTGTTTGGAAATCACTGTATCTCTAATACTGGTAGAAGACATATGAATCAACTATGGACATTCTCTGGGCTACTTGTTGTGTGATATTTCCTCTCAGTTTATTGTATAATTTTATTACAACGTTTAAGAACCATGTCTGCTGTAAATATGTCTGCTTTCTCAGGCCTATAAACAATTGGTTTGTGTGTTCTATTATGGGATAACAGATTACAACTATTTGTCAATTTCAGCTCCACTGAAGATTTCACAAATAAAATCCCCACTCATTGCCACCAAGCAACTCATACACAGTTTTGTTCAAAACTTAAATTGTTTGTGCGTGGATGTTTTTGTAATCAACACGTGTTGGTATGCTTATCTGACTTTCTTCTTTAGGGATCTATCAGTACATTAAAAAAACAAAAACAGCATCAACTCTTAGAACAAAGAATGAAGGTAATCTATCAATGAGCAAAGAGATATTAGATAATAAGAGAATCTCACTGAAAGTCTTAGGGATCATGCAGTCTTACCCCTTCACTTCACACATGTGCAAAGAGAGTAAGTAATTTGTTAAAGGTGACCAAGGCCAGTGGTAGCAGGACTTGAATGCAAAGTCAGATCTTTGTTCCCTGGACAGGAATACTTTCCTCTCTATGCATCTAGTATGTGTTTAGCACTGTGCTGACCAAACTGGGAAATGTGAAAGAAATACAGATGTTTTGTCTCACTTTCCCAAGTTTAATTAGTGTAAGCTTTTGTGATAACAGTTCTTAATGAAGATAAGATCAACTAAATATACCAATGTATTATATTAAGCAAAAAAAGGAAAAACAATGGATACTCATTGATGTTTCATTCCTTGAGAATAATTTTGTATACCTAGCTTCATCTTATTCTTTGTAACACCTTTAAGTGGTATGTTGCAGTTCCCTGCTTAGTAGGTAAAATAACTGAGGCTCAGAGAGTTATGTGGCTTGTACAAGGGTATATAGTTTCTTTTATTTTCATTGCTGCATTATTTTCAAACTTCAAAAATTGTAAATATTTTTTATAGTCTCTAAATACAGATTATTTGTGACTTTAAAATCCTCATTGCTGCACCATTTCTAAAAGAGGGCATCTGCTTGATGAGCATTGATTTGGACTAGAACAATCATCTATGAGATTTCAGAATAAATAGTATATAATCATGGGCATAATAAATGGTGGAACCAGAACTCAAACAGAGGCCTTCTGACTCCAGAGCTTCTTTCTTTTCTCAAAATAACCCCTCTACCTATTTATCTCTTATTCTTTTCAAGTGAAGTCTAAGTTTCTATTAGTAAAATTTCTTACTGAATTTCTACTTCAGATATTATATAAATGGAATAGGAAAAATTTGGGAAAGTGAAAGTTTTGTTGTAATAAAATACATACCCACACTCACACCTACACACATCACTGGTCAGTTAGACTAATGAATGAGTAATTACTTCTTGGCAAGATGCCTTTCTAAGAAAGCAAGGGGTATTTAATTGATTTTAGAACTCTTTCCTTGGTTAGGGTGAGGTAAGAGTAACAATTGCACTCATCTCACATGCTAGTAAAGTAATGCTCAAAATTCTCCAAGCCAGGCTTCAGCAATATGTGAACCGTGAACTTCCAGGTGTTCAAGCTGGATTTAGAAAAGGCAGAGGAACCAGAGATCAAATTGCCAACATCTGCTAGATCATCAAAAACGCAAGAGAGTTCCAGAAAAACATCTATTTCTGCTTTATTGACTCTGCCAAAGCCTTTGACTGTGTGGATCACAATAAACTGTGGAAAATTCTTCAAGAGATAGGAATACCAGACCACCTGACCTGCCTCTTGAGAAACTTATATGCAGGTCAGGAAGCAACAGTTAGAACTGGGCATGGAACAACAGACTGGTTCCAAATAGGGAAAGGAATACGTCAAGGCTGTATACTGTCACCCTGCTTATTTAACTTCTATGCAGAGTACGTCATGAGAAACACTGGGCTGGAAGAAGCACAAGCTGGAATCAAATTGCCGGGAGAAATATCAATAACTTCAGATATGCAGATGACACCACCCTTATGGCAGAAAGTGAAGAGGAACTAAAAAGCCTCTTGATGAAAGTGAAAAGGAGACTGAACAAGTTGGCTTAAAGCTCAACATTCAGAAAATGAAGATCATGGCATCTGGTCCCATCACTGCATGGGAAATAGGTGGGGAAACAGTGGAAACAGTATCAGACTTTACTTTTTGGGGCTCCAAAATCACTGCAGATGCTGACTGCAGCCATGAAATTAAAAGACGCTTACTCCTTGGAAGTAAAGTTATAACCAACCTAGATAGTATATTGAAAAGCAGAGATATTACTTTGCCAACAAAGGTCTGTCAAGTCAAGGCTATGTTTTTCCAGTGGTCATGTATGGATGTGAGAGTTGGACTGTGAAGAAAGCTGAGTGCCAAAGAATTGATGCTTTTGAACTTTGGTGTTGGAGAAGACTCTTGAGAGTCCCTTGGACTGCGAGGAGATCCAACCAGTCCATCCTAAAGGAGATCAGCCCTGGGTATTCTTTGGAAGGAATGATGCTAAAGCTGAAACTCCAGTACTCTGGCCACCTCATGTGAAGAGTTGACTCATTGGAAAAGACTCTGATGCTGGGAGGGATTGGGGGCAGGAGGAGAAGGGGATGACAGAGGATGAGATGGCTGGATGGCATCAGTGACTCGATGGATGTGAGTTTGAGTGAACTCCGGGAGTTGGTGATAGACAGGGAGGCCTGGTGTGCTGCAATTCACGAGGTCGCAAAGAGTCGGACATGACTGAGTGACTGAACTCAACTGAACTGAAGAGTAACAATGGCTTATGCCATGCATGTATAAATCTTGCCTTGGGATATGATATTTGCTCTGCATATTCATATACTCTACAGCATCATTTAATATAGGATTGCTTTGAGGATCGCATTGTCTCCTGTAGGTAAACCATAATTGTCAAGTAGAAGATAGGGATATGTGCAGAACTAGTCACCTAAAATTTTCCCCAAATATAACTTAAAGGATATTTAGATTGGGGTTTGGGATTTGGAAGAAAGTCCCTAAAATGGATTCAGGTGGAGATCTGACTCTTTTTTGTTTTTGCTGTAAGAAGGTGTGAAGTTGTCTGTTTGACAATTCCTCTGTTGAAGCAGTCATAAATTCTGAAGTCTGTATTATAAGCATAAGCACAGGAAATATTGGTGACTTTATATATTTATTTATTTTGTTCCTTTCTTAATACGTTTTCAAATCCATGTCTATCTAAGCTAAGAGGAAACAAATGTCTGCCTGGACATGATTGGTCAGATTAGAATCAATTAAAGGGAGAAAGTACATGTTTGGGGACTGGGCTGGTAGTGATGACAAAATTAATCAAAGTAGACAAGCAGGAAAGAGAAAGATGATTAAGGAGATAGTAGAAGTTTTCCTTAACAAGCTGATTCTTTTCTACCTTCAAAATAGTTTCCTTCTAGAAGGGAAAATAAAAAAGACTTTAACAGTACTGATTTTGAATATTTTAAGGGCACTATGTGGTCGGTGATGGTGATACATTAATAAAACAAGAAAAAGTCTAATTGAAGGAACTATGTTTTACAGAATTACTGGACACATTGAAACATTTACTCCTGCAATGATTGGACAGAGTTTAAAAAGGAACTATGTAATTATCTAGTTTCCAAAACAGTAAATTAAAAGGTTTGAATGTTTTAAGAATATGTTATTGTCTCTAAATATGAGGTTTTATTCATTCAGTACATTCATTTTCATTCTGACTCCTAATAAGTTGTGTGCTTTTTATCTAGCATTCAATTCAGTTCAAATCTTTAAACTTGTATTTCTGGGCAATAATGGCAGTTCTAAACAATTACTGTAGTTGGTGTTCAAAGACAGACCTTTTCACAACTAATTTAAGTACACAAAGTGAATTATTTTTATAGCAGGATAGGATTAATCTTGGTGGTGTTGCCCTGGCATTTTTTGTGGGCTTAATTATTACTAATCTGGATAAATTTTGAACTTTTAAAATGTTAATTTAATGTTAATTTAACTCACCAGGTCTCCTGGCTCATTAGTCGTTTCTATAGTGCCACTTAGGATGAAATGGCTCATCAAACAATAGTGATTCAATCATAAATATGTGCAAGTGGAAAAGCAGTGACAGTGAAAGCTCATAGGATTGAAAACATTTTTCACTTCTCAGCATTCTTCATTTTTAATAACATCAGTCATTGTTGAAGATTTTCCCTCTTCATTAGTGTGACTCTTATTTCTCTCTTTCTCTCTCTCTCTCTCTCTCACACACACACACACACACAGTTTTACAAAAACATTAGAGTGCTTCCTTTTCCTCATCTTGAGAATGGGCATAATTCCTGGCCTTTCTAGTTCAAAAAGTGCTTGAGGTCGATGATTCTTGAAATGATAAAGTGTAATAATAATGTAAGCTGGTATATTTATTATTGCTGTCAGGAACTGCCTTGTATTCTAGCCCCAAAAATAAATTTTCCAGCTCAATGATACTTTTTTTGCATATAATAATCCTGTGTGCCAAACGTGACATTTGTGTGCTTTGCACACAAGATGCAAGCTCTTCACAATAACCCTTCAAGGTAGTTTTCCTTATTGGCAGTTTGCACAAGAGGAATTCAAAGAGACAAAGTGACCTGCTCACAGTCAAGTAAGCACCTGTGTTGATAATAGATCTGCTCCTAAAGTCTGTGTTCTTTACACTGACCTTTACTGCATTATTCTTTCGTTTGAACCTCAAACTCTCTCTTACTCTTGCAATTGGTTCTCCTGTAAAAAAATTATATAAGAATAGTGTATAATTTTTTATGGTGTTAGAACAAAATTAGCTGCAATTTTACTTCAATCTTAATATGTGCTAATGGTGTTATATAAATCACATCAGTTAACTCAGATCAGCACATGGTTGTTCTCTGTTTTTTTTGTTTGTTTGTTTTGCTTCATTTTATGAATCAGAAAACTGAGACTCAGGGAAATTAATAATGTGTGATGCCTCAGATTATACATGCAGTTAAGAAAATGTGGTAGAACGGGCTTCTAACCTTGATCTGTTTGAAGCTTTTTTCAAATTTTATTATATGGAAGCATTTCATGAAAGTGAAATATGCCTGCGATTTTTGGGATTCTTACAACATTTTTGACTTTTTAATCTTTTACCTCTTGTAATTAGCCATCACCTCAAACTGTGGATGTGGATATTACCTATGTTGTGCGAATTATTTGACCCTGATTTTTCTTTGAATGTGGTCACACTGCCAACTCCCTATGGTAGAATGTTACAGCCCCAGAGAGAGCCAGAAGTTCACCCAAAAAGTCTAGCTGCGTGGAGAGCTGACAATTTATAGTCAGCAGCCAGCATAGAAATGGGAGGATGAGTTGGACTGTGGAGTCTATTGAGACATGTACAAAACCCACTTTCACACTTGATTTATGCCCTTTGGGGGCAAACAACTGATAATCTTTCGAGGCTATGGACCAGACTTTTTAGAACCAGTGAGTGATAATATCTCAAGATTTATTCCTAAAGCTGACTCTTTCTCTTTCTACATGTTCTCTCTAGTTTTTTAGGCTCACAAAGGGAAATATCTCTGCCTTCAGACAGATCCTAACAAACAAGTCGGTAGGAAAGCTACAGCCATCTGTTTTCTATAAAATGTTTCGATTAGAGACCCCTATAGAATATATGCATCAGGAAGACGTGGCATATTACTTATGCGAAAGAACATTATTTCTTGCTATGACTAAAATATGCCAGTCTTGGAACGTGCCTCTTTTAACTGTCTTGGAACATGCCTCTTTTAACTTTAATTCTCAGTTTTGTTGTTGTTTTTTTTAAGAAATATTATAATTAGGTGATAAGTCAGGTATACAGATGAAAATTTTAGCTTGGAAACTTAGTGAAGAGGGCTAGAGAAAAGAATTTATTATCCTCATTTTCTGATTGAATCAAAATGAGAATTTTTTTACCCTTCTATTTTCTTATACAATTGTAAAAAGGGAAAATATTTATTTTGGATTATTTTTGCTCTAACATTCTTATTTTTTTATTTTAATTTTTTATACAATTTTAAAGGTTACTTTCCATTTACAGTCATTATAAACTGTTGTATAATACACCTTGAACCTGTCTTACACCCAAGAGTTTGTACCTTGCACTCGCTTATGAACATTTAAATAAAGGCATTTTAAGAACTAGATTTTTTAAATTGATTCCTGATTATTGAATTGTTTCCCTGAGTTTACACATAACTGCCAGAACCCAAAGTAATTTTGCCCACTACTGTTCCCAATTTTCAATAGAAAAGGATGATACCCCATTGCTACCTTAAAGTTATAAGGAAATCTGCTTAAAGCTCCTTAGTTCTTCCTCAGAAATGTCCACATCAGAGTGCTAGTAAGAATGGTCCATAAGGTATGTATCTGTGGGAGCTAGCTAAGCCGTTTCAGTCATGTCCGCCTCTTGTGACCCCATGGACTGTAGCCCAACAGGCTCCTCTGTCCATGGGGATACTTCAGGCAAGAACACTGGAGTGGGTTGCCATATCCTCCTCCAGGGAATCTTCCTGAGCCAGGGATCATACCCCCGTCTCTTAAGTCTCCAGTATCAGCAGGCAGATTCTTAACAACTAGCACCTCTTGGGAAGCCCCCCAGAAAGCATACATTCATGCTAATTAAGGAATACGTATTCCTCCTGATGCTATTCTTTGAGTCCAGAATAAGAATTGCAATAATATCATGCTTTTATTGGGATATAATCCCTGAAAATGTCAGTAAGAACATTTCAGTTATTTTACCCCAAGTATACATTTCTCCAGCACCACTCATATGGAATTAAATTAACAAGTTTAAAACAGTAATACAAAGCCTGCATTTACTCACTGGTGAGCTGGCGATTCATCCAACACCTCCCAGGAGATAGCTGCCACCCAGATTTGAATGAGGACAACTAACAGAATTGGGATAGATGAAGATGGAGTATGTTCTTCTACATTTTTTTTCCCCCTAGTTTTTGTTTGTGTGTTCTTTCTTCTTCATTTTTATTTGCAACTTTGATGCTTTCAATGGGTGGGCTCTGTGCTGATCTCCCATCCTCTGGAATTGTAACATCACTACCCCCAAAACAACCTTGGCACGCTTTCAGTTCTGTATCTTTGCCATTCTTTTTTTCCTCCTTATTTTAATTAGATCATCTCTTTCCCTCTTCTTCTCCACTGTTCTGCTGTCTCTCCCCAGATTGGCCTTCCATTCTCCATATGGGCGTGTGGGTCACCTAATTACACTGTGGTGAAATTGTATTAAATGTTTGTATGTGATTGAGCAGAGGATAGAAAATGGAAAAAGTGTATCAAATAAAAATATTCATACTCTTTTCAGAAAACTTGAAAAAGACCAAAACTGATGTTAAAATATTTCTCCTAATCTCCCTCCCAGCGTTTTGCAACCATGTTCTTAAATTTTTGTTTCTGAAAATGTCCAGAAGGAGATTCATTAATTTGGTGCAGATATTTATGCTACTTTGATTTTAAATGTAGGTTATATGAAGTGGTGTGCTGGTAAATATTTAACAGCAGTTCTTGAAACAAAAGATATATGTATCTGTATATGTGTGTGTGTGTGTGTGTTGTGTGTGTGTGTATTATAAACTTATTGATGTAAAGGATGTATTACAGACAATTTAAAAATAATGATAAAATATAAAATATCCTTTTTATACATTCATATAGCTGATTTATCCTCACAGAATGCCTTTGTTGACTTTTACAGAAGTCTTTCATCTGTAGCCAACCTATGGTTGCATTTGACAAATGAATTATTGTCAATTTCCAATATTGTCATATTTCCAATATGAATTTTGATTGATATTTTCATTCACATTAATGTGCAAGTCGAAAGTGAAACCACAAAGACAGGTTGAAACTTCAGAAGTTTTTAAATGAAGTAAGCAAACTCTTTGTTGGATAATAATGTTCAAATATCAGAAGACTATTTCTCAGTTTGCTGTTATTCACAATGCAACATCTGCAGGCATTAGACATGTATGTTTAATCTACATTATCATTTTTTCCACCACTTTTTAAAGTTTAGATTATGTACTCTCCAAGGAGGTGATATGGCACCATGGGGGCAAAACTGGTTCTTGGGATAGACAAAAAATTTTACTTTTCATGTGTAAAGCATAGATATAATACTGTATACAAATGATATCGTATACAGGGAACACTTAGGCCTAAAGCTATCTAAAAGGACTACTCAGGGATAGTGATGCTGCTGCTAAGTCATTTCAGTCGTGTCTGACTCTTTGCGACCTCACGGACTGTGGCCCGCCAGACTCCTCTGTCCCTGGGATTCTCCAGGCAAGAATACTGGAGTGGTGGCCACACCCTCCTCCAGGTCGTCTTCCTGACCCAGGGATTGAACCAGTGTCTCTTCCATCTCCTGCATTGGCAAGTGGGTTCTTTTTCACTAGTGCTACCTGGAAAGCCCAGGATAATAACAGAAAAGAAAAAAAAAGTCAAGAAATGCTTATTTAAGCAATCAACCAAACAAGAAATAAAGGTCTGATTTTCATTGTTTCCTGATTTCTAGTAAGTACTCCCTTCTTGGCCAGTTTCAAGCTTCCAATGTGATGTCACTGAGGAGGGTTGGGAAGAGAGGTACACACCATACCATCCTCTCTGCAGGTATGGTGTGGAGAACCTCAGGAGCATAGAGAATGGTAAAATATGATAAAATAATTAGTAGACAATGGGTTTGAATATTTTAATACATTATTAAATTGGAAATTTATGTAATTGTATTTCTACTTTATTTAAACAACTGCTCACAGAATTTTTGACAATTCAAACATCATCTTTCCTGAGCATCTAGTGATAAATGCAAAAATTTGGCAGGTGGTTGCCTCATAGACTCCTCAAAGAGGCAGCTTCTGTTCAGCCCTGTTGAACTGGGACGACCCAGAGGGATGGTATGGGGAGGGAGGAGGGAGGAGGGTTCAGGATGGGGAACACATGAGAAATAAAGGAATAAAAAATTAAAAAAAAAAAAACAAAGTGAACAAACTTGTGTAACCCAACAAGGAATATTACTAGCATCTTTGTAGCCACCTTATGCCCCCTCCTTGTTACTATCTTCCAAAGTGAACCACTTTCCTGACTTCTGCCCCATAGTTTAGCATGTGTGATTATTTAATTTGATATAAATGGAATCACACAATTAAAAAAAAAAAAAAGGATGCCTAGAGAGGGCCCAGCTACTTCTTTTAGTTTAATAGGAAATAAGCATTTTCTCCATATATTTAATTTAAAAAATAGTATACACTTCTAGAATTAGACTTATTGGTTCCAATGGTATGAATTCATTTTAGGACTTGATACCTAATGTCAAATTATTTCCAGCAAAGTTGCATCAACTTATGCTCTTTCTAGTAGACTAGGAGATCCCTGTTTCACTGCACATATATTTGTTTTTAAAAATATGTTATCACCAAAGAATTACAGTATCTCATTATTGATTGAATAGCAAATTTAAAAGTGAAATTTTTGTATGCCAGAGAAGATTTTATTGTACCAAACAATACAACTACATGAAAGATAATAAAAATCAGAGCTCCAAATATTTAAGGGTTAATTGAAGGGTTCCTAAAATTTGTTGTTTCTTTACATTTGAAGTTTTTAGGTCATCCCTATCATATACGATGTTATTTATAAATCACTCAATATATTCCTAGCGGTTTTGCATAGAATCCCCTTTGCCAGGATAGACAGTATCACAATTGCTAACAGTTTTATACACAATATAACTTCTGTGATAATTATGACAGAGAAAAAAAAATACAGTCTGTTTTAACTGAAAATCATGTCACTTCAAGAATCTAGAGACATATTGAAAGTTCTCCTGGATGTGAGATTATATAGAATAGCATTTGAATATAAAGACTTTCAAATGTATTCTCCAAAAAATTTGTTTATACATATATATTCATTGTTTCTAATCAGTTTCATATGCATATTTATGCATTAAAATCTTCATCATCAAAATCTGACAACACATTTTATTTCTCTTTATTTTTATCCTTCAAGACTGAAGTAATTATTAAGTCTCAGGATTTGTTGGCTGGTACATCACGGCTTAGATGAGACATATAGTCTTTGCTTAGAGATATGAAAAAAGAAATGAACACTTTTTAGAATTATAAAGGGCATGTATTATATAAACTGTTGTTGGCACTTTAAAATTGGACCCTTCTTCATAATAAGAAAATATATTGCTTAAGATTGTTGGTTTAAAACAAGGAAATAGCCGTCTTTTACCAAGATGGATGTTCTGTGATAATGTTACTCTTTCTGACCAGGGAAGCTATGGAGAGGTCTGGGAGGTTGGCCTCATATGTAGTAGCATCTGGAACACTCATGTCTACTAGACACCTGATGCCCTTATGGGCCTCATAAAGGAGAAAGCTCTGGGAGAGTTCCCTATATTTGGAGGGCTCCTTAATACCATGTCCTTTCCACAGTTCAAGATTCCATTGAGCCTTGTTTATCTTTGGCTCTATTTCCATCAGACTATATATGATAATTAGAAGATAATCAGGAGAGAGCCTGAGCTTAGGCTTTGACAGCAACTAAGATCAAATCCCATTTCTCTGTTGGCTAGTTCTGTCCTTAAGCAAGCCCCTTAATTTTTCTCAATTTCATCATCCTCAAGGAGATTACTTGGGGACACATTCATCCATTCTACAAATATATGTTTTGCTCTCTACCTGGATTCTCCAGAGAAAAACAACCAGTAGGATGTATAGAAAATTATTTTATTTAATTACTTATTCGTTATTTTTAATGGACTTTATTTCTTTAGAGGAGTTTTCTGTTTACAGCAAAACTGAGCAAAAATACAGAGCTCCCATATATCCCTGTACACCCTGAGGGCATTACCTTCCTCATTATCAACATCTCCCACCAGAGTGATGCATTATTACATTTGATGAACCTACAGAGACTCATCCTCATCAACCAAAGTCCATAGTTTACATTAGAATTCACTCTTGGCTTTGTATATTCTATGGGTTTGGACAAAATCATGGTATGTGTCTACCATATAGTATCAAACAGAGTGTTTTCATTGTTCCACCTATTCAACCCCTCCTTCCCCAACCCCTGGCAACTACCAATCATTTCACCATCTCCATAACTTTGGCTTTTCCAGAATGTCATAGAGTAGGAATCATACGTTATTTAGACTTTCAGATTGACTTCTTTCATTTAGTAATATGCATTTAAATGTCCTCTAAATCTTTTCATGACTTGACAGCTGATTTCTTTTTAGCACTGAGTAATTTTCTACTGCCTGAATACTCCTCAGTTTATTTATCCATTCGCCTACTGAAGGACATCTTACTTGCTTCCAAATTTGGGCAATTATAAGTTACTGTAAACATTTGTGTATATGTTTTTGTGTGGGTTTGGTTTTCAGCTCTTTTGGATAAATACTAAGGAATACAATTGCTCAATCATAGGATAAAAGTATATTTCACTTTGTAAGAAACTTCCAAATTACCAATATTGCTATAACATTTTGCATCCCCACCAGCAATGGATGAGGGTTGCTGTTGCTCCACATTTTTGCCAACATTTAGTGTTGTCAGGGTTCTGGAATTGGCCATTCTAGTAGGTGTGTAGTGATATATCATTGTGGTTTCGATCTGCATTCACTGATGGAATATTATGTAGACTATCTTTTTCATCTGCTTAATTGCCACCTGTATATGTTCTTCTTTGGTGAGGTGTCTGTTCAGGTCTTTGGCTAATTTTTTAATTAGGTTATTTATTATCCTATTGTACAGTTAATTTTTATATATTTTGTATAATTATCCTTTATCTGACATGTCTTTTGAAAATATTTTCTCCTGGTCTGTGACTTGCGTTTTCATTCTCTTGAGAAGGGGTTTATACTAAGAAATTGGCTCATGCAATCATAGAGGCTGGCAAGTCCAAAATCTGCAGGGTAGGCCTGCAGGCTGGAAGCCCAGGGAAGAGTTGATGTTGCAACTCAGTCAAAGGCAGTCTCCTCATAGAATTCTCACTTTCTCAGTAGAGGTCTTTTTTTTTTCTTCAGATCTTCAACTTGTTGGATGAAACACACCTATATTTACTAATGTAAATATCAATATCATCTAAAAACTATCTCTATAACATTTGGTGTATGAATACCATGGTCTAGTCAAATTGATGCATAAGCCATCATACGCTCCTTTTCTGATTAAGGCACATTTCTAAGCACAGTTTCCCATATATGCAAATATCAAATAATTACATTGTACATCTAAAACTAGAATAATGTCAATTATACCTCAATTAAAAAAATGAGTCCTACAATGTGTGAAGCTTACTTGCTAGCAAATGGAGAGAGGGAATAAACAAAAATAATACACAAGTAAATAAAATGGTAAGTTATAACACAAGAAGACTTATGGAAATTTGGTGAGATTGTGGCTGCTGCTGCTGCTGCTAAGTCGCTTCAGTCGTGTCCGACTCTGTGCGACCCCATGGACTGCAGCCCACCAGGCTTCTCCGCCCATGGGATTCTCCAGGCAAGAACACTGGAGTGGGGTGCCATTTCCTTCACCAATGCATGAAAGTGGAAAGTGAAAGTGAAGTCGCTCAGTCGTGTCTGACTCTTAGCGACCCCATGGACTGCAGCCTACCAGGCTCCTCCATCCATGGGATTTTCCAGGCAACAGTACTGGAGTGGGGTGCCATTGCCTTCTCCGAGATTGTGGCAGATCCAGAATGTGGAAAAACAGACTGACATATGAGCAAAGATGGGAACACAGAATGGGACTTAGCCTTGTGATATTTAGGGAAAGAGTTGGTCTGAGCAAGGACCAACCTAAATGAATTAACTCATTTAAAACCCTTTGAAGAGAATATCTGACATATCAGTCAGTTCAGTTCAGTCGCTCAGTTGTGTCTGACTCTTTGTGACCCCATGAATCGCAGCATGCCAGGCCTTCCTGTCCATCACCAACTCCTGGAGTTCACCCAGACTCACGTCCATTGAGTCAGTGATGCCATCCAACCATCTCATCCTCTGTCGTCCCCTTCTCTTCCTGCCCCCAATCCCTCCCAGCATCAGAGTCTTTTCCAATAAGTCAACCCTTCGCATGAGGTGGCCAAAGTACTGGAGTTTCAGCTTTAGCATCATTCCCTCCAAAGAAATCCCAGGGCTGATCTCCTTCAGAATGGACTGGTTGGATCTCCTTGCAGTCCAAGGGACTCTCAAGAGTCTTCTCCAACACCACAGTTCAAAAGCATCAATTCTTTGGCGCTCAGCCTTCTTCACAGTCCAACTCTCATATCCATACATGACCACTGGAAAAAACATAGTCTTGACTAGACATAGACGGCAAATAAATGTGACTGCTCTTTCTAGTCTCTTAAAGATTTAAAATTACCTTAGTAGTATAGAATCATGGAGTGTTGAGTCAGGAAGAAATCTTTGAGATTATGTCCTTGAGCTTTGCCATTCATTTTAAAGACTAGCAAAGAAAGCAGAGGGAAAGGAAATTCCTCGCTTGAATTCAAAATTCTATTTGCCATGAAGCCATAGCCTGTGTTTTCCCTCTTGATTCCTGAATTCCTGTTGTAGCCATTTAACCATTGATCTTTTCATGCAAGTTGTAGAACCGAATAAGACGTTTGGATTTTTAGAGGGAACTTGCATTGAAATGAATACCTGTGACCCCCAAAAGGTCTGGTATTAAAGCCTTAATGCCCAGTGTGATGATATTTGGAGCGGGGGGTGTCTTTGGAAGATAATTAGGTCATGAGGATGGGGACCTTGTGAATGGAATTCATACCCTTATTTTTTAAAATATGAGATGATTTCTCTCTTAGATACATGAGGTTACAGTTAGAGTATGTTCCTCTGGCAAACTAGGAAGAAGGACCTCACCAGATAGCAAATTGGTTAGAACCTTGATTTTGGACATCCTAGACTTCAGAACAGAAGTTTTTGTTATTTAGCCAGTTGAGGCAATGACACCCCACTCCAGTACTCTTGCCTGGAAAATCCCATGGACGGAGGAACCTGGTAGACTGCAGTCCATGGGGTCGCTAAGAGTCGGACACGACTGAGCGACTTCACTTTCTCTTTTCACTTTCATGCATTGGAGAAGGAAATGTCAATCCACTCCAGTGTTCTTGCCTGGAGAATTTCAGGGACGGGGGAGCCTGGTGGACTGCCGTCTATGGAGTCGCACAGAGTCAGACACGACTGAAGTGACTTAGCATAGCATAGCATAGCCTGAACTAAGTGCTTGTGCTCAGTCATGTCTCTTTGGGACCCCATGGACTGTAGCCCACCAAGCTCTTCCATCCATGGAATTGTCCATGCAAGAATACTGAAGTGGGTTGCTATTTCCTGCTCCAGGGGATCTTCCCAACCCAAGGATCGAACCTGTGTCTCTTGTGTTTCTTGCATTGGCAGGCATTACCACTGAGCCACCAAGGAAACCCTGACTAAGACAGACCTATTAATGTTTTAACATGTTGTGAAATGAATCTAGGATTTCAGAAGCTAAGCTAGATTGGAGAGGAAGGCAGGCTGCCAAGGATGGCTATTGAGATCTCTCTAATCTCCCCTATATGGCAGATGAATGACCACACAAAAAGCCTCAACAGAAGTGAGAGTTTATTTCAATTTGTTTTCTCTGAGTTAAACATAGCTGACAGATTCATTTTATTATTTGGGAGTGATATCTCTTTGTAAATAAGTATTAATCGAAGCAGATTTTTCCCAACTTCAGTCACAACTGGAAGCAGATTAGGCCTTTTTTTGGTCATTTTTTGGTTTGTTTTTCTTTGCCACTCCAGATTTAAAGTTCCCCTCAGCTGCAAGCTATGCAATATGAATAACACCATGGTGGTCCTTTCTTGGCCGATAAATCAAGGGCAATGCCAGTGAGACTCTGCCCGAAAGGTATTCTGTGTGTCACTGCTGGATTGTGATATACTGTAAATAATACTTGCTGTTTGAGAAGCTGGATTGATGAATGCAAACAGCATTGTTCAGGTTTATGAACATCAATTGATATTCACCCATCTGTCTCTCTGTACTTCCTGCTTCTCCACTTATGCAAATAAGAATGTCAATTAGTCTGGAGGCTGGCAGGACATTAAAGAGTCTTTTGTTGGTTGTGTTTGCAATACATAGACCATTTGTTTCCTTTTCTTAGGAAAGATCCTTACGAAGCTGACTCTAAAGTATGGAAGCATAAATAACCTTTAGTTACATCTGAGTTGGTCTCTGCATCCATAGCAGAGACTAAATATTCTGCAAAGGGATGCATTGGAGGCGAAATCTGGGTAAGCTTCCAATTCAAAGAAGAGAAAAAGATTGCTTCTAAGGGAGAGGCAGCATGGGATCAAGGGCTAAGCATTAAAAGTCAGCTTCAGTATCATTATTAAATTATCTAATTAATAATATTTAATAATGCATATTAACTAATTTAGAGTGAATAAGCTTGTTGACCTCTAGCTGCAGAATTTCCACATCAGGTCCCTTGATATCTGCAACCTATTAGCTTTATAGGCATGTCATTATTATCATTCAATTAAAGTTCTAGGTGTCTTGGGGAGACAGGAGAAGATGATAATTAGGTTTAAAACATGGTCATTTCATCGTTATTATCAAATAGACAGCCTGTCTTTAATTTTGTCTGTTAACATTCTCATATAATACATATTTCAACAATAATGAGAGTTTATACTGTGATATAATTTGCTACAATATCATTAACATCTGTGTATTACCTAATGAAATGATAGCCTACAATTATATGATGCAATAGATTGAAAAGCATTTAATGGCTTCTACCTCATATATTTCCAGTTTTTTTCCCTCTCAATATTTATGTTACTGAATCCCTGGTTTTTAATTTACCAGTTGTTGCTATTTCCATGGGGTTTTCTAGGTGACTCAGGGGTAAAGAATCTGCCTACCAATGTAAGAGGTGCAGGAGTCACAGGTTCGATCCCAGAGTCTGGAAGATCCGCTGGAGGAGGAAATAGCAACACACTCCAGTATCCTTGCCTGGAAAAGTCCCATGGTCAGAGGAGCCTGGTGGGCTTCAGTCTATGGGGCACAAAGAATCAGACATGACCGAGCAGGCACATATGCTATTTCCATGAAGTAATCAGTTTCATACACTACTGGTTTCAAAATGGTGATTATCATAGGGAGAAATTGATAAACTTATCAATTCTCCCTGAGCTGAGAATACCCAACTCTATTTCCTAAACGTGGTTGACTAATTGTTGATTGATTCCACTTCCAGAATGTGGTTCATTTTTCTTATACACACATATGAACAACAATTTGTCCATAAACTCTGTATTTCTCTCTTCATTGTTTCAGGTCTTTACTCTTCCATGAATCCCTCTCTGGCTACCTAATTTAAACATATACATTCCCAGACATACTACTTATTTCCCTAATTTACCTTGTTTATTGTCTGACTCATTTCACTCAATTAAAAGCCCAATGAGTGTAGGTGTCTTGTTTTGTTTTGTTCGATTCTGTCTTCTGGTCAATAGAAAAGTACCTGGCCAAGAGTAGATACTCAGTAAATGTTTGATGAATGAAATGCAAAGAAGAAATTTGTAGTCTCTAAATACTGGGACTCAAGTTTTGTTTTGTTTTTGTTTTTTTCTGATTTTGATTGAAATAGAATTGATTTACAATGTTGTGTTAATTTCTGCTACACAATAAAGTGATTTATTTATACATATATATATATAATTTCTATATTTTCCATTATGGTTTAATACTAAAATATTGAATACTGTTCCCTGTGTGATGCAACAGAAACTTCTTGTTTATCTGTTCCATATATAATAGTTTGCATCTGCTAATCCCCAAAACTTACTCCATCCTTCTCCCATCCTCTTTTCTCTTTGGCATCCCCAAGTCCTTTCTCTACCATCTGTGGATCTCTTTCTGCTTCATTAAAGTTCATCTTGTCACATTTAGATTCCACACATGAGTGACAGCATAGTATTTGTCTTTCTCTTTCTGACTTACTTCACTTAGCATGATAATCTCTAGATCCATGCATGTTGTTCCAAGTGATACTATTTTGTTCTTTTTAAGGCCAAATACTATTCCATTGTTTATATAACTAGTGTGGAATGAGTCAGACTATATGTGTGTGTGTGTGTATCTGTATGTGTATGTATGTTACATGTTCTTTATCCATTCCTGTGTCGACGGACATTTAGGTTGCTTCCATGTCTTATCTATTGTGAATAGTCCTGCTATGATGATAGGGGTAAGTGCATTTTTTTAAATCATATTTTTATCCAGATGTATGCCCAGGAGTAGAATCATTGGATCAAATGACAGCTCAGTTTTCAGTTTCTGGAAGAACCTTCATAGTATTTTCATAGTGGCTCCACCAGCTTACACTCCCTCCATAGAGTAGGGTTGGATCCCAAGATTTGAACGGCCATAATATTCCCTCTTAGCATCTGAGTGACTGCACCCCCCTCCCTTTACCTATAAAGTTCAATTCAGGAACATATTACTAAAAAACTTTGCACATCCTACGGCAAGTGTAAGTTCAACTGTGTTATTCAGCTTCAATTCTCAGTTGGAAAACCAGAGGTAATAGGGACTTCAGACCATTATAAGTTTTATTCTTCTTTTTGAAGCTGCCACGGGGGTCTCAGTATTGAAAATACCTTTCGGTAGTGTCCAAGGTAGGAGGAAGAAATCTGGGGGCCAAGTCTCAGGTGGTAGTGAAATGACAGCAGGGCACTTCTCAGCACTGTGTATCCACTTGGAGAACTGCATATGCTCTCAGTTCACTGATTGCAAGCCTTGAACACCATGCAGATTTCACTTAGCATCAGTACTCATTAAAATAATTATGTTTCTCCACCCGAAATTTGGGTTTAGGATCAGTTTCCGTACTTTAGCATTTCAGTGCCATGATTTTAGAAAGAAATGAGAGGCAGGATTTTTTTTTTTTTTTTTTTTTTTCAGCTCATCCCAAGCACATAAAGCTCATAAAGGTGCCAGTGACAAAATACATCAGTTATCTGGAGCTCTCAGCTGAATATAGCTGCTGTTAGTGTTGGCTGATACGCCTCTGGGGAAAAGACATTTCAGAAAGGACTAAATCCACACGTAGTGTTGCTGTAATAAAGCAACATTTAGCAAAAAAGCAACTTTAGGAACACTATATTAAGACTGGAAGGTAATTTACAAGGAGGGCTGTGCAAAATCCATTATTTCAATGCCATCTATCTGTAACGGACACAAGCGCTGCCAAGGCTAGGTGGGAATTCAAACTATTGCCATTCTCTGGTGCAGGCTGCATGGTGTGCCAGAAAGAGCGTGGGCTTGCGAGTCAGAACAATGTAGCTCAGCTACCTGCTAACTCTGTGGTGGTCAAGACTCTGTCTTTCGAAAGCTGATTTTTCCACCTTTAAAATGGAGCTAATGATATTCTTGCTAGATGTTTGTGTGATAGTTTAATTACTTGGAGTTGATCAAGTTCAGTGTTTCTGCTATTCTGGTGATTGATGCTGTAAATGTATCATTCCCTGAGCCGCATCACTATCGTCCATTTCTCCATTTCAGCACATAACACATTGAAACTCTTGATTTCAATTTCATGAGCACGTGCCTTAGTTCTCCAAGGCTTAGTTTTCTCATCTGCAAAGTGGAAGCCCAATGACAATGATAATAAGAGTTAACAACTATGGAGTGCCTGCCATGAAAAAGATATTTTGCTAAGTGTCATCAGAAACATCAGAAATTGGTTCTATCGTGATAATCTTATTTTACATATGAGGAAATTAGCTTCCAGAGGTTAAGAATCTTGCCACTAGTAATACAGATAGAAAGTGGTTTAAAAAAAAAAAAACTAAAGTCACTAGCATAATATCTGGTAGAGATTATGTGAGATTATTACTGTGATTATTAGTATCATCAATATCATGACCCTCTACAAGAGGAGTTTTCAATCTCCAGAATCTAATGCCAGATGATCTGAGGTGGAACTGATGTAATAATAATGGAAATAAAATAACAATAAATGTAATGCCTTTGAATCATCCTGAAACCATCCCTACTCTTTGGCCCATGGAAAATTGTCTTCCATGAAAAAGTGTCTTCCATGAAACTGGTCCTTGGTGCCAAAAAGGTTGGGAACCACTGATCTATAATTTCCTCTACCACTGTGTGATCTCTGTGAAGTAGGAAGTTTATCACAAGTACACTCTTTATAATTTGAGCTATATTACTAAACAGACACTTAATAAGGGCTTAGAGAGAACTGATAAAACAAAAGAAAGGGAAGGAGAAAATGAGGAAGAAACAAAAAAGAAAGGAAGTAAGAAAGATGGCAGATATGCATGGATAAAATACATGCATACTGCTTTCTCATACTTCTGCCGTCATATTTCTACCCTGTTGACAATTTCAAAATTATCATTTATATTAATGTGGAATGCTATTAATGTGGAATGTGCCAGGCCTATTAGCAGTCATGGTTTCAGTTGGTAGTACACCATTTTCTAAAGTGCCTGTACAGATGAATGGAACAAGATAAGTGGCTTTATTTCTTTAATGAGTGCTGAAGTTCTCAACATAACTTCAGCGGGCAAGCACCTGTATGAACCTTGAAATATTTTGGCATAATTATGTTGATCAAGGCTGTCAACTCAGAGATTCTAAATTGCCATTTACAAAAAAGCATATTTCACTTGCAAGGGGAACTACTGTTTTTCTTGTGTGTCTTGTTTATACTTAAACCGTGAATCTGAGGATTCTAACACAGCAATGGGGGTCTCATCCTGTAGCTATCATTCCTGAAAGAGTAGACTAAACTATATTTATGCTTTGCCTGAACTACAAAATCTGTGTTCCCTGAGCCCATACTTTCCTCTCCAGTCATTAGTTTTCTTCCTTTTATTCCCTATGTTTTGAAACTGAATTTGTTTGAATTTTCAGAGAAACATCAGTGGATATTAAATAAAAACACACATTTTTATAAAAAGCCAAAGAAATGGTTGAAAATAGTGGAGGAACACTGTTGGGTTTTTCTTTCTTCATTTAGTTATTCTGTTGTTTATTCCCATTATCTTTTAATAGCCGTTATCTAGTGCATGCTATTACGTCAAACCCTGTACCTAAAGAACAAATGATCTGGTTGGGTAAAGGCAGAACACATACACACATGTATAGTTAAGATATGATTAGATCATTATCGTAATGGATATATCTATAGAGCACTATGAAAATACAAGAGAGTGATTGACTTTCTCAGCTTGTAAAACCATGGGAGGCTTCAGAGAGGCGGTGCTATGTGTGAACTGAATCTTGAAGGCTAGAAGGGGATTGAAAAGTAGAATGAAGGGAGAAAGCACCCTGAGCAGAGAAAATATCATTAAACACAGCATGTCCAGGGAATGGTCAAGAAGGGTAGAGAAAAAGCATGGAAAGTGAATTGATGACCATTTGATATTTTTTTAGATTCTGGCCATGCACAAATATTTATAGAGAGAGAGGGAAAGGATGGAAAAAGTAAAAAATAAAAATGATCTTCCCAAATAGATTGAAAGGTAGATTACAACCCACATGCACAAACACATGTGTGTGTACACACACAGAGCCACATTTGCACATGTGATCACATCTTAAAATTTTAGTTTATCTGTGCTCCAACATGAAAACAACATGTCTAAGCTACTAGCAGATGGATTCCCTTCTAGTGACCTTACTTGGTGATGATGTGACAGAAAGAGAATTTATATCCCGAAGGGCCTTCTTTGGTGATTCAGTGGTAAAGAAGCTGCCTGCCTTAATTCCTAAGTATGTGGAGAAAATTTTCAAGAATAAAAAGAGGTAATGAAATATCAGAGTGCCAAATACAAGCAGACACTTGAATTACTCTATAGGATGAAGGAAGAGATAGGGTATGAATAGCTGTGTGGGGTCTAAAGATTAAGCCTTGGTCCATACATTTGGAATATAAGCCCAAGGTATCTTCATAAAACCAGACCCTCAAAGGGATGAGCGAGAATAAATCCACCCACTGGCCAGAAGCTTACCCGTCTTAACCTGTGGTCTAGGGGACTGGAGGGAGGAATGGAAAGAGGGAGAAAGGGGTTGACTGCTCTGTGAACATAAGGCCAAGCTAAGTCATTACTACTCAAGATGGTTCCAATGTTATTACCTCTGTTGGAAACAAATGGGGAGTCTACCATCTGAGCTTTTAAAGTAGCGGTCCCCAACATTTTTGATACCGGGGACCAATTTCGTGGAAGACAATTTTTCCATGGATCTGGGGATAGAGAATGGTTTTTGAGATAGTTGGATGACATCACCATCTCAATGAACAGTGGACATGCGTTTGAGCAAACTCCAGGAGATAGTGAAGGACAAGGAAGCCTGGCGTGCTGCAGTCCATGGGATTGCAAAGAGTCGGACACAACTTAGAAACTGAATAACATTTATATTATTACTACATCAGCTCCACCTCAGATCATCAGGGATTATATCCCAGAGTTTGGGGACCCCTTTTTAAAAGGGCCTTTCTAGATAAAAAGCAATGTAAGATATACAGGGACTTTCCTGGTAGCCCAATGACTAATACTCTGCGATCCCAATGCAGGGGGCCTGGGTTCAGTCCTTGCTCAGGGAACTAAATCCCACATGCCACAACTAAAGATTCCTTATGCCACACTAGGACCCATTGTGGTCAAATAAATAAATTTTTTTTCATGTAAGGTATATTAAAATTTTAAAAATATAAATATAAATCATAGTAAGAGAGAGTAACTTCAGACTCATGAAGCAGTGTGACCAGAGCCTCAAGAACTTTAGCTAACAGAAGGTTTTTTGGATAGAATATGAAAAAACACAATGTTTCAGAGGACTAGCACATTCTAGAAGCTCATATGCAGAATATGAGATGCAGAATATAAACTCATATGCAGAATCACAGTAATCTCCCTTTTTTAATGATCACACCTCTTTATTTTCATAGGGAAAGGAAGAGTAGAAAGTAAGTAACATGCTTACACAATGCAATTTTTTAAAACAAAGAACAAGAAGTAAAATTTACATCTCTAACACCAGAGTGTTAGGGCAATCATATAAAGAAATATGAGAAGGAAGAAAGAAAGATGGAGTCAATATTATTTGGTAATTCACTAGTTATACCAGAAAAAGGAGTTCAGTTCAGTTCAGTTGCTCAGTCATGTCTGACTCTTTGTGACCCCATGGATGGAAGCACGCCAGGCCTCCCTGTCCATCACCAACTCCCAGAGTTCACTCAAACTCATGTCCATGAGTCCATGATGCCATCCAACCATCTAATCCTCTGTAGTCCCCTTCTCCTCCCACCTTCAATCTTTCCCAGCATCAGGGTTGTTTCAAATGAATCAGTTATTCCATCAGGTGGCCAAAGTATTGGAGTTTCAGCTTTAACATCATCTATCCAATGAATATACAGGACTGATTTCCTTTAGGATGGACTGGTTGGATCTCCTTGCAGTCCAAGGGACTCTCAAGAGTCTTCTCCAACACCACAGTTCAAAAGCAATTTTTTTTAATTTTATTTTTAAACTTTACAATATTGTATTGGTTTTGCCAAATATCGAAATGAATCCGCCACAGGTATACATGTGTTCAATTTTTGAATTGCTTTTGTTCGAGTTTTCGGTGCTCAGCTTTCTTTATGGTCCAATTCTCACATCCATACATGACTACTGGAAAAACCATAGCTTTGACTAGACAGACCATTGTTGGCAAATTTAATATGCTATCTAGTTTGGTCATAACTTTTCTTCCAAGGAGCAAACATCTTTTAATTTCATGGCTGCAGTGATTTTGGAGCTCGAGAAAATAAAGTCTGACACTGTTTCCCCATCTATTTGCCATAAAGTGATGGGACCAGATGCCATGATCTTAATTTTCTGAATGTTGAGTTTTAAGCCAACTTTTTCACTCTCCTCTTTCACTTTCATCAAGAGGCTCTTTAGCTCTTCTTCACTTTCTGCCATAACGGTGGTGTCATCTGCATATCTGAGGTTATTGATATTTCTCCCAGAAATCTTGATTCCAGCTTGTGCTTCCTCCAGCCCAGCGTTTCTCATGATGTACTCTGCACATAAGTTAAATAAACAGGGTGACGATATACAGCCTTGACGTACTCCTTTTTCTATTTGGAACCAGTCTGTTGTTCCATGTCCAGTTCTAACTGTTGCTTCCTGACTTGCATACAGAATTCTCAAGAGGGAGGGAGGTTGTCTGAGGAGGCCTTACAAATAGCTGTGAAAAGAACAGTCATGAAAGGCAAAGGAGAAAAGGAAAGATATACCCATTTGAATGCAGAGTTTCAAAGAATAGCAAGGAGAGATAAGAAAGCCTTCTTCAGTGATCAATGCAAAGAATTAGAGGAAAACAGTAGAATGGGAAAGACTAGAGATCTCTTCAGGAAAATTAGAGATACCAAGGGAACATTTCATGCAAAGGTAGGCACAATAAAGGAGAGAAATGGTATGGACCTAACCAAAGCAGAAGATATTAAGAAGAGGTGGCAAGAATACACAGAAGAACTACACAAAAAAGATCTTCATGACCCAGATAATCATGATGGTGTGGTCACTCACCTAGAGCCAGACATCCTGGAATGTGAAGTCAAGTCGGCCTTTGGAAGCATCACTGTGAACAAAGCTAGTGGAGGTGATGGAGCAGCTGAGCTATTCCAAATCCTAAAAGATGATATTGTAAAAATGCTGCACTCAATATGCCAGCAAATTTGGAAAACTCTGCAGGGGCCACAGGACTGGAAAATGTCAGGTTTCATTCCAATCCCAAAGAAAGGCAATGCCAGAGAATGCTCAAACTACCGCACAATTGCACTCATCTCATATGCTAACAAAGTAATGCTCAAAATTCTCAAGCTAAACTTCAACAGTACATGAACTGTGAACTTCTAGATGTTCATATTGGATTAAGAAAAGGCAGAGGAACCAGAGATCAAATTGCCAACATTTTTTGGATCATCAAAAGAGCAAGAGAGTTGAATATCAAAGGAGTGTTGAATATCAATAACCACGACAAACTGGGTTATAGACATTCTGTTTCCAGAAGGCAAGAAGTGATGTCAGAGAAAATTGTACTCTTGATTTTCCTATGTGTAGCATTTTTGTCCTTTATATATTTAACTGACACTTACTAAGTAACTATCACAGACAAAAATTCAAGTTTAGACTGTGTCATAGACATATAGGTAATTGGTGAGTCATGGTCTGTCATGTAAGAGATATGGAATTTAATGAAGGTAATACAGAAATAATGGAGTATTACTCAGCCATTAAAAAGAAAACATTTGAATCAGTTCTAATGAGGTGGATGAAACTGGAGCCTATTATACAGAGTGAGGTAAGCCAGAAGGAAAAACAACAATACAGTATAATAACGCATATATATGGAATTTAGAAAGATGGTAACAATAACCCTGTGTACGAGACAGCAAAAGAGACACTGATGTATAGAACAGTCTTATGGACTCTATGGGAGAGGGAGAGGGTGGGAAGATTTGGGAGAATGGCATTGAAACATGTAAAATATCATGTATGAAATGAGAAGCCAGTCCAGGTTCGATGCACGATACTGGTTGCTTGGGACTAGTGCACTGGGACGACCCAGAGGGATGGTATGGGGAGGGAGGAGGGAGGAGGGTTCAGGATGGGGAACACATGTATACCTGTGGCGGATTCATTGATATTTGGCAAAACTAATACAATTATGTAAAGTTTAAAAATAAAATAAAATTAAAAAAAAATAAAATAAAAAATATATAAAAAAAAAAAACAAAAAAATAGAGCATTAGCCAAAGTGTATTCATTGGAAGGACTGATGCTGAAGCTGAAGCTCCAATACTTTGGGACCTGACGTGAGGAGTTGATTCATTGTAAAAGAACCTGATGCTGGGAAAGATTGAAGGCAAAAGGAGAAGGGAGTGGCAGAGGATGAGATGGCTAGATAGCATCATGGACTCAATGGACATGAATTTAAACAAACTCTGGGAGACAGGGAAGGAAAAACGAGCCTCGTGTGCTGCAGTCCATGGGTTTGCAAAGAGTCAGACACAACTTACCAACTGAACAACAATGAAAAAGAAAACCAAAGAGGACCAATAATATGCTACAATACAGTCTGGGGTTGCAACTAGTCAGATGTCTAATCCGACAGAACATTAGAACTTCCATTGGAGCAACTCTAACCTAGACCTGAGGCAAGATCACGCTTCAGTTAAAGATGATATACATGCTATCTGGATTTCTTAAATTAGACTTGCTCTTCCTTCCCAATCTGAAATTACAGAAAAGATAGGTAATTACTACCTTTTATGAAAGGACCTATATATTTAAAACAACAGGCAAAAAAATCAACCTGCCAGCTAACCTTAGGTTATAAATTACTGACAGTCTGTAAAGCTAGTAATTATCACCACTTAGATATTTTTGAGCGTGTCTTATTTCTACTAAAGGGGTGAAGAATTCTTTTAGAAATACATTTCTTAGTTGAAACATGTAATAACATTGTTATTTTCTAACTCTTATCTGTGGTCTTTTAAAAAAAACTATATATTTTATTGAAGGTGCACAGCAAGATAATTTAGTTATAAAAATACACATATATTATTTTTGAAGTTATTTTCCATCATAGGTTATGACAAAATATTGATTATAGTTCCCTATGCTATACAGTAAAACTCTGTTGCTTGTTGAGTATCTATTTTTTAATGAGAAATCGAGCATGCTAGTCATACTAAATCAAACAAGTGGAATCAAAATGTCATAATGTTTTTTAGCTAGGCAAAAATCCATAAGTTTTCTAAAATATAAATATTATATATATTTATATATATGTATATAAAAGCTTTTATATTACACTTGATAAAGGCTTGAGAAAGAATATTAAAAAAAAAAGAGATGGAGAAATTGGAGAACATAAATGAAATGAGAGCACTGAATATGAGATAGAAAAAGTAAAACAAACTAGATCAAAGTAAAAGAACATCATATAGTCCAGTTGTTTTTAAACATGACTGCTCATTAGAAACATATCTTGAGCTCTGGAGAAAAAAAGTAATACCTGAGTATTTGTATTTTTCAAAAAATTTCAAGGCAATTCTGATATGCATCTGGATTTGAAAAAGTGATTACAGGTTTTTCTCTTAGAAATTTCTATTTTCTATCTGAGTTTTGGTGATATAGAGTTCTATTGTTTTTCTGTTGACCAATCATTATACAATAGTATTAAGTGACTAATAGTTAATCACAATAATAAAATATGTTTTTCAGTTTTCACAACCAATAACCAGACAAAAAATAGAAGATAATTACAATTGCAAACCATAATGGGAACATGATTAACTGAACAATATAAAAGAATTATAAAATTTGGGGGTCGAGTAGAGTAATGTGGTAAGTGGAAGTGCATACATGCTCACGTTTTCATTCACCCAGCCAGTCTATGTCTTTTGGCTGATGCATTTAATCTATTTACATTTAAGGTAATTATCAATATGTATGATCCTATTACCATTTTCTTAATTGTCTTGGGCTTATTTTCTGTAGGTCTTTTCCTTCTCTTGTGTTTCCTGCCTAGAGAAATTCCTTTAGCATTTGTTGTAAAGCTGGTTTGGTGGTACTGAATTCTCTTACTTTTTGCTTGTGTGGAAAGCTTTTGATTTCTGCATCAAATCTGAAGTTAAGTTTTGTTGGGTAGAATATTCTTGGTTGTAGTTTCTTCCCTTTCATCACTTAAATATATCATGCCATTCGCTTCTGGCTTGTAGAATTCCATTGAGAAATCAGCTGATAGCCTGATGGGAGGTTCTCTTCTATGTTATTTGTCACTTTTCCCTCGTTGCTTCTTATATTTTATCTCTGTAATTTTTTTCAGTTTGATTACTACGTGTCTTGGTGTGTTCCTTCTTGGGTTTATCCTTCCTGGGGCTCTCTTCACTTCCTGGACTTGATTGACTATTTCTTTTCCAAGTTCAGGAAGTTTTCAGCTATTATCTCTTCAAATATTTTCTCAGGTCCTTACTCTCTTTCTTCTACTTCTGGGACTCCTATAATGTGAATGTTGGTACATTTAATATTGTCCCAGAGGTCTCTTGGGCTATCTTCATTTATTTTCATTATTTTTTTTCTGTATTCTGTTCTGCAGCAGTAATTTCCACCTTTCTGTCCTCCAGGTCATTTATATGTTTTTCTGCCTCAGTTATTCTGGTATTGATTCCTTCTAGTATATTTTTCATCTCTATTTGCTTGTTCTTTAGGTATTCTAGGTCTTCGGTAAACATTTGTTGCATCTTCTCAATCTTTGTCTCCATTCTTTTCCCAAAATCCTGGATCATCTTCACTATCATTATTCTGTATTCTTCTTCTGGAAGGTTGCCTCTTTTCACTTTATTTAGTTGTTTTTCTGGGATTTTACCTTGTCCCTTCATCTGGGACATAATTTTCTGCTTTTTCATCATTATTAGCTTTCTGTAATATGGTTTTTGTTTTAGCTGCTGTGAGACTGTGTTTCTTCTTGCTTCTTCTGTCTGTCCTCAGATGAAGGAGGCTAAGAGTCTTGTGTAAGCTTCTTGATGAGAGGGACTGGTGATGGAAAAATCTGGGCCTTACTCAGTAAAGCTTTAATCCAATTAACTGCTGATAGGTGGGGTTGTGCTCCCTCCTGGTAGTTGTTTGGCCTGAGGTAACCCAGCCATGGGGTCTAAGAGATCTATGGTAGATCTCTTGGTAGGTTCATGGAAAACTCCAAGAGGGTTTATGCCAAGGGGGACCTTCCAGTGAACCCGTCTCTATGGTGAGCCCCTGTCAACACACGTCTCCACAGGAGTCCCTCCAACACTAGCAGGAAGTTTGGGTTCAGTCTCCTGTGGGGTCACTGTCCTCTCTTCTGAGTCTTGGTGCATGCAAAATTTTGTTTGTGCCATCCAAGACTGGAGTCTGTGTTTCCCCAGTCCTCTAGAATGCCTATAATCAAATCCTGCTGGTCCTCAAGGCCAGATTCCCTGGGGATTCCCAATCCCTTTGTCGGATCTCCAGGCTGGGAAACCTAGCGTGGGGTTCAGAACCTTCACAATAGTGCAAGAACTTCTTTGGTATTACTGCTCTCCCATCTGTAGTTCACCCACCCAGCAGGTATGGAATTTGATTTTATCATGATTCTGCCATTCCTACCATCTTCCTGCAGCTTTTTCTTTGTCTTGGGACGTGTGGTATCTTTTTTTTTTTTTTTTTTTGGTGTGTTCTAGAGTCCTCCTGTTGATGGTTGTTCAACAGCTAGTTGCCATTTTGATTACTGTTGCTTTGATGAGGACACTAATACCAGGAATAATATTGCAAAGTCACAATGTGCCCCTGTGTGCAGGTTAATATGGACTTTGGGACACAATGACTCTTGACTTGTCAGATTTGGCACATGGTTTCTAGTACAGTTACTTAAGCAAAACACCCCTTTTATAAGTGACTGTGTGCATGCTAAGTTGCTTCAGTCATGCCTGACTCTTTGTGATCCTATGGACTGTAGCCCGCCTGGCTCCTCTATCCATGGGATTTTCCAGGCAAAATACTGGAGTTGGTTGCTGTGCCATCCTCCAGTGCATGTTCCTGACCAAGTGATCCAACCCACGTGTCCCTCATTTCAGGCAGATTCTTTACCCTCTGAGCCACCAGGGAAGCTGTAGGTAAACAGCACCCCCCCCCCCCCCACTTATAGGGCTTTATTACAGTAGAGAAATTCTTTGAGAAGACAAGTCCAAGGGAAAACAATGACAATAGCAACACAAAACTGTTTGAAACTGTTTGAGCCTATTACTTCCAGTAACCTGAATAAAGAAGCTAAAATCTAGGATCCTGGATGAACAAGGAAAGTTCATGTGTCTATGTATACACGCATACACACACACATACACACACACACACACACACCACATGTTCACTAGATGTTTCTATGTATGTGTTTCTAAATATTGAGAATTGAAATTGTCACACTGAATTTAGAAGGAGCACTCTTCCCTAACCCAGATTTCAGAACATTATAGGTGGAGGTGTCAGGGCATCAGGAAGCACTACTTGGTTTTTATCCCCATTCAGGTCTCCCTCCAATTTATAAAATATCTGGTCAGAGTTTACAATACTCCTGACAAAGAAGGCGCTTCAGAGAAGCCTTTTGAAAGAGAATGCCCGGCTGTTAGAGTTGGGAAATAAGAAGCCAGAGGTGAAGCTGACAGGTTGTATAGGGGGAAACACACAGACCTGGCAGTTTATTTTTAAGCGTTTCAAACTTTGGCAGATCAATTTTCTGAAAGGGTTTCCTTCCGATTGTTCTTTTGAAAGTCAGAACTGCCGGGGCTACAACAGAAAGTTGACACCTATTCAGTTAAGCACTTAGAAAAAGCTAAGAGGGAATAGAAAGACTTTCAATTCTTGTTCTTTCTATTTATTGTGTGTTCCAAGTGGTGAATAGCAGAGTTGATACTGAAAGGCATTTCCATTATATCTACTGCAGAGTCTCAACGAGTCTCAATGAGCAGGGACAGTCAGGAATGTAAACTTTTTCCAATTGGAGGAATTGGAAAGTATTCCCACAACACACTGAGCTGGGATATCTGATCTTGGCCTAAACCCACATGATGAGAAAAAATGAATTTACCCTTCTTAGGTGACTGCCATAGCATAATGCTATCACTGCACATTATATTATTTTTTTCAGAATAAATTATCCTTTTTCTTGTATCTCTTAGCTTTCAGGAAAACAGTTTGAAAGGTATTACCAGATACTAATATGAATTAATGTATTTTTCCATGATACTCACTTACTATTTGATTTGGTCACTTATAATTAGTCTTCTTCATCATGTACAGAAAAGAAAGAAAGAAAACACTAAGTCGTTTCTGACTCTTGCGACCCTGTGGACTGTAGCCTGCCAGGCTCCTGTGTCCATGGGATTCTCCAGGCAAAAATACTAGAGTAGGTTGCCATTTCCTTCTCCAGGAGATCTTCCCAACCCAGGAATCAAACACAGATCTCCAGCATTGCAGGCAGATTCTTTACTGGCTGAGCTATGTGGAAAGCCCTCATCATGTATACTATATGATAAATATTTCTTAAAGTATGAGTGCATTTTCCCCACTAGATTGTAAGCTAATGAAAGGCCACAACGTTCTGTGTAGAGTGACTATCCATGTGCTTTGCAAGTAGTTATATATCCAACAAACATTGAATGACTTAGACATTTGCAATCTTCACCAGCTCTTTTTGTACATCTTTTGCATATTCAAACTGAGCACACATGCAAATGCTGCAATAGATGTAAGAATTTTTTTACCATGGAAAAAAAAGATGGACTTTGAAATTTAACCAGCATTTATTAAACATTTATTGCTATGCTAGGCTCTGAGGTTATAGAGAAAAATGAGACAATCCATGCCCTTTAGGCTTCTAGTAGATATAAAAGACAGAAGAAACAGATAATGCTCCAAACATATGGCTAGAGATCAATATAGAGCACTAAACATCGAAGTGATAGCTTCCTATGTCTAAGCAACACTAGGCAAATTCGCCATTAACATGGTGTAAGAAGGATGTAAGCATGTGAGACGAATAATTTGCTTTGGTCTGAAAGTCAACACAGAAGACATCAGTGTGTGGAAGTGTCTGTGGGTTCTGATAAATGGCTTGCTGATGAAAGCTCTGGTTAATTTGTGTCACATTATCTGCCTCATGTTTCTCAATATGACCCTTACAAAAGAATAATTCTATTAGAGTTTGCTTGGCAAATGGTTGTACTCCTCTTGGGCAGGGGACTCAGTATTTGCAAAGGGACTAAAATATGCAATCAATATAACAAGAGCTGCTGCTTAAAGGTACACCCAGACAGATGAGGGCCGCAGTTCTCAGACCCTGATGCACATTGAAATCCCAGAGAACATAAAAATAATATGTCCTGTCTTACATCCCATGCTAAGGAAATCACAGTCTCTGGGGATGGGACTCAGGGTTTTAAACTTCATAGATGAATCCAATGTATAGCCAAGTTTGAGAATCAGTGAGTTGGAACCATGCTTCTCAAGCTGTAATTGGCCACAATCACGTTGGTTGGGGAGAGGTCTTGGTGAAATACAGATTCGGATTCAGTGAGTCTGGACTAGGGCTTGAGATTCTGCATTTCTAAAAGATTGCCAGGTGACGTATGTGTTGCTCTAAGGGGATATGGTCATTTAGGAATTAGAAAAACTCCAATTTGCTAGCTTTTCAATCTCTGCCCAAACTCCGATGGTAAGGTGGTTGCATTGTATTGGTCCAGTAACTTTTATAGAATGCTTTTTTTTTTTTCTCCCCGCAAAGAACTGATCTATGTAACATAGAGTTTGGGAGATTTGCCTTTAGAAGCTGAGAGTTTGGCCATGGCTTAAAAGAACATTAAAATCAAAGATACATATTTGGGGCACTTGGTGGAGTTGGAGCCCAAATTCATTTTATATAGAAGTGAATGATTTAAGTCAATGTGAAGGGTTGTTTTTTTTTTTTTTTTTCGGTTTTTAAAATTTAACTTAATTTTTATTTTATACTGGAGTATAGTTGATTTACAATGTTGCGTTCATTTGAGGTGCACAGCAAAGTGATTCAGTTACATATATATATATTCTTTTTCATAAAGATAAAGAACCCACCTGCCATGCGGGAGACCGGAGTTTGATCCCTGGGTTGGGAAGATCCCCTGGAGGAGGGCATGGCAACCCACTCCAGTATTCTTGCCTGGAAAATCCCATGGATAGAGAAGCCTGGTGGGCTACAAATCATGGTGTCAGAAAGAGTTGGACACAACTGAGTGGCTAAGCACAGCACAGCACAGCGCATTTTTTTCAGATTCTTTCCCCACGTATGTTAAGTATGTTAATAGAGAGTATTGAGTAGAGTTCCCTGTGCTACACAATAGGTTCTTGTTGATTTGCTTCCTCATTAGTTATCTATTTTATACATAGTATCATAGTGTATATCTATCAGTTCCAATCTCCTGGTTCATCTCACCCCCTCCTCCTGTCCCCCTTGGTATCTGTTTGTTCTCACATCTGTCTCTATCCATTTCTGCTGTGTGAATAAGGTCACCTCTACCATTTTTTTTTTCGGATTCCACATATATGTGTTAATATGTGATATTTGTCTTCCTCTTTCTGACTTCACTTTGTATGGCAGTATCCAGTGTGAGTTTTTGAGCTTATACAATCTTTCTGAAAATGCCTGTTAGCTGTTTTGGAACTTAGCCTGACTGGCAGATAGCAAAAGCTATCTCCTACAGCCCCCATATAATCTGAGAAACAGAATTGTAAAGGGGTAACAATTGTGGTCTCCAGGGTCAGATTGCTGAAGTTCAAATCCTGCCTCGACAGCATTCTGAAGAATACTCAGCCTCTCTCATTTTTCATAACAATGGGGATAAAAATAAGACATCTTACAAGTGGCGGCTGTGAGGCTTGAATGAGGCGGCATTGGCAGGCACTGATAATAGAGCATAGCTATCACCCACCCTGTACTGTAATCTATTACAGTCTCACTTTCTTCAGAGAGACAGAACCTAAAAGAAAGCATCTCAGCCTTTCCTGAAACAGGTAGCCATTTGGAGAATTAAAAGATAAGGTCATCATTTGTTAGTAAAGTTCATTCATTTCCTCACTTTCATTTATTCCACCATGGCCAAGATTTGCAGCTTGTAACTTGAGAGGGTTCATTCAATTATTAATCATGTTATTTATTAAGCGCCTTCTACCTAACAGTCACAGATGCTGGTATTAAGGCAGTGAAGGAAACAGGCCAAAATTTAAAAAAATAAAGTAGAATAAGTAGCGTGCTGAAAAAAAGTGCAAGTGTTAGTAAGTCATGTCGGACTCTTTGCTACCCCATGGACAGTTAGCTTGCCAGGTTCCTCTGTCCATGGAATTCTCCAGGCAAGAATAGTGGAGTAGGTAGCCTTTCCCTTCTCCAGGGGATCTTTCCAATCCAGGGACTGAATCCATGTCTCAAGCATTGCTGGCAGTTTCTTTCTGAGCCACCTGGGAAGCCCCAAGTAGTATGCTGGGTGATGGTAATTGGTATAGGAAGTTAAAGTTGGGGAAGAAAATAAGAAGTGCCAGAACAGAGTGCACAGGGTGAGCAGAACTAAATAAGGGGGTCAGAGAAGCCTCGACAGAGCTGACATTGTGTGTAACTGCAGGTCTAGAGTAGGAAAGCCCTGTAGAGATTTGAGGAAAGGATATTCTGGGAAGAAAGACTAGCAAAAGCAAAGGTTTTGAGACAGGAAGACTTGCAAAACTACAATGTAAAAGGAAGGCTTATAGTGTAAGCTAAAAAGTAGTTCAAGCTGAGCAAATGAGGACAGTCATAGCAGATGGGTGAGCGCAGAGGTTCTCAGACTTGAGCATATGTCAGAATCACCTGGAGGGTTTGTAAAAATACAGACTGCTGGGCCCCATGCCCAGAGATTCTGATTCATGAGGTCTGGGGAAGCACCTCCAGAATTGCATTTCTAACAGATTCACAGACGATGTGGGAGGGTTGGGAGGGAATGGAGAGGAACATCACATTGAGAAATATTAGATTAGACTAAGAAATAGTGGCAGTCAGATCAGACTGAGCTTTATGAGACGTTATAAGGGTTCTGGGTTATACCCTAAGTGAAAAACAAACTAACTGGAGCGTTTTCATCAAAGCAGTGGTTTAATCAAGCACAGACAGGGTATGCAAAATAATCTTTCTGCCAAAAGTAGGATGTGTTAGTTGCTTGGCTTCCTTGTGATCTACATGATGTGATATTATTTCAATGTATACGAAAGGTTTCGAAAATTTCAACTCATTTGATAATATTTCTACTTATCGTGCCTACATTGTAGACTTATACTTCAGCTCATTGACATATGTGGTCAAATAAGCCAATATCAACATCAAATAAAACACTATAATATTAATAGTTCAGTCTGATTTCAACCCAAAGTCAACCCAGTATAAATCTAAACCAGGTCATTCAACAGTAGGTAATTTGTTTAAAAAGTTTTCTTTTGAATAATTATGTTGACATCCTGTGGGCAAGGTCAGTACATTGGCATGACCTTTAAATATTACCTTCCACTAGGGTTAATTATATTCTTGGGTGGTACAGAGGAATACAATTATTGCTATAACATCAATGAACTTTCGTGTTGTCTGTAATATAATAGTATACCATTTTGAAAAAGGTAACCTTTTTTTAAGAACAGGAAAAAAATGAATCAATCCAACCTTGTCTGATCAGTTTTCTTTTGTTTGATCTAGTGATATTTTAAAGTGGTAGGCTCCATAGCATTTCAGAGGTGCCCTTATTTCACATAGCCTTTACAAAGCATGAGTTGCCAAACAGCATGTACCAAGAACACCCTTCATGAATATGATTCTAGCCAGTGGCTCCAGGTAGCCACTGTAGTTGTTAAATCTCTCTGGCCTATTACATTCAGTTTTCCATGTAAATTTTTCTGTCATTTCTCCAGATAAAAGTTGCAGACTTAATGTTAGTTTCATTAAGTTTATTTTGAATTCCTTGCTTATGCACACAGAACCTATTTTCTTTTCCTTTCCTTTCCTTTTTTTTTTAACATAAAAAAATCAATTCTTTGGAAATCAATTCTCTAATGAGGATGATTCTAACTCCAAATGTAAATAAATTTAGTCCCATACTACACTGCCACCCACAAGCCTAATTTTCTGTACTTTCTAGGATATATATCTTTTTGTTTTTCCTGCAGCGTTTGTCCTTTTGATTGCTTTGTAAGAAAACCACACACTTTTACCAAAATACCATTTTCCATGGAATATATGCTTAGACGCTGAAAGTACAGGGCACTCTGACATTAGAGAAAACAGTATTTGTGCCAATAGTAAGCTGTCCCCTCTTTGTTTTTACTCCCCCTAAGGTTTGTTTAATAATATTTAACTGTAAGTACACTATCCTCCTCATAACTCATCAGTACCATCCTTTCCAACTTCTTGAATTTCAAATAATAACTGACAATTTGTTTTAAAGTGGAAGAGAATATCAATAGTAACTAACATTTATTGAGAGCTTATTGTCTGCCAGGCACAGAGCTAGATGTGTCTGCCCATTATGACATTTTAATCTCCATAATATCCTAGGAGTTAACTACTTAAAAGGGAAAGTGTGCAGACTAAGCCACAGAGCTAAAAAGCAGGGGAACAAAAATTCTAACTATGCTATTTGATTTCAGAATTTATACCCTTAACTCTATGCTCTCAGTGAAATAAAACCAGCTGACACTAGGGATGTTTTAAGTATATCACATCACAAGCCATAAAATCAATGAACCGGAAAAGCATGGCACAGTGAAGTAATGATAATTTTGGCAGTGACCACAATAGCAACAAACAGTAATTATTATTATTGGACACAGCATATACACCAGGCTGTGCTAAGAGCATCTCACTTTACTGTCTCAACCACTCTAATTAGTAGACATTATTATGCCATTTGACAGATGAGGAAAATAAGACTCAGATAGAAATGCTGGGCTGGAGGAAGCACAATCTGGAAGCAAGATTTCCGGGAGAAATATCAACAACCTCAGATATGCATAATACCACCCTCATGGCAGAAAGTGAAGAAGGACTAAAGAGCCTCTTGATGAAAGTGAAAGAGGAGAGTGAAAAAGTTGGCTTAAAGCTCAACATTAAGAAAACTAAGATCATGGCATCTGGTCCCCATCACTTCATGGCAAATAGATGGAGAAACAGTGGAAACAGTGGCTTACTTTATTTTTGGGGGCTCCAAAATCACTGCAGATGGTGATTGCAGCCATGAAGTTAAAAGACACTTATGCCTTGGAAGGAAAGTTATGACCAACCTAGACAGTGTATTTAAAAGCAGAGACATTACTTTGCCAACTAAGGTCCATCTAGTCAAGGCTATGGTTTTTCCAGTGCTCATGTATGGATGTGAGTTGGACTATAAAGAAAGCTGAGCACTGAAGAATTGATGCTTTTGAACTGTGGTGTTGGGGAAGACTCTTGAGAGTCCCTTGGACTGCAAGGAGATCCAACCAGTCCATCCTAAAGGAGATCAGTCCTCGGTTCATTTGAAGGACTGATGTTGAAGTAAGCTCAAATACTTTGGCCACCTAATGCGAAGAGCTGACTCATTGGAAAAGACCCTGATTCTGGGAAAGATTGAGGGCAGGAGGAGAAGGAGACGACAGAGGATGAGATGGCTGGATGGCATCACCGACTGAATGGACATGCTTTGAGCAGACTCTAGCAGTTGGTGATGGATAGGGAGGTCTGGCATGCTGTGGTTCATGGGGTCGCAAAGAGTCAGACACGACTGAGTGACTGAACTGAAGTTGACACTTCCTTAATTCAGATATATAATGAATGGTTGAACCATAACTTTATTCAAGTTCATAACCAATGCCCCTAAACCATCAGCACACATTCTTCAAAGGCTTTTAATACTTAGTAAACCCCTACGCTGTACCAGGCACTCTCTTTAGGTACATACTGATTAATACTCAGAGTAAACTTTGAAAGCAGTTGTCCTCAGTTTGCAGCTTAGGAAACAGAGAGTCTTGGGGTGGAATCTTGCATCCATGGCTACATGGCTAAGGATAAGGAACTAGAATCCACTCAAATTTCTTGGTTCCTCTATCCTGCCTCCTCCAGCAAGACTTTATTGAAAAGTGAGCTCCCATGTTTATCACTGGAATATCTTGTCCTGTATCCTAAATGCTTGCATGGGATTAATATTAAGATAACTTCTTCAATTACACCTTTCTGAAAAGAGAGTGTGAGTCTTAAACCCCTGTGTGAAAAAAAGTGATCCTTATACCTTCAGGTTGTTACACATTCACATTATAGAAGTGTCTGTCTTCCCCCCCAGGCAGGGGCTGTGGGGCAGGGCACAGAGAAATGAAAGAAAAACAATGTTAAATGTTGTCCAGCTCCCAGAGGGTTATAATGTATTAGACCTTTTGGGTCTATTCTTCCTTCACTCAGGGGCCAGCAGAGGAAGAGAACCAAAGGAACATAGTCCTGCCCAGAGAAAGGATACACAGAGGAACATCATTATATTGTATTGGCTTTCCTGGCAAAGACTCACATGAACTAGTTGGAAGCTCCTGTTATTTTGGAACCAGGGTTCTCGAGTCTCCAAATTGATAACATGTTAGATCTTCCCTGGTGGCTCAGATGGTAAAGCATCTGCCTACAATGCCTACCATGTGGGAGACCTGGGTCCAATCCCTGGTTTGAGAAGATCTGGAGATGGAAACAGCAACCCACTCCAGTATTCTTGCCTGGAAAAGCCCATGGATGGTGGAACCTGGCAGGCTACAGTCCATGGGGTTGCAAAGACTCGGACACAACTGAACGACTTCACTTTCTAAGAGTCACCTGGAGTCTTGAGAACCGCACTCCCAAAATAACAGGAGCTTTCAAGTAGTTCGTGTGTCTTTTGCCAGAAAAACCAACAGACTATCATGATGTTCCCTTGTGTATCTTTTATCTGGGCAGGACTACATACCTTTGGTTTTCATCCTCTGTTGGTCTCTGAGAGAAGGGAGAATTGACCCCAAGGTAGGTAACCCCAACTAGGGTTTTCTCACTTAGAGAATGTTCTAATTACCCTAAAACAAATAGCTTTGCAGGAATCAATACAGCCGTAGTTCCAATGCAAGCTTTGTTAATTTGGCCTTCTATTTTTTTTGAGAACCTATTACTTGGAAAAGCCTTCTCCAGGTTGATACCAGCCAATATCTGATTTAGCAGTCCCATATGCATACGTATCATCTCCTATATGTATAGACGATATGTATATGTATGTATGTATACATATATGTATATGTATACATCTCCACTATGTATATTATCCTTTATGTATCATCTCTACTCATCCAACTGTCCTTTTTCTTCCATCTTTCTATACTCTATTTCTATCACCATTTTAGTCACACGTGGTTGAAAAGTTAACTATAGAGCTTAATCCTACCATTCACTTCGTATTTCTTCCATGACACCAGGGTCTCCCTGTATCTCTGAATTATAGTCCTTCTACTCTTTTCCCTGGGGGCTCTGAGGGTAAAGCGTCTGCCTGAAATGCAGGAGACTTGGGTTCGATTCCTGGGTCAGGAAGATCCCCTGGGGAAGTAAATGGCAACCCACTCCAGTACCCTTGCCTGGAAAATCCCATGGACAGAGAAGCCTGGTAGGCTACAGTCTGTGGGGTTGCAAAGAGTCAGACACGACTGAGCGACTTCACTTCTTCTCTCTTTTACCACTACTTCCAACCCTGGTCCCAAATAATTTTCTCTTTACTCATTTGGACTTATCATACAATCATTCTTCTTGCCCTCCAGTTTCCTAATCAGCTTTGGTCCAAGGACAATATATGGTCATAGATTCAATTTATTTACAAAAAGAGAGATTGAATACTTGTAGAAGTTGAAGACACTTGTAGAAGTTGAAGACACTTGTAGAGTTGAATCCAGTTAGCCTTTGCCACAGTATCCACCATTCCCTGTTACTTTACATGTCATCTGTTTCACTCATTTTTTTTTTTTAACCTGTCTGTTCCCTGTAGAGGTGAGATGTTTTGTAAATCCATTTGCTATATTATGGCAAATATAGCATACTGGTTAAGGCCTCAAGATTAGAACAGCAGAACAGCTACAAACAAAATAGCTCTGTGACCTTTGGCAAATCACATAACCTTTCCAAGCCTCAGATTCTTTACCTAGAAAGTATGGTCACAAAGGTGCCCAGTTCATGAAGCTGCTGGAGAATTAAGAAAATACACATAAAAAGGCTAGCACAATGCTTAGCCCATATTAGATGCTGGAAAATTAACTAAGAAAATGCATATAAAAAGGCTAGCACAATACTGAGCCCATATGAGATGCTCTGTAAATCACACCAGATTATTAACCATGTTCCTCCAGATTGTTCATGATCTGAACCCTAAGTACCTTTACTCACTACCTTCTTTTCCCTACCATGCCCTCAAGATAAACTGAAGTGAATTACATATAATGAGTCTCTTTGATCAAGAGGATTCAGCTGTCAAATGGTCCTTTTCTTTCATTGCTTCATCTTATTACTTCCTATTCTCTGAAACAGAGTTCACATGCATCTTTATTTAGTTAACTTTCTGATTGTCAGTGATGAAAATCAATTCCATATTCCCTTAGGCAAAGAAAAGGAAAATTAGCAAATTGAAAAAGTGAAAATGGTTTAAGGAAAGAACTGGAACTTAGAACAAAGTAGTTGTTGAGATATATATATATATATATATATATATATATATATATATATATTATTTTCCACCTCTGCTTTTCTCTTTATGTCTCTATGAAGCTACATACATATTTAGCAGAATATGCTTCTCACAGTTCCCTGATTTACAGGGAAACATGAAACAGGTCTTATCTCACTTGGAGATCAACACATCTCCAAGCTGAGAAGTTGAGAGTGTCTCCGACTCTCTATTAGTCACAGTCTCTCTAATCTTGATTCTAATTGGCCCAACTAGCATTAGGTCAGTCTGGGTGGGGAGGTGAGATGGGTGAATCATTCTTCACTCCCTTGGCTAAAAAGAACCCACGCGTGAGAAAGTGTGGGTAGCAGGTAAAGGGCAGGTAGCTGGCTGATGTAGACCCATCAAAGTGCCCACCGACATTTATGGATGACTCACTATGAGCCAGGTGCTAAAATGCTTTAAATGTGTTGTCTCATTTTTCCACTAGATATTATTAGACATTCTGTTTTTTTGAATGGAAGGGGTGAGTTACTGAAAGGTCAGGTAACTTGGACAAGGTCACAGTGCTAACAAGTGGCAGATTCAAGGTCAAACAGAGGTCACTCCCTACACTTTAGCCTAAACTTGTGACTCTACACATTTGTCTCTGACAATGACATTTTCTCTTAAGTGTTCTGAAACTAGAAGTCTTTGGCTTTTATAAATTCCCCTATTCTTCTATCTTTTCTTTTGGCACATGCCACTTTGCATCTTTCTTGTATGACAGTTATATTTGTGTACATATCTTAGCTGTCTGTCCATATGATAAACATCTGAAGGACAGGGGCCTTATCTCATTCTTCACTGTGTCTTTCACACTAGTCTGTTATAGTTCCTCGTAGTTGATATATTCTCCCTAAATTGTTTTTAAATTCCTGGACAGATTCGTGAGATCCTATTTGGTATTGTTGGTATACATTCTTAATTGATGACAATAATAACAGGTATAGAGTAAGTCCTCTACATATGAACAGGTTTTGTTGTGAAAGCATGTTTGTACATGCAATTTGTTCATAAGTCCAACAAAGTTATCCTAGGTACCCAACTAACATAGTTGGCTATATAGCACTGTGGTGCAATAGGTCTATACTATTTTTCACGCAAACAACACATAAAAAACAAACACAAAAATAAAGAAACATTTTAAATCTTACAGTACCTTGAAAAGCACAGTACTGTACATCACTACTGTTTTACACTTGCTTCCAGATATCCCAGGCTTCAAAGAAGGATACTGTGCTACTATATTCTGTATAGTTCTGTACAGAAAGCACACAAAAGCACAACCAGTTGTATAAGACGCACCCATGTGACAATGTACACCAGGCACGTGAACTAACTTATGTTATTGGACATGGAATGCACGTTTGCATGTTTGAAAGTTCTCAACTTGAAGGTTCGTGTGTAGGGGACTTACTGTACTCATTTAAACTCTCTGAACACATGGCTCTGTGCTAACTACTTTATATACAAGATCTCATTAACTCCTCTTAGATTTATGAGACATATCCCACTAGTAAGCCCGTTTATTCTGAGAGATCCTAGGCTTAAAATGCATCTCATATGTAAAATGAGACTGTGACAGTGAAAATGTTAGTCGCTCATTCGTGTCTGACTCTTTGCAACCCCATGGATTTGTAGCCCACCCAAACCACATATTTATGATTCTAAAACTATGTTCTTAAGTACTATGATATCCAGTCTGCTGCTGCTGCTGCTAAGTCGCTTCAGTCGTGTCCGACTCTGTGCAACCCCATAGACGGCCGCCCACCAGACTCCCCCATCCCTGGGATTCTCCAGGCAAGAACACTGGAGTGGGTTGACATTTCCTTCTCCAATGCATGAAAGTGAAAAGTCAAAGTGAAGTCATTCAGTTGTGTCTGACTCTTAGCGACCCTATGGACTGCAGCCTACCAGGCTCCTCCATCCATGGGATTTTCCAGGCAAGAGTACCAGAGTGGGGTGCCATTGCCTTCTCCGATGATATCCAATCAACTATCACTTATTCTTTTGCATTATAAGACTGTTTATTAGATGTAAAAATTGGGACAAAACTTCTGAATGATTGAGCATCCTGATTAATAGATGTTAAATTATGCATCACAGAAATCAGCATTTTTGAACTCTAGTGAAATCTGAAAATGTTCATGTTTTTAAAATGATGCTAATGCTCAGCATTTGCTTTTTAAGATGCCTAGTCTGAAATGTTCAGCCAAAGTTACACATTTTCAAAGTGCCCTTCTAAAAAACAGTTGTTCCAGGATGTCAAAGCACACACTTTGAATGTTTGCTTTAAGTTTAAAAGATGCAATGTGTATTGATTAATAAACCTTATTTTAGACAACTAAGGCAGAATTGTAAGCAGGCATCTAAAACATCAGGTTCTGCAATGTCAAGTTAGAACCCTTTCTTTAGTGAGGTTTTGAACAATGATCAGAATGGGGTTACTCTTAAAAAGACAAAGTCTAAAGAAATTCAGTGTTGGATCCATTCTCCTCAGCATTAATTTTGAGTTGTTTTCCTTTCGCCCAGTTCAATCCAGTATTTTCTAAACCAGTGGTTTTCTTTTGCATAGTTAACTGACCAGAAAAAATAACTTTATTTATTTATTCATTCAACAATCCCTCCCCCCAAAATAAATATACAATCTAAATGCCTGCTCCCTTGACCTCTCAACCAAAGCCAACATTGCTGAGCTTTCCTTTCTTCTTAGTTCTCTTCCTTCTAGGATCCTTCTGTCTTCTAGTTTTTCTTCCACCTGTCTGACCATTTCTTTTCTTATTTACTTGCTCATCTCATACTACCATGACACTCACTGTTGAAGGTCCTTTAGGCTCAATCTTAAACTTTCTACATTTCTTATGGTGTTTATATTCTCCCTATACAATTTGACTTCATCCAGAGATAAATCTAGCACTTTCTCTTTGTACTGTAAACCTCTATATTGAAGTGTCTACTCAATGTCCATTTAGATGGTTCAGGGGAAATTCATATTTAATTTTTCTAAAGGCCAACTCATAATTTTCCTTTCCAAAAAACGTGAAATTCCTCATTCGAATTCAAGGAGTATGGTGCTTCCATTCATCTATCTGTGCAAATCTAAGACGGGAGATCATGACAACTCTTTGTCTCCTTTAATATTGAAAAAATCAGCAAATTGATTTAACTCACCAATAGCCCTATCCCGTCCACGTTTCTCCAAGCTGATCATATCCACACTATCAATCAAAACCCCTCAGCTTATTTCCTCTTTATCTTACAGCTAAAGATATAATAGTTTTTTAAACTGTGCTTTGTCTGTCTTTGCTTTCAATTTTAACATATCTTTCATTAAAATTTTAAGCAAATCTCTGCTAAAGTATAGCATGTTACATAAATGTGCATAAATCGTAGATATACAGTCTGGTTAATTTTCGTGAGGTTAATGTACCCCTGGAACAGGTTCCTAGAATCAAGAAACAAAACATTTCCTTGCCCAGAAGTGTCCTGCCTGCCCTCTTTGGTCACCGCTTCACCAATGTAGTGACCTGTCCAACAGTACATTGGTGTTGCCTGTTTTCCAACTTTATATAAATGGAAACTTACGGTGTGTAGTTTCTAAATCTGGTTTCTTTTGTTCCAAATTAACTTGTTCTCACTACACTGAAATATCCCTTTTGTCATACATAAGCTGACTCTGTATGTGTGAGTTTGTTTCAGTCCCAACACTTCTGTTCCATCAATTGATCTATTTTATTCTTGCACCAACTTCATACATTGCTGTGTATACTGACACTCCATTTATTCTGTTGCCATATAAAATGCATTGTACAACACACCACACTTTTAAAATTCCTCTGTACTGTTGATGGAAATATGGGTTGTTTGCAGCTTTTAGCCATTATAAATCATGCTGCTATAAGCATTCTTGTAATGCCTTTTGGGGTATATACCTAATGCCATTCTGTGAAGTTTACATCTAGATAGAAGGCATGCATATGTCTGCTTTAGTAGATCTTTCTGATATTGTCCAAAATGCTTATACCAGTTGACACTCCCACCAGCACTGTATCAGAGATTTAGTGTCCTGACACTTGATATTTCCTGTTCTTTTAAACGGCGGCTCTGCAGTAGTATCAGCTTGGGTTTAATTGGCATTTCCGTGGTAACTGATGAAGTTGAATGCCTTTCATTTGTTTACTGACTGTTTATATATCCTCTTTATGGAGTGCCTGCCCAAGCTTTTTGCTCAATTTTTCTATTGTATTGTTGGCAATTTCAAATGGATTTGAGAGCTGTTGCTTTTTTTTTTTTTCTTCATTTATTCTGGCTGTGAGTCCTTTGTTGAAAACACATATTGCAATAACCTTTTCCAGTCTCTGCCTTTCTTCTTCACTCTCATAATGTATTTTCAACTGTATTTTGATGAAAAAAACATTTATTTTTAAAATATATTCTAATTTACTATTTTTTATGGTTAGTCTTTTCTGTGTCTATTTAATGAATCTTTGCCTCCCCAACATAAATTATATAATAGAATTTTTTAGAATCATTTATTTTTTTAATTGGCATATAATTGCTTTTTGGCTTCCCTTGTGACTCAGTGGTGAAGAACTGGACTGCCAATGCAGGGGATTCAGGTTCATTCCCTGGGTGGAGAAGATCCCCTGAAGAGGGAAATGGCAACCCACCCCAGTATTCTTGCCTTGGAAATCCCATGAACAGAGGAGCTTGATAGGCTACATTCCAAGGGGTCGCAAAAGAGTCAGACGTGACTTGGTGATTAAATAACAACAATACTTACAATGTGGCTTTAGTTTCTGCTATACAGTGAAGTGAATCAGCTCTGTGTAAACCCATATCTCTTTCCTCTTGGGATTCCCTCTCACTCCAAAATCCCATCTCTCTAGGTCATCACAGAGCAGTGAGCGGAGCTCCCTGTGCTATAGCACAGCTTTCCACTAGCTACCTATTTACACATGGCTATGCGTGTATGTCGGGTGCTATTCTCCCAGTTCATCCCACCCCCTTCCCCCAAACTGTGTCCACATGGTCATTCTCTATGTCTGCGCCTTGATTCCTGCCCTGCAAATAGGTTCATCTGGACCACTTTTTCCAGATTCCACATATATGACTTAACGTACATTATTTGTTTCTCTCTTTCTGACTTACTTCCCTCTGTATGACAGACTCTAGGTCCATCCATGTCTCTTACAATTTACCTTTCACAATTAGATCTAAACTATATCTGGGACTGATTTTTTTTTTTTTCCTTTTTTTCCCGTAAGCTATGTAGTATGGTTTAAGAAACATTTTTCTTACAATGGAGGTATAGCTGCTTTGTGCTATGAATCAAGTGATTATTCTTGTCTGACTCTGTTCTGGACTTGTTGACCAAATGGTCTAATAGTCCCTACCTACAACGATATCACCTTGCTTTAATTTTTGTGGCTAGGTAATCAATTTTCATATCTGGTAATATAGCTCTTACAGTTGGCTCGTCTTGATGACTGCCTTTGCTATTTGCATTTCCATAGGCATTTTAGAATCAGCTTGCCAATCTCAAAATAAATTGCTAAAATTTTATTTGAGGTTTTATTGACTCTATAAAACCATTTGAAGAGAATTTATATCCTGCAATACTAAATTTTCCAATACATAAAAATATAATCCTTCCATCCATTTAGATTTACCTTAATTTATCTCAATTATGGTTTTTAGTTTTCAATCTAGAGGTTTTTCACATCTTTCACAAGATTTATTTCTAGGCATTAGTGTTTTTTATGCTTTGAAAAAATAGAATTGTGAGTTTTTTGCTGTCCAGCTCCTTTCTTCTTTTTAAGTGGAGACAAAAATACGTTTTTCTTGTAGCATAATTTCTTCAGTGTTGTGTTAGTTTCTGCTGTGCAACAGTGAGAATCAGTTATACGTATACATACCCCCCTCCCCCCTCCCACCTCCCACACCCCACCCTCCATCCCACCCTCGAGCTGAACTCCCTGCAGTACATGGCAGCTTCCCACTAGCTAGCTGGTTTACACATGGTGGTACATATATATCGATGCTACTCTCCAAACTCGTCCCACCCTCCCCTTCCCCCACTGCGCCCACGAGTCCATTCTCTATGTCTGTATCTCCACTCCTGCTCTACAAATGAATTCATGAGTACCATTTTTCTAGATTCCTTGTATATGCATTACTATTAATTTTTCTCTCTGTTATGCATACGCTGGCCTTTTTTCATTCCCTTAAGTTTCTCTCCTTTGATAGGCCTTTTTTCTTCAACCAGTCCTCTTGCAATGATTTCCTCCTGAATTTCCCACTTCTGGATGATCCCCTGAAGAAGGGAATGGTAACCCATTCCAGTTTTCTTGCCAGGAGAAGACAGAGGAGCCTGCAGGCTACAGTCCATGAGGTCATAAATACTCGGATATGACTGAGCAAGTAACACATACACACAACTAACCCCTACGCATTCTTTACATTTCAGCTAAATTTCATATCTTCATAAATGCTTTCCTCAAGGTACCTTAGGTACAACCACCTTATTTAATCTGCTGTGGAAGTCCCTAACCTTTTATTATCATATTGTCACCATTGAAAGTTTATGTTTATAATCATTTAATTTATGCCCATGTTGATCTGGAAAGACAGGACCACATCTGTTTCTTTTTACCCTACTATCTGCAGGGCTTAGAAAAACACCTGGCCCATAGTAGGATCCAAGCAAAGATTTTTTAGTGAATGAATGAGCTTCAACTTTATTCCAGGCACTTTGCAAGGGTCTGGGGATATAGAAGTTAATCAGCATAATTATCCTTGACTTCTTTGCATTTCAAAAACTTTCCTTACCACATCTTTAAAAAAAATACAAAATAGCATCACAATCAACATTAATAATACACAACTTTTTGATCTCTGAGTTTGTTTTCTTCTGTAATCTCCCAAGCTATATCATATATTTTATAATAACAATTTTAATAATTACTATAATAAGAATTTCACACAAAAGCTTTAAATAAATGAAGAAACATATACACATTCAGTAAGAAGGTAAGAGAACCTCTTAGCTCTTGACTGATGACTTTTTATTATAATTTCATAAATTACAATAAGCTTGTGTAGAAAAATAGCTCCATCATCATCTAGTTTAGCTCTCCCTCTATTGTGAGAATCTTCTCCACCGAGGACCTGATATAGAATCATCAAGACTCAGCCTGAACATCTGAAGTGGCAGGAATTATTTTTTGGGATCCCATGTGACACTGATATTGCACTAATAAAGATTTGCAGGAAACTTAGCATCAGCAGCAGTGAGACTGGGATAATGAGGCGAGCATAGTAAAAGCCTTACTTCAGTGTTACTTGTTGGGGATTTTGAGAGTGATAATTAATCACATTCCTTCCCATCTGGATTCTGAATCAAGTGAGAAACAGAGAGCGCCATCAGATAGGGATCAAAATATCAACTTTATTGCTGTGAAAGCTGGATTAGAGTCTACTGTTTTGTATACAGTGAAAAATGAGGCTTCCTTTAAATCTAGACTTACCTGAAGGGACAATGTGAACATCTGAAACGGATTCTCTAGTTTTAGGGGCACTTAATTCAGAGATAGAGTGAAAACACCTGTGTATGTGATTTTTAAATTATTGATTTCAGCCAAACAAGTAGCGGATGTTAGAGCCTCACTGATTCATCAATCAGATAAACCAGACTTCTTCCCAAAGGGAGGAGTAAAAGGCAAGAAAGAGGAGACCCAGGTGTAATGTTAACATCTTTTTTATCTGGGGAGTAAAAAAATGTATGTCCTCTCAAGGGAATCCAAGTATCTATGAATACATTCTACTTAATATTTTTACATGTCTGACATGGCTATCAACAGTACTAAAAGTGATTATAAACCACTGATACCACAAAATGTTAGCAAATAATGTATCTGGGAAGTGATTGATATTTAGAGTATATAAAGATGTCCTACATTTCAGCAGCAACAAGCAAACAGCCTGATTAAAAATGGACCAAAAGCCTTAATAGATGTTTCTCCAAAGGAGATACACAGATGACCAAAAAACACACAAAAAGATACTCAACACTATTAGTCTTTAGAAAATGCAAATCAAAACCACAACTCACAATTTGGTCTTATGAAATAAAACAATTTGTAGAACTTTAGAAGAATCCAGCTAATATTCACCTTTGCCAGTATCCTGCTTATGCATACTAATTGGTTATCCAGGCTTAGATTAGTCAAAACAAATACAGTCTCAGTTTATTTTGAATGAGACAATAAGCACTTCATTTTCATTATGGATGTCACCTCACTGTTCGCTTCTTCCTGTTGCAACAATCCAGCTTCTTTGTACTTCAATGCAACATTTTTGAGCATGAGGGCCATGTGTATAGACCAAGAACCCTGATTATAAGCAGGCACTGTTTTGTTTTGCTCTGTTTTGATGGTAATGTTTGCCATCTGTTTACCCTGCTATGATGATATTATCCTGAGTTCATATCATAGTGCTGAAGGCAGCTCTGATAGAGGAACACTGTATATCAACACCTTCCATCATTTTCTTCTCCATGGCCCAAAGCCATTTCTAAGAATTTAGTTTTCTGTGGAAATATTTCAAATGAAATTCTCTTCAGAAGTCTACCCATTTCAATGCATCACAGAACTCGGGAAGGTTCGGTGACATACAAAGTGCCTTGTAATGTGGGATAATTATCAATTTATCAGAACTGGGGCATAAATTCTGTCCAACATGAAAAAGGAAGCTCGGAGTCTACAATATTTCCTTTGAAACTACAAATTGAGATCATGTGGCCAAAATGAAGTAAGAAGATAACATAGTAATAGACTTTGTGTCTTCAGGGCCATAGATCTGATATAACCCAGAGCCCTGCTTCAACAAACTATCATAAGTAAATCTATCACTCTTTAGCATTTTTATATATTTGTGTATCATTCTCTCATAAACCCTAAAACAACACAATGGAATAGAAATTTATGTCTGATATCAGGTAAGGAAAACAAGATTGAGGAGTTACGTGTCTCCTAAATCAAAGAGCTTAGATTCAGCTCTAGGTGTTGATTATGTTCCCAACATCTGGCTCATGCTTCCTATGTTTTCACATCCTGATGGTGGCTTCTGGCCTTATTAATAAGACTTATATGAACTCTAGGCAAATGCATTTCTCCATGTCTGGTTTCCTGATTTGGTTTATGGAGAATATTATTTCATAAACAAAAATCAGGAGCTTCATTGGCTTTCTGGCCGATTAGATGGACAATGTCCCAAGGTTTCAAACCAAATCTTAAAGAAATTCCTGAATGTGAATCTTTTTTTTTTTTTCAAAAAGAGTTCTGTAAAACAATATGACTGGTGATATTTTCCATCACCACAAAAAGCAATGTACTAGTGGAAGGCAGAGGAGCCTGACATGCTGGAGTCCATGGGGTTGCAGAGTTGGACATGACGTAGTGACTAAACAACAATAAATTGTTGATTGACAATGTTATGTAAATTTCTGGTGAACAGCAAAGTGATTCACTTATACATATGCATGTATTTTTTTCACTATAATTCATTACAAGATAGTGAATATAGTTCCCTCTGCTCTACAGTAGGTCCTTGCTGTTTCTCTATTGTCTACTGTATACACAGTAGTTTGCATCTGCCAACTGTAAACTCCTAATTTATCGCTCACCCCATCCACTTTCCCCTTTGGTAGCCATACGTTTCTCTGTCTGTGAGTCTGTTTCTATTTTGCAAATAAATTCATTTGTATTATAGTTTAAATTCCATATATAATTGATGCCATTTGATATTTCTCTTTGTCTGCCTTACTTCACTTAGTACAATCATCTCTAGGCCCATCTATATTGCTGTAAATAGCATTATTTCATTCTTTTTTAGAGCTAAATTGTATTGCATTTTATATATATATATATATATATATATATATATATATATATATATACACACACACACACACATACCGCATCTTCAAAGACAGCATCTTTGACTTCTCTTTCTCTGAATCACTAAATCCTGTTTGTCCTGTGAGTAACAAGTATTTTGCAAGTATTTGCCTCTACACTAAAGTCCATCTCCCCTTTTATCAACCCCTTCATATCATCACCACCTCTCAGTTGGACAGTTCCAACAGCTTCCTTATAGCTTCCTGTTTCCACACACCCCACACGCTACCAATCATTTTCATAAGATACCAACAAGGATTCTGAGGGAGGTGATCACCTCGCCAGATTAACTTCATGCCATTCTCCACTTTGCTCACCAATCTCAAGCCACTGGGGTCTGTGGTGTTTTCCTGAGTTGCTAAATCTGAAAATCCCTCTTCCATCTGGCTGAACTGTTCACTTCCATGGCTTTGAAGGTCTTGTGCTTTTGACTCCCTCAGTAATCAGCATAAACACAACCTTTAAGAAGAGGCATTTCTTCCCTTCCTCAACCTAAGGTGTCCCTCAATTACTAACTCATCACCCTGCTTATTTCTCTTTCTGTGAGCATATTCTTACCGCAATATAAAATATTCCGTTCATATATTTACTTACTTTACAATTATGTTTTTTCTACTATGCTCTGCATTTCATCAGGGCAATTACCATATATGTCCTTTCATTATCCATGCACCAGTCTTTGTCATATAGTATGTAATCAATAGTTATTTGATGAATAAATGAATGAATGAAATGAATGAATAAATGAATAAACATGAATAGCCACTACCCAAAGAGTCATAATATTTAAAAAAGAGCTGATGCTATAAACCCAGCCTCCAAGCTGACTCTTCCTTATCACTTGCTGTTCATTAAGAGTTATTAAATGACTCGTCATCTTTACTATTATAATGCTTCTTGTCTAATGGACCTTTTTGTCTAAATTAAATTATGTCTGAAGTGCAAGCTATGCAGATATTTTGTCCATTTTTTTTCTTTCCGAGTTGCTTTTTCTCAGAGCTGGCATGATTAGTTTTGGACATTGATTGCCCCTTCTGCTCCCATAGTGAACTAAAGTTTCATTATTCTCCAAGTAGGGGAAAATATATTTCTTCTGTATTCCACAAATGGTCACAGGCTTTGTTAATGCTTGTTGTCTGCTTATCTCTCCTGGTTATGCATATGTGTCTTTGTATAAATAGTGGATGTGGCTTGAATATTTCTGCTTTGAAACAGTAAATTATACTAATATCAACAGATACTATAAAAATAACAATAACACCTATACCTGGCATGAATGTATACTATCAGTATACACTGAATGCATAAAAAAGTCAGTCAATAACAAGACATAGTATCTAGTCCTATTACAAAATATGTATACTATTAATTCAAAGAAGGTTACAAAGAGAGAGGAGGAAGAGAACCACCATAAGCTAAACATCTATTAATATCTTAGGTGCACCTTACACCTCACCCCTAATCCAAGCAATAATCCCTCTAAGAAGGAAACACTATGTCCTCTAAAGGATAAAGTATGTTACACTTCAGTGATGTGTATTTCTAGAAGCCATAAATTAGTTAAAAACCAAACAAGCAAAAAAAAAAAAGAAAAAAAAAACCCCATATCTGACATTTAATCTAAAATCAATCTGATTTCAAAGTCCCAGGACTTTCTACTTTTGCAGGCTTTCTTTGTAGGTAAGCTCATATATAAAGTTGAATGGACCTTCAGCGTCCTATGTCAGTGTGGTCTGATTGGGTCTTCCAGAAAGTGTAAGCTATCCTTGAAATATTCAGTTGCAAATAAGTTTGAAGAAGTGACCCTCCCCTGCTTTCCTAGACATATAATGTAAATTTGTGAAAATTTAAACATCTCCTTACTTACTCTTTGTTTCCCCAAACATTAAAATTTTGATATCATCTTCTTTCTCTATTTGACACTCTGTTTTCCTGGATTAGTACCTTCCAGAGTTGATAGTGGCAAACGGAACACTGGAAGTTATTAACATGACCTCTTTTGTTATCCACTTGTTCTTGATACTGCAGCACATCTAAGTTAAATTAAATTAGAGTATGATGATATTTCAATTATTTTATAATTGTTATTCAGTTGCTCAGTCATGTCTGACTCTTTGGGACCCCATGGACTACAGCACACCAGGCTTCCCTGTACTTCACCATCTCCCAGAGCATGTTCAAACTATGTCCACTGAGTCAGTGATCCCATCCAACCATCTCATCCTCTGTCATCCCCTTTTCCTCCTGCCTTCACTCTTTCCCAGAATCATTATCTTTTCCAGTGAGTCAGCTCTTTATATTACGTGGCCAAAGTATTGGAGCTTCAGCTTCAGCATCAGTCCTTCCAATGATTATTCAGGGTTGATTTCCTTTAGAAAAGACTGGTTTGATCTTGCACTCCAAGGGACTATCAAGGGACATCTCCAACATCACAGTTGAAAAGAATCAATTCTTTGGTGCTCAGCCTTCCTTATGGTACAACTCTCACATCCATACATGACTACCGGAAAAACCACTGAGTTCACTATATGGACCTTTGTCAGCAAATTAATGTCTCTGCTTTTAAATACATTGTCTAGGTTTGTCATAATTTTTCTTCCAAGGAGCCTCATTTAATTTCATGGTTGCAGTCACCATCTGCAATGATTGTGGAGCCCAAGAAAATAAAGTCTGTCACTGTTTCCATTGTTTCCCCATCTATATGCCATGAAGAGATGGGACCAGATGCCATGATCTTAGTTTTTTTTTATGTTGAGTTTTAAGCCAGCTTTTTCAGTCTCCTCTTTCACCTTCATCAAGAGGCTCCTTAGCTCCTCTTTGCTTTCTGCCATAAGGATGGTGTCATCTGCATATCTGGGGTTATTGATATTTCTCCCATAAATCTTGATTTCAGCTTGTGCTTTATCAAGCCTGTCATTTCTCATGATGTACTCTGCATATAAGTTAAATAACCAGGGTGACACTATACAGCCTTGACGTATTCCTTTCCAAATTTTGAACCCGTCTGTTGTTCCATGACCAGTTCTAATTGTTGTTTCTTGACTTGCATACAGATTTCCCAGGAGGCAGGTAAGGTTGTCTGGTATTCCCATATGTTTTAGGATTTTCCACAGTTTGATGTGGTCCACACAGTCAAAGGATTTAGCATAGTCAAAGAAGCAGAAGTAGATGTTTTTCTGTAATTCTCTTGGTTTGTCTATGATCCAACAGATGTTAGCAATTTGATCTCTGGTTCCTCCGCCTTTTCTAAATCCAGTTTTTATAGCTGGAACTTTTCAGTTCACATACAATTGAAGCCTAGCTTGGAGGACTGTGAGCATGACCTTGCTAGCATGTGGAATGAGTACAATTGTGCAGTAGTTGAACATTCTTTGACATTGCCCTTCTTTGGTATTGGAATGAAAACTGAACTTTTCTAGTCCTGTGGCCACCACTGAGCTTTCCAAATTTGCTGTCATATTGAGTGCAGCACTTTAAAAGCATTATCTTTTAGGATTTGCAATAGTTTAGCTGGAATTCCATCACCTCCACTATCTTTGTTCATAGCATTTTGTATTTTCTGTCGAACAATTGTGCATGTCCTATCCATGAGTCTCAAACTTTGTGTTTTGAAGAGAAGCATCCTTGAACTTCCAAAGGTAATACAATGTTTCTTTAAATTTGAGATTTGAATATTGGTCATCCAGGGGTGTCAAGCCAGACCCAGTGTGAACAAGTGCCAGGAACTGACCATTATGCAGCCATGTTCTAGCTCGGTCAGTGAGGTGAACCAGTTAACCAGTCTTTCCTTCTGGCCTATTTAAGGAACAATTCCCTGCTCTATATAATACTTTCGGTAATATGGGTTCTTAATAAATAGTGCACAGTATCTGCTTGACACTATTTGACAAATCCTCCTGTAAGTTAGAAACAAGATACATGTCATAAAGAGCTGAGGAGTAATTAAAATATGGCTAAAGGGTCCTATTCCAAATCCAACCTTTTTTTATTTTTACATTAAGACTTTATTTTTGGCTTTACTTTAGAGGTAATTTTATGCAGGAGGGAAATTGGGTTGGATTCTCAGAGCTGCCTATGTTCTTTTCTGAACACATCTATTGCCCTTTTTTCATGGGACCCTGTTGATTTCATGCAAAATTATTCGGGGAGAAGTAAAAAGGCAATGTTCCCCAGCCAAGAGCCTGGTTTGCTTTAAACTCTGTCAATCCCAGTTATGAGAAATGGTACCCTTTCCTTCCCCGAGTGCTCAGTTGCTCAGTCGTGTCTGACTCTTTACGACCCCATAGACTGTAGCCCGCCAGGCTCCTCTGTCCTTGGGGATTCTCCAGGCAAGAATACTGCAGTGGGTTGTTGCCATGACCTCCATGGGATATTCTCATGCCTGGGATAGAACCCACATCTTTTATGTCTCCTGCGTTGGCAGGCGGGTTCTTTACCACTAGTTCCACCTGGGAAGCCCTTCTCCTTCTTTAGAATTTACCAAAAGAGGCAAGTAATGGATATAATCTAGTGAAACGTTTAGACTATTTTTAAAGTGTCTAACAATGCCAAGCAGAAGCATTCATTTTCCTGCTTAAATTCTAGACTAAATTAGTTTAGCAGGCTTGTTCTTAAGTGGGAGACCTGGTAGTGTAGTCGAAAAATAATGCATTTGGGAGCTAGCTGGATTAAGTCTCTTTATTGATTTAGCAGGATGACTTGGGATAAGCCCTTAGTCCTTAGAATTGGTGGGAATTGTAAAAATGTCTTAATTTGTAAGCTGAAATTAATTATCCTTAGATCATTAGGTTAAATGTGATTGTATAAATAAAATACATGGGATATCTTCTATCACAGTGACAGCAGCTAATATAATTAATTACCATAGTCATGAGAACAAATCTACTATAGTACTGGAAATATGTTGGTACATCAAATAATTTGTTTTTTAAAATTTTATTGTGATATAATTAACATTAATTTTATGTGTATAACACAATGATTCAGTATTTGCATATATTGCAAAATTATCCTTACAATACTAAAAATATTTTTAAAAAGAATCTGCCCCATTTCTTTCACTCAGCAAAAGATTTCTTCACACAACTCTGAATATAATCTCATCTCTTTTCTCTTTAATGATCACACACTGATAGTGAAGAGGTTTTAATGAGATTTTGTTTCATGCACACCATCATATGTAAAAGGAATCTGAATCAGATGGACAGAGGTACCTAAATGTAACATTGTACTTAACCATGAAAATACATAATTTAAATAGTACCAACATTAAAGGGCCCTTTCCTAGCTGTTGTATCAATACTTTGTGAAGCCTAATTTTAGTTCATTCCAAATATGATTGATGTTATTTAAGCAGGATAAAAGAACAGCTGTTTCGCAGTCATTGTTGGAAACTGGTATATCTGAAAATATTGTTTCACGCAATATGAGCTGTTTAATTCCTGAAACACACCATAGATAAATTATTTTGTATTTTATACTATTAAGTATTATAGTCTAGTATAAATATAAACAGAACTGAGCAAAAGTAGAACAGCACATTTAAAAGTGGATATAACAAGTCCACTGTGTTTGAAGTCAGATATCATCTAAGAGGTCAGTCATTTCAGCATTATCCGTGGTATACAAGTTTAACAAAATACATATAGATAATTTTGTCTTCTCAACACTTGAGCTAGCAAGTTTTCATGGTAATGTTAGGCCATTAGCAATTAGAAAGAAAAGTTATTATTTCCTGACTATACTTTCAAGATATTTTGATCATTTTCTTACTGTCTCCACCAAACTAACAGTAAACCAAAGCTTCTCTAAGGGTTTCCTACCATATGAGAGCGTAAGCTGTTCTTTCATAATTAAAGAAAATTTTGCTTGGTATTACAAAGTGTCTCTTCTGTTCTGAATACTAGGGGAAGGGTGAAAGAAGACTTAGATTATGCTTCCATGTTCATTCAGTTTTACAAGCATATTTGTTCACTACATGACTTAGATGCTAAACCAAATCACCACGTGAAAATGAAAGGAGTTTTGCTTTCAGAGTATCAAATAGAAATATTTAAACCTAAAGTAAATTCAAAGGTACTATTAACTCTATGAAAGATTGAAATCATAGCCATCTTATGGTTAATAGACATTCAAAAGGCTATTTACCAGATACATTATGTGGGTGTTTTAGTAACAATTGTTGGTATGTCCACAAAGAAGTGATGGGGTAGGGGGATTTTTAAAGCTCTAGTCCTATATTAAGAAAGAAATTATTTTGTGATATATATGAAATTAGATAAACAACAAGGTTCTACTGTAAGCACAAGGAACTATATTCAGTAGCCTGTGATAGACCATTATGGAAAGAATATGAAAAAGAATATATGTGTATATACATACACACACACACACACACACACACACCCATATTGGTGGTGGTTATTGTTCAGTCACTCAGTTGTGTCCGACTCTGCAATCCATGGACTGAAGCATGGCAGGCTTCCTTCCCTGTCTTCACCAACTCCTGGAGTTTTGATATTGGTGGTGGTTAATCAGTAAGTCATGTCTAACTCTTGCGACCCCATGGACTGTAGCCCACCAGGATCCTCTGTCCATGAGATAATCCAGGCAAGAATACCAGAGTGGGTTACCATTTCCTTCTCCATGAGATTTTCCCAACCCAGGGATTGAACCTGGGTCTTCTCATTGCAGGTCGATTCTTTACTGATACACATACACATATATATATCTGAATCAGTTTACAGCACAGCCAAAATTAACACATCTTAATAAGTTGACTATACTTCAGTAACACAAGTTTAAAAAAATAATTTGATCATTTTTCAAATTATAACTTTTTCCCTGTATTCTAACAATTAGCTTTTCTAAAATTAACATTTTGAATTTTTAAGTTTTTGGATCATTTCAATTATTTCACTGTTTCTACTGTCCAGATTTTGAGAACGGAAGGGAAGGAAGGAGAAAAAGAGAGATGGAAAAGCATATGTAGCCTATAAGGGAAGTTGCTGGCAATTATGGGAAGATGATATATGGGAAAAATGTTCTAGTGAAATGGGAAAGCAGAATTGAATTAAATGTATTGAATGCTAATAATTTTTATAATAACAGCAGTTACCACTTATTAAATGTTGGCTGTGTGCCAGTTACTCTATTTAATGCTTCCTATGGCTTTTGTCAAGTAATCCTCATAAAAACACTATAAAGTGATATTATGTTTATACGCATTTTACAAAAAAAATAATGCTTCAGTACAGCACATAACTTGCTCAAGGCCATAGAGCTAATAAATGGCAAAGCTGGGAATTGAGCCAACATTGATTTGGCTCCAAAGTATATCTCATAACCACCAGGATGTATTGCACTTGGCTAAGTCCTTTGCATGCATCATCTCACTGACTTATTGAAACACTTTGGCCATATACTATTAAGCTCTTTATTTTGTTATTAGATAAAAATATTGAGGTTCAGAGAGGTTCATGAACTTATTATGTAAGTTCACCCAGCAGAACAAGGTTTGAGTCCATGCCTGTGTCACTCTTTGCGACAAGGAATGATTCCCTTTGGAGGAGTGGGAAAATTGATAAGAAAGGTTGTTGTTGGCTGTTTAGTCACTAAGTTATGTCTGACTCTTTACAACCACATAGACTATAGCCTGCCAAGCTCCTCTGTCCATGGGATTCCCCAGGCAAGAAGAGTGGAGTAGGTTACCATTTACTTCCTGACCCAGGGATCAAACCCACATCTCCTTCATCATCAGGTGGATTCTTTCCCACTGAGCCAGCTGGGAAGCCCAAGAGTGCTTAGGACTTGATTTAAAGCAAACAAAAGGAAGGAAAGTAAAGAATCCTTGTTCATCTTATTGGAAACTTCAAGAGGATTCATATGGGGGTGACGACTCAAAGAATTGAGAGGAAATCAAGTTTGGCTCCTTTTCTTGCCTACCTTGTAGATATTCTTTACTACATTTGATGGGTTTTGATCACCGTTTCATGTGAGTTGTTTTGGATCCTGAATCACTTTTATTTGAGTAAGAAAAAGAAAATAGAAGCTGAAAAAATGATTAGAAAGGAAATGAAAGAAATTCTGAGAGTGCCCGTCCTTCTTGAATCCAGCATTTCTAAGATGCCTGAGATAGAGGAAGCAGATCACCTCTCACCTGGAGGGTTACAGTATCCTCCCAGGTAGAATCAAGTCATCTCTGATGCATTCATTTAATCACTCTCCACTCTGCAGTCAGAGGGATCTTTTCCAAATGCAAGACTAATCCTGTCATCTTGTACTTTTGAACCCTTTCACTAGTTCCCCCTTGCTCTAAATGAAGGCAAAACAAGACTTCTATCTTCTTCTCCAGCCTGCTCTTACACCTCATTGCCCCCAAGAGACACGTTCAGCTAAAACTCTTCCCATTTCTTTCAGTGTTGGGTACTTGCTATGGCTTTTTCTGTGCTATTTCCTCTTGCTGGAATGCTTACCCCACCCCCTAGCCATGTAGCATTAAAGTATCCACCCTTACCATAAGCTCTAGCTTTATTTCTCCCAGAAACATTTTCTGATCTCCTTGAATAAAAACCCACTTTTTATTCAAGAACAACAGTACTTGCCCTTTACAGCAATTATTATAGTGGATTTTTTTTTTTTTTTTAACCGATGTTTCTCTTCCTCACTAGAGTATGAGCTCATTGAGGGCAGCAATCTCATATGAATTTACTTACCATTGTCTTCCTGGACCTTACAGTGTGACTGTCAGTTCCTGTAATGTGGTAGCTATTGTCCAAGACTGACTTGCAAAGAACGCCATCTCCTGGATTCATGCCCTTGGCTAGTCCCCTCCCATATGACTCAGTTTATCCATAGAACATGTAAGAAATGACATCATGCCAGTGATGGGACCAATCCTTAAGGTGTCCCAGTAGCTTTCACATTTGTGCTTTTGGGGAATACTAAAATGTCATGTAGGGAGTCCAGAAAGTCTTCTAGAGAGACCTAGGGAAGAATCTAAGATCCAGGTGGAGAGAAGAGGCCCTGAGGCTACATGAAGAAGGAGAGAGGTCCAGCTCTCCCAGTGTCTCAGTCATGCTTCCTATTGATTTTGGTCTCACCCGCCATCTGATTACACCTACATAAAACGTTTTATGCAAATTTCCGGTCGCATTGTAAATGCTGAGTTACAGGATCTTTATTATAGACATTTTGCACGTGTCTTTGTTTTAGTGGCATTGTTAACATCGGTAAGTTATTTCACCTGTCTCAACTTCATTGCTCTTTAAACCAAAATTTTAGCAAAATGAAATCACACTGTGCCTACATTATTTTATTTCAAAATATCCCATGTATATTTCCAAATTTCCTTCAGAATTATGTTTAATGACTACCTGAAACACCATAATTATTTAACCAGTCTCCTGTTGTCGGCTATTAGATCATTTCTAATTTATTGCTATCTTATAATTATACTGGAATTAAATACCTATAAATTATTTCCTTGAGATATATTCCTAGGGAATTACTGGTTCAATGGATCTGCTTATTTTAAAACATGTTAACACATATTTCCACATTGCCTTCCAGAGAGATAACCAATTCCACTCCTCCACAACACTGAATTTATCGAGTTTTTTACTCTTTTTTTAAGCTTTGTCAGTTTTGAGAGGCCAAAAGCAGTATTTCTTTATTTTAATAGCTGCAATTGTTAAAAGTCATGGTTATTACTTATGATGATGTTTTTGTGCCTTAAGCCAACACTTGAATAATAATAATTACCTCGAATGTATCCTTTGACAACATTTTCACATTTATTATTTTGCATAATATACCCAGCAGCCTTGGAAGATAAATAGTGGAACCAATAATCGTTAAAGTCTGTCACAAAGCATAACAATTAGTGTCTACAAGTAGTCATGCATAGACCTCCCAACTTGAAAATTAGGGTGAATTTCTTTAATAAGACTTGCCATTTTCAAAGTTGATTTAAAAAATTTTGCTCTTTAGAACTAATCCTTTTGAATAAAGATGAAAAGGTGTTGTTTCATCTTGACCTGGTTAATAGATTTGCTAACTGCTGACTGGTCACTTTATTTCTTTGTGGGATAAGGTTTTTGGAGCAGACTTCCGTAATTTAAATTCTATTGCATCAGACAGTGCATACAAAGCCACTCCAGTCATGTCTGACTGCGACCCTATGGACTGTAGCCTACCAGGCTCCTCTACCCATGGGATTCTCCAGGCAAGAATACTGGAGTGGGTTGTACCAGACAGCATCATATTATAAATGGTATGTTTAAAGCTAAGCATTTAAACCTTCTTTCTATATGTTTCTTCCTGTTTTCTGTGATTTGTATCATATAGTGACATGTCCTTTTGGAAAAAGTAGTGAAACTACAGAAAAGCACAGAATAAAAGTAAATTGTTCTCTTCCTTAACTCCATCTTTGGACTAAGTCACCATTACCAGTATGGTGTTAGCTTTTTTTTCTCTGAGATTTTTTTTTCTTTTTTACACAACTGGACCTATTCCATATCTTTTATTCTGTTACATGCTTTTGCCATTCCATTTGCTTCAGAGTATTCCATTGGAGGAATATCAGGATTTAAATCTGGTCCACTTATTGATGAACATTTATGTTTTTCCCCAGTATGGTTATTACCAATATAAAAATAAACATCTTTAACACCAATATATCTCTAGCTTAAATTGCTAAAAGTAGTTAATTAGTCTAAACTCCAAAAATTCATTCAAAGGTGATTCACATTTACAATTTTGGTAGGCATTACCATATTGCTTTTCAAAATGTTTCCAACATATCCATCAATAGCACAAGACTGTCTATCCCCATACTCTTACCAACACTGAATATATTCATTAGTTTTTATTCTTGTTCATCTCAATGATGAAAAAAAATCTCACTGTTTTAATTTGCTTTTAATTAGCATGAGGTTGACCATCTTTTTTATATATTTAGAGTTATTTTGATTTTCTTTTTAGAAAGCTGAAATTTTTATATCTCATGTCTAGTTTTCTTTTGGGTTTGGGGTTTTTTTCTTCTTGATTTGTGATCTTTCCTGGTATACCTCTGGGGCTTTCCTGGTGGCTCAGTGGGTAAAGAATCCACCTGCAATGCATGGGACTCCTGTAAAACACAAAACCTAGGTTCTATCTCTGGGTCAGGAAGTTCCCTTGGAGAAGGAAACGGCAACCCACTCCAGTATTCTTGCCTGGAAAATCCCATGGACAGAGGAGCCTGGCAGGCTACAGTTCATAGGGTTGCAAAGAGTTGGACATAACTGAGCAACTAAATCAACACCATCATGGTATAATCTAAAATAGGTGTTTTGTCTGATCTGATCATTTGTTATGCATGTTTCCTGGTTATTATTATCCTTAATGACAATGTATGTATTAATAATTTTACTACTGAAAAAATTTTAATGTTAACTTATTTATCATTTTTTAAGACTTTTGCTTTTCTTGGTGTATTTATGAAGGCAATCTCAATTCCAGTATTAGTAACTTGATTTTCTTTTGTATATGCTATCCTAGTAGATTGTATTACTTTACTTTTTCAGCTTTAAGTCTTGATTTAATCAGAATTTACTGTCTGGTGAAACATTAAGTATATATATATATGTAGGTAGATACATCCCATATGTTTTACATATGTGTGTGTATACTTCCTCAGATTAATAGCTATTGTTCTAGCATTATTTATTAAATAATCCTAAATAATTATTTAAATTTCTACTGGATTATGACATCTGGGTTAAAGACCTGTTTATCATATGCTGAATTATTTTTAAAAGTGTCTTGCAATTTTAAAATATTCCTTTATCTGTTAGTTTTTCTCTATGACATTGTTCTTTGCTTTTATTACACCAATATTCTGAGATACTTTATGTCTGGCAGGGTTAATCCCACCAATTTCTTTTTGTATTGTTGTCATAGTTATTCTCTATTCAAATATTAAGATTATCTTTTTTTAAATGTCAAGAAAAGATGGTTATTTGATACAGATTTTCACAACTAAACCTTGGGGCAGTAGGGGAAAGAAGCAGATACTATTTCCTTTGGCCACATTTCCCTTGGCTGTTGAAGCAGATGAATAGTTAGATTTTCAGTAACTTGCTTTATCTAATTGTTTATAGTTTTATCCATTAGTGGCTATTTTACTCATCAGAGGGAATTTTCATGTAATGAAATAGACTAATTCAGTTTACTGAAACTCTATGAAGGGAGTAAAATGAGAAATTTTTATCCAGTAGTTTCAGATTTTTGCTCAGATGAAAAGCCACACAGCTGCTTCTGGTCTGCTAGCTCTTGCATTCTCAAAGAAACCAGAAAGGCAAAGAAACTGCTTACCAGAGAGTCAGAGCATCTAATACCTCCCCCTCATCTTATCACTACAAGTTGAATTAACTTGAATTAGCTGAATTAACTGGTATTATTAAGCCAGTTTAAAAAAATAGAGACACTAAATGCAAGTGAATATAAAGAACATAGTAAATGCATAGCTGCTTCTCCAAACATAGAACATTTCTAATTTACATATAGTGTAAGCTCTGAAAGTTCAGTCTAAATCTGTTGAATCTTGAATCTATGTGTCCACTTGTACAACAGTATGTCTTAAATTACAAGCTGAAGTTTTGAAGAGGCAGAGGATCCAGAGATCAAATTGCCAACATTCGTTGGATCATGGAGAAAGTAAGGGAGTTCTAGAAAATAGAAAATTCTACTTCTATTTCATTGGCTACACTAAAGCTTTTGACTGTGTGGATCACAACTAGCTGTGGAAAATTCTTTAAGAGATGGAAATCCCTTAAGAGTCCCTTGGACTGCAAGGAGGCCAAAACAGTCCATTCTAAAGGAAATCAATTCTGAATATTCATTGGAAGAATTGATGTTGAAGCTGAAGCTCCAATACTTTGGCCAGCTGATGTGAAGAACCAACTCACTGGGAAAATACCCTGATGCTAGGAAAGATTGAAAGCAAAAAGAGAAGGGGAAGCAGAGGATGAGATGGTTAGATGACATTACTGACTCAATGAACATGAATTTGAGCAAACTCAGGGAGGTGGTGGAGGACAGAGGTGCCTGGCATGCTGCAGTCCAAGAGATCACAAAGAGTCGGACCTGACTTAGCAACTGAACGACAACAACAGGAAAATTACCAGATAAAATAGATTCAAACTTCCAAGACCAAATTTCCATGTGTAGATTTTCAAAGGAGAAGGCAATGGCATTTTTCTTGCCTGAAAAATCCCATGGATGGAGGAGCCTGGTAGGCTGCAGTCCACGGGGTCGCTAAGAGTCAGGCACAACTGAGTGACTTCACTTTCACTTTTCACTTTCTTGCATTGGAGAAGGAAATGGAAACCCACTCCAGCATTCTTGCCTGGAGAATCCCAGGGACGGGGGAGCCTGGTGGGCTGCCCTCTATGAGGTCACACAGAGTCGGACACGACTGAAGTGACTTAGCAGCAGTAGCAGCAGCAGATTTTCAAAGGAAGTTAGGGAAAACCAGTTTCAGACCTCTCAGAATCTTCCAACTAGATTAAGTATACATCAATAGGATTCAGAATTTGAAGAGAGAGAGAGAAAAAAAAAAAAGGTGTGTGTGTGGAAATGAGCTTTTCTTGAAGGAAGCTCTTGTAGGGCTTTGCCTTTCCACCTCCTCTTTGAGAGAAGAACCAGGATCTGTTCTTTCTTGCTCCAAACCTAGTGAAGTGAGAAGTGGATTTCAAGAGGATCCTCCAGATATTGTAACACTGAAATTTGCTTTCTGGGTTTGGGGACTGATGACTGACTCACACTTTGGAAAACTGAAGTCAACTCTGGGGTGGGGTTTCCCTCTTAGCCAGGAAATCTGGAAGGTTAAAAGAAAAAAGAATATTTATTTGGATGTAAAACCAAAAGAATGTCCTGAATTGAGGTGAATATTAATCCTTAGTGTTGATGGGGTACAGGTAAGTAAGAGTGTTCATAATGGGCTATAGCTCAAAAGAGGTTGTCTTGGACATTGCTTGGTAAAACCATCTAGAAAAGTGAGACCTGGGTAGAAAGAGACATGAGATAGGAAAAGGGGTAGAATAGAAGCAGAGCAAAACACATTAGTCCCATACACATACATCTATTTGGGCTAAGTCCACTGCAAGAGGTAGGAAGTCAACAGTTAATGGAATGCCGATGGAAACTTCTGTATCAGAGAAAACACAAGCCAGACCCATTCATGGTCTCCAGATTTAATCATCTACCTCAGAAAAGAACTGCACACACCAGTCAAATAAAAACCAAAGATGAGATGGTTAGCTCCCATCACTGACTCAATGGACATGAATTTGAGCAAATTTTGGAAAATAGTGATGGATAAGGGAGCCTGGTGTGCTACAGTCTATGGGGTCACAAAGAGTTGGACACCACTTAGCAAGGAGATTGCTTTGATCTCCTTGCAGTCCAGGGGACTCTCAAGTGTCTTCAACACCACAGTTGAAAAGCATCAATTATTCACCTGTTTTCATCCCTTCTGCCCAAACCTTAAATTAAATCAACAGTTAGAAAGTAGAGAAAGAATTAAGAGGACATAGGAGAAAATAATATCCTTTTCTTCCCCCACTAGAGGACTTGAGCCCAAAGCTGACCCAGCTTGTGGAAGGAAAAAACAATATGCTAAATCAAATATGACATTCTGATTAATGGTTAAGACTGAAAATGCTAACAATGTGTTACTTAAAGTGATCCTAGGACTGCTATTATTGAAGAGGGAGCCAGAAAAGTCATGAACCTTGTCATGCTTTTGCCCAAGGAAAGGAAACATTTATGTCCTCTAAATAAAACAAAAGATGGCAATGGCAAATGTTTTGCTAAGAATGCATTCTAGGGAACTCAACAAATAAGCAGCAAATAAAAGTATGTATGACATCATAATTTAATATTACCTTAAGCCAAAAATAGTTATTTCAACCCACAATGTAGCTGAAATTTTCTGGAATTCTGGTTTAATATTTTCCTTTTCCAAACTCACTTCAGCCTAATCTAAAACTTTGGGTCCTTGTGTATAGGACCTAAATTGACATACCGATGACCATCAGACCCCCCAAAAAAAGATGCTCAACATCACTAATCATCAGGGAGCTATAATTCAGAAACACACTGAGATATCATATCACACCTGTCAGATTTACTATTATTCAAATGTCAAGAAGTAACAAGTGAGGGCAAGGATGTAGAGCAAAAGGAACCCTTATTCACTATTGTAAACTGAGTGAGAATATAAATTGGCATAGTCACTATGGTGAAGAGTATGGAAGTTCCTCAAGTATTAAAAACAAAACTACCTTACAATCCAGCAATTCCAATTCTGGATATTTAGCAGAGAAAAACAAAAACACTAATTTGAAAAGATATGTACACCCCTCTGTTTATTGTACGGTTATTTGCCAAGTTATGGAAGCAACCTAAATGATTATCATTACATGATTGGATAAAGAAGATATACCATCAGTTCAGTTCAGTTGCTCAGTGGAGTCTGACTCTTTGCAACCCCATGGACTGCAGCCCATCAGACTTCCCTGTCCATCACCAACTCCCAGAGCTTGCTCAAACTCACATCCATTGAGTTGGTGATGCCATCCAACCATCTCATCCTCAGCCATTCCCTTTTCTTCCTGCCTTCAATCTTTCCCAGCATCAGGGTCTTTTTCAGTAAGTCAGTTCTTCTCATCAGCTAGCCAAAGTATTGGAGCTTCAGCTTCAGCATCAGTCCTTCCAGTGAATATTCAGGACTGATTTCCTTTAGGATTGATTGCTTTGATCTCCTTGCAGTCCAGGGGACTCTCAAGTGTCTTCAATACAACAGTTCAAAAGCATCAATTATTCAGCACACAGCTTTCTTTCTAGTCCAACTCTCACATCCATACATGACTACTGGAAAAACCAGAGCTTGGAGTAGATGGACCTTTGTTGGTAGAGTAATATCTCTGATTTTTATTATGCTGTCTACGTTGGTCATAACTTTTCTTCCAAGGAGTAAGTATCTTTTAATTCATGGCTGTAGTCACCATCTGCAGCAATTTTGGAGTGCCCAAGAATAAAGTCTGTCACTGTTTTCATTGTTTCCCCATCTATTTGCCATGAAGTAATGGGACCAGATGCCATGTCTTGGGTTTTTGAATGTTGAGTTTTAAGCCAACTTTTTCACTCACCTCTTTCACTTTCATGGCTCTTTAGTTCTTCGCTTTCTGCCATGAGGGTGGTGTCATCTGTGTATCTGAGGTTAGTGATATTTCTCCCGGTATTCTTGATGCCACCTTGTGCTTCATCAAGCCCGGCATTTTACATGATGGACTCTGTATATAATTTAAATGAGATATACTATATATATGATGCATATATGTAATACACACATAGAATATTACTTATCCATATAAAACAATGTAATCTTGCTATCTGCAACAATATTGATGGATCTAGAGCAGATTATACAAGTGGAATAAGTCAGACAGGGAAAGACAAATACCTTATTATTTCACTTACATGTGGAATCTGCAAAACAAAAGAAAAAACATGAAAACAGTAACAGACTTCACAGATGTGGAGAACAAATTAGTGGTTGCCAGAGGGGCAGCAGACAAAACAGGCGAAGGGAATTCAGCACTACAGATGTCCAGTTATAAAATAAATAAGTCACTGAGATGTGATGTATAGCTTAAGGAATATAGTTGATAAATTTGTAACCTTGTACAGTGATGGATGGTAAAAAGCATGACAATTGTGATCAATTTATAATGTATAAAAAGGACTTCCCTGGTGGTGCCGTGGTTAAGAATCTGCCTGCCAATGTGGAAGACACAAGTTCGATCGTTGGTCTTGGTAGTTGCCCTAGAGCACCTAAGCCCATGCATCACAATTACTGAGCCTATGCACTCTAGAGTCCTTGCTCCTCAACAAGAGAAGCCACCAGAGAAGCCCACGCACCACAAGGAGAGTAGCCCTCACTCACAGCAATGGAGGCAGAGCACAGCCAAAAATAAATAAATGAATAAATGTAAACATTGTATGAAAATATTGAATCACTATCTACACACCTGAAACTAATATGGTAAGTCAACTGTTCTTTAATTAACAACATCTGGAGTTTTGAGCTTTTCCCTCCTTTCAACTAAGAATCTCATACATAGATTCAAAGTCATTAGACTGAGATTGGAGTCCTGTATTCTTCTTTTCTGTCCACTTGGAGAATAGACTCTTTACATGCACTGCGAATCTGAGCCTGTGTGTATGAGAACTAAGGATGGATAGTTATGACTTTCCTCAGTAGCATCAATCTTATTCCCGACTGCCCCCTTTCTTCAACCCCTTTCTGTCAGAAGGATTTATATACAGAATATTTATATTTCTGTATAAACATATAATCTTTTGGTTATATATTTTCCTTCCCCATCTATATATCAATTTATCCATTTATTAATCATTTAATGTGTATGGGGTCTTTTCAACATGCCAGTTGGTAAATTTTGAAACAAACAGGAAAAAAATGGGAAGTGTAAATCTTGGAATTGTGGTCAAAAATAATTGATAAGCATTTGCCACCCATCCTTATTATTAAAATAGACAAATAGATGAAAAAGATTAATAATGACAATTTCTTTGGAAAGGATTACTGAAAATCTGTGCGTATCTTCTCTATGAGAGGTCAGTGTACTGCCAGAAAATCTCTGAGAAGTGAGCTGATAGGTGGTAAGCTAGAAAGTGTACTAAAATATATGAAATGTTGCAAAAACATTTCAGTGCAGTGACTAAATACTTGTGTCCTCCCCAAATTTATATGTTGACATTCTAACCCCCAAAGTGGGGGAGTGGGACCTTTGGATGACAGGTAATTAGGTCACGATGGTGGAGTCCTCATGAACGTGATCAGTGCCCTTATGAAGTGACCTTAGACTGTTCTCTCATGGTGTTTCTGCCAGCAAGGACACAGTGAGGAGAGGGCCATGTATGAACCAGGAAGTGAGTTGTTACCAGACCCTGAATCTATGATCCCTTGATCTTGAATTTCCTAGCCTCCAGAACTGTCAAAGTTAAATGTTTTCTTTTAAGTTACCCATTAATGGTACTTTGTTATAGCAGACTAAACTAAGGCATCCATGCAGTATCACAAAATAGCCCACAAAATTTCCTTTAAGAGAAAAAAAACCAGCATCTGGGCATCCACTCTTTTGAGGACATCAAATCCAGATTACAACCACACCAAAGCAATAAGGTTTTTAACCCTTGTCCCTCTAATTCTCTGTCAACTGAAACTAACCCATGAGAAGACATGATTAGTAACGTGGGAGTAAGGTAAAATGTTGATTCTCAGAACATGTTCACTTATCACTTTCAATTTTTGAGGTCTGGATCTTGCCAAGGTTTGTGGCAGGAAGTGGAGAAGACTTAAACTGAATAATATAATTAAATTGAAGTGTTGCTATTAAATTGCACTGGGCTTGTCAATATCTGAGAATGGGCACAGAAAATATATTAATACTGTTTCAGGATTTCACAGTAACTAGTTCAGCATTTTTAGCAAATGGGTGTTACACTATTCTTAAGAAGTTGAGTGTCAATGAAGAGAGAGAGGCTGTATATAAATCATTAAAATGCAATTCATTTATTCAACAAATATATATTGACCATGTATTATATGCTAGGCATTGTTCCAGGTAGTACTGGGAATATAGCCACGAACACTGTGTTATACGCTTTAATATGGATTTAAGAAAAGGTGCTTTCAAATTGAAGAAGTGCTTAGTTCTGTCTTAGAGTTTGTGGAAGAGTTCATTGAGGTAATGTTTTTTCACATCTTAACAGAAGCAGAAGTTTGCTAAAGTGGGAACAATCAGGTGGAAAAATAGCGTGTGTAGAGGGAGAAAGAGGAAAGACTGAAACAGTTCAAAAACCATGCACTAGGAGTCAGCAAGATATTATCTTGGAGGAAGCATGGGTGTTGAGCCCGACAGACCTAAGTTTGCATCCAGGTGATAGTTTAGCAGCTGAGTAACAGCTGAGAACAGAGTTAGCCTCTCTGTGCTATGTTTTTCTGCCTCTTTTTTTTTTTTTTTCCTCAAGCATTAGGGATCATGAATCAGACACTTATCACCTGATGGTAAGCTCATGCCTCAGCTTTCAGGTGATTTCTCTGATACCCCTTGATATGTCTGGAACTATCAAGGCTGTGGGTGGGGTTCTGATCCCTCCAAATACTCATTTTGCTGAAGTCAGGGAGAACGCATGCAGTGACTTTTTTGCCTATTGGAGAAAATCTTCTGATATCCAATCAGAAAAGTCACTTTTTTAAAAGTGGGACTTAGGTACCTATGTTTTAGGTAAATGAGGGGATAACCAGGCAGAGAAGCAAACCAAGTCATGGTTAAGGAATGAAAGATGCCCTAGACTATTCACACACTGTTAGTCATAAGGCAGAGGCTACATATGCACAGAGATGCACACATACATGTAACTAATCACAGATGTTCCTATTTAACCATGGATAATATCTATCATAGTCTGGATTATGTATTCCAGAGATTTTCTCAGGCTTAATCCTTCTGACAATCTTATGAAGTTGGTATTGGGATCCATAGAGATAATTAAGCTTCAGATCAGAGAGGTTAGGTGAATGATCCACAGTCAGATACCTAATAAATCACACACCAGCTGTCTCTTACTCCAGAACCCATGGCCTCACCCACTATGAAACACTGCCCCTTCATTTGTTTGCTTGTTTGTTTTAATTTATTTTTTGTTGAAGGATAAATTGCTTTACAGAATTTTGTTTTCTGTCAAAACTCAACATGAATCAGGATTCTGGGAAGTGGATGGAAATGCCTGTGATAAACAAACAAAGATGAAATGGATAACTCAAACCTTTGTTATTTACCAGAGGCATTTCCACCCACTTCCCAGAATCTTCTATTAACAGGTGGGAATCTAGGCATGGCCCACCAGGGATCGGCCAACACTCTCTTCTTTCTAATTTCCACCTACCATCATGGCCTGGGGCTCACTGTGCTGGTTCATTTTGTTTCCATTGTGAAGTGAAGTGAAAGTCACTCAGTCATGTCTGACTCTTTGCGACCCCCATAGACTGTAGCCTGCCAGGCTACTCTGTCCATGGAATTCTCCAGGTCAGAACACTGGAGTGGCTAGCTGTTCCCTTCTCCAGGAGATCTTCTTAACCCAGGGATCAAACTCAGGTGTCCTGCATTGGAAAAAAAATTTCTTTACCACCTGAGCCACCAGAGAAGCCCTTCCTTCCTTTGGAGGTGAGTTGTTTCTTCACCCACAAGTTTCAGAGAACAAACCTCTTGTTGTTTCTAGGGCTTGTGCCCTCGGTGTGGTCCAATCATTTCACCGTCCTTGTGTTTCCTTGATCTTCATTCTAACAGGTTCTTTGTTGTCCTCTCAACATGCTTGTTGATGTCATTATATCCATCATCATCATCATATCAGGTAGGAATGAAGAGATGTTTTGTACTTCTGTTGGTCCTGTCAATGGTATAGAAGCATGTGAATCAATCTCATAAAAGTCACAGTTATAGTTTATTTTCTACTCCTAAAAGAAATATGGACTGTGGAGGAAGCACTCTTTCCAGTGGTCAATGACATGGCCACTATAATCAGAAGCCACTCTAGACAGCAGAGATGTGGTGTGCTGGGGTGCTCGAGACTCTTGCTGAATGAGTTGCTTCAAAATGCAGATGCATTTTCTGACTCTGTCAGAATATTTTCCCTGTGGCCATATGGACGTTGTGTAAGTTCAGTCAAAGGGTTTGACAGGTTATTTCTTTGGACAGCAGAGCCAGGACGTGATGTTCACCTAAGTGCTGTCAGTTTGGGTATCAAGGCTGCCAAGGCTGATGTGTTCTCCCCTCCTTTTCAGCAGGGAGGCTCCCCTGCCAAGCCAGCTTAAAATAGTTCCTTCTATTGCTCCTGGTTCTTGTTAACTGCTTGAGGCAGGTAAGAATTTTAAATCCTTAGTCACAATTATTGCATCTATTCCCAAACTAATAAGGTAGAATTAAAAATACACAGACCACACATGGGCAAAATGAAGGAAAAATGCTAACTTTCTGTATCCTCAAAGTATTTCCATTTTTTAAACATATTCTAGATGGTGATTGGCTTTATCCACAATCATTGAGTTCTAAAGGCTGTTTTTCTAGTAAATCCCACTTTGCCTGAAAGATAGGTTCCAAATTCATGCTGTATATATGAATTTCATATGAATAGCATCATATTATAAGCACCCCTGAGGGATTTGATTGCACTAAGACATTATCACAATTGTTTATAACATTAGCATTATTTCTGCAACACCTGCTTCATGGTAAACATTCTGAATCAGTTCTTAACACAACATTACTAAGTAGCAATGATTACTATTTTCCTTATGAGAAAATTAAGGGCCAAATAGATTAAGTTTATCTTCCAAGGCCATAAAATCCAAGAAGGCATAAGTGTTTTTTAATCATGTATTGCTAATTCTGAACACTAAATATTTTCCTTCTCATCATACTGTTTTTCAACACGAAAATTTTAAAAAAAATATTTCATGAAATGAATAAACCTATGTAATTTGAAATATTAAAAAATGCAAGTAACATGCTCATTTTTATTTTTTGTAGCTTTCATAGGCAGTGGAAATAGTATGGGAGGAAGGATGGACCAAAGGATTTTTAATTTGTTTGCTAACCTAGAATTCATCCAGCCCAATTGTTTTGTAGTATATGTTCCAAATTTATGGGTTGAGAGAGGTTAACTCATTTAATTCTAGTTATTACTCAGGAGTCAATTCCAGGACCAGAATAAAATCATTCTCATTCGTGGTACAAAAGAGGAGCAGCCAAGATGCCTTGAATTTGAACTCCTTTCAACGGAGTCTCCATAGCCACTAGAATAATGGCACAAGCTTAGTCTTGCTGAAAATAAAAAAGGATTAATCATGTAGATAAAGATTATATTTTATTTTGTCAGTTTATTTTAAATGAAATTTAAAGAAATACTAAAAGACTAATGCACTTTTATAATAGATACATTTTCTTACACCATAAAATGAAAGCCAGAAATAATGTCTATAAATAAAAGTTTTTGTATTAAGAAAGTTTTTTTAAGGTTTTGTATTCAGTGTTCATAAGAATTGCATCTACTGCTTGAAAAAGGATTCTGCTGTGAACTTACATCAAACATCTAATCCCTGGATTTTCATTACTCAAGCACCTTAGAAATAGGAGAGTCCAAATACAAATAGAGGCTGTTTGAATTTCTAATGATTTTAGGTTTGGTGAGCCCAGGGGGCTAAGAGCACAAAACAAGTCTGGATGGGGTCCAGGGTCAGTTACTCTGAAGAGGGGCCCATACTGTCATGGCCCTTTAGTCCATGCAGAATAGCCAGCAGTAGGGTCTGTGATAAAGATGTAATGTCTTGTTACAGACAGAGCAGGACCTTGGCTTCCACAAGACATGGTGCCATGTCTTTCCTAACTTCACTATTTTTAACTTTTTTTTAGGTTTTGTAATTATCAAATATTTCCTTTCACTTTCATCTTTATTAATAAGAAGCAAATATCCCTTTTTGTTGTTGTTCAGTCCCTCAGTCACGTCAAGCTCTTTGCAACCCCATGGGCTGCAGCACACCAAGCTTCCCTGTCCTTCACCATCTCCCAGAACCTGCTCATACTCATGTCCATTGAGTCAGTGATTCCATCCAACCATCTTATCCTCTGCCGTCCCCTTCTCCTCCTGCCTTCAATCTTTCCCAACATCAGAGTCTTTTCCAAGGAGTCAGTTCTTCACAGCAGGTGGCCAAAATATTGGAACTTCAGCATCAGTCTTTCCAAGGAATATTCAGGATTGATTTCCTTTAGAATTGACTGATTAGAATTGACTGATTTAAAATTGATCTCCTTGCTATCCAAGGGACTCTCAAGAGTTTTCTCCAATCCTTAGGTCACACACACACACACACACACACACACACACACACAGTCTTCTCCAGCACCACAGTTCAAAAGCCTTGGCTGTATTAAAATATCAGTGAAGATTACCTGCTAAAAGTTTAGTTGATACATTCTTTCTCTTTAAGTGGTGATAATTCATTAGCTTTGACAATTTGGAACAATGTTTCTTAACACAGCCAATTTTCTTCTCCATCCTCCTCTGCCTCCCCACATCATTCTCAAATCAGTGGTTCAAGAGCTAAGACCTGAGCAACAAGTGGGAGAAAGATTGAGAACAATGATGTTCCTTAAGAGGAATGAGAGGAAATCAAGATAAATGCAATTTGTTTTCAACTTTTGTCTCCAGGACAATAGCCATCAAGTTCTAGGGCTTTTATAAATGTTATTTTAGAATTGGTAAAATTCTGAGCTCTTGGGATAGTCTAGATTTTCTAGTGAATTCAAAACAGAATTGAAAATACATCTGTTCATATGATCTTACTCTCTCTTAACCACAATTTCTTACCTTGAGGCAGAGGGCGATTGGGTTAACATGGGTTCAAGCTGTCACATACATAAAGACACCATCTCAGAACTTCCAGAGGCCCATTCCTCTCCCCAAAGAAACTCCATTCTAGTCATTCTCCTTGTCACAGATGGATGTTTCTCACAGCACTCAAGTGTGCATGAAGTCAGAAATTGATTGACAGCCATAAATTCAGATCCTTTTGCTTTTTTCTGGTACATTCTTTCCTCCAAGTCTTAAAGATGGTGAATTTAGGTATTTGGTGAAAATAAACAAGAGCATGAAGAGCTGGCCACAATCTATGTGAAGTGTTAAAATGACATTGTGTCTCTTCATGTGATTATTTACAAAAGCTTGCGATCAGACCAAGGACAACACATAGGAAGACATTGTATCCATGTCTGTTGAAATGAATGACTAAATATAAAATAAATCATGTAGGTCTAGGAGATAAAAGTGGAGATATTTCCCCCTTCTTTTCTTTATCCTTGTTAATAGTTATTTATGATGTATTTCTTGGGAGCTCTAATACAAATTATGTCTCATGTTCTTCATTTTCCGATGAAACGCATTTAATTTCCCTTAGTGGAAATTAAATCCCATTCCAACAGAGAATCTGAAAGATTCTTTTATCCAGTTTATTAGGTGAAGCACACAGCTAGTAACAATAACAGGTGGAAGCTTCCTGACTACCTGCAGTTCTATATTCTGTCATTGTTAAGTGATCTGTCAGGATTTTCATGGTCATCCTCTGCTTCCCAGACATGCTTTGAAAGCATCATTCTAAGTCTTGAGTATTATCTTAAGGGAAGAATTTAAATGTAATTTAATTCTAAACTCAGGACAATTTATTTTAACCTTCCGTGATTTGATTTAGTGAATTATGTGTCATTCCTGAGACACTGGCATATTAATTATTCAAAATATACTTGTTTGGACATGGTACATCACTCAATGACCTCTATGGTGTTTTTCAGAGATGTGGGGATTCAGGCAAGATATTTGGTCATGGTGAAACAAACTTTCACCACTGTGTTTATTTTCTATACATGATGATCTTGCTTGCTTTATGCATACAAAAAAATGCTATTTGAGCTTTTTAAATATTTATATTTGTAGAAGCATATTTAACCTGAACTTTGAAACTTCCATTACACTTTGATATAAAGGTGCATAATTTATTCAAATATTCTATAGAGTACAATAAGCAGGAATTTCAGGATTAGAAAGCACTATTATTAATAATAATTGTCCATTTCATTTATTAAATTAATAATATTATTTCATTCTCTCCTAGGCCTTGTACTATTTAGTATGTATATTTTTAATCATTTCAGACTGCCTATGTGAGAGAAGCTATCCTTTTCTATAATTTACAGGTAAAAAATTGAAGATTAGCAAGGTTTAAAATAACAAACAACAGAATTGGGATTCAAACACAGTCTGAATGCAGAGTCCTTGAACTCATTTACAGCATTAAATTACTTTAGACAGTGATTTGCTATACAATGGGGTCTCCAATAACAAGATGCATAGCACCTGCTCAGCAACTCTTTACTACTTTAAAAGTGGAAACAAGAGTGCTTATTTTCCCAGAAGAGCAACTATATATATATATATATATATATGATTCATATTTGTAATTTTATCATCCTCTTTATCAATGCATGTTATATACCAACTGATTATATATATGTATATCAGTAGCAATTCAAGCTGCTTCTGTTTGCTAGATATGTGACCAATGTCTCAATGACTTCATATGTTAAAGTACAATCACAGAAATCTACATTTGTATAAATGAGATAATTTATCAAAATCCCCTAATGTGACACCCAGTATAAAAATGTCAATATACATTCATTCCTTTTCCTCAAAAAAAAATCACTACTCTCTATCTTGAGTTACAAGTTTCTAGAAATATTTACCAGACCTTTTTTAAGAAAATATATTTCAAGAAATTATTTGTTATCTTCTGATTTTTAAAAGAAAGGCATGTACTTTGTAGAATATTTGAAAATCACAGGATGTATTATAAAGAACAAATAAAAATAACTTGAATACTGTGAGAAAACAGATGGCACGCTCCATCCAAGAGACTTAGGCAAGTTTTAGAGAAATTAAGAAGTTTCCAGGAAGTCCAATATTGAGAAGTCCGTATCATCCCTAGGTCTGTACAGAAAAGTAGAGAAAATTGTTAGTGGAGAAGTAGCTGAATGGAGTAGACCGGGTGAAAGAAGTGTTGGTCTTCATTTGATAAACACAGCCAAGCCACAGGGTGGAGAAAATTAATTCCTTCATGTCATCCTATTAGCTCTGAAAATCCTTCAAGGAACTTTCACTGTCTAAACCAAAAAAAAAAAAAAGCCAGAAAACAAGCAACCAAGAAAAGGAAAATTCAAGGCTAGCCTCCCCAAATTTAGAATATGATGCAGAAGGACAAAGAGTAAATTCAGGGAGGCTAAGAAAAGAGTCAGCACCCAGAATTTTTTGGTCTTTCTAATTGGTAATACAGGGCTTCCCAAGTGGTGCTAGTGGTAAAGAACATGGCTGCCAATACAGAGGACTTAAAAGAGAGGTGGTTTTAATCCCTGGGTTGGGAAGATCTGTTGGAGGAGGGCATGGCAACCCACTTCAGTATTCTTGTCTAAAGAATCCCAAGGACAGAGGAGTCTGGCAGGCTATGGTCCATAAAGTCGCAAAGAGTCAGACACAACTGAAGCAATTTTGCACACAATTTTCCCCTGAAGTAGACGAAATAACTTAGTTCAGTATTCCTCAGGCTTACACTCAAAATTTATTCATGCTTTCATTGCGGAGCATGTTATAAAGTATTTGTGTAATTCATTACTTTGTGATATAGTTCTTTTGTTTTAATATTTCATAATAAAGCTTCCAAGAATTTCTTTATATTCCAGCATTGTAGAACTTGTCTGGACAACTTGAATAAAAACAAGCCCACGTTAGTCACACTGTTCTTGCTTCTTGACCTTAATCCATGTAATCTGAAAAACTCAGTCATTTTCATGAGTAAATCATCACTTGCTTTAATCATCCCAGTTTTCCTTTTATATTCCTTTTTCCTATTTCATTACACTTTTGTGTTCTAGTAACCAATGCTTGGTGTAAATGTTTTACTGGTTGAGATTTTTCTGGTTTTACCTATCAGGAATGGAATCCAAGCTAGCTTGAATGAAATATTTTATTGGCTTGGATATCTTTAAATTACACAGATACAGTTGTGAATAATATATAACCAAATCTAGAGGCTTAAAACTAGTAACAGTGTTACTCTTTCTCCAAACTTCTTAAAAATAAAATGCAAGGTAAATAAAATGTATCAATCATCACAGCTAAAAGCAAAATGGGCATTCATAGTCATAATTTGTGTATCTGAAAAATCTACTTTAAATGATTAACCATTAGTCAATCATAAATGTAATAAAATGTTCTAGAAGTATATTTGAAATAATGAAAAGCTCTGACACAGTTGTAGAGCGATACGTGTGTAAATGAAATACAATTCAAAGCAACAGATTTTTCAAATAAACAAAATGAACAACAGTCTTGCTTATTTTGTAAACACTTTCAATTATGTGTGTAAGCTGCTTCATAATCTCTTAATGTTTTTATCTGAATTCTCTGGTGCCAACTCTTTAAAGAAAGTCTCTAGAAATATCAAGTGCATATGCGAGACACTATAGTTTCTGAGCTTAATGAGTTGTGTTAATCTAAAATATAAATTTGCTTTCAGTAGCATTGAACAAAGCCATCTGAATTATTAAAGCTTAGGGTATATTAAGGGCTTCCCTGGTGGCTAAGGTAGTAAAGAATCTGCCCATAATGCTGGAGACCTGGATTCAATTCCTGGGTGGGGAAGATCCCCTGGAGAAGGGAATGGCAACCCACTCCAGTATTCTTGCCTGGAGAGTTCCATGGACAGGGGAGCCTGACGAGCTACAGTCCATGGGGTCAAAAAGAGTCAGACACGACTGAGCAACAAACACACAATGAGGGTGTAATGATATGGTAGGCAGGATTCTAAGATAGTTCCCAAGATCCTCGCCTTCTTGTGTCCTTTCCTGGCATAATATCCCTTTCACTGTGGGTGGGACTGTGAATATGATGAGGTATCATGCTCATGACAGGATAAGTCCTATTGCAAATGTGGATAAATTTTTCAGATGTAAAATTAGTTTTACTCCCTTTGGTATCTTCACCAGTGGAAAAAGAGAAGTATTTTCCCCAGGTGTTGTGGTCAGCAGCTGCAGTACAATTCAATCCTCAGCCTCAGGGCTTAATTTAGGGATAAGGATAGAAGGAGTATTAGAAAATAAAAAAAAACTTACTTTTTTTCTCTTTAAACTTTCTTCCTTTAGCAATCTGACAAGTCATTATGGATAGGGGTTTTCAGAACAGACATAGGGGTAATATACATGCATCCACTACAAGGTAAAATTATAGGTTATCCCAAAGGCTTCCAGAATTGCATTAGAGAAGCCCAGCCTGACATTGTGTCATAGCCAGTGTCCACTAATGCAAGATGATGTCTTTGGATGTATGAGTGGTGAAAAGGCAGATGAGTGTTTTATCTAATAATAACAATATCAGTGTGAGCTTGGCCAAGTATTGCTGATGAGCAGAGAGGGAAAGAAAAATCCAGAATTTTGTGAGTCAGATCCAAATTCTGGGATTGAATATTCGATGTTGAAACTACTAGGTTTTATTTTTACTTACACATGTAATTTATTTATATACTCTTTGCATGAATATATGTATATATTGTATATATTTGTATATATAGAGGAACTCCTTTTCCAGAAGACAGAGGTGAAGAGTAGGCATTTATAACAGTTCATTTCTATGACATTATGAGCTTGAAGGCCTATTTTTTGGTACCCTTTTAATACAGGTCCAGATACACAGTGAGTACTTAATAAATTTGTATTAAATGAAAAAGTGAATGAATGGATGACCAATTCACTTATCAGAGCAGAAATCAGAAACTCTAGTCAACAAAATTATCCTACTTCCTTGCCTTATGGTAGTCAAGCAGTAAATGAAAGCTGACATATTAGACTCATAGCTGGAACTGAAAAAAGAAATGATATAAAAAAGTACAAGTTACTGAAGAATAAAGCAGAGTTCCCCTTATTGTGAGTTCTCAATTGTTTCTGAGAGTTGCAGTGGTAACTTCCATTTTTGCATAACAAATGTTTTTGGGGGTAATTAATAACTTCAAAGTATAGTACTAGGAACCATAGATTTACAGAAATAATAAGTTCAAACACTTGAGGATAAATTCATATATAAACAATTAAAACCTGGAATGATAAATGATAATGTATTTGGGGGGATTATTCAGGATAATACAAAGAGATCCTCCTGACCCAGAAAGTTGGTGAGTATGTGTGGGGCAGAGAAAGAAAATAGTAAAGTAGGTTGTTTAAATTCCCAGTAGATTCCCAGAAGTGGTAGTAGCTAAACTGAGTTTTGAAAAATGAGTAGGAATTCTTAGTAGAAAAGGAAAGAATATTCTAGTCAGAGAATGATGTGTAAAATCAAGGGAGATCACAGAAGAAATGATCGAGAAGAAGGCATGGGAATGAAATTTAAAAGGAGTAAAACTTACGGCAAGAAGACCCGTTTCAAGTCTCCATGTGACAAAGGTGGAAAATTACAAAGGCCTGAGCTAAAGTAGTGCAGTACCATGGGCTCAATGAAGCCAAGCTCGACAGAAATTAAGGAGAAAATAGATAGGACCTGGTGACTATCACTGTGGTGCATAAACCCAACAGGAAAGGAAGGAATCATTTATTTCCAGGTGGCTTCCTCAATTATGTAGTGCTTAAATGGATTTACCTAACTCTATCTGAGCCCCAAACATATGATACTATCATCTATCATGCTCCTTTTTTTTTTAAATAAAAAAGAAACCTTCACCAGCCCTACAAACATTTAAAATGATATTCCATCATACTCTATTAAAAAAAAAATCAAGGAGAAACCTTCATAATACCGTTGGACAGCCATCAGAGCATTCAAACCAGCTGCTGTTGTTCAGTCGCCCAGTCGTATCTGACTCTTTGCGACCCCACGGACTGCAGCACACCAGACCTCTCTGTCTCTCACCATCTCCTAAAGTTTGCCCGAGTTCATGTTCATTGCATCGGTAATGCCATCCAGCCATCTCATCCTCTGAGGCCCTCTTTTCCTTCCACTCTCAATCTTTTGCAGTATCAGGGACTTTTCCAATGAGTTTCTGTGTGCATTGGATGACCAAAATCCTGCAGCTTCAGCTTCAGTATCAGTCCTTTCAGTGAATATTCACGGTTGATCTCCCTTAAGATTGACTGGTTTGATCTTTCTGTCCAAGGGCCTTTCAGGAGTCTTCCCCAGCACCACAGTTTGAAGGCATCAATTCTTTGGCGTAAAGGCTTCTTTATGGTCCAGCTCTCAAAATCATACATGACCACTGGGAAGACCATAGCCCTGACTATACGAACCGTTGTCAGCAGAGTAATGTCTCTGCTTTTCAACATGCTGTCTACATTTGTCATCACTCTTCCCAGGTAGCTTAGTGGTAAATAATTCAAACCAGAGAAGCTGAAAATATGAGTTAGGCAGCCATGGAAAGTTGGTGAGACAAGGATGAACTCCTGGACAAGCAGGTCAAAGGATCGCGGTAGAGAGCATGCTCTAAGGAAGGATTTAAGACACAGAAAGTAAGAAGGACAGAAAGCAAGAAGTCCAAAAATGAATCCAAAGTATAGAAGTCCAAGGTATAAATCAGAGAAATTCATCTAGGATTCAGTTATTCAAAAACCCAAATAGGCAGGCAACATTCATGAGATCCAGCAGCAGAAAAAAGATTCTGTTACTGGGGGGTCATAGGGCCAAGGGTAAAAGTTTCAGTTCTGGGAGAAATGAAATACTAAACATCCAAATTACTGCTGAATAAAAAAGAACCGATTATTGAAGAACTGCAATACCATAGTCTGTTGGCAAGGTTGATTCACTGTTACTTTGTAAATAAATTGCTGACAAAAGACTCTTGTATTTCCCCCATGAGAATGTGTGGTCTCTTATCTGAGTAGGGGTCAAAGGCCTAGAGAGATTTAATGGGTTCTGCTGTACAAGTTACAGAGTTGCAAGGACAATGTGCCAGGAAGGTCAATGCAGATATTTTTCTATCCTTATTTTTTTTCCCCTTGTGACTTTAAATGACTTGAGTTAAGCCAGAAGAATTGAAGTTACATTTGCCAAGTGCTTAGACACATGCAAATTCTGTTTGTTCTTTTCTAGCTAATATATTTTCCCACCACTGAGATTTTCTCATAGCTCCCTGGCCTGATGATGCAGTTAGAACTCTGTGTAGCCTTCGAAATCTGAAAGACTTCATTTCAAAAGCTAATTTAACATTTATTTGCTATGTGAGTAAGATAGCTACTTAGAATCTTGAAATTCACTTTATTCACCAATAGCTTGGATGTTGATAATATTATACACATGTTACAGTATTATGGGTTTGAGATTATATAATTTTGTAGGAAAGTTTAGAAATGCAAAGCACTAATAAAATGATATCATAAAATTAATAAGTAAATAAATAGTTCAGTTCAGTTCAGTCGCTCAGTCGTGTATGACTCTTTGCCACCCCATGAACTGCAGCACACCAGGCCTCCCTGTCCAACATCAACTCCCGGAGTCCACCCAAACCCATGTCCATCAAGTTGATGATGCCATTCAACCATCTCATTCTCTGTTGTCCCCTTCTCCTCCCACCCTCAATCTTACCCGGTGTCAGGGTCTTTTCCAATGAGTCAGGTCTTCCCATCAGGTGGCCAAAGTATTGGAGTTTCAGCCTCAACATCAGTCCTTCCGATGAACACCCAGGACTGATCTCCTTTAGGATGGACTGGTTGGATCTCCTTGCAGTCCAAGGGACTCTCAAGAGTCTTCTCCAACACCACAGTTCAAAAGCATCAATTCTTTGGTGCTCATCTTTCTTTATAGTCCAACTCTCATGTCCATACATGGCCAGTGGGGGGAAAAAAACAAAAAAACATAGCCTTGACTAGATGGACCTTTGTTGGCAAAGTAATGCCTCTGCTTTTTAATATGCTATCTAGGTTGGTCATAACTTTCCTTCCAAGAAGTAAGTGTCTTTTAATTTCATTGTCGCAATCACCATCTGCAGTGATTTTGAAGCCCAGAAAAATAAAGTCAGCCACTGTTTCCAATGTTTCCTCTTCTATTTGCCATGAAGTGATGGGACCAGATGCCATGATCTTAGTTTTCTGAATGTTGAGCTTTAAGCCAACTTTTTCACTCTCCTCTTTCACTTTCATCAAGAGGCTCTTTAGTTATTCTTCACTTTCTGCCATAAGGATGATGTCATTTGCATATCTGAGGTTGTTGATATTTCTCCTGGCAATCTTGATTCCAGCTTGTGCTTCCTCCAGCACAGTGTTTCTCATAATGTACTCTGCATACAAGTTAAGTAAGCAGGGTGACAATATACAGCCTTGACGTACTCCTTTTCCTATTTGAAAGCAGTCTATTGTTCCATGTCTAGTTCTAACTGTTGCTTCCTGACCTGCATAAAGGTTTCTCAAGAGGCAGATAGTATTAAAGTCTATCATTTTTCCATGAATCAAGATGAATTTGTTTTTTTCTTATAAAAAAAAGAAATTCTTGAATTTGTAGAGCTCAGTAAAAATTTGAAACTAGATTAAACAAAAATACTCCGAACAACTTATTTTTTATGAACAGGATTCTAAATTAATTACTCAATTACATATATTCTGGTCATATTTTTAATTAGTTTATTGCTAGTTTCTCCTTTGTAATGAAATGCACATCTTGGATCAGGTTGCTTTTGATCTATTTGACAATAATTCGAAAATTCCATACATGATAGTAGTCTCATTGTGCATACCTTTTAGAATTTCTTTGCTGCCTAACTCTTCAGGTGCCAAATTCTACCTAACCTCTCTGTTAATGATGTATCAAAGATGTCTTCATCTGTCATAGGATACTGAAATTTATGTTTAATAAAGTCTTAAACCTGCTGAAATTTGATTACTCTGTAGTACCTGGTAACAGTTTGTAACCGGGAACTGTGACTGCTCACAGTTCCAAATTGTGAATAGAAGTCTATTTCATACCTTGTGTGTGCTTAGCACTCAGTCACGTCCGACTCTTGTGACCCTGTAGACTGTAGCCTGCCAGGCTCTTCTGTCCTTGGGATTCTCCAGGCAAGAATACTGGAGTGGGTTGCCATTTCCTTCTCCAGGGGATCTTTCCGACCCAGGAATGCATCCCAGGTTTCCTGCATTGCAGGCAGACTCTTTATCGACTGAGCTATGAGGGAAGCCTGATTTCATACTTTATGCCAATGAATTAGAAAAAGAAGATACTGATATATGCCAAGGATTCCCAGGTAACTCAGTGGTAAAGAATCCACCTGCCAATGCAGGGGATGCAGGAGACATGGGTTAGATCCCTGGGATAAGAAGATCCCCTTGAGTAGGAAATGGAAAACCACTCCAGTATTCTTGCCTGGAAAGTTCCATGGACAGAGGAGCCTGGGAGGCTACAGCCCATGGGGTTCAAAGAGTTGGACATGACCAAGCAGCTGAGCACACACAGAGGCATGCATCAAGTGTCCTGAGGTAGGCTTAAGTCCAAGGCCAATTCTTCCTTTTCAGAGATAGTGAGTTATGTTGCTTAAAAGAGGACTGTGGAGTCGGACAATTCTGACCTTGAGATGGATCCTGCCACTACTGTAGCCATGGGCAAGTCACCATTTTGTCATCCTTAAATAGGAAACTAGTGAAATCTTTATCTCATTAAGTTGTTCAGATTAGTTGAGCTAAGCGAGCACCAACACAGAGGAAGCAATCAGTGGCTGTTAGTTGTTGCCGTGATCAGAAAATGTAGAAAGTGTAAATGAAAGTCGCTCTGTTGTGTCCGAATTTTTGCGACCCCGTGAACTATACTATATAGTCCATGAAATTCTCCAGGCCAGAATACTGGAGTGGGTAGCTATTCCCTTTTCCAGGGGATCTTCCCAAGCCAGGGATCAAAGTCAGGTTTCCTGCATTGCAGGCAGATTCTTTACTGGCTGAACCATCAGGGAATCCCAGAGATCATAGAACTCTAATTTTGCCTTCAGTTCAGTCCATTTCAGTAGCTCAGTCACGTCTGACTCTGCAACCCCATGAATCGCAGCACGCCAGGCCTCCCTGTCCATTACCAACTCCAGGAGTTCATTCAGACTCACGTCCATTGAGTCAGTGATGCCATCCAGCCATCTCATCCTCTGTCGTCCCCTTCTCCTCCTGCCCCCAATCCCTCCTAGCATCAGAGTCTTTTCCAATGAGTCAACTCTTCGCATGAGGTGGCCAAAGTACTGGAGTTTCAGCTTCAGCATCATTCCCTCCAAAGAAATCCCAGGGCTGATCTCCTTCAGAATGGATTGGTTGGATCTCCTTGCAATCCAAGGGACTCTCAAGAGTCTTCTCCAACATCACAGTTCAAAAGCATCAATTCTTTGGAATTGGAATGAAAACTGACCTTTTCCGGTCCTGTGGCCACTGCTGAGTTGTCCAAATTTGCTGGCATATTGAGTGCAGCACTTTCACAGCATCATCTTTCAGGATTTGAAAGAGCTCAACTGGAATGCTATCACCTCCACCACCTTTGTTCGTAGTGATGCTTTCTAAGGCCTTAGAACGTGTCTTTAAAATCCTGAAAGATGATGCTGTGAAAGTGCTGCACTCAATATGGCAGCAAATTTGGACAACTCAGCAGTGGCCACAGGACTGGAAAAGGTCAGTTTTCATTCTAATCTGAAAGAAAGGCAATGCCAAAGAATGCTCAAACTACCGCACGATTGCACTCATCTCACATGCTAGTAAAGTAATGCTCAAAATTCTCCAAGCCAGGCTTCAGCAATATGTGAACCGTGAACTTCCAGATGTTCAAGCTGGTTTTAGAAAAGGCAGAGGAACCAGAGATCAAATTGCCAACATCCGCTGGATCATGGAAAAAGCAGGAGAGTTCCAGAAAAATATCTGTTTCTGCTTTATTGACTATGCCAAAGCCTTTGACTGTGTGGATCACAATAAACTGTGGAAAATTCTGAAAGAGATGGGAATACCAGACCACCTGATCTGCCTCTTGAGAAACCTATATGCAGGTCAGGAAGCAACAGTTAGAACTGGACATGGAAAAACAGACTGGTTCCTAATAGGAAAAGGAGTATGTCAAGGCTGTATATTATCACCTTGCTTATTTAACTTATATGCAAAGTACATAATGAGAAATGCTGGGCTTAAAGAAGCACAAGCTGGAATCAAGATTGCCGGGAGAAATATCAAGAACCTCAGATATGCAGATGACACCACCCTTATAGCAGAAAGTGAAGAGGAACTAAAAAGCCTCTTGATGAAAGTGAAAGAAGAGAGTGAAAAAGTTGGCTTAAAGCTCAACATTCAGAAAATGAAGGTCATGGCATCTGGTCCCATCACTTCATGGGAAATAGATGGGAAACAGTAGAAACAGTGTCAAACTTTATTTTTCTGGGCTCCAAAATCACTGCAGATGGTGACTGCAGCCATGAAATTAAAAGACACTTACTCCTTGGAAGCAAAGTTATGACAAACCTAGATAGCATATTCAAAAGCAGAGACTACTTTGCCAACAAAGGTCCATCTATTCAAGGCTATGGTTTTTCCACTAGTCATGTATGCATGTGAGAGTTGGACTGTGAAGAAGGCTGAGTGTCGAAGAACTGATGCTTTTGAACTGTGGTGTTGGCAAAGACTCTTGAGAGCCCCTTGGACTGCAAGGAGATCCAACCAGTCCATTCTGAAGGAGATTGGTCCTGGGTGTTCTTTGGAAGGAATGATGCTAAAGCTGAAACTCCAGTACTTTGGCCACCTGATGTGAAGACCTGACTCATTGGAAAAGACTCTGATGCTTGGAGGGATTGGGGGCATGCGGAGAAGGGGATGACAGAGGATGAGATGGCTGGATGTCATCACTGACTCGATGGACGTGAGTTTGAGTGAACTCTGGGAGTTGGTGATAGACAGGGAGCCCTGGCATGCTGAGATTCATGGGGTCGCAAAGAGTCGGACACGACTGAGTGACTGAACTGAACTGAATGCAAGATGTATGTGAGCATTTAGTCAGAATGTAGAATACAATCCAGTTGAGATGCCATAAATGTGAAAAAGAAAAAAAAAAAAGCATGAAACTGACTAACTGCTTCTACATGTGGAAATATTGTATTAGCTTCTGGTGGCTGCTGCAACAAATTTACTACATACACCATGGCTTAAACAATGGAAATTTATGTTCTCACTAATCTAGAGGCCAAAGGCCCATTATCAGTTTCACTGGACTGAAATGGAAGTTCTGATCAGGGTTCTCTCCTTGGCAGGCTGTACAGAAGAACCCATTTCTTGCTTCTTCCAGCTTCTGGTGACTCCAAGGATTCCTTGACTTTGCGAGCATCAATCCAATGTCTGTCTTCCTGGTCACATTTCCTTCTCTTCTCTGTTTACTCTCTGACTCTCTCTCTTTGTGAGAGGGATTATGAATGCATGTGATTTCATTAAAAGTTCACCTAGTAACTCAGGAGAGTCTCCCCATTTCATGATTCTTAATTTAAGTACATCTACAAAGTCTTTTTTCTGCCACATAAGGCAACATGGATATCATTTAAAGACCATCATCAGGCTACAACAGATAGCCATGCAAATGTTCTTTACAGAGCTACAACCAGAATCTGGATAGGAAAAATTTTATAAAGACTGTATTTGTTAGGTTTCAACTGAAAATAATAGAAACCTTAAAGCTACAGTAGTATGAACACCAAAGATTTATTTTTCTCTCATTAAATTAAGTGCAACAGTAAAATATTCACACACACACACAAGGGGATTGTGTATCTTCTGTCTTTTAGTCCACAATCCTTGGCAAGTTTCCTCATGAATTAGTATAGCCAAACCTTCTTTTCATCATTGAGCTTACCTTCCAATTGAAACAAAACAAGAATAAAAAAGAATTAAAGGGCTTTCTGGGGTGCCCCACCAAATAACTTTGCTTACCCACACTGGTTTTCCCAATTTGCAAAGGGAGTTTCCAGTAGGACCCAATTTCTACTTTCTAATATCAAAAAGATGGAGAGAATGAACATTGTTTAGTCAGCTAACTACAGCCAGGCTAACCAGAAAGCCATTCTAATTTGAATATCATTCAAAGAAGATTTAATTTCTCCTCTAGAGATATTTACATTAGAGGTAATCATAATGAAACCTTTATTATGAAAATGTACAAACATTCAAAGACTTTTAAGATATTAAGAATAGTAATAATTATCTCATTTGAAAAGTAACTGTATTTAATAATATTTACTCATAATTACTACTCTATTCATTTATCCTTTTTTGTATCTTTCTTTATTATCTATCTAATTTTTCAACCAGTTGAGAGATGGAAAGTAAACCACGCAACTCATGATGGTTTATAAGATCTTCAAGTTTCTTCTAAAAATAATGTTCCTCACATCAGTAGCATCTCAATTAAAAGATAATAATTTTCTAATACTAGCTAATGCAAGTGCTAGTGCTTAAATTTCCTCCTTTGCCTCAAAAAAATACGATAGAATATTTTTCAAAACCAGAGAGTTAAACAAAGTTAAGTTCATGTATCATATTTATTAGGTATTTTTTAGTCTTTTCTAATCTACAATTCCTCATTTTCCCTGGTTAGTGAATTTTTGAAGAAAGCAGACCAGTTGTCCGATAGGATGTTTTATATTCTTTGTCAGATTCATTCCTTGTGGAATGTGTTAACTTTTTTTTCCATCTCCTTTATATTGTAAAATGTAAGTTGTATCTAAAGGCTTGATATTTTACCTTTGGCAAAAAAAAAAAAAAAAAAACTTGAAAAGCAATGCTGTGTATTTTGCATCGTATCAGGAGGAATATATTGTCAGATTGTGTCAATATTAGTGATTCTAAGTTTGACAACTTTGTGAAAGTACAGTTGGCAGACTGTTTCCTTGAGAAGGTTTATTTTCCTCTTGGATATTAGCAAATAAACTGTAGGATGATTCTTTGGTGCCATGAGACTACTGGTTTTAGCATTCATCACTTTCTGGAAGAAGGAGTTTTAGGTGTGTGTGTTAGTCACTCAGTTGTGGCCAGCTCTTTGCAACCCCATGGACTACAACGCTCCAGGCTCCTCTGTCCATGATATTTTCCAGGCAAGGATACTGGAGTTGGTTGCCATTTCCTTCTCTAGGGGATCTTTCCAACCCAGGGATCGAACCCAGGTCTGTTGCATTGCAGGCAGACTCTTTACCGTCTGAGCCTCCAGGGAGGATGGTTTTGGGGGGATTTCAAAATAATGTTTTTGTATCATATTCATCCCATATATTAGCAAGTATTCTTCTGAGGAAGGAATTTGCCACAACAGCAGAATATGAACATATAATCTTTTCTTTTAAAAAAAAATGGGGTAATGTTTAACTACATTTTATTACTAATTTTCATACTAACACATTGGTGTAACAATCGCTACAACTGATGGCAAACATGATTGCCATCACACAAAAGGGGTGTGTGTGTTTTCCTCTTTTGTTTTAATTATTACCATATTTTTTATTCTTTCAGTATTTTAAACCCAAGTGTCATTTTTCTCTTTAGGCTGAAACAACATCAAATTTAGCCAGAAAGTGACCCTCTAAGTTGGCTTATGTGTCTTTTCCTTAGAACCCCATGTGGTTTTTCAGGCACAGCTGGGAGTCCCTGGTTCACCCTCCATCCTCGCTGCTTGGAATCAGCCAGGATCTGAACTGCAGGTCTTCCATATGCTATTCCTACAAGGCTGTTTCAGTAAATGATGCTAGCAAATTTATATGTCTTTTCCCTGACACTAAAAACTTTTTTGCCCAATAGTATTTAAAAATTTGCTTGTTTGTGTTATACTGTGAGATTTAAAAATTAATTCTAACTGCATGCTGTTGTTCAGTAATTAAGTCATGTCCTACTCTTTGCCAACCCATGAACTACAGCATGCCAGGCTTCCCTGTCCTTCACTCTCTCCCAGAGTTTGCTCAAACTCATGTCCCTTGAGTCAGTGATGCCATCCAGTCATCTCATCCTCTGTTGTCCCCTTCTTCTCCTGCCCTCAGTCCCCTTCTTCTCCTGCCCTCAGTCTTTCCCAGCATCAGGGTCTTTTCCAATGAGTCAGCTCTTCATATCAAGCAGCCAAGTATTGGAGCTTCAGTTTCAGCATCAGTCCTTTGAATGAATATTCAAGGTTGAATTCCTTTAAGATTGACTACTTTGATTCCCTTACTGTCTAAGGGACTCTCAAAAGTCTTCTCCAGCACCACAATACAAAAGCATCAGTTCTTCGGCATTCAACCTTCTTTATGGTCCAACTCTCATATGCATAAATGACTATTGGAAAAACCATAGCTTTCACTATACGGACTATTGTTGGCAAAGTGATGTCTGTGTGTTTTAATACCCTGTCTAGATTTGTCATAGCTTTTCTTCCAAGGAGCAAGCATCTTTTAATTTTAGAACTGCAGTCACTGTCTGCAGTGATTTTGGAGCCCCCCAAAATAAAAAATGTCACTGTTTCCACTTTTCCCCCATCTATTTCCCATGAAGTGATGGGACTGGATGCCATGATCTTAGTTTTATGAATGTTGAATTTTAAGCCAGCTTTTTCACTATCCTCATTCACCTCATTAAGAGTCTCTTTAGTTCCTCTTCCCTTTTGGTCACTAAGGTGGTATCATCTGCATATCTGAGGTTGTTGATATTTCTCCAGAAAATCTTATTTCAGCTTGTGATTCATCCAGCCTGGCATTTTGTGTGATATACTCTGCATGTAAGTTATATAAGCAAGGTGACAATACACAGCCTTGACGTACTCCTTTCCTAATTTTGAACCAGTCCATTGTTCCATGGACTGGTTATTCTTGACCTGCATGCAGATTTCTCAGGAAGCAGGTCAGGATGGTCTGGTATTCCCATCTCTTGAAGAATTTCCACAGTTTATTGTGATCCACACAGTCAAAGGCTCTAGCATAGTAAATAAAGCAGAAATAGTTGTTTTTCTGGAACTCTCTTGCTTTTTCAAAGATTCACCGGATGTTGGCAATTTGATCTCTGGTTCCTCTGCCTTTTCTAAATCCAGCTTGTACATCTGGAAGTTCTTGATACACATAATATTGAAGCCCAGCTTGAGGGATTTTGAGTATGACCTTGCTAGCATGTGAAATGAGCACAATTGTATGGAGTTTGAACTTTCTTTGGCATTGCCCTATAGTTAATATAGTCTAATATAGTCAGTAGTATATTAACAGTAGGCCTAGTAAGTAAATTTGTTATTTGCATGCCACTCTCTGAGCCCTTTTGCCACACTGAATATATGCACACACATTCAGTCATTCAGCCATTTCTGACTCTTTGCCACCCCATAGACTGTAGCCCACCAGGCTCCTCTGTCCATGGAATTTCCCAGGCAAGCCACTGGAGTAGGGTGCCATTTCCTAATCCAGAGGACCTTCCCCACCCAGGGATCAAACCCAGGTCTCTTGTGTCTCCTGCAATGGCAGGCAGATTCTTTTTATCACTGTGCCACCTGGGAAGTCCTCTTTTTCTTGGAGATCACTACAAAACAGGATACAGAAAACTCCCTTGATTCATTTCCATATTTATGTGTCTATTTTTTAGGATGTTATAATATTCCATTGTTTTTCTGTCCCCTGTGAACAGACATTGGAGTTGTTTAAAATATCTTACCATTAGAAATAATGCTACAGTGAATAATCTTGTGCCTATTTTATTTCTGAAGATGTATCTTTAGTAGAGATTCCTAGAAATGAGATTATTGAATAAGAGAACAAAATTTTTTGAGATATTGGGACGTTTTCAAACATCATACATGTACATTTTGTACTCAGACCAGATATATGAGAATATCTCTTTCTAGTCTTTCCAATAGAGATATTGTCAAACACAAATTTTTGCCAAATTGAGGGGTATGACATAGCATTTCACTACTGTTTTAGTTTGTGTAATACTTACTATGAGGTAAGCATTTTCTTTTTAACATTTTAGGGCCAGTTGCTTCTCTTTTAATGATGAATTTTTTTTTTTTTTAATTTCTGGAGTTTCTTAGATTTTGGTTCTGAGTGTTAGTTTTGTTTGTTATTATGCTTTTTTCTCTTCAAAGAATCATGTAATATATGTATTGACTATCCATTGCCTATCTTCTATAATCAATTACAGTAACTATAATTTTTACCTACTTCTTCCTTTGATTTCATTTATTTGGGTTTCTTCTAATTCCTAGCATCAATGCCCCTTTTGGTAAAATATGCTCTCCCTGGGTTTCCCTTTAAGTCATTCTTTATTTTCAAGATAATTTTGCCTTTTTTTCTTCCATTTGTTTCTTTTTGCAATCAGTCAACAGCTATTTCAGTTCAGCCTTCCTTATGTTTATCCACTTTTATTCAGAATACTTAAGTTTCTGATGTGTGATTTTCTTGCTTGACCATAATTGCTTGCTTAACTCACGGTGGTTGCTTCTACTGATTTTGTTTTCTAAATCATTGGTCACAGTATCTTGCCCCTTTACAGCAAGACTTGGGCGCTCTCTACTTTAGCCTATTAACATGTTTCCTTACCTTGGAAGAGTTTCCTCTCTCTCTCTGTTTTTGTTTATTTATTTTTTCTGTGGTCACAGACGTTTTCAGCCTCTAAGGAATTGTTTTCCCTCTTCATCCCCTTTCTAATTTCATCACCACAGGAGATTTTTCTTCTCCCTCCATCATTGTCCCCCATCTTCCATGAGTTGATGCCAAGAATGAAATAATGCCTAAAGTTCCCCAAGATTCTTTCTCAGCTTTCATGCCCTAATCCCAGATGCAGTTCACTGCTTTGGGCACATGAAGGGCTGGCCCAAATAGAAAGGATTTACCTGTGCCCAGCCATGGTTATTCTGAGGTTGTATAGACACCCAAGGACCCAGGGGAAAGAAGTTCAGGTGAACAGAGACTTTTTCTGTGAATTTGACTCTTTTGAACTGTAAGACATCATGCCGATAAAACAGAGACATTGGAAGTTTTTTTTTTGGTTTTATGTTTTTTGTTTTTTTTTAATGTTGATCTTTTTTCCTTTACTCCCATTTATGGTACATTTACTCTTTTTCTGCCATTTTATTAGGAATGAAACTAGATGTGGATCTTTCTTACCTAGATATTGTCTCTTTATGAAATTTAGTTTACTTGGGCTTTTTGTTCCCTCAGCTACTCTGGTGTGTTTTTAGAAACTGTAATTTACTTTATTTCATTGTTTTTAGCTTACTTATCCTTTTTTTTTTATTTTATGGTTACGTTATGTTGGCTAAAAACATATATACAATCTAGAAGTGGAGGATTATATTCTATGGATTTTTTAGGACTTAATGTTGGGGAGACAGATTCTCAAATAGCTCTGAGTGACTGCTTTGAAGAGGTAAGGCAGGAGTCAGGATATATAGGAGTTTTTACCACAAAGAGAGGGTTGTCTAAACTTCAAAAGATTATTGTTAATTAAAGAAAATCAGACATCTCGAGTTCATGAATTTAGCACTCTCTGTGTATCAGAATATGTAAGAGTCTTGAAATCATTCTTTTGATATTCACCTTAGCTATCTAGGGCCTGCATCCTTTTCTTTCGCAACCTGAGTTCCCTCATCCCTGCAGGATGGCTGCAGTTGTCAAAGGCTTGGCAGCGGACAGCCCATTTTGTCCCCATCCTGCATTCCCTTGGAGCTCACCATGGGGTAGGGGGTGGATGCAGTGGCTTGACGGCTGCTTCATGCCTTGTTTACTGATACTGCAGAGAGTATTTTTCATTCATAGGTAGAAGAAATGGTCTCCTTCAACGTCTTACACCCTCTCTGAAAACTCATTAGAATGTGTTTTAAAGGATTAAACTTGCCTCTTACTATAATAGAAAATTAATCTGCTGCTGCTGAATCTAGAAGTACTAAAATGCTATCTGTTGTTTTGGCTGTACTCCTGGCCTAGGATTTTTTATTTAGCTTGGGTAGTAATAGAAGGCAATGGCACCCCGCTCTAGTACTCTTGCCTGGAAAATCCCATGGACAGAGGAGCCTGGTAGGCTGCAGTCCATGAGGTTGCTAAGAGTCAGACATGACTGAGTGACTTCACTTTGACTTTTCACTTTCATGCATTGGAGAAGGAAATGGCAACCCCACTCCAGTGTTCTTGCCTGGAGAATCCCAGGGACGGGGGAGCCTGGTGGGCTGCCGTCTATGGGGTCGCACAGAGTTGGACATGACTGAAGCGACTTAGCAGCAGCAGCAGCAGTAATAGATATCCTTTTTTTTTTTTTTTTGCTGTGCTTAATCCATGTGGAAACTCCTGGATCTACTTTGGTGTTTATAGAAAACAGATTTTTCAGCCACAGAATACTATTCTTGAGTTAAAATTCTATATAATTATCATTAAGCCACCAAGTAAAATTTACTTTTCCAATGAACCACGTGTTCAATAGTACAGATGACAGAACTGATGCCATTGTTTTTATAGTAGTAATTAGTCATTTGCTTGGTATAACAAATGTATACATACTTTCATGTACATTATTTCATTATATTTTTCCTACATTCCTACAAGGTAGTGGGAAATGCAGCCTGCTCTGGTTTCTTGCCTGGGGAATCCCATGGACAGAGGAGCCTGGCGGGCTGCAGTTCCCGGGGTCACAAGAGCTGGACATGACTTAATGACTAAACCACCACCACCACAAGGAAGTAAGTAAGGTGAAGAAGTTAATGTTTGCAAGTCATTCAGATAGGCACTTAACTATCTCTTTCAAATATCTGATTTTAAAGACCTCATATTTTGTCCCTATTTAGGGCTTATCCAATACCTTAGCTTTTCAAAATAGGTAAAACAGAAAAAAGACTAAGTAAGCAAAAATATACCAAATAAAGGAACATAATAAAAAGAACAAGTGTATTAAGGATGTATGCATAACATTTCTGCTCATTTATCACACCAGGTATTTTCTTGAAAACAAGAGTAGTAAATGAATCAGTATTGTATGGGTTATTTAAAAACTAATCCCTTTGAAAAATCTGTTACTTAAGTCCAACTGAAATTTAGAGCAGTCTACTAGATATTCTCTTTCAGGCATTTATTAAAATTGTCCTTGGGTCCAATTGTAGCTGTTTCTGGGTTTAGAGTAATATAAGAGAGATCCCTTGCTATCCTCAGTGAAAGGTGCTAGGAAAAACACAGTTTCAGTTGCTGCTAAGTGAGGTACCTGAGCTTGGCATTTACTGGATGCCTTCTTTGGCTGGGTACATTGAAAAATTTTCATTTATTCCTAGTATCTATTTCATAGATGAGGAAAATGATGCTTCAAGTAGATTTTAAAAAGAGAAAAGCCTGCATAATGTTACACAGCTAATTAGTGATTGTAGGATTTTAATCACAGGTGTTTGACATGAGAGTCCCCTTGGTTTTCTCCCTAGATTAGGCAACTCAGTCATAAACAATTTTAAAGAAAGCTTTATATCTGTTTTACCAAGGGTATATTTCCTTATGGTCCTTGAGTTCACTTTAATCCTGTCTTTGCTTTTGACTTAATTGCTTTTTAAATATAGGATTAACTGTCTTCAAGGAAAAACAATTTAAACAGAACAAGTATTTGTTTATATTCAGATTCATACATCCAGTAGAAGCAAGGAATAATAGAGGTCACCTTTTCATATACTTGTGTTGTACAGATGCAGAAAATAAGGTTTCCCAAGATCACAATTAGGAAAGAAGCAGGCCTGAAACCAGATCTCTAATATCACAAACCTGTGTTCTTCCCAATTAAGAAAACTATATACTTGCCTTTTCCCTCAATCTCTCAACTATTTTTTTTCATAAAAATCCTGCAAGAAAATGATGAACTTCAGGTTTTCCTCCTTACAATAGAAAATAATGAATCAACATATATTATGTAATGTGTGATAATGAAGGACAGGGAAGCCTGGCGTGTTGCAGTCTATAGGTTGCAGTCAAAGAGTCAGGTATGACTGAGCGACTGAACAACACTGTTGGAGTGAAGAAATTTTCCTCTACCCCCTCTTGAATTCTTTTGGCTGGTCTAACAAATAGTTTTGTGTGAATTCTTCTTGAGGTCCCTCAAATGTTCTGACGTTCCTTGCCTTTTGGGGAAAGGACCTTCCTTACTCACATGGTTAGGCTACTGGGAACCCCATAAAGCTATTTGTCCAAGTGGTTTTATTGATTCCATGAGGGGCTTACCAGGTGATGCTGGTGGTAAGGAACCACCTGCCAATGCAGGAGATATAAGAGACTCAGGTTTGATCACTGGGGTCAGGAGGATCCCCTGAGGACGGCATGGCAAACCACTCTGATACTCTTGCCTGGAGAATCTCATGGACAGAGGAGCCTGGCAGCTACAGTCCATAGAGTTGCAAAGAGTCAGACATGAATGAAGCTGCTTAGCCTGCTTGTAGGCATATTTCCATGAATATCACTGAAGATAAAACACATTTGTAAAAAGCTTTTGTAAAAGCATCTAACAGGCCTAAAGAATAGACTTATGGACATGGGGAGAGGGGAGGAGAGGGAGAGATGTATGGAAAGAGTAACATGGAAACTTACATTACCATATGTAAAATAGATGGCTAATGGGAATTTGCTATATGGCTCAGGAAACTCAAACAGGGGCTCTGTATCAACCTAGAGGGGTGGGATGGGGAGGGAGATGGGAGGGAGTTTCAAAAGGGAGGGGACATATGTATACCTATGGCTGATTCATGTTGAGGTTTCACAGAAACAAATTCTGTAAAGCAATTATCCTTCAATAAAAAAGTAAATTAAAAAAAAAAAAAACAACTGTCTGTGAATGATAAATGATTTTAAAAATCCATTATTAAATATCTGTTTCACTGCAATACAAATGACAAGGATATTTGGTTATAACTGTAACATATAATATATTAAGATTAATAACTGTAACTGTGACTGATAATGTTATATTTGGATGTATCCAAATTTCAAAAGTTTGATATGATCTTTAGAACATTTATATTAATAACATTTACTTACTTATACAATATAATCTAAGAATTTTTACCATCATTTATTTAACAATACTTCCCATATAATTTAACATACCAAATAAGCCTAATTCATTTAATCTCTCTTTCATAAGGAAAGAAAACAGATCTTTGGAGGTGTTCCAGGAGCCCTTTGGAAAAGCCCAAAGATATTTTTAGGTCAATAAGACTTCATTTAGAATTTGATTTGGGGGAAGTTTGTCAAGGATATCAGAAATCTTTTAAAACAATCCAAAAGAATCGTAAGTCGCTGTAAAATAGTTATCCATTTAATCAAAGTGACAAAGGCTTTATGGGAAAATAAAGAAATGTAAATAGTTGTAAACTCTTTTATATTGAAAAGGCTCAGGTTTTTTTTTTCCTAAGTTATCAAAGACATATTAAAGACAAAATATTGAATCTTTGTTTTTCTAAACAGATTACATTAAAGGTAAAGAAAATCTTTGTTTACAATTTCTCGTTAAGAGCAGATCAATAATCTAAGAAACCTTTGCTTTTTTAACAGAGAGATGAACGGCATATTAATTTTGCACCAGCTAACTTTGTATATTAAAGCTCACTTAATTAAATTTATTCCAGTCTTAGACCTAACCATACATAAAGTCTGTTTTCAAAGATTTCTTTATTTCCCCTCAAGAACAGGACAATTTTGCTCCAGTATCCAAAGCTTTTGTAATATCTATAATCATTTTGAGAGGAATTAGTGAGTTTGGGAATTGGTAGAGATAGGTGGGCTTTGTCTTATTTCTAGGCTTGTACTTCCGGTGTTTAGAGATTTTCAAGACAAAGACAGATGTTTCTGTTAGCCCTAGGGGTCTATTTCTTATCTCCTTGTGGGAGGGTCTGGGGAACTGTGAGGAAATAGATGACTTTTTTTTCCCCTTTAAGAAGGGACATTTACAGTGGATCTTTGGTTTTAGTCTAATTTCTGTTCTTTCATATCAATAAGGAATTCTCTAAGTTTAACCATTATACATATATATATATATATATATATATATATATATATATATGAGGTGTGTGTGTCTTCTCCTTTCAGTTAGCCCCTCCCAAAAGTACCTATGACAGCTGTTTATGATGAGGACTCTCAAAATAATTTTTTTTTTGAAAGTTGACAATTTTAAAGGGGGCTTCTCTGGAGGCTCAGATAGTAATGTATCTGCCTGTAATACATGAGGCCTGGGTTCAATCCCTGGGTCAGGAAGATCCCCTGGAGAAGCAAATGGCAACCCACTCCAGTTATCTTGCCTGGAGAATCCCACGGACAGAGGAGCCTGACAGACTAAAGTCCATGGGGTCACAATGAGTCGTACATGACTAAAGTGACCTAGCACGCCACATGCAACTTTAAAGACCCATCATCTGATTATTGACAAGTAAGAGCTTATATTATTCTCAAATAGGGGCTGAGACAATAAACCTTTTTTTATGGCTTATCCAAAGATGCAAGAGGTATCTTATAAGAGGGTAGGTAGCCTCACGAGGTCGAGAGTAAAACTCTGTGCTGCTACAGGTTCTGAGAATGGTGTCATGAAAATGGTGTCTCCCATTTCCCATGAGAATGTGTGACACCTCTAGTTATAGACGCACTAATCTGTGACGCTGAACAGGCTACTGGAATGACACTTTTCTAGCACTAATAAATAAATAAGAAAGATTACTCAATCTTACAAAGGCTACTTATGGACTAGGAACCCTTATGACAAAATTCCTTAAGAGCTGGAGTGGCTGGACAAGGAGACTGCTATTCGACTTCTTGCTCGGAAGCCCATTTTACTCAACTGGTCACCAGCTGCACCCCAGTAAGTGCACCTTTTAGATGGCAGAGACCAGAGAGCATATTCTCACTGTCACAAGGCTAAGTTCTAAGGATATAGAACAAGACAGAAGGAAAAACCCCATTCAGTTTTTACACGAAACACCCACAAGCCTTGTTTAAACAAGCCTTACTCTGATGAGGCAGAGAAGGCAATGGCACCCCACTCCAGTACTCTTGCCTGGAGAATCCCAGGGATGGGAAGCCTGGTGGGCTGCCATCTATGGGTCACACAGAGTCGGACACGACTGAAGCGTGGAAAATCCCATGGACGGAGGAGCCTCGTAGGCTGCAGTCCATGGGGTCGCTAGAGTTAGACACGACTGAGCGACTTCACTTTCATGCATTGGAGAAGGAAATGGCAACCCACTCCAGTGTTCTTGCCTGGAGAATCCCAGGGATGGGAAGCCTGGTGGGCTGCCATCTATGGGTCACACAGAGTCGGACACGACTGAAGCGACTTAGCAGCAGCAGCAGCACTAGCACTCTGATGAGGAATGAACTCACCTGTCTATGAGGCCAGCTCAAATAGCAGATTGATCAGATCAGCTCAGCCACTCAGTCCTGTCTGACTCTTTGTGACCCCATGGACCGCAGCACACCAGGCTTCCCTGTCCACCATGAACTCCCAGAGCCTACTCAAACTCATGTTCATCGAGTCGGTGATGCCATCCAACCATCTCAACCTCTATTGTCCCCTTCTCCTCTCGCTTTCAATCTTCCCAGCATCAGGGTCTTTTCCAATGAGTCAGTTCTTCCCATCACATGGCCAAAGTATTAGAGCTTCAGCTTCAGCATCAGTCCTTCCAATGAATATTCCAGACTGATTTTCTTTAGGATTGACTGGTTGGATCTCCTTGCTGTCCAAGGGATTCTCAAGAGTCTTCTCCAACTCCAGAGTTCAAAGGCATCAGTTCTTCAGAGCTCAGCTTTCTTTATAATCCAACTCTCACATCAATACATAACTATTGGAAAAACCATAACTTTGACTACACAGACTTTTGTTGGCAGAGTAACATCTCTGCTTTTTAATATGCTGTCTAGGTTGGTCATAGCTTTTTTCCTAAGGAGCAAGCATCTTTTAATTTCATGGCTACAATCACCATCTGCAGTGATTGTGTAGCCCCAAAAAATAGTCTCTCACTCTTTCCATTGTTTCCCCACCTATTTGCCATGAAGTGATGAGACTGGATGCCATGATCTTAGTTTTATGAATGTTGAGCTTTAAGCCAACTTTTTCACTCTCCTCTTTCACTTTCATCAAGAGGCTCTTTAGTTCTTCTTCACTTTCTGCCAGAAGGGCGGCATTATCTGCATATCTGAGGTTACTGATATTTCTCTCATCAATCTTAATTTCTCTGAAGTTACCATTAACGGAATGGAGTTTGCCTTCCATGACTTTATTAAGATTTCAAAAGCCTTTATTCCAGTTCCTCCAATACTCCCAGCTCACCTTTAATACACTTATGTCTAACAGAGAAAATGAAGAAGACACCAGAAAAATAATTTAAAGAAGTCCTTTGTTTAAGGAAGTTTTTTGGGGTCTATTTTTTTTTCTTTTGATGTTTTCTTTATTGAAGTACAGTTGACTACGATGTTTCAGATGTACAACAAAGTGATTCTGTTTTAAATATATATATATATATATATATTCTTTTACAGATTCTTTACTACTATAGGTTATTACAAGACGTTGAATATAGTTTCCTAGGTCCTTGTTTATTTTATACAGCAGTCTATGTCTGTTAATCTCAAATTTGTAATTTATCCTTCCTTCCCAATTTCCCCGTTGGTAACCATAAGTTCCTTTTCTATGTGTGCGAGTCTATAAGTCTATTTCTGTTTTGTAGATAAGTGTGTTTGTATCAGTTTTTTGGATTCCTCATATAAGTGATATCATATGATATTTGTCTTTGTCTGATTTCACTTAATATGATAATAGGTTCATCCAGGTGGTGTTAGGGGTAACGAACATGCCTGCCAATGTAGGTTAGAGTTAAGAGACATGGGTTCAATCTCTGAGTTGGGAAAAGGGATGCAGCAACCCACTCCAGTAGTCTTGCCTGGAGAATTTCATGGAGCCTGGAGGGCAGCAGTCCATAGGGTCACACAGATTTGAACATGGCAGACGTGACTTAGCCTACACTACATCCATGCACATTGTTGCAAATGGCATTATTTTCCTTTTTATAGCAAAGTAATATTCGTACACATATGTGTGTGTGTGTCTGTGTGTGTGTGTGTATACACACATTCATCTATTAGTGGACATTTAAGTTACTTCCAAATCTTGACTATTTAAATAGTGCTGCCTGGAGAATCCCAGGGACAGACGAGCCTAGTGGTCTGCCCTCTATGGGGTCGCACAGAGTCGGAAACGACTGAAGCGACTTAGCAGCAGCAGCAGCAGCCATGAACATTGGGATGCATGTATCTTTTCAAATTACACCTTTGCCTTTTCTGGATATATGCCCAGGAGTAGGATTGCTGAATCATATGGGAACTCTATTTTTAAGTTGTTTTTTCTTTTGGCCTAATGAATTTTTTAAAATATTTTGAATAGTTTCTCATAAGATTTCTCTGTGCCCCAAAATAAATATTAAATTTATTAACCAGAATGGGAAAATAAACATTTTTCACTTGTAATCAGCCTCTCCATCCTTGTTCTCTGGAAGCCATAGCTGCTTCTAAAAAACTGTGTTTCCAACATACAAATTCAATTGCAGAGAGAAGCCCAGGAAAGCCTAACATGGGTTGAGGTTTCCTAAGTTGCCCTGTCTTTTGCAGGACAAAATATTTCTTGTCACAGTCCAAAGGATATCTTTGTTCATTTAAATGCAGAACTTTACAAATACATTCTCTGAGAAATTTTAGTCTAGATGAATGTTGCTTTATTTATTTATTTTTTTAAATTTTATTTTATTTATTTTTTTTACTTTTTTTTAAATTTTATTTTATTTTTAAATTTTACATGATTGTATTAGTTTTGCCAAATATCAAAATGAATCCGCCACAGGTATACACGTGTTCCCCATCCTGAACCCTCCTCCCTCCTCCCTCCCCATACCATCCCTCTGGGTCATCCCAGTGCACTAGCCCCAAGCATCCAGTATCGTGCATTGAACCTGGACTGGCATCTCATTTCATACATGATATTATACATGTTTCAATACCATTCTCCCAAATCTTCCCACCCTCTCCCTCTCCCATAGAGTCAATAAGACTGTGCTATACATCAGTGTCTCTTTTGCTGTCTCGTACACAGGGTTACTGTTACCATCTTTCTAAATTCCATATATATGCATTAGTATACTGTATTGGTGTTTTTCCTTCTGGCTTACTTCACTCTGTCTAATAGGCTCCAGTTTCATCCACCTCATTAGAATTGATTCAAATGTTTTCTTTTTAATGGCTGAGTAATACTCCATTGTGTATATGTACCACTGCTTTCTTATCCATTCATCTGCTGATGGACATCTAGGTTGCTTCCATGTCCTGGCTATTATAAACAGTGCTGCGATGAACATTGGGGTACACGTGTCTCTTTCCCTTCTGGTTTCCTCAGTGTGTATGCCCAGCAGTGGGATTGCTGGATCATAAGGCAGTTCTATTTCCAGTTTTTTAAGGAGTCTCCACACTGTTCTCCATAGTGGCTGTACTAGTTTGCATTCCCACCAACAGTGTAAGAGGGTTCCCTTTTCTCCACACCCTCTCCAGCATTTATTATTTGTAGACTTTTGGATCACAGCCATTCTGACTGGTGTGAAATGGTACCTCATAGTGGTTTTGATTTGCATTTCTCTGATAATGAGTGATGTTGAGCATCTTTTCATGTGTTTGTTAGCCCTCTGTATGTCTTCTTTGGAGAAATGTCTGTTTAGTTCTTTGGCCCATTTTTTGATTGGGTCATTTATTTTTCTGGAGGTGAGCTGTAGGGGTTGCTTGTATATTTTTGAGATTAGTTGTTTGTCAGTTGCTTCATTTGCTATTATTTTCTCCCATTCTGAAGGCTGTCTTTTCACCTTGCTAATAGTTTCCTTTGATGTGCAGAAGCTTTTAAGGTTAATTAGGTCCCATTTGTTTATTTTTGCTTTTATTTCCAATATTCTGGGAGGTGGGTCATAGAGGATCCTGCTGTGATGTATGTCAGAGAGTGTTTTGCCTATGTTCTCCTCTAGGAGTTTTATAGTTTCTGGTCTTACATTTAGATCTTTAATCCATTTTGAGTTTATTTTTGTGTATGGTGTTAGAAAGTGTTCTAGTTTCATTCTTTTACAAGTGGTTGACCAGATTTCCCAGCACCACTTGTTAAAGAGATTGTCTTTAATCCATTGTATATTCTTGCCTCCTTTGTCAAAGATAAGGTGTCCATATGTGCGTGGATTTATCTCTGGGCTTTCTATTTTGTTCCATTGATCTATATTTCTGTCTTTGTGCCAGTACCATACTGTCTTGATAACTGTAGCTTTGTAGTAGAGCCTGAAGTCAGGTAGGTTGATTCCTCCAGTTCCATTCTTCTTTCTCAAGATTGCTTTGGCTATTCAAGGTTTTTTGTATTTCCATACAAATTGTGAAATTATTTGTTCTAGCTCTGTGAAGAATACCGTTGGTAGCTTGATAGGGATTGCATTGAATCTATAAATTGCTTTGGGTAATATACTCATTTTCACTATATTGATTCTTCCAATCCATGAACATGGTATATTTCTCCATCTATTAGTGTCCTCTTTGATTTCTTTCACCAGTGTTTTATAGTTTTCTATATATAGGTCTTTAGTTTCTTTAGGTAGATATATTCCTAAGTATTTTATTCTTTCCATTGCAATGGTGAATGGAATTGTTTCCTTAATTTCTCTTTCTGTTTTCTCATTATTAGTGTATAGGAATGCAAGGGATTTCTGTGTGTTGATTTTATATCCTGCAACTTTACTATAGTCATTGATTAGTTCTAGTAATTTTCTGGTGGAGTCTTTAGGGTTTTCTATGTAGAGGATCATGTCATCTGCAAATAGTGAGAGTTTTACTTCTTCTTTTCCAATTTGGATTCCTTTTATTTCTTTTTCTGCTCTGATTGCTGTGGCCAAAACTTCCAAGACTATGTTGAATAGTAATGGTGAAAGTTGGCACCCTTGTCTTGTTCCTGACTTTAGAGGAGATGCTTTCAATTTTTCACCATTGAGGATAATGTTTGCTGTGGGTTTGTCATATATAGCTTTTATTATGTTGAGGTATGTTCCTTCTATTCCTGCTTTCTAGAGAGTTTTTATCATAAATGGGTGTTGAATTTTGTCAAAGGCTTTCTCTGCATCTATTGAGATAATCATATGGTTTTTATTTTTCAATTTGTTAATGTGGTGTATTACATTGATTGATTTGCAGATATTGAAGAATCCTTGCATCCCTGGGATAAAGCCCACTTGGTCATGGTGTATGATCTTTTTAATGTATTGTTGGATTCTGATTGCTAGAATTTTGTTAAGGATTTTTGCATCTATGTTCATCAGTGATATTGGCCTGTAGTTTTCTTTTTTTGTGGGATCTTTGTCAGGTTTTGGTATTAGGGTGATGGTGGCCTCATAGAATGAGTTTGGAAGTTTACCTTCCTCTGCAATTTTCTGGAAGAGTTTGAGCAGGATAGGTGTTAGCTCTTCTCTAAATTTTTGGTAGAATTCAGCTGTGAAGCCGTCTGGACCTGGGGTTTTGTTTGCTGGAAGATTTTTTATTACAGTTTCAATTTCCGTGCTTGTGATGGGTCTGTTAAGATTTTCTATTTCTTCCTGGTCAAGTTTTGGAAAGTTGTACTTTTCTAAGAATTTGTCCATTTCTTCCACGTTGTCCATTTTATTGGCATATAATTGTTGATAGTAGTCTTTTATGATCCTTTGTATTTCTGTGTTGTCTGTTGTGATCTCTCCATTTTCATTTCTAATTTTATTGATTTGATTTTTCTCCCTTTGTTTCTTGATGAGTCTGGCTAATGGTTTGTCAATTTTATTTATCCTTTCAAAGAACCAGCTTTTGGTTTTGTTGATTTTTGCTATGGTCTCTTTTGTTTCTTTTGCATTTATTTCTGCTCTAATTTTTAAGATTTCTTTCCTTCTACTAACCCTGGGGTTCTTCATTTCTTCCTTTTCTAGTTGCTTTAGGTGTAGAGTTAGGTTATTTATTTGACTTTTTTCTTGTTTCTTGAGGTGTGCCTGTATTGCTATGAACTTTCCCCTTAGGACTGCTTTTATCGTGTCCCACAGGTTTTGGGTTGTTGTGTTTTCATTTTCATTCGTTTCTATGCAAATTTTGATTTCTTTCTTGATTTCTTCTGTGCTTTTGAATGTTGCTTTAGATTATCTTTTGATTTATATTTCTATTTAGGCTGTTAAAAATTAAAATTCAACTGAGTAAATTTTAAAGATCTTATTGACTTTATTCAACAAATCATGAATCAGGCAGCATTCACTCTAACAGACAGAAAAGAGCTCTTAGCCGTACAAAATGCGAGACTTCTATAGCCAGAAAGGAGGGAGTTATGCTAGGCAAGGAAGGAGATTGAGTGTGTAATGTTACTTTCCTTTAGGGGACATTTGAGGTCTTTCAGGCTGATTACCTATCTAGTACCTATCAGGTGATACCCAATTTACTGGTTTGAGATTCCATTTCTAGGAGAGCTGAAAGTGTGATTAAGTCTCAGTTTGGTGACCTGGAGCTTGGCATAAGCAACTCCAGTTTGGGCCTGTAGACTTGTTTGTAACAAGATTGATATGTAAAAGATTAAGTCCTTTTTGAACAAAAGAAATTGAGAGCTCAGAGAACTCAACTGGCCTGGATAAGGAAATAGGAGAAGCAGTGAGACAAAGTATCTTATACTGAGTCTCACAATGAGTGGCAAGCCAAGGCTGAAATCCATGTGTCCAGGTGGTATTCAGAATTAACTCTTCTTCCTGTGGTACTTGTGCTGTAAAGGTGTCTGCTAAGGGTGCAAAGAGTTGAACAGGACTGAGCAACACACACACACACGTTCAAACACAAGGGCTTCACAAAGTTGCATTCCTTTTATGAAGTTTCAAAACCACATGAAGGCAAGAACAAGCAAAGCAAAAAATTATATGTCTATCACATGTAAGAAAGGATGGAAATCAAGCCATATACATTGTTACATCCAGGAAATGAATAGTTGAAGGCCTTGTCCTAGAAAGGTGATAATGCAAAAGAGGACAATTAAAGCAATTATATTATTCTGAAAACAAAGGGAAATGGGTAGTTAGCACACTGATAACATTCCTGTTAAGAAGAGAACAGGCAGGTTAGACTCAAGCTGGATCATCCCTCTCCTCATTAGTTTCTTGCCAAGAGGATGTAACTGCTGAATGAAAGGATAAGCAGCCTGTTGTGAGTTAACTAGACTGATTTTGTTTCTTAACATCTATCTCCTCCCAAACTCAATAGAGCATCTTTGAGCAGAGAGTATGCATGACATTCTTCCTTTTCACTTTAAAGTATATCACTTTGATGACTAAGAGCTCTGAAATCTGAATTAAAAGGGACCTTCACTGGCATCCAGTTCAACCCTCTTCTTTTGTAAATGAATCTCACAAAGTTAATGAAACAAACTGGAGATAAATGAGAGTAATACATGAGCAGAGTGGGTTGTTTTTTATTTGGATAAATCAGACTGCTGTGGCTATAGAACCTGAATCATACTGAATTATTGCTGAAATTTCGACAGATAGAAATGAAAAAATCATCAACCAATTTTTTTTTTTTTTTTTTGGTACTATGTGTTCCATGATGTCATAAGCTTTCTGAACTCATTTGGTGCATATTAGTTAAATTGACCCTGCTGCTGCTGCTAACTGTTAAGTCGCTTCAGTTGTGTCCGACTCTGTGCGACCCCATAGACGGCAGCTCAGCAGGCTCCCCCGTCCCTGGGATTCTCCAGGCAAGAACACTGGAGTGGGTTGCCATTTCCTCCTCCAATGCATGAAAGTGAAAAGTGAAAGTGAAGTCGCTCAGTCGTGTCCGACTCTTAGCGACCCCATGGACTGCAGCCTACCAGGCTCCTCCATCCATGGGATTTTCCAAGCAATAGTACTGGAGTGGGGTGCCATTGCCTTCTCCGAAAATTGACCCTAGGGCAGGATAAATTAGAAAACAATTTGTGGGATGTTTGTCTAATATGAAAGAAATTTAAATAAGCTATAATATTTATGGCCTCTCTCTTCTCAAAGCACATGAGTGCCTACAACTTTCCCTAATTCAGAGTTTTGTGAGATTGAGTGCCTAACTTTGTATTATTGTTTTCATTTTACAGATATGGAGAATATACCACAGAGGGGAAACGTTTGCACCTGGTTAATTTTTCTCTTAATTCTACCTTATATCAGTTCAATATTTAGTAATTAGAATACAGCCTAACTATGGGCCTTTATAAAAATGAAGCCTCTGACAAACTGAGCTAGAAGCATACCTGAAAGTATTTCCCCAGGTTTGTTTCTTTCTTTCTTTTTTTTTTTTTTTTTTGCAGCTTCCTTTTTTAAAATACTTGGCTTCAGTTATGAAGTCAGGGTTAAAAAACAATCTGTTTCATAATATGAGATACACAGACAGTTACATCTCTGCAAATATATGTGTGCATTCTTGCTGAGTCGTGTGGGACTCTTTGCAACCCTATGGACTGTAGCCTGTCAGGCTCCTCTGTCCATGGGATTCTCCAAGCAAGAACACTGGAGTGGGTTGCCGTGCCCTCTTCCAGGGGATCTTCCCGACCCAGGGATCGAACCCGCATCTCTTATGTCCCCTGAATTGGCAGGTGGATTCTTTACTACTAGCGCCAGCACCTGGGAAGCTGCAAACATACACACATATATAATTTAATATTTATAGTTTATAATGACAGTATGAGAGTAAAGAGCTCTCTGTGTTACACATACACACACATCTCAACTATTGGTTCTTGTGACAGTTTTATGTATCAACTGATTAGGCTATAGTATCCAGTTGTTGGGTCAGATACCAGTCTAGATGTTTCTGTGACAATATGTTCTAGATAAGATTAACATTTAAGTCAGTGGACTTTGAGTGAAGCATATTACCACCATCACTCCAATAATGTGGATAATCTTCACCCACTCAGTTGAAGGTTGTAAGAGAAAATACTTAGGTTCCTGATGAAACCTAAGAATTTCGGATGAAAGAATTAAGTCTCTTGAGTCTCAGACTCAAGACTTAAGATTATATCATCAACTTCTGCCTGAACAGTCAGCCTACTGGCCTGCCTTGAGGATTACAGACCTGCTTGTCTTCACAGTAGTGTGAGCCAATTCCTTAAAATAAATATCTCTCTCTCCATATATTTATATTTGTGGTTATGTTATATTAGATTAGATTGGCCAAATAGTTCCCTTGGATTTTTCACAAGATCTTACAGAAAAACTCTGATGAACGTTTTGGCCAACACTACAGTAGACTGGTTCCAATTGGAAAAGGAGTACATCAAAGCTGTATATCGTCACTCTGCTTATTTAACTTATATCCAGAGTACATCATGTGAAATGCCAGGCTGCATGAAGCACAAGCTGGAATCAAGATTGCTGGGAGAAATATCAATAACCTCAGATATGCAGATGACACTACCCTTACAGCAGAAAGCGAAGCAGAACTAAAGAGCCTCTTGATGAACATGAAAGAAGAGTGTGAAAAAGCTGGCTTAAAACTCAACATACAAAAACGAAAATCATGGCATACTGTCCCATCACTTCATGGTAAATAGATGGGGAAACAATGGAAACAGTGACAGACTTGATTTTCTTGGGCTCCAAAATCAATGCAGATTTTCACTGCAGCCATGAAATTAAAAGATGCTTGCTCCTTGGAAGAAAAGCTATGACCAACCTAGCTGCTGCTGCTAAGTCACTTCAGTCGTGTCCGACTCTGTGCGGCCTCATGCACGGCAGCCCACCAGGCTCCCCTATCCCTGGGATTCTCCAGGCAAGAACACTGGAGTGGGCTGCCATTTCCTTCTCCAATGTGTGAAAGTGAAAATGAAGTCGCTCAGTCGTGTCCAACTCTTAGCAACCCCATGGACTGCAACCTACCAGGCTCCTCAGTCCATGGGATTTTCCAGGCAAGAGTACTGGAGTGGGGTGCCATTGCCTTCTCTGATGAGCAACCTAGACAGCATATTAAAAAAGCAGAGACATTACTCTGCCAACAGAGGTTCATCTAGTCAAAGCTATGTTTTTTCCAATAGTCATGTATAGATGTGAGAGTTGGACCATAAAGAAAGCTGAGCACCAAAGAGCTGATGCTTTTGAACAGTGGTGTTGGAGAAGACTCTTGAGAGTCCCTTGGGCTGCAAGGAGATCGAACCAGTCCATCCTAAAGGAAATCAGTCCTGAATATTCATTGGAAGGGCTGATGCTGAAGCTGAAACTCCAATACTTTGGCTACCAGATACCAAGAACTGACTCACTAGAAAAGATCCCGATGAGGGGAAAAATTGAAGGCAGGAGGAGAAGAGAATGACAGAGAATGAGATGGTTGGATGGCATCATCAACAAAATGGACATGAGTTTGAGCAAGCTCTGGGAGTTGGTGATGGACAGGGAAGCCTGGCATGGTGCAGTCCATGGGGTCGCAAATAGTCAAACATGACTGAGCGACTGAACTGAACTGATATTATATTACATAATATCATATTATATTATATCATACTATATCATGTTATATCATATCATTTCAGTTCTTCTGGGAACTCTGACTAACATAATTTCCAATTTTTGAAAACAAAACTATGAATTTAGCACACAAGGCAGCTCAAAGTTTGGGAGTAAATTTGTATCTCAATTGCAATGCTCTTTATACCTGAGCTCTAGGCTATGAAGATCTGCAGATGCTCCTAGAACAATTGTCCATGCTGCAATTGTTGCTGCAAATACTTGCTTACTACGAAATTTACACATCTTTATTATGCCTAGCCTCTAGGGAATTTCTTTCCTTTCCAAGGCACTCCATCATGTACTCAGACAAAAACAACAAAAAACAATATAAAAATGTACAATGATTTCAGCTGTGATAAACTGGGAGGGATATACTTCTCTATTGTATTCCTTAGTCTGGTTTTGTGTTGCTTCTGTCTGTTTTGGCACAATTGAGGTCCTGCAAGGCTAAGTGCGTGCACACACACACACACACACACACAAGAAGTGTGAAAATATCCAATTTCTTATCATACCACTGTCCATTTATATGTACTTTCTCTTAATAATCTACTCATTTCTGTTTAAGGACATATTTGCAAACACCCAATCCTCTTCATTCTTTAAGCAAATGGAATCCTAGCAATATTACAACACCAGCTGGGAAACACAGCAGTCAGTCTCCAGGCTACTGTTCCTAAGTTTCCAGTGTCCTAAAAGCTCAAACTTCCTGCTCCCTCCCCTCTCCTCATAAGTATTTACCATGCTCTGTGGTGATCTGAGCTTCCCAGAACTCTGCTGCAAGCCTCCTTTGTTAGTAATATTGTACTGAGATTAATGAAACCAAGATGCATCTGAAGTCATCTTCATGCCAGCACACACACCCCACGTAGTTAAGGCAGCTCAGTGTAGTTCAGAATAATAACCATGATTTAAAGGAAGAAATCAGTCACAGAAGCAAAACAAATGGAAACAAGGAAAAGGTTTTAAAACAAAGGAGAGAAAAAGGGTTTTATATGTACTTTGAGCTTTGCACCTCTCCCACAAGTGTCCCCAATCCAGCTTCAGTAAAGCTATAACAGAATCTACCACCTATTCTAAGGCAGAGTCCAGAGGTTGCAGGAACTTGGCAATCCCTCTCTGAAAAATGCACATCTTTCTCTCCTCAGTAATGGCAATGTGGATGCATCTTTTCCTTGAAAGAAAATTAAAGCTCATATGAATCAAGACAAACATTCATGCCTCATCAAACAAAAGCACAGTTTATGAAAATGTAAATGATCATATATTCATTTGGTAAATTAAACATGGCACATCCAGGCCCATGACTTGAAAGCACTGTGGTTTAAATTGAAGTGAACAAAATTTATTTGGGGAGAGAAGAGAGAAATTAAGGAATAAAACACAAAATACAAATTGTTTGGAATGCTTTGAATGTGAGTCTCCAAAAGAAGATATAGAAGGCAGTGCTTCTAATGCATTTTGTCAAGTAACACTTTTGTTTCTAAAAATTGTGAAAGTCTAGGCTTTTCTAGTGCATATGTTGCAAATTTTGCAAGGCTAGTCTTTAAAAAAAAGTGACCAGAGTTCTACAAACATTTTCTTTTACTTGGACTCATTCCCAGACCTGAATGGAAAATAATAGTATAAAATCCTACTCGCCCTTGATACTACTACTGAAAAATCAACTTCTTGAAATTTTATCTTGCTCCCCATGAAGAAAACCACCTTCTTTTTTTGCTGCCCATTACATTGAATTCAGTGTCTATAATAAGTATTTGTCAGTTGTCTTCGTAGGATCTATATGCCATCACAACATCCTGTCATTTCCACTCACACACACACACACACACACACACACACACACACCTTTCTCTAGTCATCAGTGTGGTTGTTTCCTATGAGTGATACACCTGTTTCCCCATTGTCAAATAGCTTGCGACATTTTACCTAAACCTAGGCTCTAAGGATTGGTCAGCATTTCCCATCCCTTTAACCATAACTGTTTGTTTAGTGATTGACACAGAGCACAGTAATAGCGTAAATCTTATGCTTTGTTTGATGACCACTCTATGAAACACTTTTTTCTTTCCCACAAAGGGCCTAGGAAACGGGTGACGTGAGACTCAAGGTTCTCTAGGCCTTTTTTGATCACAAAAGTGTGGGTGGGTGAACTTTTGGAGAAGGAGCTTCTGGCAATAAGAATGATCGTATTTAAGAAAGAGAAGCTTGCTTTTTAGTGCCACTGGGTCAATTCAAACTGAAGTCAACCCTACATTTTTACTTTGTAGTTGTATGTGTCAATAATTCTCCTTTTTGCTTTGTTCTTTTTAATTTTCTATTTTAATGATTAATAGAATGAAGTGTACTAAATGAAAAAAGAAGTCCATGACAATACATATTTGTTTCGTGTGTATTTATGTCTCCATTTGCCCTCTTCATGAGCTCTTTAAAATAAGTTTGCCAAGCAGAATGCTTGACCCATAATTAATATTCAGTAATTTTTGTTGAATTTAATTTATCTTTATCAAAGCTTCCTGTTTTTCTGGGAAGCAGAATTCCAGAAAAACATCTACCTCTGTTTCATTGACTATGCTAAAAACTTTGACTGTGTGGATCATAAACTGTGGAAAACTCTTAAAGAGATGGGAATCAGACCATCTTCCCTGCCTCCCGAACAACCTACATGTGGGCCAAGAAGCAACAGTTAGAACCTTGTATGGAACAACTGACTGGTTCGGGATTGAGAAAGGAGTGTGACAAAGCTGTTTGTTGTCACCTTGTTTATTTAACTTATACACTGAGCATATCATAAGAAATGCTGGGCAGGATGAGTTACAAGCTGAAATCAAGACTGGCAGGAGAAACATCAACAACCTCAGATATGCAGATGATGACACTCTAATGGCAGAAAGCAAAGAAGAACTAAAGAAAGTCTTGATGAGGGTGAAGGAGGAGAGTGAAAAAGCTGCCTTAAAACTAAATATTAAATATTAAAAAATACTAAGATCATGTCATTCGGTCCCATCACTTCAGTGCAAATACAGGGGGTAAAGTTGGAAGCAGTAACAGATTTCCTCTTCTTAGTCTCTAGAATCACTGCGGTTGGTGACTGCAGCCATGAAATCAGAAGGCAACTGCTTCTTGGCAAGAAAGCTATGACAAACTTAAACAGTGCGTTGAAAAGCAAAGACATCACTTTGCTGAAAAAGGTCCTTATCATTAAGGCTATGGTCTTTCCAGTTCATGTATGGTTGTGAGATCTGGACTGTAAAGAAGGCAGAGTGCCAAAAAATTGATGCCTTCAAACTGTGTTGCTGGAGAAGACTCTTGAGAGTCCCTTGGACAGAAAGGAGATCAAGCCAGTCAATCTTAAGGTAAATCAACCCTGAATACTCATTGGAAGGACTGATGCTAAAGGTGAAGCTCCAATATTTTGGTTACGTAATGTGAACAGCCAACTCACTGGAAAGACTCTGATGCTGGGAAAGACAGAGCAGAAGGAGAAGAGGGTGCCAGAGGATGAGATGGCTGGATGGCACCACTAAGCAATAGACATGAACTTGGGCAAGCTCCGGGAGATGACGAGGGACAGGAAAGCCTGGCGTGCTGCAGTCCACGGGGCCATGAAGAGCTGTACACAACTGGGTGACTGAACAACAACAAATATTCTCTTCAAAGGAAAGAATGTAGAATCCAAAACCTGCTCCTTTAATTTAGATAACATCGAGTCACTGGGAAGATGCCCTCTTTCTTCAAGTTTAGAGGCAAATCTGTGCCTCTAGTTGTCTTCAAGATAATTAAGATATAAAGCACAGACAGTGTTCTCTGCTCCACACCCTTCTCCTTTGCATGGGTATATAGCATAATTCATTCTGGACAAGATGTTAAATCCTTAAGCTACTGATAGAAAGGATTTTTAGTTTAACCTTTCATTGCTATGATTGAGATTTAATGGCTGGAATTCATAGGCTAGTATTATCAAAAAGGTACAATGTTGAGAAAACTTCACTTTATAATGACCACCCTGAAAATATATCAGACTCCCTGTTGAGGAAAATTACTTTGTCATCCACATTGGTAGAGTATATTCAGAGATATCATGCTGCTGCTGCTGCTGCTGCTAAGTCGCTTCAGTCGTGTCCGACTCTGTGCGACCCAATAGACGGCAGCCCACCAGGCTCCCCGGTCCCTGTGGTTCTCCAGGCAAGAACACTGGAGTGGGTTGCCATTTCCTTCTCCAATGCATGAAAGTGAAAGTGAAGTCGCTCAGTCGTGTCCGACTCCTAGCAACCCCATGGACTGCAGCCTACCAGGCTCCTCCGTCCATGGGATTTTCCAGGCAAGAGTACTGGAGTGGGTTGCCATTGCCTTCTCCGAGAGAAACATAGAAATGTGGAATAAAAGGAACCATTTGAACTAGTAGACTATCAGGTCCTCTTCCCGTCCTTCATTCTTTCCCTCCTTTCTTCCTTCCTTTTTTTCTTTTTTAAGTTCATGTGTGTGTGTGTGTGTCTGTGCGTGCGTGTGTGTGTGTTACTCACTCATTCATGTCCGAGTCTTTGCAACCCCATGTGCTGTAGCCTGCAAGGCTCCTCTGTCCATGGAATTTTCCAGGCAAGAATACTGGAGTGGGTTGCCATTTCCTTCTCCATTTAAGTTCATATCTACATTTATTAAAAATCCTAGGTTCAGTTTTCATGTTCTACTGTTACTTCGTTTGACATCTTTTTTAACAAAAATTGTGTTGGAGTATAGTTGATTTATAAAGTTGTGTTATTTTCAGGTGTACAGCAAAGTGAGTCAGATATATGTATGTATATATATATCTCTTTCTAATTTAGGATTTCCCACGTACTATTTACTTTAAATGAATTACTCCCACTTAATAAAAGATTTGTGCAAAACTACACACAAATATTATTAGGAAGATTATTATAATGGGAGAGAACAGAGAGGATAAAGACTTATTTGCTCTAGGCACTGAGATAAGTGTTTAAATTAAGGGTAATTTCATTGAGTTATCAAATTTAAAAAGTTTTAGGTTTGGTAAAATGAAACTAAATTACCTCTAAAAGTATTTGTTGAGCAATTACTTTATGCCAGATGTTATACTAAGCACTTACTTTCATTAACTCATTTCATCTCCACAGCAACTTTTAAAGTAGTTTCTTTACTTATAATCTATTTTATGGGTGAAGAAACTAAGTTTCTAAGAAATTACATATCTTGCCTGAGATCACACAGCTAGCAAATAAAAGAGCTGAGATGGAAAACTAGGCAATCAGGCAAAGGACTATACCTGACTTTATCTTACTTGATTACGGGAGGCAGCATTCATTCCCTGTTGGTCTGATTTAAAGTCTGTGCTTCCTGTAGCTTCCTTGTGCTTACTCAGTCATGTCCGACTCTTTGCAAGCCCAGGGGCAGTAGCCTGCCAGGCTCCTCATTCCACAGGATTTTTTCCAGGTGAGAATACTGGAATGTGTTGCTATTTCCTCTTCCAGGGGATCTTCCTGACCCAGGGATTAAGCTGGAGTCTTCTGCTTCTCCTGCATTGCAGGCAGATTCTTAACCCCTGAGCCACTGGGGAAGCCCTATGCTTCCCATAATCGCCCACCCAAGTCCTGTGGTTCAGAAGTTTTGAGTTTTCCTTCTCATTTTGCCACAAGCAGTGTGTCCTTGAACAAGTTGGCTAACCCTAAGTGGTCTTGAACAAGTTGGCTAACCCTAAGGGGTCTCAATAAGCTCATCAGACTGAGTTTTTTTTGATGTTGAGTTGGATGAGTTCTTTGTATATTTTGTTTATTAACCCCTTATCAGATTTATCATTTGCAATATTTTCTTCCATTCAGTAGGCTTCCTTTTCATTCTGTTGATGGTTTCCTTTCTTCTTTTTAGTTTGACAGAGTCCTATTTATTTATTTTTTACTTTTGCTTCTGTGTTTCATTCTTGAGACAGACCTCCCCCCAAATATTGCTAAAACTAATATCAAAGTGTACTGCCTATGTTTTCTTCCAGGAATTTTATAGAAAGAATAGTTTATAATACTATTTTAAAAAACTGTTTCCCATAGGTGTACTTACTTAGAAATAGCGTTTGCGTTTGCTGCCATTAAAATGGAATTGGAAACAAAGTTATCTTTATTTTCTTTTTGTCTTTTAAGGATGTGTACTTGGTTGCTTCAGTACCTTTTGACAATTGTGTCTGCAGCAAGGCTTTCTCTATTCATTCATTCATTCACCCTCAAGCCTATAATATATGCCCAAAGTGTTTTAGGCCCTAAGAACACGACAGGTGAAAATGGCAAAGTCTCTGCTCTCATGCATCATCTATTCTCATGCATAGTCTGTGGTTGAAAAGGTCTAAAGATTTTATTTTATTATCTCCTTCAAATGTGATGAGAATCCTGTGAACTAATTGTTCCTTACCTCAGGGTATTGCAGATGTATTTAAAATGTGATGTGATCATGGACAGAAAAATGCACACTTTTCTTAATGCTTTGGTTGATGGACAACACATAATGACACAAAAAAGCCCATCCAAATCATACAGAATGCCGTCTCATCTGTTAAGTTTCTTTCTCTGGATAGTAAAGAATTTTCACTGAAGTCCCTTCCTCTCCACCTCTTCCTTTGTATTACCCATGGACGTAACGTATTTTCCAGTATCATTACTGTTTATTTTAATTCCTGCCTGTACCTTGACCTGATTTTAACTTGAAACCCAGGCATTTCTTTGCCCCCACCTTGACCTACCTCCTCCTTCCCCGCCGACGTTAGTTTTTGTAATAGAGAAACATCTATTGCTAATGCATAGCACAGTGTCCGATGTATAGTATTGGGGCTCAAATAATATAAGATTGAATGCAATTCAATTTTTATGACTGTAGTCGGTCCCAGTGAAGCCACAAACCACTTCTAGGACTAGAATACCTGAGGAAGAGCAAATCACCCCAGATATCCCAACTGTTGAAATCCCTGCTGTAATTGTCCTGCTGCTTTCGTTCCTTAGCTTTTCCCTCCTGCAAAAGTGCACTGTTGCTGAGAGGAACTTGACTGTCAGCCAGAGACAGTGAAAGCTCTTTGTCCGTCTCCAATCCTCAACAACATTTGCAGGCAAATGCAAGCTTCTTGCTGTGTCATGGATGTGATTCAACTTTCACCTGGAACAAACAACTCAGGAGGTGAAGCAGTCAGCACGCCTGCTCGTTCTCACTCTGTAGCACCAACAACAAAGACTGCTGGTGCTGAAGGCTCTGTGAATTAAATGGACTTCAGTCTATGGCGGGAAAATCCTTCTCAAATTCTGACTCCCAAGTGGGGCTTTTTTCCCTTCTCTCTTGAAGGTTCTGCTTTGTCTCTAAACTGTCAACTCAGAATGGAGACAAACAGCTTTTCCGGCTTGGATGGTTTGACTGTATAATATAACCATTAAATGTCTTAAAACTGGTCTGAATTTGAAGGTGTTAGAAAATTCACAGGAGATCATTCTTTGTGTGATTCTGAAATTATTTTCAATTACAGATTAGAGCACCGCAGTGTCTGTAATATCATTTAATGAGGCATAATTCTTCCTCTTGTCATTTTTTCCCCTTGATTGAGATGGGCACCCTTAAGCCTCCTGACAGATTCCAGAATGCTGACAATCTCCACTCTAGCAGATGAGAAAGAGCACAACGATGCTGCAAATGACTGCCAGCAGAAGTGATAGATCTTTAAAATAAACTGCAGAAGGCACCTAAATTGGATGTAATTGCAAAGTATTCATCAAATTTTGAATTTGGACTCAGGAGTAACAAGAAGTACTAAAACACTGCATAAGAGAACACTAAAATAGAAGTCAGCAACTGTGTATACATATATGGAGGGGAAGATGTCACAAAAATATCCAATGGCTGCTTTTTCCAGGTCTAGAGAATATTAATATGTAGACTATATATTTTGTTTACTTGAGTGTCTCTGTGTGTGTTGTTACCTATGTTGTTTTCATCTCCTTCTTTTAAATATCTAAAGAATGTACTGATAAACTATAACCACACTTAGGAACAGATACTATATTAATAGTAGGATGTACAAACAAAAATTTCAGGAGTAAATTCACCTCTCATTTTTTATTTTTTGAAGACACCTAAAAGTGAATATTTTAAAAGATAATAATGGTTCAGTAAGTTTTCATACATCCCATGGAGTTTTTCTGAGTTTTCAAAAGATTAGGAATTCCGTATTTCTTAATCTTTTGGTAGATTGTTGAAATTGATGTGCACAGAAAAAAAAAATTTAGATTAGAAAAGCATGATGGGTAAATCAAAGGCTTGAAGAGGAAGTAAGCAGAGAAAAAGAAGGGAAAGGAAAACTTTATGGATGACAGAATGGAAAACAAGAAATGGTGAACGGTTGCAGTGGAAATAATATATAGTATACGGAGGAATATAGTAGGATCCAATGTTAGAAGGCGGGTTTTAGACACAGTCCTGATGGTCACTGAAGAAGTCTAATATTGTGATGGGAGACAGGCAGGTGCCAACATGAAAGGTGAGGCTGGGTCAGCAACCAAATTCCACTGTAGATGCGGATGTGGTCAACCACCTCTGTAGAGCTGGAAATTGTTTGAGATTGAATGATTGTTATTGTTGATCAGTCGCCCAGGCATGTCTGACTGTTTGCAACTCCATGGGCTGCATCACATCAGGCCTCCATGTCCCTCACCATCTCCCAAAGTTTGCCTAAGTTAATGTCCATTGTATTGGTGATGCCATCCAGCTCTCTCATCCTCTGATGCCCTCTTCTTCTGCCCTCAATCTTTTCCAGCATCAGGGACTTTTCCAATGAGTCAGCTGTTTGCTTCATGTGACCAAAATACTACCACTTAAGCTTCAGCATCAGTCCTTCCAATGAGTATTCAGGGTTGATTTCCCTATCTCCTTACTGTCCTGTAACCATAATTTTTTTTTTTCAATTCAATATTTACATGACTGGCAGAAATCCCAGAATGATGAAGTTTAACTATGAAAGTGGTTTATTTCTTCTGTACATAAAAACATACCCATTCCATGACTAGAGATGAGGATTGTAGCATCACCCAGGAGCTAATTTAACCATTTTTAACATGTCATAAAGATTTTTATCTTGTACGGTTGCTCCCATTCCAGTGAGACAATATCCCTTCCAGCCTCTCAGAAAGAAATGAGCAGAAGGACATCCTCTAACCTTTAAATACTGTTTCCTGGAAGTTGCACAGCCACTTCTATTTACATTCTTTAAGCCAAAACATGGCTACATCGTTCTGCAAAGGAAATAGAGGAAGGTAGCTTTTGTTCTACTCAGCCTTACGGTTAGGTAAAAACTGTGTAAAAGAAAAGGAGAAATGTGATCAGTTGCCCAATTGCTCAGCCATGTCCTCCCCTTTGCAGCCCCAAGGACTGTAGCCCACCAGGCAATAAATAGAGCAGAAGGACATCCTCTGGCCTTTAAATGCTATTTCCTGGAAGTTGCCATGGAACTTTCCAGGCAAGAACACTGAAGAGGGTTTTCTTGCTTGGAGGATGGATACCATATGAAAAATAGTGATTTCTGCAATAATATATAGAATATTTTTTCCATTATTGACACTGACAATGTCAAATCTTTTCATATAAATGATGGATTTAATAAAAGAAAAAGACCCATCAGGAAGGGAGACAAGTTAAGATCTTCTTGGAAAGGTTCTTTGTTAATAATGAGTGCCCATGCTAGCAGAATGGAGATAGAAAACTCCAATCCATGGACAAGATAGGGGTAAGAACATTTGGTGGTTCTCTGGTTGCAAACTATAAGAGAACAGAATTTAACAGTCATTCTTATTTTTCCAGGCTAGTAGTGGTTATCTGCCTAAGGCAATGATCATAAAAAAATTAGGTGGATAAGGTGACATGTATTCTTGCCTGGAGAATCCCATGGACAGAAGAGCCTGGCAAGCCATGGTTCATGGGGTCACAAAGAGTCGAACAGGACTGAGCAACTAACACACACACAGAGGTGACATAAGAAATGCCTAAGGGACATTCATGATGGCTAAATATTCAGGTTCTTGAGATGCAAAGGTAAAAAATACAAGTGCCTTCCCCTGAAGGAGATCCTACACATAGTAGGAAACACTCAACTGAGTGCATGAATTGTATTTTTAATGGAAACATGTGTCTTCATCCTATGCTAGAGCAGTTTCACCTCTTAATTATATATTTATTCAAGGGGCACACTTTCTTTTTGAGGATAACTTTCTGCAGCCTCTAATTCTCTTTCATAGTCTTACCAGCTTCTGCTATATCTTTACTAAAATGAGATTTCATTGTGCTTTTTAAAAATTTCTTTTTTAAGTTTATATGTAGTATAAAGTCAAGTCTTTTTCTTCAGAAAGATACATGAAACCTAAAAATTCTGAACCACAAACTCTTAAAAAATGTCTTTTTGAACAACTGTTGACAAGAATGTGGAGAAAAGGGAACCTTTATATACAGTTGGTGGGAACGTTAATTGGTACAGCTACTGTGGAAAGCAGCATGAAGGTTCCTCAAAAAACTAAAACTGGAATTACTATATGATCTAGCAATTCCACTGCTGGGTAGATATCTGAAGAAAACAAAAACACTAATTTGAAAATATACATTCACCCCAGTGTTCTTAGCAGCACTATTTATAATAGCACAGGAATGGAAGGAACCCAAGGATCCATCAACAGATGAATGGATAAAGAGATCCATCTGTCTCTATATGCAGGAGACCTGGATTCAATTCCTGGGTTGGGAAGATCCTCAGGAAAAGGGAATGGCTACCCACTCCAGTATTCTTGTCTGGAGAATCCTGTGGACAGAGGAGCCTGGCAGGCTTCAGCCCATAGGGTCGCAAGAGTAGGACACAACTGAACAACTAACACACACACACACAATGAAATATTGCTCAACCATAGACAATAATGAAATTCTGCCATTTGCAATGTGAATGGACCTAGAGAGTATTATGCTTAGTAAAATAAGTCAGAATGAGAAAGACAAATACTGTATGTTATCAACTGTATGTGGGGTCTAAAAAATAAAATGTACAAACAAAACAGAGACAAACTCACAGATACAGAAAATAAGCTAGTGATTTTCTTTCACTTCAGGAAATTTTCTTCTGCATATTATGATTTCCTTCTCTCTGTGGTTTTTATTCTCTTATTATGAAACTCCATTTAGATGTCCTTTTGAGCCCCTAAATCCATACTTCTTCTAAATTAACTTCTTCCATGTTTTCTGTCACTTTTTTTTTTTTTTTTCATTCTGACTCTGTATTCTGAAAGGTTTCCTTGATTTTCATCTCTCAGTTCTCCAGGTAGGTAATCAAGTTCAGGATTCCATACACATTGTATTGATGATCATAATTTGTACTCAGTGGATCTCTTATTATTTTTTTACAAGAGTATCACTACTTTTCATTGCTGCAGTATAGATATAGATAGTTGGGTTTCCCCGGTGACTCAGTGGGGAAAAAATCCACTACAGAAGATGCAGGTTCAATCCCTGGGTCAGGAAGATCCCCTGGAGAAGAGCATGGCAACCCACTCCAGTATTTTTGCCAGGAAAATCTCATTTTTGCCAGAAAATCTCCCTGACGGGGCTACAGTCCATGGGATCACAAACAGTCAGACACAAATGAAGCAACTGAGCTTGCACACGCACACAGATAATACTCTTTTAAATCAAATTTTCTTCCAGGTTATTGTTTGTTCATCTGAGAGTTCTCTTTAGCGTGGCTTTTTTTTTTTTTTGGTCTAAAATCTCTGGTAACCTTTAGTTGATGATTTATTTGTCTTTAAAGGGAAAGTCTGGGCTGATTAATGTAGGTGGTGGGCATTGGTTTCTTCTGTATTTGGATAGACAGTTTTTCCCAGGTAGCCTCTCAGATGAGAGAAAATCATATGCCTGCAGAATAAAAGCAAAAGATATAGGTCTCCAGAGTGTCTAGTTAGGTACTGAGCATGTGGAATTTTCAGAGACAGGCAATCCCACACCTCCTAGTTGGAGCATTTAGCATGCATCAATCTCAATGCCACCTTAACATACTAATATGGCCATTAATATTCATCTCCATGCAGTTTAAAATTTGCAGATAAAATGAGTTGGCCAGTACAGAGAAAAAAATATGCCCGGAATATAGTTCTGCACTATTTATTTCAATTACAGGTCTGAGGTAAGAGTACCAATGTCACCAATACAGAGAGTTGCAAAGGGACGTTTAAAGGAGAGCTTCATACAAGGTTTTGATGAATTCTGGAGGCAATAGTGTCTGCAAAAAGAGAATGTGCCTGGGGAAAGGTGATGGAATGGACCTTTTCTCTCTGTCTTGGGAGTGTAAAATGAATTTAGGATTCAGGGAAAAGAGAATAGGGACAGATGAACAATTCACGCATGGAATATTAAGTACTTGGGAAATAAGAACCCAGTCTCTCTCCATTTTTACCTTCCCTTCCTCTCAGGGAATCTCAACTTTATCACTGAAATAAATAGGGTGGAAGTACACTTTGGGAGCATTATGTAAGTCTGGCCACGTTGCCCAGCTTCCTGCCTCCAGGCAGAAATCTAGCTAAATAATTCTGGACAGATGGATGCCTCGCCTTGGAAAGCAGGGACACAGTTAGGAGTGAGGATGGACAAAGAAGCAGGACTTCAGCCTGTTTCCATCTGAAACTAGTGAATTTCTTGTTTTGTACAAAGGCAGTAACTGTGCTGTTCAAACGACTGCATGACTCTATGGTAGTAGGTAGGCTGCAAGCACACTCTATTTCCCATATAGGCCAGGTCTATTCTATTTTAAGGCATAAACATGTTGCCTGGTGTTGTTTTGGAAGTAAATTACTTTTCTGCGAGGGTGGTACATGTGTGTGTGCTCAGTCACTTCAGTCACGTCTGACTCTTTGGAACCCTATGGACGTTAGCCCATCAGGCTCCTCAGATCATGGAGATTCTCCAGGCAAGAATACTGGAGTGGATTGCCCTGCCCTCCTCCAGGGGATCTTCCCAACCCAGGGATTGAAACTGTGTCTCCTGTGCCATTGGTTCTTTATACCACTCAGCCACCGGGAAGCCCCTACAATGGTGGGCAAGTGATTGAAACCAGTTGCTCTCTATTTGGGTGGTGATATATATGATAGATGATCTTCCTGTGTATAATACACTCAAGGCTTTGTTTCATTTCTCACATGCTATTCTTGTTTAAGAGGAGAGTGAATACCATTCCGTTTTACCCCTCCAATATTTGAACTGTTTTGAGAATTGAGAAAGGAATCAAATATCAGCTTTACTACTGATAAAGATAGAGAATAAAAATATAAGTTTTAGAAATTCTCTCTATTGCAATCTGATCCTCACCATAGTCCTTAGACCAGCTCACTGAAAGATGAGACTACTAATTAGATATGTACCAGGAAAGGTAAAAGAGTATTTGCTTCACTACATTGAGCCCCGGTAGCAGAATTAGAGATGGATGAGTATTCAGATATTCACATAAAGGACAAACAAGTCTTGACCTAGATATGTGTACCATATTATTAATAAATCAAGATCAAAAGAAGATGCACGTATTGTCAGGGCAGGCAAGCTCAAAGAGGAGAACAGAGAAGACGCTGTACAAGTTCTTTCTCGCATTGTTACCTTTCAGATAAATTGCTCTTTGTTCCATAGGATGAAACAGATAATCACCTCCTAACACTCCCAAGGTAATGGGTATTCTTATTCTAAACGAGAAAGTGGAGGGGCTGAAAGAAAAAAAAAAAAATCCTACATTTTCTACCTGTAACTCAATCTGTAGCTCTCTCACATTAGAAAGGGCAGCAGAGCACAAGTGAGCGATAATAACACGGTTATGGAGATATCACTAAGTGGTATTTAGAATAGTATTTTAACTGTGATGAATTACGCATGAACATTGCAACTGCCTTATAGCTCTTGGTGAAAACCACTCACTCGCCTAAGCAAGGAGAATGCTACCGAGTGATTGTTTCATAATAATATCGGTAAAGTTCTAGGGGAAGTCATAAGAGAATAAAACATTACAGTTAGAAGCTCCATAAATTACAAAGATCCCCTTTTCTAGCACTGTTCGTTAAAGAATAACCATGTTACTAGAGGTCTTTGTTGTTTAGGATCTTCTCTGATGTTTTGGTTCTTCTCTAAGGACTCAGGGCTTCCCATATGGTGCTAGTAGTAAAGAGCCCACCTGCTAACACAGGCGACCTAAAGAGACTCAAGTTCAATCCCTGAATGGGGAAAATTCCCCGGACAAGGGCCTAGCAACCCACTCCAGTATTCTTGCCTGAAGAATTTCTTGGACAGAGGAGCGTGTCAGTCTACAGTCCATAGGGTCTCAAGGAGTCAGACACAACTGAAAACTGAAAACACTTTGTTGTTTATGGCTGTAATAGTTTTAGCATTTTTATTGAGATATAATTCACACCCCCCAAAGCTAACGTTTTTAAAATGTACAGTTCAGTGGTTTTAGTATAGTCACAGAACTGCATAACCATAACCTGTATCTAAATTTTGAACATTTTATTACCTTCAAAAGAACTGCCATACCAAGTAGCAGTTATTCTCCACCAAACCCCCAATCCTAGGTAACCGCTAATGTATTTTCTTTCTCTATAGATTTTCCTATTCTGGACAGTTCATATAATTTTCAGGTATAAAACTCTGTTTCCAGATATGGTTTGTCAGTATTTTGTTAAAATGTTTCATCATCTTTTTTTATGAAGGGTGTTGACCTATAGTTCTCTTCATTTGGAATATCTTTTCCAGGTTTTGTTATCAGAATAATATTAAAGCATAAACATGGGATGGGAAAGATAACCTCTCTTTATATTTTTGGAAGACTTTGATATTAATTGAGTAGGAACTTTTTTTTTTTCAAGGTCTGGTAGAATTCACCAGCCATATGGGCTTGGGCATTCCTTCACGGAAATTTTAAAATTATTAACTCAGTCTCTTTACTTGTTATGTTCAACTCAGACTTTCTGTTTATTTTGAAACAGTCTGTTAGATTTTATATTTTAGGAGTTTGTCCATTTCATCTAAGTAGTAGTTTATTTTACTTGCATACAAGTTATTCATGGTGTTCCTACAGAATCTTTATTGTTTCTTTAAGATTGGTAATAATTTTCTTCTTTCATTCCTGATTTAGTAATTTGAGTCTTCTTTTTTTCTTGGTTGTCTAAGTAGATACTTTCAAAGAATAAGCCATTGTATTCATTTATTTTTTTAAATTGTTTTCTTATATTTTATTTCTTCTTCAATTTTACTGTTTTCTTACTTCTGCTCACTTTGAGTTTAATTTCTTTTCCTACTTTCTTTAGCTATTAAATTAGGCTATGAATTTGAGGGTTTTTTAAAGATAGGCATTTATATTGACTTTCTTTTTGAGCACTGTTTTTCTTGCATTCTATTATTTTGGTATATTGTGTATTCATTTTCACTTATTTCAAGGTATTTTCTAATTTTCTTTTTTTTTTTTTTGACTCAGTGAATCTTTGGAAGTGTAATTTTTAATTCCTACATATTTTAGAGTTTCCCAAATGTCTTTCTGTTGTTGATTTCTAATTTAATTCAATTGTGGTTGGAGAACATATTTTGTATAATTTCAACCATTTAAGTATATTGAAGTAAGATTTAAGGCCTTATGACTATAAAATTTTTCATTTCATGACGTGTAATTTTTCCTAAGAGGCTTCGTAACTGCTTTTAGCTAAAGGATTACAGCACTAATATCAGTATACTGATATATCAGTATACTCTTATTGACATACGCATCAAAAAACCTGTTCTCTTATCTCAGTTTTGAAGAATAAGTTTGGGCAAGTCATTTAAGTTCTCTGGACCTTTGTATCCTCAGTATTGATAGCTAATATTTATATCAATATCAATCATAATATATTAAATAATAAGTTTCTTTATAGCTGTTATGTTAGTATATATATAGATAGATATGTTATATGTACTTCTTTTTCTTCTTCTTGAAGAAACAGAAAAATATTTTATTTATTTAATCTTAATTAATAACAAAATTGTTTACTGCTGTGTGTGTTCTGTCACTAAGTCATGTCTGACTCTTTGCAACCCCATGGACTATAGCCCACCAGGCTCCTCTGTCCATGGGATCTTCAAGACAAGAATACTGGAGTGGGTTGCCATTTCTTCTTCCAGAAATTGTTTAATACATGTACTCAAAAAAGCTATGGACTAGAAGTTCATTTACATCAGTAACTTGCCTGTTGTATCTACTGAGCATGAAGATCGTATATATTAATTAACTGAGAAAATATAGTTATTGACAAGAAGAGCTGGGGAAGGGAATGGTCTGTTTTATGAATGGGTTTCCTTCATGACCTTTGCCCTATATATAATAATCAAAGATAGCTATAATAACAATATATTGTGGAAGTTATTTTATTTCTGATGACGAGTATAATTAGTGAAACACTTTAAAAAAATAATGTCCAATAAAGAAGACTATGCTCTAAAGGATAATTAACCAAAGTTTATTAGAGACCCAAGATATCTGCCAAAGTGAAGATCAAACTTGAATTTCATACTGCTCATGTCTCCCAGGATAACTTCCAAGAGCTTACTCCTTAGGTGAAAATATATTTCTCCAGATAATTAGCTTTCATTGAGCTTCACTGCCAACGGCTTTCTCTTCCCAAGCTTACCGATTATATTTATTTTGCTCAAATGTGTAATTTCAAGACAGTAGTGTCTCCTTTTCACTAGGGATGTCATTATAAGAATGACAAAAGCATCAAAGTTTTACTAGCTAAAGGTGTGTCTCCCCATCCATATCTAGAGAGGAAGTTGTGTTTATGGAAGCAGAGACATAATTGGAAGTCATAAGCAACTGACTAGGAAATTAGTTGTCAAAACTTATAACCGAGTCAGTTTGCTGTACAGCAGTAATTAACACAACACTGTATAACACAACACTGTAATTCAACTATTGTTGCCGTTGTTTAGTCACTAAGTTCTATCTAACTCTTTTTGCAACCTCATGGACTATAGCCCACTGGATTTCTCTGTCCACAGGATTCAGCAGGCAAGAATACTACTTCAATAAAAAATAAATTAAAAAAAATTAAAAAACAAACGTGCTTTTTCTATTAACTAAGCAAGTGAACTCAGACACTTTCTTTAACTTTTGGGGCCTCAGTGTTCCCTATCTTTAAAATAAAGAGCTTGGAATAAGTAATCACTAAAAAACCGTGTTGAAGAATGTGTTTTGTTTTTTTTTTTTTACTCCACGGTAAATGGGAGTTTGAAAAGACAGGATCACTCTATTTTTGCTTTAAAAGGGACCTGCCTCCACTTAGGAATCCTAAGGGCTTTTCATTTGTTTTTTTTGTTGGTTGTTTTTGTTGTTTTGTTTCTTTAGCTGAGTGACAAACAAAGGCAACTAATAAACCAAAAGACTCTCACCAAAGTTAGTCGCTCTTTGCGACCCATGGACTGTAGCCCACCAGGCTCCTGTATCCATGGGATTCTCCAGGCAAGAATGCTGGAGTGGGTCTCCATGCTCTTCTCCAGGGAATCTTCCCAAACCAGGGATCAAACCTGGATATCCTGAGTTGCAGGCAGATTCTTTATGATCTGAGCCACCAGTATGCCCTAATAATTACAGCAGAATGCATCAAAGGTAAAGATGAAGATTAAGTCCAAAAGCTTGCGGATCTTTAAGGAAAATGTGTCTTCTGTCTTTGGATTTCTCTGGAAGCACCACAAACAGGTGAAACGGGGCCTTGTGGAACTGTGATGGCTGCAGCTTAGCAGGAGTGTCCAGAATGCATTTGCCACTGGTAGGGATCTTCGGTAGGAAAGCTCATACAGCAAACCCAGCAAAATGGATCCACATTCTCTATGTGTGATACGGCTGAAATCATGCAGATGTCTTCACTTACAGGCAGATAACTCTGCTCAGAGGAGAGAATAATATAAAGTTCCATGCTTTCCAAATAACACAGTTGTCCTGCATCTGAATTTTAGTACCTAATGGTTATTTCTTGAGCCATGTGTAACATTCTTTTATTTATGCCTTGATAAAAATATAGAGAGAAAGTTAAGACCCTGATTTGCTGAGAGATTCATGCTACAAAAAGTTAACTGGATATTAGCAATGATCCTCTGAACTTAGTCAGTTTAATCTAGATAAATAAATTCATCTAGAAGCAAATAAAACACATACAAACCAAAAACTAGGCAAATGAGAGATAGTACGGAGTCATTCTTTTCTATTTTTGACTAGATTTGTTATAATATCTATATAATTGATATTAGATAAAGCTACCTATATTAAGTTATATTCCACACACTTATTAATCAAAAAGTGCTTATTGAGCAATAATTAGGTAATGCAATCCTGAATACCATAATTCTAAAATCACTATAATATTAATAATTAAAAATGTTAAGGCAGAGTTGAGGAGAATAGGTGCTGGTATTGCTTGTCTGGGTTCATTCCAGACTCTGTCACTTACTTGTAGACCTTGAGAAATTTGTGTAACCAACCCCTTTGATATTCAGTTTTCTCACCTGAAAAAATAGGTTAATGATATTATCTACCTAATAATATTGATGGGAAGATTAGGTAATTTAAAGTATTTCAGCAATGGCTGGCACACTCAATAAGTGTTAGCTAATATTATTCATCTTTTTATCCCCTGTAAAACCTTCCTAAATGATTTTCCTACAGTAAGGTTTTAAGCAGAATTTGTTGTAATGAATAGAAAATGGCTGAAAAAAATTTATTAGGAGACTAACTCCTTTTATGCTTCCCTGGTGGCTCAGCAGTAAAGAATTCACCTGCAATGCAGGAGCTGCAGGAAACATGAGTTTGATCCCTGGATCAGGAAGATCCCCTGGAGAAGGGCATCTTGCCTGGAAATTCCTCTAGACAGAGGAGCCTGGCGGGCTCATGGAGTCACAAAGAGTTGGATACAACTGAAACGACTGAACACACAACTATAATATAAATTTTGTATCATAAAATTCAGATTTGTATATTTTTTTTAATGAATGATATCAATGTACCATTTAATGGTGAAGGGTGGTTAATTATGCATAGAATATACTTTCTCTCAAAATGTGACTGGCACTGGAAAGGTGTGCTAGAATCCAATTTTTATTTTTTTGCTATTTGTTGCTACCATAGTATGGAGAAGGAAATGGCAACCCACTCCAGTGTTCTTGCCTGGAGAATCCCATGGACAGAGAAGCCTGGTAGGCTGCAGTCCATGGGGTCGCACAGAGTCGGACACGACTGAAGCGACTTAGCAGCAGCAGCAGCAGCTACCATAGTAAGGTACATCTCAAAGGCATTCATTAAGAATGAAATGTTAACACTTCAATTCAATTGATATTCAGTGAGTTGACAATGAGTGATAAAGATCTGCTGTGTAAAGCCTTATCTCTCTCTTAGGAGTGCTTTATGGAGAATTGCCAACTGACCATTGAAGGAATATTGAATATTTGGTGACTTTTGTACGTATCTTGGAAACTAGACTGTGGAAGTGCTGATGCCTAGTTTGAGAACATTTCCCCAGGTAGCACATGAAGAACTAAAATATGAGTCTCATCTATGTTATCATGTTGCAAGACAAAGCCAAGTTGGTGTAGGAAATTGCCTATTCAGAAGTACAATACGTCTTACAGGAACACTAATTCACTTGCGACTTGTATTCCTAATAGTAACCTCAGCTTCATTACACAGAGTTTTAGGGACAGATTTAAGGTAATATCTTGTTTATTTTGTTTTTTTTTTTGTCACAGTTGTGTGATCTTTCCTAGTTACTGGGAAAATTCCTAAGGTGCCCAAATACCAAGATGTAATCTCCCGGTACGGTAGGCCATTACTGTTTTTTCCCTGTTTGTAAAAGTAAGGACTACAGGCAGCGGCCAGATTGCTCTCTAGGTTGAACGAGCCCTTCCTCTGAATCTCAGGCTGCCAATCCAAGTACACCTGTGAAGAAATTAAATGTAATGTTTATTTCAAGTGCAACAGCTTGAACAAGTATAACAATTTTATACTGATATTTCATTCTTTGACACTCATATCCATTCATTGGGCAAGTAACTTACTTTTTTTAGATTTTAAAATTTTGCATGTATTAAAATGGAGTTTCAAACATGAAGTATGGGTTCTTTGACTGGAACATACACTAACGGTCACCCATCCCCCTCCTTTCTAAATTGAGACATAAGACTGGAGAAGAGAAGGAAACTTTACAAGGTCACCCCTGTGAATTATCAGCAGAACTGATATCAAAATACAAAAGTTTTCAATAGACATTCAGTATCGCATCTGTTGCTCAAAGCTTATTTCATCTCCACAGTCACCTTTAGATCTAAAATTTGCAGAATATCCTTCAACTCTGTCTCCCCGGAGCACTATATTTTATCCCTCGAGGCAGAGCTTAAAGGTCAAGTTCTTACTGAAACTTTCCCCAGTACCTTTAAGCATTGATAGTGGATTCCATCTCTGCTTCTCTAGTATTTGATTCTTATCTCTGTCATAGTACTTAGCTTATCACATTTCAATTATTAATATATTAGTCTATCTCCCCAGTTGCACCTGGTATGTTTTTGCTGTCTAAATCTCTGGGGTCATTTTGTTACCTAACTAGGTATAGGGTGCTTAAAATGTTTTCTGAATGAATGAATAAATGACGTTCTTCCTTGGATCTAACAGTAGGTATTTTCCTAGCTTTCCTCACCACTCCTACAAAGCTTCCCTAAGAACTCACGGAAAGAGTCAAATTCATTCTGTCAATAACTTCATAGTGAAGTACTTTGTCCTTTTGTAATGACTCTTCCAGTGAAACACTATTAGGCAATTCGTCTAATTCATGAGACACAATGGACTGCTATATTTTTTAAGGGAAATTGATCTACTATTACTTTTACACAATACTTTCAATTTCTGGAAAATTTACATTCATTGTCTCATTTGGTCTTCACAAGATCCCTGTAATATAGATGAGCACAGATCGTATAGCATTCTCACAGATGAGTTCATTAAGACAGATAATCCAAAGGATATCATTTTGAATTAAGGTTTTCTGACTCCAAATTTAATTCTCATTCAATTCCAAATGGTGCCCTTTTTAAACATTTGAACATTCCATTAAAAATAAATCCTCGAATGGATCTGTTCTCTAAGTCACTAAAGACTTGGGGTTGCAAAGTATTGAAACCCAGCACAGAATTGTCTAGACATATAACTTCAGGCATTCTTAGTTCCAGCCAGTCAAACTAGGTTACCAGATATAAATACTTTGCTTTACTCATCGTTTGGACCCATTCCTCTCTGTACTTAGTCATGTGTGACTCTTTTTGGACCCATGGACTGCAGCCCTCCAGGCTCCTCTGCCCATGGAATTTTCCAGGCAAGAATACCAGAGTAGGTTGCCACTTCCTACTCCAAGGGATCTTCCTGACCCAGGGATCAAACCCACCTCTCTTGCAACTTCTGCATTGGCAGGTAGATTCTTTGCCACTGCCGCTACCTTGAAAGTCCAGTTCCTCTCTGAATTGGCTTTAAAATTGAGCAACCTCTCCCCACAGGAAATTGTAAAATGACTGTGAACAACTATACAGTTATAACAACTTGGCAACCCAAGGAGTGGAAGTCAGTGACCCAAGATCTGACATTCAGTGGCCCAAAGTGAGTCACGTGCTCATCACAGACCCAGTCACTGCAATCGTAAGAACAGAGTCCTGTGATTGATATCAAGTGGACGAGGGGCTAATTCCTGGAGCCTGCTGTGGCATCAAACCCAAGAGAATGACCTAGAGTAAAAGTAGAGGAGAGCTTCTACCATGCAAATAGAAGTGCCATTTTCAGGAGAGGAAGGGATCAATACCAAGCTAATGAAAACAGCAGCTGCTACTATCATATCTTTGGAAGTTTCAGATGTTATCAGATGGAACCTTTCTGACTTTCTTTGAGAATCACCTGTTTGTGGGTAGGTCAATTCAATAAATGTTAAGAAATTGTGGGTTGAATAACTTGAACATCAAATTTAAAAAAAAAACAAAAAAGTCACCTTGTTCAGACATGAGATGTGAGAAAGCCTATCTTATCTATTTGCTAGAGTCGGACACAACTGAGCGACTGAACTGAACTGAACTGAATAATAAAATTAGGGTTAGGGTTAGGGTTAGAGAAATAATTAAAGAACAATTAAAACAAAACAAAACAAAAAAACTGGCTGAGAGATTGCAGCTGTGCATGAGAGGGACAGACTCTCTTTGGCCTGGTATATCATCAGCAGATCTGTTGGCTGAGTTGTACAGTATCTATTATTTTTAGCTATAAAGAAGGTGAAGAGAACACAACTGGATTTCCAGATCACAGCAAGTGCTGTGACATAATCACAATTTGTTAATATCTTTATTACTGTGTATTGAATAAATGATACCCCTCTATAGAAAAATCCTTCTATCACTTGAAAAGCTAGGCAGGTGGATTAGGGCATCATCAATAGAGAATGAACATGGAAAACCCCTCCATGCCTTTCAAGTTACCTTTCAAGAGCACAATAGAATTTTTAAAATAAGAAGTATGAGAATTCCACCAAAGGTGGAATATTATCCTTGTCTTCTGTCAATCATTACCAGGATCGAGGTTGAAGATGGAGCATATATCATATACGTATTCTGTTTTAATTCAACTTTGGTGGGAAGGTCCTTCTAAATGTGATGAAGTTTTTGTTTAAGCAGATCTTTATAGAAAACCAGTTTGGAACTAAGGAGATAAAGGACTAAAGTGAAAATTTTGTGATTTGGAGTCACACAAATCTGGTGTCATTGATTCATTCACACACAAAAAAGATTATTTCAGCACCTGTTCTACGGCAGGCAGTGTTCTTGTTGTTCTTCAGTTGCTAAGTCATGTCTGACTCTTTGCAACCCCATGGACTGCAGCACTCCAGGCTTCCCTGTCCTTCACTATCTCCCAGAGTCTACTAAGACTCTTGTCCATTGAGGCAGTGTTGCCATCTAACCATCTCATCCTCTGTTGACTCCTTCTCCTCCTGCCCTCAAACTTTCCCAGCAACCAGTCATTTTCAGTGAGTAATAGACAATGTTCTAGGTGCTAGAAATGCATCAGATAATGTCACAGAGAACATCCCTGCCCTCATACAAATTACAGTAGAGTATAGGATTTGGAAAACTTTTTGTAAAGGACTATGTGTAATAATTTTGTTTTTGCAGGCCAGGTGGTCTCTGTTGCAGCAGTTCAGTTCTGTTATTGTGGTGCTAAAGTGCCATCAGTTATACATAAACAATGGATATGATTGTTTGCAAATAAAACTTTATTTAAAGTAGCAGACAGCCTGTTTTATTTGGCCTATGGCCAAATTTTGACAGTTCTTGGTCTAGTAGAACACTGGTTAAAGTCTACCGTTTAAGTAGCTACTGTTTATTCTTTCAAATTTGTTATTACATTTTAAATGGTATTCAGAGAAGCTACTTTACAGAGGAATTGCAAAGGTAAATGGAATAATGCATAAAACATGTCCTAAAACTTCTGAGCATTATTTGGCATTGCCTTTCTTTGGGATTGGAATGAAAACTGAACTTTTCCAGTCCTGTAGCCACTGCTGAGTTTTCCAAATTTGCTGGCATATTGAGTGTAGCACTTTCACAGCATCATCTTTCAGGATTTGAAATAGCTCAACTGGAATTCCATCACCTCCACTAGCTTTGTTTGTAGTGATGCTTCCTAAGGCCCACTTGACTTCACATTCCAGGATGTCTGGCTCTAGGTTGAGTGATCACACCATCGTGATTATCTTGGTTGTGAAGATCTTTTTTTGTACAGTTCTTTGGTGTATTCTTGCTACCTCTTCTTAATATCTTCTGCTTAACATCTATTTCTGCTTTATTGACTATGCCAAAGCCTTTGACTGTGTGGATCACAATAAACTGGAAAATTCTGAAAGAGATGGAATACCAGACCACCTGACCTGCCTCTTGAGAAACCTCTATGCAGGTCAGGAAGCAACAGTTAGAGCTAGACATGGAAAAACAGACTGGTTCCAAATAGGAAAAGGAGTACGTCAAGGCTATATATTGTCACCCTGCTTATTTAACTTATATGCAGAGTACATCATGAGAAATGCTGGGCTGGAAGAAGCACAAGCTGGAATCAAGACTGCCAGGAGAAATATCAAGAACCTCAGATATGCAGATGACACCACGCTTATGGCAGAAAGTGAAGAGGAACTCAAAAGCCTCTTAATGAAAGTGAAAAAGGAGAGTGAAAAAGTTCACTTAAAACTCAACATTCAGAAAATGAAGATCATGGCATCTGGTCCCATCACTTCATGGGAAATAGATGGGGAAACAGTGTCAGACTTTACTTTTTGGGGCTCCAAAATCACTGCAGATGGTGACTGCAGCCATGAAATTAAAAGACGCTTACTCCTTGGAAGGAAAGTTATGACCAACCTATATGGCTTACTCAAAAGCAGAGACATTACTTTGCCAACAAAGGTCCGTCTAGTCAAGGCTATGGTTTTTCCAGTAGTCATGTATGGATGTGAGAGTTGGACTGTGAAGGAAGCTGAGCACGAAAGAATTGATGCTTTTGAACTGTGGTGTTGAAGAAGACTCTTGGGAGTCCCTTGGACTGCAAGGAGATCCAACCAGTCCATTCTAAAGGAGATCAGTCCTGGGTGTTCTTCGGAAGGAATGATGCTGAAGCTGAAACTCCAGTACTTTGGCCACCTCATACGAAGAGTTGACTCATTGGAAAAGACTCTGATGCTGGGAGGAATTGCGGGCAGGAGGAGAAGGGGATGACAGAGGATGAGATGGCTGGATGGCATCACGGACTTGATGGATGTGAGTCTGAGTGAACTCTGGGAATTGGTGATGGACAGGGAGGCCTGGCGAGCTGCAATTCATGGGGTCACAAAGAGTCTGGACATGACTAAATGACTGAACTGAACTGAAAACTTCTGAAGGGAACTTGATAAATATCACTTATTGCTGAGCTTATTTCCTCATTTTAGACATTTAGAAATCAGGAAGCTAGGGAGTCCCATATGAAATGCATCCTGTGCTTGGTCATCAATTTATTTTAGTTCTCTATTCCCCACCCCCGCCTTGGCTGCAATGGGTCTTTGTTCTGGCGTGTGGATTTCTCTAGTTGCAGACCATGGGCTCTGGAGTGTGTGGGCTTAGTTGCCCCATGGCCTCTGGGATCTTAGTTCCCTGACCAGGGATTGAATTCATGTTCCCTAAATTGGAAGGTGGATTCTTAACCACTGGATGACCAGGGAAGTCCCAGCTTCCCTAGTTCTTTAAGCTCTGTGAATAAAAATGTACCAGTGTATAACCCTGTAGCTTTGACAAACCAGAATCATTTTGATCCCAATTTGACTTATATGGATAAGCATTATTAGAAAACAGATATTTACTTTGATTATAAACATGACCTTAGCAAAAGTACAATAAGAAAAAGTTAGACACTTCCTTTTGATATATGATAAGTAGTTAAAACAATGATTTAAGGATGGCCTGGTTGGTCAATGACTAAGTGCATCCATGATATGTCTGGATTTTCTGTTTGAAGCAATGAGGAACAGCCAAAGACACACAAAGGATGCAAAAAATGTTTTCCTTATAGGTTGGAGGATTCTGGTCAGATAGATTAGAGGTTTATTAACCCATTCAATATGTTTACTATTAGGCAGGTTTTCTGCTAGGCATTGAGGACAGGGCAGTGAATAAAGAAGACAAATGCCCCTCCCCTCCTGGAACCTGAATTCTGGTGAAGGCTCCAGGTGCCTAACAGAACACACAAGATTTCTGAAATGTAGAGTATGCCTGTGGAAAAGCATAAAGAAGAGAGAGTGAATTGGGAGAGTGTATTTCTAAGGGTGAAGATTGTAGTTTCTTTTTTATGTGTGTGTTTCTTGTTTGAGGATGGTTAAGGAAAGACAACCATCTCACATACATACATACAGTATTCATGTATGGATGTAAGAGCTGGACGATAAAAAAGGCTGAGCGCTGAAGAATCTGAACTGTGGTGTTGGAGAAGACTCTTGAGAGGCCCTTGGACTGCAAGGAGATCCAACAAGTCCATCCTAAATGAAATCATTCCTGGATATTCATTGGAAGGATTGACACTGAAGCTGAAGCTCTAATACTTTGGCCATCTGATGCGAAGAGCTGACTCGTTGGCAAAGATCCTGATGTTAGGAAAGATTGAAGGTGGGAGGAGAAGGGGACGACAGAAGACAACTGGCATCACTGACTCAATGGACATGAGTGTGAGCAAGCTCTGGGAGACAGTGAAGGACAGAGAAGTCTGGCATACTGCAGTCCATGGGGTTGCAAAGTGTTGGACATGACTGAGCGACTGAACAACAACCAAAAAAACCTTACTGAAAAGGTGACATTTGAGAAAATGTAGAAGAAGAGAGAGTGGGCCTTGGGAACCACTTTTGGATAAGCAGATTGTGTGTGTGTGCTATGTCGCTTCAGTTGTGTCTTGACTTTGTGACCCCTTGGACTGTAGCCCACCAGGCTCTCTGTCCATGGGATATTCTAGGCTGGAATATTACAGTAGATTATCCTGCCCTCCTTCAGGGGATCTTCCTGACCCAGGAACCTAACCACATCTCTTATGTCTCCTGCATTTGCAGACTGGTTCTTTACCGCTAACGCCACCTGGTTGAGAGAGTGAGTTGGGATAATTTGTTCCTAAGGGGTGGTGGATGTACTTGTTTTTTTGTGTGGTTTTTTTTTGTTTGTTTGTTTGTTTCTTTTTTAAGGATCGTTAAGGAAGGACTTGCTGAGAAGGTGACATTTGAGAAAATGCTTGTAGGAGATGAGAGACTGAGCCTTGGGGACCACTTGTAGATAAGCAGATCAAGCAAAGCAAACAAATGTAAAGGCTCTGAAGTGAGATCATTCCTCCTTTCTACAATCAGCAGGCAGGCCATTACATCAGGAGGCTCAGAGCGATGGAAGGGGAGAGTAGGTCATAGAGGAAAGAGCAATATGCAGTGAAGCCTGGCTTGCGTGGGGCCTTCAGGGCCACTGGAGGGCCTTTTTCTTCTACTTCTAAGGAAAAGGGAAGTCGTTAGAGTGTTCTGAGCAGCGGAGACACAGGCTCTGGCTGAGATATTATGAGGATCAAAGGGGCTTCTCTGAAATCAGAATGTAGGGAGATAGCAGGGAATCCTGAGGGCTAAGATACACTGTGAGGATGTGAAACACTAGCTCAGGTTTATCTAATACTGCTACTTTGTTTAGTGGGACAAAAAGAAGATTCTTCAATAGTAAGCATCCACCCACAGTTGTTACTTTCATTATTAACTGGGAGAACATGATTTGCTGTGGTTTCCAGAAATCAAAACAACTATCCAAAAAGCTAAATTTAATTTAAAAAATGATAATACTAATGAAAAAGAATAACTGCCTCCTCGCCCTGGTGGACATTCATCCTTGAATGTCCTGAATTAAAAATGAACAGCCTTCCCCTGGCTTCCCTAGTGGCTCAGATGGTAAAGAATCTGCCTGCAATGCAGAAGACCTGGGTTCGATCCCTGAGTCGGGAGGATCCTCTGGAGAAGGGAATGGCTATTCACTCCAGTATTCTGGCCTGGAGAATTCCGTGGACAGAGGAGCCTGGTGGGCTACAGCCCATAGGGTCACAAAAAGTCGGCCACAACTGAGGACTAACCCTTGCAGTTTCCCTTGACCTTGGGAACTGTGGATCCCAAATTTCCCCTGGCCTCAATGGTGTGGATCATTTTTGCTTTCCTTCCTTTACATCTCTAGCACCCTCTTAGTAATGCTTTCTATCAGTGAGTACTTCCTTTGGAGCTGGGCAGCCAGACTCTTACAACCTCAGCTGAGAACTCCAGCTGCAGCTCAAACCCTCAGCTGAATAGGCACTGACAGTGCTGTTGTGAATTGCACTGGGGTCTAAAGCTTGAAATTCCTTACTGCCATTGTCTCCAGCTCAGCTGCTGAGTTACAGTGTGGGCTGCCTCTGCGGGACTGTGTCTCAGTCTCTTTGCCTCCAAGGATTGAAGGCTCATCTCAGGTATGCATTCGGTTTGTAATAGCTCTATGGAGCCATGGAGGACGGGGGTTAGCACTTTCCTACCTGGGCTCACACACCAGGGTCTTGAAATACCTCAACTGGAATTCCATCACCTCCACTAGCTTTGTTCGTAGTGATGCTTTCTAAGGCCCACTTGACTTCACATTCCAGGATGTCTGGATCACACCATCATGATTATCTTGGTCGTGAAGATCTTTTTTGTACAGTTCTTCTGTGTATTCTTGCCACCTCTTCTTAATATCTTCTGCTTCTGTTAGGTCCATACCATTCCTGTCCTTTATCGAGCCCATCCTTGCATGAAATATTCCCTTGGTATCTCTAATTTTCTTGAAGAGATCTCTAGTCTTTCCCATTCTGTTGGTTTCCCCTATTTCTTTGCCCTGATCGCTGAAGAAGGCTTTCTTATCTCTTCTTGCTATTCTTTGGAACTCTGCATTCAGATGCTTAATTCTTTCCTTTTCTCCTTTGCTTTTCGCTTCTCTTCTTTTCACAGCTATTTGTAAGGCCTCCCCAGACAGCCACTTTGCTTTTTTGCATTTCTTTTCCATGGGGATGGTCTTGATCCCTGTCTCCTGTACAATGTCATGAACCTCCGTCCATAGTTCATCAGGCACTCTATCAGATCTAGGCCCTTAAATCTATTTCTCACTTCCACTGTATAATCATAAGGGATTTGATTTAGGCCATACCTGAATGATCTAGTGGTTTTCCCCACTTCAATTTAAGTCTGAATTTGACAATAAGGAGTTCATGACCTAAGCCACAGTCATCTCCCGGTCTTATTTTTGCTGACTGTATAGAGCTTCTCCATCTTTGGCTGCAAAGAATATAATCAATCTGATTTCAGTGTTGACCATCTGGTGATGTCCATGTGTAGAGTCTTCTCTTGTGTTATTGGAAGAGGGTGTTTGCTATGACCAGTGCGTTCTCTTGGCAAAGCTCTATTAGCCTTTGCCCTGCTTCATTCTGTATTCCAAGGCCAAATTTGCCTGTTACCCCAGGTGTTTCTTGACTTCCTACTTTTGCATTCCAGTCATCTATAATGAAAAGGACATCTTTTTTGGGTGTTAGTTTTAAAAGGTCTTGTAGGTCTTCATAGAACCGTTCAACTTCAGCTTCTTCAGTGTTAACTTGTTGGGGCATTGGTTTGGATTACTGTGATATTGAATGGTTTGCCTTGGAAACGAACAGAGATAGTAATCAATTAACAAGGCTTCTGCTGCTGCTAAGTCGCATCAGTCATGTCTGACTCTGTGCGACCCCATAGACGGCAGCCCATCAGGCTCCCCCGTCCCTGGGATTCTCCAGGCAAGAACACTGGAGTGGGCTGCCATTTCCTTCTCCAGTGCATGAAAGTGAAAAGTGAAAGTGAAGTCGCTCAGTTGTGTCCAACCCTCAGCGACCCCATGGACTGTAGCCTTCCAGGCTCCTCCATCCATGGGATTTTCCAGGCAAGAGTACCGGAGTGGGGTGCCATTGCCTTCTCCGAATAAGGCTTCTAAGGTATATTAAAAATATTGCTTCAGTTTTACACATACCAATAGATCTCTATTCATTTACTGTTCTCTTTTTTACATTCCTTTCTCAAAATCTCTAAAACTCAAGCAAAATAAAACTGAGGAATCCAAAACCTCCCTTTTTCCTGAATAGGTACATTTAAACCTATAGAACACTTTTTCCCAAATGGTTCAGATAGTTCACTTACTTTTCGCTTTGCTTACACAGTGCTGGCCTTACAGCTTTATTATGTTCATTCTGAAGAGTAACTTATACATAAGGCCTGCGGGTGCAACAGAAAAGATAAGTGTAGGTCTGGTGTTCTTTCCCCAGCAGACTGAGTCCTTAGGGTTGTGTTGAAAATCATGGGCTACCATTGCTTCTAAGATCCCCTTGGAGTTTTTACTTCTGATTCTTAGTTTTCAGGAAAGGCTGCGTTCAGATCTCTCCACTCACTGAATGCTGCTCGGTCTTATGCCTTGCCATGTTTGGAGCCCTCTAAGGAGATGAAGAGATGCTGTGACTTCAGCTATTTTTGCCTCATTGGCAAGGTTAGCAGCTATCAGATTCTACCAGACAGTAGGAATATAGATCTTGCTCTCCTGGAAGCCCCTGTTAAAACTCTAGGGTAGCTGAGAAATGAACAACCTCCTGACAGGAAAGAGAACAGTGCTGAGTATAATAATAACATATTGTGCTTGCCTGATTTATTTCGCCCCCAAATTTCTGCATGCTTTGCCAACACTCTATCAGTTAATCCTAATTGGCAAGTATTATTATTAGCATTTTATAGGTGGGGGACCAGGAGAGGACGATTGTGAACACTGAGACCCTAAACAAATAGTCATAACATAGTTGATAGATTTGGTAAGTCTCCAACTAAACTTTGAAAAAGGCACACATGAGAAAAGAAGAAAAAATATTCTGATCACTATTTTCATTTAAACAATATTGATCTACCTTTGAGGGTTTTTTTTTGTTTTTCTTTTCAACTTTGAGGTTGTTCTACAGAGCATTCATTCACGTTTTTGAAAGACTCTTATTCTTGAATTTCCTGAGTTATCTGTAGTTTTTTTCAAAGCCAGTCATTCTTTTCTTTTCCCAACTTTGAGGATACCTCACTTTCCTAGTGTTATTCCTGTCTCATTAATTGTTCCTCACCTTCCCAATCTTTGAGTCCTTGGACCGCTTCCTTCATTTGTTGGCAACTTTATAAATCTCATGATTTTACATATCATGATGCTATACATATGATATATGTATGCATGCGTGTCTCTGTATGTTCCTATTCCAGGCCAAGAGGAAAACCTCAGGCGGGGAGCCTGTCACTATGAATCCATCACCAAAGATAGTGACTATCTGATTTTTTCCATCTTTCAGCTTCCTCTAACTCTACCTCCCTAGCCCACCTAATTTTGTGGAAAGTTGGGAAGTCAAGATTTATGACCCTACTGTATAGCTCAGGGAACTCTACTCAGTGCTCTGTGGTGACCTAAATGAGAAGGAAATAGAACCATAAAAAAAGGCGATATGTTTATACATGCAGCTGATTCACTCTCCTGTACAGTAGAAACTAACACAACATCATAAAGGAACTATACTCCAATAAAAATTAATAAAAAGAAAAAAAAGATTTATGAGCTCTTATGCTCTCTTACTTGTTGCTATAGGCTCTAAAATAGTCTCCTTAGCCCTTTTATTCTCATTCTAAACAATCTCTTCAGCTCCATGCTAAATCAGATATCACTAATTCACGGCTTAAAATAATACTATGTTCTCAGTTCTGAAATATGGTATCCAAGCAAGATTGTCCATTGTGTTGTTTATAACATAAAATATCTACATAAAATTTATCTCATATATATTATATAACATAAAACATTTAGAAGCAATGTAATGTCAAAATAGATTATACCTATGGGTCAATCTTTAAAAAGAATTATAGAACAATAGTTAACTTTATAACTGATGCTTACGTAGTATGTGAAAAAGGAAGCTGCAGAAAAATATGTGCAGTATAAATCCCTTTTGCTACCATATATATGTGAATGTGTATGTTTGGACACTTATTGTAAAATGATTTAAATAATTACATCTATCCTGTGGCTTTTATTTTATTTATTGTGCTGTCCTAAATTTTGTATAAGGAGTACTTGGTATTTATTACATAAAAGAAAAACTCTTCATATCCATTGAAGATGAAAAGTAAATGAGTCCCTTGATTCCACATTCAGTGATAATATGGGCCCATTTATTTGTCTAAGAGAAGTATCCCTATTTCTTTGGGGGAAATAATAACTCTGTGAAGTGCACAACACTCGTTTATGGTTTCTCATTGCTTAAGTTCATCAGTCAAGGAATTGTTCTGACAAAATTAGGGACTCAGGCAGAAATTAGGGTTAGAGTCTGAGAAAATATGCAGATACCCACATATTACTTTGTGTGGAGAAGGAAAATTTATGCTGAATGTTCTGTGACCATAAAGAGCAAAGTTTCTGTACTTGGATAGGTTCTGCCGTTGTCCTCCAACTGTGCTGTCGTGTCCAACTCTTTGTGGCCCCATGGACTATAGCCGCCAGGCTTCTCTGCCCATGGAGCTTTCCAGGCAAGAATATTGGAGCAGGTTGCCATTTCCTCCTCCAGGGGATCTTCCTGGCCCAGGAATCAAACCTGCATCTCTTGCATTTCCTATATTGGCAAGTGGATTCTTTACCACCAGCACCACCTGAGAACCAGGAAGAAACGGGTTAGAAACTGAGGAAACACGGAGATATCCACGCATTATTTTGTGTGGAGAAGGGCAATTCGTACTGAATGTCCTCTGACCATAATGAGAAAAGTTTCATCACTTGGACAGTCCTATCACTTTTTTGCAATTCCTACCTATTCCAAAACAACAGAGATCTCAAAAGGAAAGCTCCAGTTTTGCCACTGTGGTTTTTTTTTTTTTTAGCACTGTTCTAAGAACAAAAGGAAAGAGGAAAGCATATAAATTGGTGACTTTCCTTAAGCCACCACTTTGCCTAGAAAGAATTTGTATTGAATCAAGTGATTAGGCATGTGTTGTTAACAGCATGCATTGTTGTTAGTACGCAGTAGTACTACATGTAGTAGTAGTACATTTTAGTAGTTAGTATGCAGAGAGAGAGTAATGTGGTCTAGAAGAGTCAGGGGAGATGTCAATGATATGTTGGCATCTTAAAAGACAGACTCATCAATATGAAGGGAGTATTATTTTGGCAAGATAAACAACAAGGGACATGCCAAGATGGCTGATATTGAATGGCACCCGTAGGTGACTGAGTTAATAGAGGATAAGCTTGGGTATCAACTTGCGGGTAGGGTAAAAATTCTAAGTGTCAAATGATATGCAAACTCAAAGTCTGACAACTTGCCTGATGGTTCATAGTGACTTTCTGTCAAAGCCAGTGGTTACACAGGTCTCCATCTTATTAGAGGTAAGATGAGAATTAAGAAGTTGATGGGAGAAGTTGATGGGAATTTTTCCTTTAAAGATATTGATCATCCATCCTTGGATCTGGCCTGTGGGGGTCAGATGTGGCCGTTCTTCAATATCTTGAGTTATCATAGCATAGTGAGGATGAGCTCAGGGCCCTGGAATAGAAATGTCCTAAGTTGCAGCCTATCTCTACCACTATGCAATTTCATAACCTTGCCAAATGGGTACCTCAACCTAGAATTCAATTTCATCTAGTTATTTATTAAATGGAACATTGGATACTGATGAGAAAGAGAGAGGTTTGTAGCAGTAGAAGGTAAGAGTGGTAGTAACTGGGGCTCCAATTTTAAAAATATCTCTGAAGAAATGCATGGAAGGGAAGGGAAAGTAGCTCAGTCGTGTCCGACTCTTTACGACCCCATGGACTTCATAGTCCATGGAATTCTCCAGACCAGAATACTGGAGTGGGTAGCCTTTCCCTTCTCCAGGGGATCTTCCCAACCCAGGGATTGAACCCAGGTGTCCCGTATTATAGGCAGATTCTTTACCGGCTGAACCACAAGGGAAGCCCAAGAATACTGGAATGGGTAGCCTGTCCCTTCTCCAGCAGATCTTCCCGACCGAGGAATTGAACCAGGGTCTCCTGCACTGCAGGCGGATTCTTTACCAACTGAGCTATGAGGAAACATAGGAGGCAAATCTTATGCTGGCCCGTCAGGTGGCGCTAGTGGTAAAATACCTGCCCGACAATGCAAGAGATGCAGGTCCAATCCCTGGGTCAGGAAGATCCCCTGGATGGGAAGTGACAACTCACTCTAGTATTCTTGCCTGGAGAATCCCATGGACAGAGGAGCCTGGGAGGCTACAGTACATAGCGTTGTACAGAGTTGCACACAACTGAAGTGACTTGGCATACACAACTAGCCAGTTATAGTCAGAGGCTCCCTCTGCCACTCCCAGAGAACTGACTACAAAGCTCCCTAGTCCTTCAGGTGGGCTAATGGCACCTACATAAGAGAGGTTCACATGGGTTCATCTGACCATGTAAATCTCAGCTTGCTTATCACCCATGGTGCCTATTGTAAGATCCAGTATTGCTTGAAAGTTTGTAGACTCTTGTATATGACTCTTGCACTGTGCACCAAATTGTACTGCTTTTCCATCAGAAAACTTTTTTATCTAGGACATTGATAATCCTTCCCCAGCCTTCTCTCCCAGAGTCTCCCTACCCATACACTTTCTTTCCTTCTGAGATTTCTTATCAGGCCCCCCTACGGCACAGCGATTTTGTGCAAACCCCTCTGATGTGAAAACTGAGAAAAATCTTTCTGGAATCTTTTTGAAGCTTTGATTGATGTAAAGCACAATAAAAGCACAGCTGGAATTGGAGATACCAAGCTCTGCTTTTTGGCTCAGCATCCAAGAGAAGGGGGAATAGCGAGCTTTGTTTGGTCTCGAACGTAAAAGCAGAGCCAAGATGAAGCAGGGTGCCGTTTATAAAAATACTTTGGAGCAATAACTGTGCTTTGAAACTAATGAGAATAATGTTTAGATTAATAGCTTAGGTCATATTTCATGTATTGTATTAAACACGGAAGGAAAAGAGCAAAAGGAGAAAGTTGGCTTACCCTTCAAAAATCTACACACATCACTAATCAAAGGACACATTTTAATGTTCTTGCAAAAGTGCAGTAAATGCTGTCTAAAACCTCCTACAATGCCTTCGATTTCTTCTTCAAATTTGTGCCATCATCTTTTGAAATGTGGGCCAAATTACTTTTTCCGAATATCTATTTAGATGAGATTATTAGGCTTTTTTAAATGGAAAGGTTCATAGAGCACCTTGAGATCTGAATAAAAAAATATTTATCTTCTAATCTTTAGTAATACATATATCTATATATTTCAAACCTGATACATAAATGTTCACAGGTCCATGATGAATTGTTAGCTCAGTGAATGCAAGATGAAAAGCAAGCCAATTTCAAAGTGATTCAAATGTGAATAAAAATAAATATGCCTACATCTTAGTATGGATGTAACTACTAAATAAGTAAAAGTGGTTTAAGAGTTAACCATAGCTAAATATTGTATATATCCATATCCATACATATATGTATTAGGATTTACTGTTTTGTTATTGTTATTTTTGTCTCCACGTTCTTAATACCAATTTCAAGAATTATTTCTTGAAGAACAAAAACAATTTGTTTCATGAAACAAAGCCATTTAATTTAGAACACTTTTATTTATTTATTTTTTTAAGTTTTTTGACTGCACAGCTTCCTAGATCTTAGTTCCCCTAAACCAGGGATTGAACACAGGCCCTTGCAGTGCAAATGCAGAGTCCAAACCACTGGGCCACCAGGGAATTTCCTAGGACGCTTTTTAATAGTTGCTTAAAGATTTTATTTTATTTAAATGAAGGCAATATTCTGCTCATGTTGCTGGAGTTACAGAAGTAGAAGATGTTTCTCGATTCTTCAAATAAAAATATGAATCCAAATAAAAATATGAATGCATTTCCCAGAGAACATTTGCATACATACAGCTATTTTCTGTAAATTACTTTATCTCCAGCTGGATGGGAAATCTTATCATGGCTCATTAATCATTTCATAAAATCATATAACATCAGAGATTAGAGAGAATTTAGGGATCAACTATTCCAAATTAACTCATTTTACAGATGAGGAAACTGAGACTCACTGAGGATGATTTATTTCCAAAGGCTATGTAACCAGTTTATAGCAGAATTATAAAAACTCTTCCAACATTCCAAGTCAACTAGTCAATACTACCACCCTTCCAAAATCAGAAAAGGCCTGTGTTTCATATCAGAGAATCAAGATTGTCTAATCCAAGCCTAAAAATTAACATTTTTTGGCTTTGAATACAGCAATAGTTCAGAAACAATCAATTTTTAAGAGACTTCATATACTCTAATCCTGGGAATAAACAGAGCTGGTATTCATAGGATTCAATTTTATTGATTTGAATTTTATTTTTTAGAAGGGAACAACTCTTGGGAATGAAAGTTTTTCTGAGCCAGAAGACCTAGTAATATACAGTTAAGTTTGAAACATCATAATATATTTACTAGATTTTAAAAAATATGGTTATTTTTGAGAGAGAGACTATGAGCTTAATAAAAGTAATTTTGTCTGAGAATTAGTCATTTAGTTCTTCTTAAAAAAAAAATTTTGGCTTCCCTAGTGGCTCAGACGGTAAAGCGTCTGACTGCAGTATGGGAGAACCGGGTTCGATCCCTGGGTTGAGAAGATCCCCTGGAGAAAGAAATGGCAACCCACCCCAGGACTCTTACCTGGAAAAATCCATGGACGGAGGAGCCTGGTAAGCTACAGTCCATGGGGTTGCAAAGAGTCGGACACAACTGAGTGACTTCACTTTCACTTTAAAAAATTGGGAAAGTTTTCTCTTCTTTTATTTTTCTCTACCCATTTTTCTGGATCTTTTCCCAGCTCCTAGCCTCCTAGCCACCTGTGTGTGTGTGTGTATAAAATGAATATTAAATTTTGTGTTTTCCAACTGTCTCTTATACATAATTGCTTTGTGTTACACACTGCAGCGTTTTTACTTAAATGTTTCAGGTGATTATCAATGTAAATTCTTAATAGTTTTGGGGAATTATTTTAAATAACAATGAACCCCGTAGACAAGACGAATTCACCAAAGTATCAGGAAGAAGTAAAAAACCTTGGCAGGACGAAGGATAATCTGGTACAAGAAATGGAGGAGATTTGAGTTAGTATAGGTCAGAAAGAGAAGAAAGTCTTTCAAAAACTAGAAAGTAAGAGCGGGAAATTAAAAGGATTGCTTGTGTCTATCATGTTTATTCAATCGTTCATTTATTAAACAAATATTTACTAGACAGATGCTATTTGTCTTATTCTTAGGACTTAGTCCTATTCTTAGTCCTTTTCTTAGGACTCAAGATATATCAGTGATCAAAACCAACAGGATCGCTTCTCCTAAGAAGCTTCTATTGTAGAGTAGGGAGATAGTAAATTACAAACTTAAACAAGTAAAGAATATAGTATCTCAGAAATTGAATCCTGCTAAGCAAAAGTGCTAAAGGAACAGTGGCTGCAGAAGTAAATGAGTTGAGCATGGAAGACCTTCTAAAGAAGATGGCATTTGAGGAAATACTTGATTGAAATGAAGGAGATAACCACACAGATGTCTAGGGATAGGGTATTCAAGGGGAGCAACCACTCACTGCAAATTTCTGAAGGTGTAAAAACAGATGGCAGCGTGGAGGGAAAGAAGGGCTGAATGAAAATGAGGGAGGAAAATTGGTAGGAAATGAGGTCACCAAATTGCAGAGAATGCATCTGATTTGTTCTTCTTATCACCAGCATTAAGCATTGTGCCTGGCATAGAGTTAGTGCATGGTGTATGCTGAAAGAATGACTAAGTAAACAAGTGGGAAGAGTAGGATCTAGTAGGACTTCCTATCATTTAAATAGGAAGAGTAACTGGGATGAGATGATACTTGCTTGAGCAAGATGGTTAAATATCTGTACATACGCCAACATGACTGGATTTGTTTGAAATATTTCTGGTGTAAAGAGGAGAGATCAGATAATGATTTAGGGCTAGTGTTGTACATCATGACACAAAATAATTAGTGTCACTCAGTCTGATTTGCTTATTTTATGCATATTTCATTTCCCTCTCCATTCTTCTTACCTGTCCCCCCTTTTATTGCTCTCCTCTTTTCAACTTCCTTTCTTCTTTCATTCTACCCTCAAATCCAGAAGTAGCCCGAGCTTGTGGAACTGAACAATATGTAACGGTGATTTCACTCAGGTTTAAAGACATTTAGATTAACAGCAGGGAGGCAGTGCTTTTGTGTACTTTTACTGTACATGACCATATAGAGTGCAAAATTACAGTATCTTTATTTCAAGCCCAGGATATCCAGAAACAAGTATAAAAGCAGCAATGATGCAGCTGGTACTACTGTATTTTTCAAGATAATACACTCTAAGATTAAAAATGTTCTCTTTGTTTTTTGTGTTTGTTTGTTTTTATGTATTATTTGTGTGAAAACTATTATAAGCCTATTATAGTACAGTACTGTATAGCCAATTGTGTTAGTTGGGAACCTATGCTAACTTTGTTGGAGTTATGAACAAATTGGACTTACGAACACACTCCTAGAGCAGAGCTCATGTCTATGTAGGGGACTTACTACATACAAGCAAAATGTCCTTGTCATAAAAATAACCCCATCCCTTTCTATTTGTCTCAGCGTGTCTTTGGAGAAACGTCAAAATTCTCCTTCTGGCTAAACACTTCTAGGGGTGGGTCCTTTTATGGGTTAATTTATCTGCTATTAACGTCATGAAGCAACCTCTAGTCCAAATGTTATAGAATCATGAAAAATGAGGACTGGTTGATTTTACTAGATCTCTCAAGATCTTAAACACTGATATGATTTATCACTTCCATCCCATAAGGTATTCCTTTTTGTGCATAGGTGGGACTTCTTCATTTCTCCTCTGAACATAAGGTTTAGAATGACCTTGGAAGGAGCTGGAGATTTTGCACACCTTAGCAAGTATTTGAGTTGATAACATTTGGACTGTCAATGCTATAATCCCTCCCTCCCCACTTCCACCTGCAAGAAGAAGCAAAGACCAAAATCTACCTGGAACATCTGTTTTCCTAAGATGACTTTTTGGCATTTGTTATTATTAGATTAATGCTTGCTCATTGGGAAAAATGCACACTATACAAAATAATATAATAAAATGCAAAAGCCTCAAAATCAAGTCCCTCATTCCTCATAGGTTATCAGGGTTAACAGTTTAAAGTGAATTCTCCAAAAATTTGTCTAAATTTCATTAAATATAGTATACTTATAGTTTTTAAATAATGCATTCAAGCCATGTAGACAGTGCTGTCCTTACTGCTTCATATCATTTCATGTTGATGTGTATAGATCTTCTTCACTCTTTCTGAAGATTAAATGATATTGCTTGGGTGGATTGCTCTAAGGTATTTAGCTGGTCCTTTTTTCTGTTCTTTCCAGTTGGTCATTATTGCAAATGATGCAAGAAATTCCTGTGCATACATATTTGTTCACTGAACTCCATTTGATGATGACTGAAATCTATTGAAAATGCTTTAAAAAGCACTTCATATTATTTCTTTAAAAATGAAGTGTGTAGATGGAACCTGTAAGAAAGGAACTGCAAAATACCCCTTATTTCATACGATCCTAAAATATAGACACTGACTAGAAGGTGGATTATGCTTAATTATTCATTTTCTTCTTGGAGAAAAGTCAGATTACAGTGAGCTAAAAGGATTTAATATGCTTTAATATGCAGGAAAAATATGAAAATATTACGCCTCCTTATTGTTAAGTTCCATTTAGAGCACTTCCTTCATCAGAAGATTCTTGTTAGTTCATGCTTCATTTGAGTATCAGTCTTGAAAGAAATGGTGAAATGCATTTTCCAGATTTCTCAGAAAAGATGTGTCAAATTTTGTGAAGGCCACTTAAATTCCATAAAACTGTATGAAGATTAATTACAGTGATTTCCACCCCTCTGTAGGGCAATGATTTATTTTGCCTTCCCTGTGTTATGAAGAAGGCCCTCCATAATCTGATGTTACTTCCCTAGAAAATTTTCTCCAGTGGTTTGCTAATAAATGTTTAACAACTGGCTCACTTCCTACTAGAAGAAAATATATCTGTTTATGTATAAAATATACATAAAATGAAAGCATGCATACAGAAGTTTATTTTACATTTAACTGATGTAAAACAAATGGAATTTATCATTATTAATTGAATATGCAATCCACTTTATAACAAATAGCTAATTGATTCTCATGTAGTGTTCTAATTGATCTTAGCTGAACTGCTGCTGTTGTTGTTGTTCAGTCACTAAGTCATGTTCAACACTTTGACCCCATGGACTGCTACATGCCAAGCTTCCCTGTCCTTCTCCATCTCTTGGAGTTTGCTCAAACTCATATTCAATGAGTCATTGATCCAGCCATCCAACCATCTCATCCTTTGTCATCCCCTTCTCCATTTGCTTTAATCTTTCCCAGCATCAGGGTCTTTTCCAATGAGTTAGCTCTTCATATCAGGTATTGGAATTTCAGCTTCAGCAACAGTCCTTCCAATGAATATTCAGGGTTGATTTCCTTTAGGATTGACTGGTTTGATCTCATTGCAGTCCAAGGTACTGTCAAGAGTCTTCTACAGCACCACAGTTTGAAAGCATTAATTCTTTGGTGCCCAGTCTTCTTTATGGTCCAACTCTCATATCCATACATGACTACTGGAAAAACCATATCTTTGACTATATGGACCTTGTCAGCAAAGTAATGTCTTTGCATTTTGATATGTTGTCTAGGTTTGTCATAGGTTTCCTTGCAAGGAGCAAGCATCTTTTAATTTCATGGCTGCAGTTACCATTAGCAGTAATTTTGGAGCCCAAGAAAATGAAATCTGTCACTGCTTCCACTTTTTCCCCTTCTATTTGTCATGAAGTGATGGGACCGGATGCCATGATTTTAGTTTTTTTAATGTTTGAGTTTTAACCCAGTTTTTGAACTCTTGTATTTATAGCCAATTTGTTCAATGCACATGAGTGTAGTTCTAACAAAAATGTTAGTTAATATTTTACTAACATCAATAAATGACGAATCAGACAATAAAATAAAGTTACCAAGGTGATGTCACTGAACGCAGAACTGAGAGATTTCATAGCACATAATTATATAGTATTCCTGCCATACATTACAGTAGACATGGATGATAGTACAAAGTATGAAGATCTTTAAGAAATGATGTTTTGAATATATATTACTTTTGTTTCTAATATAATTTTCTGAATTGTAATTTATATTATTTTATGTTTAATAATGGCAGTGGTCAATGACACAAAATTCTTAAAAGTCTGATCATTGAATCTGGTGAGCTTGTGAAGTAGTTCTAGCTCACTACTGGTTCATATTTTATCATTTCCAAGAGGAAAATCTACTATATTCAGGACTGTCTCTCCATGCCCCTCAAGACTAATAGACAAAAAGAATTTTAGTTCCTGGGCATGCAAAGATTGGATAAAGTTTGAATTTTTGGAAAATTTAAATAACTGAGTTTGTTTTGAATTTAATCAACTGAACTTTTCTTGAAAGCATAAATAGATGGCCTACTTTGCATAGATTTTGAGCTTCTAACAAGATTCTCTTATCCAGATGATTATTTTATGGAACGGCCAAATTGCAAGCACTAGTGAAGGAGGAAAATATCCCATGGCATCCCTGTCCCTTCTAACAAGAAAACAGGTGAATAATTTGATAAAGTGTCTGGGCAAAAGTATGTTTCTTTGTGTTTAAAGTTATTTCAAAAATTTACACTTTTGTTCCAGACTTAGGGAAATATAAAATAATAGATTCCTCTAAGAAATAAATATTTAAATAATGATGTTATTATAAGGTCATCTCCCATTCTTTCATCTTGTGGTAAATTTAGTAACATCTTAACAAAATCCCTTTGCTCATTAAGCTCTGTTTTCGCCCAATCAGTCATCTGGAGGGGCAAGAAGCACCTTTCTTTCTCCTCTGTGTCCTTGCAATGTTTCATTTCTTCTTTTTGTTTTTTCAATAATTTTATTGATATATGTTACATACCATCAAATTCATGTTTTGAATACATATTTCAATGGCTTTTAGAATATTTACAATTATACCTTTACATTAAAAACAGCTTCCAGTACCGCAAAATAGGGACAGAACTTCATTATTTCATTTTAGTGATCCTTGATTGCAAATTCTTCTTCTGATGGTGATTCTTATATGCACTTTCAATTCTTTTTCTTATTCCCCATTTCATTTTCAGTAAATGCTGTACTTTTTAAAGCTAGAACTCCATTAGTGAAACACACACACACACACACACACACACACCCCTCAATGTTTGGAGGACAAAAAGAATTTTAGGTTCCAGTCATACAAACATCAGTGATCAAAGCAAAGAAGTACAGGAAAACAACAGAATGGGAAAGACTAGAGATCTCTTCAAGAAAATACCAAGGGAAGATTTCATGCAAAGATGGGCACAATAAAGGACAGAAATGGAATGGAAACAGAAGCAGGAGATATTAACAGGTGGCAAGAATACACAGAAGAACTATAAAAAAAGATCTTCAGGACCCAGATAACCACGATGGTGTGATCACTCACCTAGAGCCAGACATCCTGCAATGTAAAGTCAGGTGGGCCTTAGGAAGCATCACTATGAACAAAGCTAGTGGAGGTGATAGAATTACAGTTGAGCTATTTCAGATCCTAAAAGATGATGCTATTAAAGTGATGCACTCAAAATGCCAGCAAATCTGGAAAACTCAACAGTGGCCACAGGGTGGGACAATGATCCATTTTCATTTCAATCCCGAAGAAAGGCAATGCAAAAAAATGCTCAAACTACTGCACAGTTGCACTCATCTCATATGCTAGCAAAGTAATGCTCAAAATCCTCCTAGCTAGGCTTCAACAGTACATGCACCGTGAACTTCCAGATGTTCAAGCTAGATTTTGAAAAGGCAGAGGAACCAGGGAACAAATTGACACCATCTGCTGGATCATAGAAAGAGCAAGAGATTTCCAAAAAACGTCTTTCTCTGCTTTATTGACTATGCCAAAGCCTTTGACTGTGTGGATCACAACAAAGTGTGGAAAATTCTGAAAGAGATGGGAATACCAGACCACCTGACCTGCCTCCTAAGAAATATGTATGCAGGTCAAGAAGCAACAGTTAGAACTGGACATGGAAAAAGAGAAGGGTTTCCAAATCAGGAAAGAAGTACGTCAAGGCTGCATATTGTCACCCTGCTTATTTAACTTATATGCAGAGTACATCATGTGAAACGCTGGACTGAATGAAGTACAAGCTGGAATCAATATTGCCGGGAGAAATATCCATAACCACAGATAAGCAGATGACACCTCCCTTATGGCAGAAAGTGAAGGGGAACTAAAGAGCCTGTTGATGAGAGTGACAGAGGAGAGTGAAAAAGTTGGCTTAAAACTCAACATTCACAAAACGAAGATCATGGCATGCAGTCCCGTCTCTTCATGGCATACAATGGGGAAACAATGGAAACAGTGAGAGACTTTATTTTGGGGGGCTCCAAAATTACTGTAGATGGTGATTGCAGCCATGAAATTAAAAGACACTTGTACTTTGGAAGAAAATCTATGGCCAACCTAGACAGCATATTAAAAAGAATAGACATTACTTTGCCAACAAACGTCCATCTAGTCAAAAGTATGGTTTTTCCAGTATGTATGGATGTGACAGTTGGACTATAAAGAAAGCTGAGTGCTGAAGAATTGATGCTTTTGATCTGTGGTGTTGGAGAAGACTCGAGAGTCCCTTGGACTACGAAGAGATTCAATCAGTCCATTCTAAATGAAATCAAGCCTGAATATTCATTGGAAGGATTGATGCTGAAGGTGAAACTCTGATACTTTGGCTACCTGATGTGAAGAAATGACTCATTTGAAAAGACCCTGATGCTGGTAAAGATTGAAGGCAGGAGGAGAAGGGGATGACAGAGGATGAGATGGTTGGAAGGCATCACCAGCTCAAAGGACATGAATTAGAGCAAGTCCCAGGAGTTGGTGATGGACAGGGAATCCTGGCATTCTGCAGTCTATGGGGTCACAGAGAATTGGACACAACTGAGCAACTGAACTGAACTGAAGCAAATATTAGAGTTTGCAATTTTTGGTAAAGGGGATCTAATGGGCTGAACTATTTGAAAGTATAAGAAGTAGATGACCTACTTTACATAATCTTGAGATTCCAGCAAGATTCTCTTATTCAAATGATTATGAGTTTGAAACTTCAATTGAAATCAAATTAGCATGAACAGGGCAGAATCTGTTTTATTAGAGACCACGGAGGGTATCCACCTTAGAGCAAGAATAGTCACTGAAACAGTGGGCTCGGCTTGGTGTAACGTGGTCTCACCTCGACAAGGAGGATGACTTTGCAGATTCCCCACAGTGTTTTGCTTTTTATGTTTCATTTAATGGTGTGACATCCTATGACAATTATCATTATTTTGGGTCCCATTTTCCCTTGGAAGCAGCTTTGACACAGATCAATGCATCTCAGTGTCGTTTTTTATGGCGCTGCAACATCAGAAAATGACAGCTGGAAATCTTAATTGGTCCAGTGACAGAAAATATAATGACTGTTCACAGTGACTTATTTTATCTGACCTTGTGCTTAATTCAAAGGTAAATTTTCATCTCACTATTTGAAAAGAGAAAGTGGTGGGCTGATGAGTGGGGCAGATGGCCCAGAGAAAGAGCCTTCTTTGGGAGAGAAATTGCTACTGGTTTGGGAACTGTTATTAAATTAGAATTTAAGTGTTGGTCTCGAATAATGGATACCAGGGTCTCTGTGCCTATTTGAACTGCCAACCTTTCTGCTGTGCCTGCCATTAGAAATGGCAGCAGGCACTGGATGCGGCATGGAAGGTTGCCCACAAGTGACTGGCTGGAGGCCCTATCACAGAGGCCACCAGACAGCTGTCAGACAGACTGGCATTTGATCATTACTGACTTGGTCTGGAGCCCAGTGACTTTGACCCAGAGGCAAAAGGTTTCCTATAATACCACCCAAATTGCTCAATCCCCTGGTCCTAGAGAGAAAGCTGTTTCTAAAATAAGGACATCATGTCTGCCCTACTGAGTCCAGCTATTAAACCAAGATCCCAAGTGTCCTTCTGGCAGTTAAAAACAGACGTATAAGCAAAGGATTAAATCTCCAACATCTTTAATTCACCTTGGGCAAAGGTGTAGCATAGAGAAGGAGGTGGCATGATTCAGTGAAAAAATGCTGGGCTTAGGTTGAGATGGTACATCTGAGCTTTATTTCTAATGTTTGCCTAATTCACTGGGTAATTATAAGAACTAAAGAATAGATCATATGTATATGATCAATAACTATAAGTTTCTTTTAGATTATGATTGATGATGAAGGTGACGGTGATGATAATGATGGTGATGATGATGGTAGTCTTAGTGATGATGAATGCAATATTTTTCTTCTATAAGCGTGTTATTGTTTTCTTACCATATAAAATGATATCAAGGATACTGATGGTAATGGATGTAGTATAAGATAATTAAAGGCATAGACTTTAAAGTAAAGTACTTTGCAGCAATACATTGCTTTGAACCAATAAAGGAAAATGAAGACCTGGCTTGAAATTCTGGCTCCAACACTCATGAGCTGGCCAGCTACAGTTTCATCTATAGATAAACTACTCCATGGGGTTGTTGAAAGAAGTAAGTGACATAAGGCATGAGAAGCAGTTAGTTCAGCACCCAACACATGATTAGTACTCAGTGCATTTCAACTTGTTCATGTTCCTTTCACTTCATTAAGTGCAGAGCTTGTGTATTTCTCAGTGAATCATTCACCAGATTGAGACCAAGAGTGATTCACTCAGCAGGTTTCTTCTCTACGTGTATGTTTGTGTTAGTCTAGGTCTCCCAAGAAACAGACACAAAGAGCAGATTTTCTAAAAATTAAAGTTTTTCAAAGAAAATGAGGATGGAGTTAGTAGGAAGGCTGGGGAACCACTGGACCTAGATGTACTTTGAATTCCAAGTGAACAGAAGTTGGGTGGAAGCTTCCTGGATCACTGTGCTTAGTTGCTCAGTTATGTCCAACTCTTTGCGACCCCATGGACTATAGCCCACCAGGTTCTTCTGTCCATGGGATTCTTCAGGCAAGAATACTGAGTTGCCATTTCCTCCTCTAGGGGATCTTCCTGACACAGGAATCAAACTCACGTCTCCTGTGTCTCCTGCATTGCAAGCAAATTCTTTAACCACTGAGCCATTGTGCAGACCAAGAAAGATTCAATAAGGCTATCAAAGGACAGATGCCTCCTCAGAACAGAGTCAGCTGTTAGAGGGGCTCCATGTCTTACAGAGTGAAGCCACCATGCTCCACCCTTGGTTGGAAGCAGCTTGAGTGAAAACACAGCTGGGGTACAAATGTGGCGGTTGATTTCAGAGCCCCAAAGCTGGGTCCCTTCCATCAGGCTCTCTGAATTTAGAGGTCAGGGAGGCACATTCTACAGCCCCCTTGCCTTGAAAGACTGTGATTGCTTGTTAGCTATAATTAACTCATTCAATCCTTGAATTTCAAAGTAGATCTTTTCATAATAGTTGCTACATTGCTCCAGGTGTTAGCTAGTGTTGACTGTCTCCTTCTGATGTTGTCTGCTTTTCATAAGCAATTAAGTAAACTTGCCTTCTTCACTGGTTCATCCTCCCCAAACATGAGAAACAACGGAAGTTCCCTAAACATCTGAGCCCAGTGGTACCTTCTTCATCCCTTTGTCATGCTCACTTCCTGTAAGAAATGCCTCTTGTGCTACTAGGAAAGTCATATCTCAATGTGGGAACATTGTATCTGTCTTGTCTCAGTGAGCTCTGCCTCTTGGACCCTGTGTGAGCACTATGCTTCCTGCCAAGCCTCTTGGACCCTGTGTGAGTACTATGCTTCCTGCCCAGCTCCTCTTAATCAGGTACTTGCTTCTCTGTTGATGGGACTGGTTTTTAGGAGTGGGAGGCACAGATCTTGCTCTGTGTTGGAGGTTTTATGACTGTCTGCCTTTGCTCTTTCACCAAAGGAAAGTCAAAGTAAGGGAAGTAGTGAAATGAGTCACATGTCAGGATTTATTCCAAAGAGTGCTGTCATTTTATTCCGCATTACTGCAGCATTGGCTCTGCTTGATCCCTGAGTCACCATTCAAAATGGAAATTGATTTGGTTTTTCCCATCTTTGAGTTGCAGATAAACTCTAAGCCAGGCTCTACCGATTCAAGGTCTTCCTGCTTCCAGAAATGGAGATCATTTGTTCATTTCAGCTTTTCAGCAGAAGGCTTTTTGTGGGCATGTATTATGGTATACCTCTCAGAAAGGCTTGCTAAAAGAATGAATGAATGAATACATGAATGAATGAATGGAGTGAGATTGTTTGAGGAATTTGGTGCCTCAGAATTGTATGATCTTATTTTGTGTTTCCTCTTTGTAGGAAAGAGAAACCTTATGCTTTGAATTGTGTCATTGCTAGACAATTCACAGGATCAAATCATAATATGTGAGAACCAGAAAGAAGTTCTCACACAACCTGTTCTAATTCATTGGGAAAAAAAATAAGAATTGAAGGGAGTGACTTCAATTGAAGGTCATACAGTTAATAAAGACTAAGTCTGTACTCTACCTTTCTCTCTTTTCACTTTCAGCTAAACTTGCTGCTTTCCCTTTTTATTTTTATAGTTTATTTGAAAAGAAACTGATTCTCAAAATTTACAAAATTACTGATTCTCAAAATTTACAAAAATTCCATTCAAATACTCTAAAACCCATTTGAAATCATGAAGACACAGTGAATTTCCCAAATAAGACTTACCCCAGTCATTCATTCATTCATTTAACAAATATTGAGAGCTTAGTATGTGCCGGGTATTGTGTATATGCTAAGAAAATAGAAACACAAAGACAGGCAAAATTCCTTCCCTCCTGGAGCTTCCATTCTAGTTTGTATTTAGAGAGACTCTTTCATCCATGTGTGTCACTCACCAGCTAGATGACCAAGGACAAATGCCTCCATCCATCTGAGCCTCATATTTCCTTGTCTTAATAATGAAACCAGTAAATCCCACTTTGCTTGGTTGTTGAGAGAACCCAAAAGTAACGGTAATTTACTTGGCAAAACGCCAGGCACATAGTTATAACTGAGGATCAAATCATAATATAGTTATGCACATAGTTATACCTTTTTTCCTAACCAAGCCTGGGTTTTCCAGCTGCCCCGATTTCAACCCTATTGTTTTCCTTCTTACAAAGAACTGCAGCATGGTAGAAGCTTTGCCCACAGCAATCCCTCACCTACTTCAGTTCCAACCACATTAACTTTATTTCTGCTCCACAAACACGTCTCCTTTCTTCTTCCTTTAGTGTCTTTGGACTCGAACCTCTGCCTGGAACATCTAACCACCCCCCACCCCCCGCTGCCCCCAACTTCCCTCTCAGGCTTCCTACAGTCGTTTGTATTTGCTTCACTCTTGCTCATCTTTACTCTCAGTTTAATTATCACCTGGCAAGACGTCATCCCCTACCTTCCCAGGCTTAATCAGATCTTGTCCACATACTCTTACAACAGGTCCACTGACGTAACTTGCAGGGTCCAGCCCAAAATGAATATGTGGAACCCTTGTTCAAAAAGCAAAACTATTGCATTAGATTATAAAGCCTCTCTTCTTCTTCCTTCTTACTTAATTTGTCAGGATGCTCTTTATTTGTTATTTGATGCTCTCAGTAAAGAAAAGTTAAAATTTGTAACTACCAGCTTTCATTTAATGCATTATCAAAATATAGTATAACATTTTAAATGATTGTATTTTGACATTTATCATGATAGTGTTCAAAGCCGATTCTAATAGCAAATATGAGTTTAACATGTATGCAAAAACAAAAATTGCACAATTCCTATTTTGTACATGCATGCATGTATGTATTTCCTTCTTATCAGAACAAAAGAAATGTTGCACAGAACCAATTTAGGTGTTTTTATGGCCAAATAGATGGAGAAACAGTGGAAACAGTCAGATGCTTTATTTTTCTGGGCTCCAAAATCACTGCAGATGGTGACTACAGCCATGAAATTAAAAGACTCTTGCTCCTTGGAAGAAAAGCTATGACCAACCTAGACAGCATATTAAAAAGCAAAGACATTACTTTGCCAACAAAGGTCTGTCTAGTCAAAGTTATGGTTTTTCCAGTAGTCATGTATGGATGTGAGAGTTGGACTATAAAGAAAGCTGAGTGCCAAAGAATTGATGCTTTGAACTGTGGTGTTGGAGAAGACTCTTGAGAGTCCCTTGGCCGGCAAGGAGATCCAACCAGTCCATCCTAAAGGAAATCAGTCCTGAATATTCATTGGAAGGACTGATGTTGAAGCTAAAACTCCAATACTTTGGCCACCTGCTGCAAAGAGCTGACTCATTTGAAAAGACCCTGATGCTGGGAAAGATTGAAGGCGAGAGGAGAAGGGGATGACAGAGGATGAATGGCTGGATGGCATCACTGACTCAATGGACGTGAGTTTGGGTAAACTCCAGGAGTTGGTGATGGATAGGGAGGCCTGGAGTGCTGCAGTCCATAGGGTTGCAAAGAGTCGGACACAGCTGAGTGACTGAACTGAACTGACTGGAGAAGGAAAAGGCAACCCACTTCAGTATTCTTGCCTGGAAAATCCCATGGACAGAGAAGCCTGGCAGGCTACAGTCCATGGGGTCACAAAGATTCAGGCACCGCTGTGCAACTTCACTTTCACTTTCATTTCATTTCTTGACGTGCACATATTCTATCAAGGTTCTCTACTTTCAGCTTACTGATGGATAAAAAGGGCAGACAAGGAAAGGAACTGTGGGTTACCCTTTCCCCTTTGCTTCAGTGTCACCCTATCCAGCATAAGTGGTTGGCTGATACAGGAAAGTAACATGAATAAGAAAAGATATGATATACTTTCTGGGCTGCTCATATTTCTTTCAATGTCATTAGCCCCTTTCTGCGTTCAAAGTAGGTGCTTGATAGAAAGGGTTGCCTCTGGGTGCTGTCAGTATGCCTGCTTACTCACTCTTAGATGTAAGATACTTATATTCTTTTAAGTAGCACTGAACCACCACATATACTAGTTTTCACCAAGATTCTGTGCTACATATAAATGGGGGCAGAAGATGGATGGTAGACATTTTTGTTGCAGTGTCTCCTCTGGTCACCTGCATATTCCCTTCTACCACTGGACTTAATTGTAACACACAATTTCAAACTTAAAATTATCAAAAAATTTCCAAACAGCAATGGGAGAGCATTAAACCAAGTCTGCAGCTTTTCTTGCCTGGAAAATCCCATGGATGGAGGATCCTGGTGGGCTGCAGTCCATGGAGTCGATAAGAGTCCGACAAGACTAAGCGACTTCACTTTCACTTATCACTTTCATGCATTGGAGAAGGAAATGGCAACCCACTCCAGTGTTCTTGCCTGGAGAATCCCAGGGACGGGGAAGCCTGGTGGGCTGCCGTCTATAGGGTCGCACAGAGTCGGACACGACTGAAGCGACTGAGCAGCAGTAGCAGCAGCAGCAGCAGCTTTTCTCAGCAAGGATTCTCATGAGATTCCTCAGACCCTATACCTATGAAGCTGGTTTTGCTTAGAGCATCCTGTGCTTTTTTTTTGCATTTTATTTTATATTACTATTTTATTATGTATTTACTTTATATTAACAATGTAGTGATATTTTCATTTGGACAGCAAAGGGACTCAGCCCTTTTTTATTTGTTTAACATGCTCTTCCATGATTAAACCATAAACTGCATGGGGCAGCGAGCTTACACATCTTATTCAGATCTCCTCAGTAAATATTTTTGAGTGTATGAGTAAATATATGCACATGGATGGAAAGACCAGGAGTCTGAAATCTTCAGGAACAAAATCAAGGAATGGCTTGAAAGTAACGTTGTTGTTGGCCATTCACTAAGTCATGTCTGACTTTCTGTGGCCCCATGGACTGCATTACACCAGTCTCCTCTGTCCTCCACCGTGTTCTGGAGTTTGTGCAAATTCATGCCCATTGTGTCCGTGATGCTATCTAACCGCATCAGTCTCGCCACCGCCTTCTCCTTTGCCTTTGATCTTGCCCAGCATCAGAGTCTTATCTAATGATCTGGCTCTTCCCATCAGGTGACCAAAGTGTTGGAGCTTCAGCATCAGTCCTTCCAATAAATATTCAGGGTCGATTTCCTTCAGGATTGACTGGCTTGATCTCCTTGCAATTCAAGGGATTCTCAAGAGTCTTCTCCAGAACAATTCAAAAGCATCAATTCTTCAGTGCTCAGCCTTCTTTATGGTCGAACTCTCACATCTGTACATGACTATTGGAAAAACATAGCTTTTACTATAAGGACCTTTGTCAGCAAGGTGGCGTTTCTGCTTTTTAACACACTGTCTAGGTTTGTTAACTTCACACTTCAGGGAAATTAATGACGGAGACTAATATGCATGTATATAATTAGATTTCATAGGTACACTCCATAGTTGTCCCCTCTTCCTTGGGGTTATATTTTGCTTTCTAACTCTGTATGTTCTGCTTGATCAAACCTAAGTCATAAAAATAATCAATGTGATGGCTATCTATTGTAAGAAAAAGTAGCTGCTTCTTCCTCTGTGTGTGTGTATTTTAATGAATATAGCACTCATGTGCATAAAGAAAGAAGATTTCCACTTCATTAATACTAGATTTTTCACATTGTTTAAGTTCCAAAAGGGAATGTTTCTTCTATTTTATAGGTCTTATTTTACTAGCCACACAAAGTGAAATAACAGTTTGTTTAACTGTGTCGAAAACAATATAGACTCACTGCTACTTGCTTTCTTTTGTATAAATGTTAATACATTTGTAATTCCATCCCACTGGTTGGTAAACCAAGCATTACCAAGTTACTGTTGCCCTATTGCCCTATAATGTATTTGAGTCATTTTTAATAAATCCAGACTTTAAGATGGTTTATCATTATCTCTATAAGCTACTAGAAACAGATTTCCTTCCTGAACTGCTGGGTCCTGCAGCACTCTAGCTAATGAAAGTGGATTTGAAAACATCATTCAATTAAACAAACCTGCTGAGATTTGTTTTTTTGGTGTTTTTGTTTTTTAGCCAAATATAATGTTGAGCAAAATCTGTAATCTCACACTCTGACCTTCTTCGCAGACCTCACTCATTTAAATGACAATCCTCTGGTCCCCACTGCCTAAACTTTCTTTTTTTTTTTGGACATGTTTTTAAAAGAATCCACTGTGCAAGTCTAGAATTTCCATAAACTTTAAATGAAAAAGGATATGTTTAAACACAAATGCACTTTCATTATGTTTTCAGCCATAAAAGAATAGACATACTATATAGAAATGTTAATCCATAACCACCTTATAACATCAAATGAATGAATATGTTTGGCTATAATAATCAGATAGCAGAGACATTAACACAGAATGGTGAGAAGAGTGTATAATTCTTAGATTTCAAATATAATAAAAATTGATAATTTAAAAGAGTGAATCATGACCTTGTGACAACTGGATTTTGGTGAATATTATTGCCACTGGTATAAGCTGATACTGATTCAGAAATATTCATGACATATTACATCAGGAATATGGTGATGAACAAGGCTAACATAATTTCTCTCCTTAGGGAACTTATAACCAGGATCAGTGACTTGAGCAAATCAGTTCTATCCTGAGTTCTTCTGGCTTTAAAACAACATTCACTTAATTGCACAACTATCTTCTGGATATTTATTAGAGATTGAGTGTTGTAAGAAGCAAAAAATAAATTGTACACAGCTCTTAATTTTCAAGGAACTTTTATTCTAGGCATAAATAGCTATAAAAATAGAATATGTAATGCCCCACAGAGAAATTTGGCTAAGATGCCATGAGAAAGAAAAAATGTAAATAATTTTCAAATAGTGAAGTCAAGGCTTCCTTGAAAAAAAAAAACAAAACTTTTGAATTGAGTCTTGGGAGATGTAACAGAATTTTAAGTGTTGACAATGAGGGAAAAATGGGAATTCTAAGCAGAGAGCATAGAAGAAGACTTGAGGAGCGGAGGATACAGGCAAGTATATAACATGGTCCTGCATGGCTGAGTGGAGTGTGGGTGTGCAATGCTGTGTGCGTCCTCTCCTTTACCTTAATGGCCTGGTCTGGTGAAATTCTCATTTATGAAGATTCTCAGTGCAAATATTGCCTCATTGATAAGTAGTGTGTCCAGCATTTTAATTCTCTCCATTGTATAGATGGGTTCTGGCTAACTAGATGTTGAATTGGATTGAGTTGGAATCATGAGAAAATGTGATTGCAAGAATGGATTTGGGGACTTCCCTGGGAGTCCAGTGGTTAGGACTATTTCCACTGCCAACGGTGCAGGATCAGTCTCCAGCTAGGGAACTAAAATCCCACAATTCTGGGTGGTATGACCAAAAGAAAACGCACATATGGATTGGAACCAGATATTAAGGACCTGGAATGCTACGTTTAGAAACTTCAAACTACTGAAGACTTTCCCCCTGAATATAAAAATAATAATAGCTAATAGTTTTTGTTATGGGCACCATTTTAAGGGGTGTGCCAATTTGATTTTATATAGTCTTCAGAATAACCTGATGACGTAGGCAATACTGTTATTCTCGTGTTAGAGAAACTGAAGGCTAACATTTTAGGGACTGGCCTAGAATCTGAGTGAGTCAGTGGTGGAGCCACAATTTGAACCCTGGTATCCTGACTCCAGGATTAATATTTTACTTAATATTAATATTTTACTATGCAGAACAGTGCTGGAGAAAAAGGAATTTTGCAGAAATATCTGGAGAGAATCAGAAGGAGGAAGCTTGGTCAAGGATCTCAATTTGGAGGGAAGTGCAACAGAAAAGACAAAATGATTATAAAATGATTATGGTGATACAGGGGAAAAGGAAAAATTTTGAAGGGATGTGTATGTTGTCCATTCAGAATTCAAAGGGTTGACAAATTATTCCACGTGAGGGGCAGAGAAGAAAAAGATTGTGAGATCTGAGTCCACAGAACTGGGAGGCAGACAATCATATTCACACACACAAAAAAAAGAAAAACCTGGAAAGAAGCGAGTTCAATAGGGGAGGCTGTAATTTTGTGATCGATGGTGCAATTTATTTATTATTTATAAATTACTCAAGTCTGAGTGTGACATCCTTTCATAATTTCTATTCCTTAGGGGAAACACACTGTTTATAAAGCAATACAGTTTCTTAAATGCCACGGTTGTCATTTGTATTCTATTTTTGTAGTTTTTTGTTTTTTTTTTCGAAATCAAAACATGACTGATTTTGGAAAATAAGCAGTCTATTTAGAATGTGTTTTCATTAGAGGTTTAGAAGGAAAGCAGAATTTTCAAAGAAAATAAACTTTAGTAGGGGACAGACTCAGTTCAGTTGCTCAGTCATGTCTGACTCTTTGCAACCCCATGGACTGCAGCATGCCAGGCCTCCCTGTCCATCACCAACTCCTGGAGTCTAACCCAAACTCACGTCCATAGAGTCGGTGATGCCATTCAACCATTTCATCCTCTGTCGTCCCCTTCTCTTCCCGCCTTCAATCTTTCCCAGCATCAGGGTCTTTTCAAGTGAGTCAATTCTTCACATTAGGTGGCCAAAGTATTGGAGTTTCATCTTCAGCATCAGTCCATCCAATGAATGTTCAGGACTGATCTCCTTTAGGATGAACTGGTTGGGTCCCTGAGCAGCCCAAGGGACTGTCAAGCATCTTCTCCAACACCACATTTCAAAAGCATCAATTCTTTGGCGCTCAGCTTTTTTCACAGTCCAACTCTCACATCCATACATGACCACTGGAAAAACTATAGCCTTGACTAGACGGACCTTTGTTGGCAAAGTAATGTCTCTGCTTTTTAATATGCTGTCTAGGTTCCTCATAACTTTTCTTCAAAGGAGTAAGCGTCTTTTAATTTCATGCCTACAGTCACCATCTGTAGTGATATTGGAGCCCCCCGAAATAGTCTGTCACTATTTTCACTGTTTCCCCATCTATTTGCCATGAAGTGATGGGACATGAAATGAGGGGACAGCCTATCAAAGCAAATATAGGGATTTTTGTCATTTGGCGTTCAATGAATAACCAAAAAAAAAATGTTTTTATTCTTATATAGTTTTAACCTTGAAGTTCAGTCAGTTCAGTTCAGTCACTCAGTCGTGTCCGACTCTTTGCAACCCCATGAATTGCAGCACACCAGGCCTCCCTGTCCATCACCAACTCCCGGAATTCACTCAAACTCACGTCCATCAAGTCGGTGATGCCATCCAGCCATCTCACCCTCTGTCGTCCCCTTTTCCTCCTGCCCCCAATCCGTCCCAGCATCAGAGTCTTTTCCAATGAGTCAACTCTTCGCATGAGGTGGCCAAAGTACTGGAGTTTCAGCTTTAGCATAATTCCTTCCAAAGAACACCCAGGACTGATCTCCTTTAGAATGACTGGTTGGATCTCCTTGCAGTCCATGGCACTCTCAAGTTACTCAAATTCAGTAAATCTGCTTCCTTACCTGTAAAATGGGAAAAATATTGAGAGTAATCTCATAGATCTGTTGTATTTAATGAGATATATATGAAATCTTTGCAGAGTATTACCATAAACTAAGCCCATAAAATATTAGATACCAGTGTTACATTACTGTCAGTCCTTATATTCACTGAATTTCCTCACAGTCTGTGCCTCACTGTAGAGAGATGAGCATACGTAATATTTGTTGAGAGGTAATACATAACTGTTGTTTTCCAACCATAATTATAACAGTCTTAAACTATTCTTTCTTAGAATCTGCAGCAGTTAACATTTGTGTTATGATTTGAAAGGGAAGGAAATAGGAACTGATTATTACACTTTCTATAGTCAGAATTCATACTTCACACTACCCATTCGGCACTCTGGGTTTGATGTAAAAACATTAAGGAAAGAGAGCATACAGTAACATTGACAAAGAAGAATGAAACATATCCTAGAACAGTGGGTCTTCACCATGCTCAGACATGGAGACACATGGAACTATATTGTTATTATCTGAAGCATACAAATGGAATTTTTTAATGACATAATTCTTGATGTTTAATTCAATCAACATCTGGGTACAATTTTGTTACATTAAAACATTACTGCAAAAATTAAAATCACTAGAAATTCACAGCTCTGAGAACACAAGTCCACAAAAACTAAAAGTGCTTGAGCTAAGTAAATGTGTGATTTTTTTTTCTGGAGTTCTTCAGCAACAAGTTTCGACACCCCTTTTATTACCTTTTAATGATCAAGATATTTAGCAACAATAAAATTCAGAAAAAAAATGTATAGTAAAATAATAGGAACTGAAATCAGTATGATCAATCAATTTCTATTTTCTTCCCCTTCAAAACGGGAGTCCTGACATTGTTTTATGTTCGTTTGTTTTTGTAGCTGAAGAACACAGTCTGGCTTGTCAACCACCAGTGTTCCGTGTGAGCGTAATCCTGAATCGCAACTCAGAAGTGAGAACGGAAAGGAGAAGCCCTTCGTAAGGGTAAGTTGGGCTTATGTGGCAGTAATTGCAGCACTTTAAAAAAAGATATAGAGGTGATATTTTCCTGTGGGTATAATAAGACTCAACAGTGAGCTGTAGCTGCCAAGAAAACTAATTGGATAGACTACATTAACAGCAAAATCCTCTCTAGAGCAAAAGAAATGACATTTCTTCCTGTTCTGTAATCGAGAGGAAGCACCTAGATTCTTACATTCAATTCAAAATATAGGATTTTCATGTGGGTAGAAAGAAACAAGCGCACTTTCAGGATTTTACCACCAGTGCTGTGAACAGCAGGTGCATCAAGAAGCGCCTCATTTTGTGCTTAGTAGCTCAGTTGTGTCCGACTCTTTGAGATGCTACGTACTGTAGCTCGCCAGGCTCCGCTGTCCATGGGGATTCTCCAAGCAAGAATACTGGAGTGGGTTGCCATGCTTTCCTCCAGGGGATCTTCCTGACCCAGGGATCGAACCCAGGTCTCCTGCATTTCAGGCGGATTCTTTACCCTCTGAGCCACCAGGGAAGCCCATGAGCGCCCTCCCCCACCAAACCCCAGCAAATCACCTTTGGCCCAAGCCTCCAGCAGGAAAGGAAAGAATCAGCAGAATACAGCAGAAAATGTGAACTCAATAAAATGTAGACATGCTATTTAGTGGCTGGAGATGTGACTAAACATGACAAGATCTGTCAGCTGTACCTACAGTGTTCAGTACAGTGGCTGCCAGCCATATGTGGTCATGGGTATTGAAATGGATAGTCTGAGGAGATAGGAGCTGTACATGTGAAATACACAGTGTATTTTAAACTTTAAGTATGAAAAAATGCCAAATATTGCACTTAACGATTTTTATATTGATTACATGTTGATACCATGTTTAGAGTATTTTGATTTAAATAAAATATATTATTTATTTAATTTTATCTATTTCTGTTTATAGTTTTTAACCTGGTTACTAAAAAGAAATTAAATCCATTTGTGCTTACATTATATTCTATTAGACAACATTTTTCTAGACTGGGATCTTTTTTTTTTTTTAATGTAAAGATGTTAACTATTTTAGACTTGTGTCTGTCACAGTTACTCAAATCTACATAGTACACTAGCAGCGATGGGCAATATGTCAACAAATGAATGTGGCTGTGTTCCAGTAAAGCTTTATTTATGGATACTAAATTGTAAATGCCATGCATTATCATGTACTATGAAATATTACTTTTTCTTTTTTTCTAACAATTTTAAAAAGAAATAGCTATTCCTTGGCCTATAAAAACAGGTTCCTCATGGGCCAGAGATTGCTAACCCTGTATTTTATTCTAGATTTTACTCTGCATTTATTATCTTTGGCCCTTACTAAAATGACTTAATTTATACCCTTATCTAAAATTGTAATGTTTATAGCTTAATTATAAAGTCCCCTCTCATCTGTCAAGCTGTTGGAATTCCAAGTGACATAGCAGGTAAATAACTTTACAATTTGAATCAAAGATAAAATAGACCAAGAATAAAATAAGTTGACTCTAAAATTAGTACATTTCCTGATGCTAGAAGTGTTTAAACAGAGGGAAGTTTCTAGAAAAGGATTTTGTAGAATAAAATTAAATGCTAAATGTAGTGTTTAATCAAGTATGTAATAACCCCTTTTCAAACACCAAACACAGTTTGTTTTATTTTATTGTTATATGTTAACTCAATTTTAGTTGAAATGTTGTGGGAAAATGCAACAAGATTTCAGAGTTCAGGTTCTAACTCCTATCATGGAAATAATTTATTATATTGTGAAGGTTTAGTAGGAATCTCAGATCTGATGGCTTACATTGTTTCCATTTTGGTAGTAGAATTCAGTAAGGTTTTTAACACAGGGGGATGAGATTATGTAGAGTAGATTAATACAAGTCTTTCTTTTATCTATCAAAGTAATATTAGTAAATTACCTGCAATTTACTTGAACACATAACCAACGATTTGAAATAAGTTGATAATTAATATTTTAAGTTGTACTTTGATAAATACCCTCCCAATGTTTTGATCTTTTCTGACAATTCCTAATGCTCTTCAGCTGTTGTAAGTATAGAATATATGATGCAATTACACTGAGTTTATGTTTCTTGAGTTAATAAATTGGTCTCAATTGCTAATGGATTCTTTATACTGATTGAATTTGCATGTTGAATTGGTTTAAATTGCCTGACCATATTTCAAGGTTAAATACAAAAGTATGTGGAGCTATTAATTTTGTGTTGCTGTTGTTGGTTTGAATGATTTAGGTACTTGAAGCTAGAGCAGGAATTAAATTAATTTGTGCCTTCACCTTAGCCCAGCCTTTCTCTTTGTATAATGTATCTGTGACATTTGTCTTCATTCCGAGAGAAAATGAGGAAAACTCATCAGAACAAATGACCAGTTCTCATTAAACTGATGATTTTGAGGGGGATTTCCTTTGATTCCATGTAATGATACATTACCTTCCCAAAGAATGAATTTAGCAATGAGAAATCTAAATCTGAATGTATACCAACCCAAATCAATCAAATCATCCTAACAATTTCAAGGGCAAAAAGAAGAACAATATCATATTCTGCAGCTGCTGACAAAGAAATCAACATGTCTGGTGCTTGGGTCTCATGTGTGAGGAACAAATATTTCCAGCAGATGCTCTGCTTTCTCAAATCCACATGAGCTGGACATTTACAACTTTGTTCTAGAGGCTAGAAGAAGTGGAATAGTTTTTACCTTTTAGATTATAAAATGTAATCCTATGCAAATGTCCTTTGAGACTAGCCCATAAGATTCTCTCATAGTCTCTCCAGAGAAGTGAAATTTCAGTTGCAAAACAACCTTAATCCTTAAAGCTTCTATGAAAACTTAGGCGGAAGACAGTACAAGTAAGCCTTTGCAAACAAGCCCCAAGGGAATATATGTAGCCCACATCTATCAACCACAGTGTATCCCCTGTAACACACAAATTTGTCTTAGGAAGAAGCAGACCATATTGATTTTCTTCATCTCTCTGGGGATAGAACTTCAGAATTGGTCAATTACAGTATTTCATATTTCCGTATTGCTAGCCTGGGCATATAATAGTTGACCTAACTAGCAGCAGAAGCATATTTTATTCAGTTAATGTTTGTATTCCTGGTTGTGTGTAACTTAAAATTAAAAGTCAGCTTTAGTTTCCAATATATACTTTAGACAAAATATCTTATTATATTGTAGTTAGTGATTATGAAAGTAACATATGCATTATCAAGAGACTTTGGAAAATATTGAAATAAAAAAATTAAAACCCCTTATATCTCTACTACTATTTATATTCAAATATGTTTCTTTTCAGTCTTTTTTTCATACTTTTACATTTATTTATTCAATTCATATGTGTAATGCCCAATACATACCAAGAATTACACTATCATTTGCACACATAAAGGTGAATGAAAGAGATATTGTTTCTGTATTTGCAAAATTTATCATTTTGTCAAAGACAAACACACTAATGCAAAGTAACATGCTTTACGCTTTAATAGCATGAGTCAGAATATGATGGTCACACCCGAGCGGAAAAAATAGCCCAGACTTGGAGGACAACAGAAAAGGCTTATAAAAAATTATTGACTCTAGGCCTACAATTGGGTGGCATTTAGTCAGCAAAATACAAAGGATAGAAGTGGAAAAGTATTGACTAAAAGGAAAGAGAGGTAAAATGTTTGATGAGTATTCTAGGAAGTAAATAGCTGAGGATGATAGCTTCAGAGGCGGAAGAGATTGGAAAAAAGTGAGAGCTAGACAGTGACAGAAGCCGTGAATCCATGAAAGTAATGTAAATTCATTAGGCCATTAATATAAGCTAAGAAATTCTAAAAAGAGACCTTATGTACAGTAACTTAAAGAAGATGGAATGTTATATTCTGTTGTGTATCCATACAGAGGAAGGTGAGTGATTTAGTGTGGACAGCCCGCTCTGTTATACCAAATCACAGAGAAGTTCCTTCCTTCAATTTCCTTCTTTCCTGTGCCCCCTCATTTCCTAGGGTGCCAAGGACATGGTCATACAGTCCTTTAGCTCTCCTGCGCTGCATCCAGCTTTCACCCGGCAGGAAGAAATGAGGAAATAGACAATACACAGTTTCCTTTTAAGAAACTGATGTATAATTGTATATATCCCATCATTGAGAAATTGGGAAATGTCACTCCAGGTCAGAGGACAGAATGCCTGCTAACTTTAATTTGGAAAGAAAGATTCTGTGCTGAAAAGAACAGAAGATTTGCCTCGCCATGGTTTGAATTCTGGATTGTATTTTAAGAATGATAGAAAATTACTGACATTTTGAACGAGGGGAAGTTATTGGCAGGTATGAATTGTAGACCTTGCCTCGAGAGTAGAGGGTGAACTGGAGGTTAACAGGATTGGAGATGGGACTACTAGCTGAGAAGCTGTGTGACCAAAGAAATTCAGGCAGGGATAATGGAGTCATGGGCTAGGACAGAGGCAGAGGAATTATGAGGGAATAAGCAGTTCATTCATGAGTCAGAATGAGTCACTGATGAGGAAGAATGGAAGTTCTGGATGCCTTGTTTCATGTGGAGGGTAATCATGAAGGAGAGTGAGAAGTCAAAATGTTTGGCTTGGTAACTGGTTAGATGCTGCCATTCACTGATTATACCCATGGGTTTTGCACTATTTTAAAGATGACCACAGAATCTAGTAGCTTAAAATAACAACTCTTTGTTTAGCTTCGATCATGTGGGTCAATGGGGCAAGGCTCAGTAAAGCCATAGTCTGCTCATCTCAGCTGGACTCATGTATCTTGGGCCGCCTGTGTGTCAACTAGGATTCTGAGGGTGATGTGGTTTGACAAGGATATCTCGGCTTCAAGTTTTCCATCAGCCAGCATGTACATCTGCTTATTTACGTAGTTCCAGAAGATTCCAAGAGCAAAAAGACTGGAAGTGTCCCTATGCATGAGCACTTTTAAAGTCTTTGCTTATATCTTATATGCTTTGGTTTCATTGAACAATGTAAGGCACATAGGTACACCCAGTTTCTATAGGAAGGAACCATGAAAACCGTGAGGGCTATTATTGCAAGACTCTGTTAAGATGATATAGAAAGTGATAAACATGGTGTAGTGGAAAAAATTTCACTAGATTTGAATTTTGGAGATAAGGTAGGTGGAATTTCCTTCTGGGAAACAGGTCTGTATAATTTTGAGCACCGCTTCACCTCTCTGAACTTCATTTTCTGCATCTCTCTAGAGACTGAGTTGGACTGGCTCCAATGTCCTTTTTCCTCTCTGAAAATTTATGACACTAACTGATTAGCATTTTGTTTCTGATGGTATAAACAAAAGGCCATTTTGAAATTTGAACTGTCAGATATGAATTCTTTCAAAGAGAGGATGAAAAAAAATGGAGAAATGGAGTAAATAAAATCTTTATTCTACTGGGTTTTTCTGCTCCATTGACCTGCGATTTCACAATTTGGCACTGTTTGTCTAATGGTCATTTGCCACACTGGCCTTATGTTAATGTTTATTTGTTTATAGAAATGTGTGCCAACATTAGTCAGCAAGTAAATTATGTTATTCTATATAATGTTTAATGTAAAACATAGATAAATGGTTATTTTTAAATGTGTTCTTTACTGTTCACCAAAACTTTTAACCTGGATTATTTCCTGTTATATTTGTGACCTATTTAGTAACATTAGCTGTAAATCTGTGACTAGTCAACCAGTTGCTGAAAGTCAGCCTCTGTTCAATTGTGCCAAACAGAAATATGAAGACAATTTTGGGTGAAGTAGAAAAGAATAGCTTTATTGCTTTGCCAGGCAAAGGGATCCATAGGTGGCCAATGCCCTAAACTGCCACCCTGGAACGGGTAGTGAGGAGGCTTACAGTGTTCAATGAGGAGGGCGTGGTCAGCAGGTGCACATTCTTCTGATTGGTTGGTGGTGAGCTAATGGGGGAAGGGCTTCCCTGGTGGCTCAGCGGTAAAGAATCTGCCTGCAATGCAGGAGACCCAGGTTTGATCCCTGGCTTGACCCCTGGCTTGGGAAGATCCCCTGGAGGAAGGCATGGCAACCCATTCCAGTATTCTTGACTGGAGAATTCCATGGGCAGAGGAGTCTGACAGGCTCCAGTTCATAGAGTCACAAAGAGTCAGACATGTCTGAAGTGACTAAGCGGCGGTAGTAGCGGAGGTAATCGGGAGTCAGCACCATCAATATTCTGATTCCAACCATTCTGGGATCTGCGTCCTTGTGGGCAGCATAAAGTTGACCTCTCTCACTTGATGCGCATTTCTGTATCTGCAAAACAGCTGAAAGGACATGGCCCAGAAAATCATCTATAGTCCTAGAGGAACAACTAAGTGTTCTTGGCTTTAATGGATAAAGTATTATCATTTTATATGGTTGGTTTTTTCCTTTCTTTCTGCATTTTCTCAGTTCTCTGATGAAATTTATTTGTTGATTCAAGTTTTTCTACAGACAAAAGGCAGACAGAGGACACAGGTAGGAATCTATTCTGAGAAATCCTCATAGGGTCCTGCTTGGCGGCAAACTTGGTTTGTCTAAAACTGACATTTAATTCCTCCCTAATTATGATATCAGCTGTTGTGGAAACACATGGCACCAAAACCACTCAGTTTATACTGATTATCATCACATGTCAAGGAGCTACATAAAGCCATATGATGTAACTTTAGAACTACAATAAATATTGTAAATAATTTTATTTAAATCAATAAAATTTTATAGGAGAAAATAACACAGAAAATCTAAGCATACTGGGTCAATTCATATGGTAAGAATATCATGCAAACTTTAACTCACACCTAAGTTCAACTTCATCACAAAAACCAGCCTGAATAGAGTCAAAATGTTTCCTGAGTAATAGATTCATTATCTATAATAATCAAGAAGCTGAAAAAATGTTTTCTGATAAGGCCATTATAAGCAGACTGGAGGTGATGTGATGTGATGAGACTGGCCTTATTATTACAGCTCTACCTTCTGAATTTAGCCATTCAGATGAGTTACTTACTGCCTTTAACATGTCTGATACCGAATTCAGTCTATAAAAGATGTTTCAAAATGTGTTAGTTCCTTCCTTTCCCCCTTGTATGTACATCAGCCTTGTGACTCATTTAGTTTGGTCTTGGGTTGATTGTTGTTTAAGGAAAGAGAGATATAAATGGACAAATTTTTTTTAACTGTTTTGATACAGTGAAGAAGGCTTTATGTATCTAATTTGACAATTGTCTAAGTGAATCCTTATAATATTTCTAGATGTTGTATCTTCTAGAAAATGACCAGCTAGAGTACCGAGGTGGGAGAAGGCAATGGCACCCCACTCCAGTACTCTTGCCTGGAAAATCCCATGGACGGAGGAGCCTGGTAGGCTGCAGTCCATGGGGTCGCTAAGAGTCTTAGCAGCAGCAGCTGCAGCAGAGTACTGAGGCAGGTCCAGAGATGTGGATTCTGGTTCCATTTTGTCATTAGTACACTCTGTAGTCATAAGTCTCAGTTTTCTCCTATAAAATAGGAATGAAATACATCTGCCTGACCAATTTCACAGAGTAGTTAGAAGGGTCAAACAAATCATTTTTGAAGGCAAAATCATGGCAAATATCCTACAAAATATGAATGTGTTATTAAAACATCTAGAGTAAGTTTTTTCAAACAATCAGGGCATTATGTGAAACCAACCTTTATTATTGGGTTGTCCAAAATGTTGTTTCCATACCATCTTACAGAAAACCTGAACAAACTTTTTGGGCCACCCAACATGCTGGCAAATGGAGACAGAAAAGGGCATAGTGTAAACGCATAATGAAATTCAGTTTGCCTTGGGGATCCTGACATTTACCAGATGTGGATGGAGACCACTGAGCTCTATGTCTACACGCTGTTCTCTGCTCAAATGGTTCTCTGAAACTCCAGTATCCACTGTCCAGTTACCTGACTTCCATTCACTCTCAACCACCCTACCCATTTTTCCATGCTTTCTTCAGTCCATCTTCTCTTTGTCTGAAAAACACAGATGTATACATACTTATTTCAGAAGAAAAGTAATATTTCTTATGTATTATATACAAAGAAGCAGATAGCAAATCCAACAACAATAACAACAACAACAAAAAAACCCACATATACACAAGGGCTTTGGCTGTAGTGCCTTATGAATTATCAGATTATGAATTTACACACACAATGTTCACATAGTGAAGAACATTTTACGTCTTCTCATTATGTTTCTCCTTCCTGCCAGAAAACATGCGTGTGCATGGGTCTACAGTGGTAAAGAACGCCCACGTGACTGTTCCCCAGTCAGAAGCGATGGGCTGTTTGTCTTGCTTTTTATATTTGTGATAGTTTCATACTGATTTCATTACTGGCAAACCAAAATGAATCGACAGAGAAAGCAATCAACACACAATGAACCCTCTGGAACCTCTAATGTGAGATGTTGGCGGCTTCTGTTAATACAGCCAATTTCCAAAGGTACTCATAGAGTAAGTGATAGCCAAAATAAGCCACGTGGTTTCGTGGGCCACATCCCACATACCTATCAGTGAATGCAGACCAGACATAGGATGGCAGACTGCTTCGTAAATATAACATTTCAGGTCAATGCCCCATTTGTACCGTGTTCTTCAAGCAAATACATATGTTTGTGGTCAGATAAGAGCTTATTCTGTGTGAGAGAGACAGAGAGAATGAGAAATGGCTGTGTACTGATGCCAAAGTATAAAAAATGTATTAGGAAATGTAATTCAAAAAAATAATTAAATCTAATCCTTCGCACTATGTAGATTGCTTCCTGTGCTAGAGCATAAGTTTGAAATAGAAAACTCAGTCTTCTAGGAGCTTATTGCTTGGATACCATGGCTAACAATTAGTGTTTCATTTACTAAATATCTACTGAGCACTTGCTGTGTGCAGGTTCTTTATGCTATGCAATGGAGATATAAAATTTAAAGAATTAATCTTCCATTTGCAACAACATGGATGAACCTTCAGCACATTATGCTAAGTGAGATAAGCCAGAGAAAGACAAGTACTATATGATATCACTTATATGTGGAATCTAAAAAAGTTAAACCCGTAAAAATCAGAGAGTAAAATGTTTCTTACTGGGGGGTGTAAAAGAGGGATAAAATTGATGCTGTTCATAATGAGTAGTAAATAAGCTACAGATATCTAATATATGGCACAATGAATATAGACGAGACTGTACAATACATGTATGCAGGATGATACATATCACTACACTGCCAGTCACAGTACATCACAATATGTAAACGTATTCAAGTAACATGTAGAATATCTTAAACTTGCACAATGTTACATACCAAATTTATTCAATGAAAAAGACAAGGAAGCTTATCCTCCTGGAATTTATAGTTGGGTAAGGGAGAAAGAAACTTAGGAAGCTTGAATCAATCTAGCATGTGACAGGGAAGTATAGGATGCTATTGGAGGTTCTAATCCAGATTTTGAAATCAGTAAAGATTTTAGAAGGAGGTAATTAATATTCAAACCAAGATCTAGGAGTCAGCCAGGGAAACTGGGAAAGCAATGATACGCAAGTCTTTTTAATTAGTGGTAAAATGCGATGGTCAGAGCATGGGTCATTTTAACAAGCATTCAGAATATCTGGAGATTTCTCCATGTTGGGGAGGAAGAAGAAGAGCAAGCGATCAAACTGGAGAGGGAGGCAGAGAACACATCCCAAATGGTAGTGAAACTGACCTATTGAAGGATTTTGATCTGTGAAAAGCATGGTTACCTAAACTTAGTGAATCTATTAATAATAATTGCTCTATGTAGCTTTGTGGGTGTGTGCTTGGACATACACATACACTTTAAATACAATGGTAAGTAACTATGGGAGCATAAAGGTGGAATAAAGCAGGTAAAGGATTCGGTGAGATAAGTGTTTAAAGATAATGGAACTTACTTGAGTCTTGGAAGTCTTGTCACCGGGTAATTTTGCAACTTGCCCTGTAGCACCAACTCAATGTTGGTGAAACCTGCTCATGCCTGGGTGGTTGGTGTGGGTTTACAGCATGCCAAGCACTCTGGTATGTCTGAAGAAATCACAAAGCCATCAAAAATCACTTTTACTCTTGAGGTGCTTCTTTTCAACTTATCAAGGATGATATTAACATACCAGTATTTCCTTGTTCTCTATCAAATGCAGATAAATTAGATACAATTGTTGTTCAGTCATTCAGTCACGTCCAACTCTTTGAAACCCCATGGACTGTAGCATACCAGGCTTTCCTGTCCTTCACCAACTCCCAGAGCTTGATCAAACTCATGTCCATTGAGTCGGTGATGCCATCCAGCCATCTCATCCTCTGTCATCCCCTTCTCCTCCTGCCTTCAATCTTTCCCAGCATAGGGTCTTTTCCAATGAGTCAGATCTTCTCATCAGGTAGCCAAAGTATTGGAGCTTCAGTTTTAGCATCTGTCCTTCCAATGGATACAGATTATCTTCAACTTTAGAAATTATACCTTGGAATGAATTTCAGGCAGTATTCTTAGGATTCTAACCATTAGTCTTAATTTGGTACTTGCTAGCTGTATTTTTTGAAAGTCTAAAATATCTTCCTTTTTAAAAAGTGCTGTGCCCGTGTGCTGTGCATCTGAAATGAGGAAATGCCCCTCTGGGTGTTTCATTGTAGTGTTATACACGAAACTGCTCAAACTCCTGCATTTGTGTGACATGAAGGCGTGTGATGGTCTCATTTCTCTTTCATTACTAGTGAAAAATTGACTGACAGAGAAAGCCATTAGCACATGACGTCACTATTGTAATTTCTAATGCAGTCTGTTGGTTGTTTCTGTTAATCCTCCTCCATCCTGGCTCTTATTCTCTAATTACACTTGGATCTTAGTGTATGGTTCTAATTCAAATCTTGTCCCATAGGATGTCCACTAGGATATTATTTCCATAAGGAAAATAGTGTTTTCCACCATTGTAATAGTTGGAGGGTTAACTATCACAGTCAATGTTCAGAAGCAGCTTTGATGTGTGCAGGAAACTGGTTTAGAAATTGATATTTTATCCATCAATGAAATATTCACAGCCACTGACAATGATGATGACGACTTTGCTGCTGATTTGTCGAGATGACTAATTAATGGATCTTGTAATATTAACTTTGATTTTGATAGTGTGGTGCCTAGAACCAGGTCAAGTGTTTCTCATCTCCCTTCATCTGAGTCTCAACTTGTATATTCATGCTTGATTTAGCCATCTGTAGTTGGTTCTTGGCTGAACTGTGATGCTTTTCTCTCCATGACATGTAATATCATGAGGATTCCCAGGTGGCACAGTTGGTTTAGAATTATTCCAATGTAGGAGATGCATAGATGCAGGTTCAATCCCTGGGTCAGAAATGTTCCCCTGGAGGAGGAAATGACAACCCACTCCTGTATTCTTGCCTGGAAAATTCCATGGAGGAGCCTGGCACACTTTAGTCTAGAGGGTTGAAAAGAGTTGGACACAATGGAGAATGCGAGATAAAGAGATAAAATTATATTACATGTCAAAGGATGTTAGGAATCAGAAATAAGAAAACAGAAATGACCAAAGTTCTAGGTGAAAGTTTACATCATTATATACAATATTTTTAGTTTTATTCATTTAGTCAACATAGGTCTAGTGAACATTTATTTAAATTTTACATTAAAAAACAACAACAAAATTTTATTGAACTCTGAATATATACCACACCAAGCCCTGGAGTATATTGGTGACCCAGGTAAGCATAGTGTCTGAACTCAAGAACCTTATATTGTAATTGGTGAAATAAATACTAAACAAACAAATGTTTTTTAGTTTCTGGGGTGTACTATAAATGTAATAAAAATAGTAGTTCATAGATTGGCTTACATTCTTCTGAATGATTCATCATGCATAGTATTCATTTTTTATTTTATTTAAAATTATACCATGCTCTTTAAGTCATTTTTCTATCTCCACTAGCCAAGATATCATAAATTTCCTTCTAAACAAAAAAATCAACATTGGTATAGTTACTCCACAATCTATAATGGCATAAAAGTACCATAGTTATTTTAAAACATACCATCATTTTGGAAACTCAGGCTGTTTCTGTCTTTTCTATGTTATGAAGCATTTCTGATAGCCATTCTCACAATGAAAGCATACATATATCTTTATGATTATTGCATCATTATATTTTCCAAAGGGAACATGACAGTATTATAAGTTATCTCTTGGTAAACTACAAAATTGTCTTCTAGAAAAATTAAGTCTTTTTTTCACTAGAACTATGTAGAAATGCTCATTTTCCTACAACCTTGCCCTTGCTGCTGCTGCTAAGTCACTTCAGTCATGTCCAACTCTGTGCGACCCCATAGACGGCAGCCCACAAGGCTCCCCCGTCCCTGGGATTCTCCAGGCAAGAACACTGGAGTGGGTTGCCATTTCCTTCTCCAATGCATGAAAGTGAAAAGTGAAAGTGAAGTCGCTCAGTCGTGTCCGACTCCTAGCGACCCCTTGGACTGCAGCCTACCAGGCTCCTCCGCCCATGGGACTTCCCAGGCAAGAGGACTGGAGTGAGGTGCCATTGCCTTCTCCAAACCTTGCCCATACATGTATTTACATTTTGTTTTTAGTTTTAATTGTTAAAAATTCTTTCTGGGTTGTCTGACGTTTGAGGTTGCTATGCCTTTCGCCATCCTGGTTACATCCTTCTCATTCTCAGCCTGCTGCTATCAGATGTCATTTTGGACACTGGTCCAAGGAGACAAAATTGTGCTTCCTTCAAAATAGGTTCAAGACTTAGTTTCAGCTCCCCATCCTCAGAAATGAAGTTTCCTTTTTTGAAACCTGCCTTTTAGCCACCCACTAATTCCTGATTTTCCAACTTGTCAACAGTTATTCTTGGGCAAAAAAAGGGACACAGGAGATTTTAGTTTCAATTTTGTTTAGTAACCACGAAGAGATAATTATGTACATACGGAGGGTTCCATTACTCAGAGCTGTAAATTTCATGTGTCTAAATTCTTAAAAAGTTTTTTTTTTCCTTGTTACAGCAGAACTCCTTCACTTTCTTCACTTTTAGTTAACTTCAAAATTGATGTCTAGGATGACTGCCAGTAATATTATATCACCCCATATGTTTTTGCTTAATTACACTATTTCCTGAATTCATTTTTTGAAGTTAAGATTTTTCTCCACCTCATCATCAAAACATTATGAACACTCTCTGTCACACTGAGATTAGAAGATAAAAACCTCTTTTAAAATTATATCTATTTGAAATATTTCCAGAGTTTGGGGAGGGGATGATAAATCATCCTGATCATTTAAATCTGTGTTATAAATCACAGGATATCTGAATCTTATGGTACATGGGATTCATTTAAATGGCAAACCCATTAAATCCTAGCAAGTTTTAGATGGCTTTCAAATTTGAAGTGTATTTTCAATTTACAGTATATTAAAGCTCAGGTTACTTTTCGCCTAATATATTTGGGTTGATTCTATTCATGGTTCATGTATCAGTATAATTAAAAAAAACTTGGATCTTATTAATACTTGGATAATACAGAACACTGAGATATGTTGTAATTCAAATAGGATGACCTCTAGGGAACCTTATATTTCTTTTTTATTTTTACCTCTTTAACAAATCATAAGTGATCTTGAGGTAACTAGAATGTGTTTGTGAGGAGATCCTTAAAATTATCTGTCAAAAGGCAAATGTAAGGTTTACTAACAAAATCGTATTAACAGGCTTTTAAAAAATTTATCTTACTTCTTTTTATCACTTGAAAGAATAGAATAAGCATCTAATACATATCACCAAACTGTAATTTCAAAATCATGTCCATTTTTACTAGTGTGTTTCTCCATTAAATATTCCATACTTTCTCTAATATTTGGCATAAATCTATACTTTAATATTTAAAAGTTCCTCTAATTCCTCTCCTTCATCACCCTTTATGCATCTCAATTCTTTTAACTTGAGTAATTAAAACAGACTCTGAAAGAAGAATAAGGGTAATTGCAGAAATGCAAACAAATCTTTATTTTAAATTTTAAAAATAGAAGGGTGATTTTGCACCTGAGGAACAGCGATGTTATATGTCCTTAGTAGTAAAGTATATAATAATGAGAACATGGAAGGAAATTATAAACATGAATATGATCAATTAAAGCATTTGGTGATTTTGAAAACTAAGGCCCATGCAGTATATAAGTGAACAAGAAAAAAGTCAGAGTAGCACCATTTTCACTGGAACAACTTTTATGCTATTAGATGAGCAACACCTATATGGACTTTGATGTGTTTCAAGATAATGAGTGAACAAAGCTGCTTGTACAAAGCACGAGGTAGGACCCGTATTTCTGGGTCCTATTAAAGATCAAGTGGACAAACTACATGGGTTTAAGTCCCAGAAATCTGTACTTTAATAAGTACATCAAAGACTTCTTAAGCCACTGGAAACTACAAGTAAATATGTTCAGTTCAGTTCAGTTACTCAGTCGTGTCCGACTCTTTGCAACCCCATGAATTACAGCACGCCAGGCCTCCCTGTTAATCACCAACTCCCGGAGTTCACTCAAACTCATGTCCATCAAGTCGGTGATGCCATCCAGCCGTCTCATTCTCTGTCATCCCCTTCTCCTCCTGCCCCCAATCCCTCCCAGCATCAGAGTCTTTTCCAATGAGTCAACTCATCGCATGAGGTGGGCCAAAGTATTGGAGTTTCAGCTTTAGCATCATTCCTTCCAAAGAAATCCCAGGGCTGATCTCCTTTAAAATGGACTGGTTGGATCTCCTTGCAGTCCAAGGGACTCTCAAGAGTCTTCTCCAACACCACAGTTCAAAAGCATCAATTCTTCAGCGCTCAGCTTTCTTCACAGTCCAACTCTCACATCCATACATGACTACTGTTAGAATCTAATTTTTAGAAAATGTAGAAAATTTAAACAATATCTTCAAGGTTGACATGCATGTAACCTATCAAAACATCAATATAGGTTTTTGATTGCCAGTCCCTTGTTCTTCCCACAGTGCTAAACTGGATATATATTCAGATATTCTTGGTTTTGGTATTGATCTCCAGTACTTCTCCTTTATGCCATCTAGTTAGAAAAGGTATGATATGGGAAAGAAAGTGTCTTGTATAGGACCTTGTACCCAGAAGACATTATGAAGAAACTGATTGGCTGAACCATGCTCTGTAGGCCAGGATTTCACAAAACGGGGACCCACGGGTTTCTGTCACAGCTCACATTGGTAACTTCAAACAAGCAGTGCAAAGGTCAATCTCCAGATCTCTTCGCAGAAGAGGACTGTCTTGGAGTAGAATGTGTATGAATTAAATACAAGAAGGATTCTCAGACTATACATATTTTAGGCCTCAGAACATATCCCTGATGAAAAGTATGAAGTTGCTTTCCTAAAAGTAATTGTGAATTTTATCATTTATATCATATCAATATGAACCTATAATAAGTGCATGAGACAAAAATAATAAAACAACTCTGATGGCAGAAAGTGAAGAGAACAAAAGAGCCTCTTGATGAGAGTGAAAGAGGAGAGTGAAAAAGCTGGCTTAAAACTCAACATTCAAAAAACTAAGATCATGGCATCTGGTCCCATCACTTCATGGCAAATAGATGAGGAAAAAGTTGAAACAGTGACTGATTTTATTTTCTTGAGCTCCAAAATTACTGTGAACAGTGACTGCTGCCATGAAAGTAAAAGACACTTACTCCTTTGGAATAAAGCTATGACAAACCTAGACAGCGTATTAAAAAGTAGAGTCATCACTTTGCTGACAGAAATCCTAATAGTCAAAGATACGATTTTTCCAGTAGTCATGTACAGATGTGAGAGTTGGATCATAAGCAAGGCTGAACACTGAAGAATTGGTGCTTTTGAACTGCAGTGCTGGAGAACACCCTTGAGATTCCTGGGACAGCAAGGAGATAAGGGAAGTCTATCCTAAAGGAAATCAACCCTGGGTATTTATTGGAATGATTGATGCTGAAGCTAAAGTTCCAATACTTTGTTACCCGATGTGAAGAGCTGATTCATTGGAGAAGACCCTCATGCTGGGAAAGATTGAAAGCAAAAAAAGAAGGGGGAAGCAGAGGATAAAATGGTTGGATAGCATCACCGAGTTGATGGATATGAATCTGAGCAAATTCCAAGAGATGGGGGAGGACAGGGGAGCCTCATGTGCTGCAGTCCATAGGGTTGCAAAGAGTCAGACACGACTTAGCAACTGAACAACAACAAATGTCTCTGTAGACCAAGAGTTAGGTAATTGGTAAAGGCTCTAAGTTACCATTGAGACCATCAAGATTGATAGGAGATACAATTTAAAAAACATAGATAGAGTACAAAATTACCTTTCCCCAAATCATAGGTTCATGTAGTTGCATACTCCTCTGTCTTTTGGTTAATACTAAAACCCATTTGAAGGCATGAAGGATTGCCAAGTGTATTAAACTACTGCTTTCCTCTGCCTCTCCCACTCTGCCCTCTTCTTTCTTCTCTGTCTCTCTTCTATTCTCTACTTACAGCATGTGCATTGCTTGGTCACATGGCCATGAGCCATGAGTTTCTTTTGGAGTATTTTGTGTGATATATGAGGCTAGATTCATGGTGGACCATGGGGCTCACCTTGTGGGTTGGTCCAATTAATTATTTTTATCTGAGAGTTTCAGAGAAGGAATGAGCAGAAATCTGAGGTCAGCTGTTAACAGACTATTTAGGAAAGCATCCATGATGACGAAAATGAACACGTAACTCTCAGAAGGAGGATTTACCTCCTACTTCACCAGTTCTTCTGCTCCTAGCCCTCTCTAGGTTTCTCGTTGTCCTTGCCCCTTCAAGATAATGAGTAACTGAAGATCAATGGCTTGGCCTGTTCCCTTAGGAGGAAAAGATTATTCTGCTTGGAAGATCCACTTTCTGTATGTAAACAAGAGCTGTGTTCTTCCTCTCGCCAAATGGGCACAGGGTGACTCGGTTTTCAGACATTTTTATCTTCCATAGTTGTCCTGTCTTCAAAATTTCCAGAATCTTGGTGCAATGGGGCCCTGAACCACCTTGTTGCTGTCATTCCATTTTTTCCCAGACACATTCCCAACCCTTCCCAGACAAGAGGACTGAACTTTTCTCACTTCCATTTTTATCTCCTCTGTCCCTCCAGGTTGCCTGATCTTACCTCTTTTGTATTCTTCCTTATCATGCCTGTTGCAATTTAACATATAAGTCTATTTTTGGGTCTCTGCTGCAGTGTTTCCTTTTTCCTCGAAGTCACGTGTGAATCCAGGTCCCACTCTGTGTCTGTACAGAAATGACATTTCGTGTTAGTTTCCCTTTGATTTGCCTGGAGAATCCTTAATTCAATCCCATAAAGTCCCTCATTCTGGAAGACTTGGCTTGGGAGACAGAAGGCATAGCTCTGAGCTCATGTAATATCAATTCTTTGTGACAGGTACGGTGTAGAAGTCATTAAAAGGCCATTCCATCCTGTCATATTAATCAGCATTGCAATTCTTTTTTTCACTTGGGTTGTGATGTTACTTTCTGCATCTTGTTTGTTATTGCTGGAGGTTCAAAGTTAATATTCACCTGTTTTGAATTTACCCTGCTATCCTTTACCTGCTTCCTCTGTTGTCTACTTTTCTCCAAAGAAATATTGTATAGGCTTTCCCCTTTACCGACTTGGATTCTGTTAAATTTTTCATTCAAAGGAGGACGAGCACTGAAGGATTTGTAATGGAATCAAAGCAAAGTGCATTCTTAAGCTATCCATGTTCTTTTCAGTTTCCCCATACATCTTCAATGTCTCTTAAGAAACTATTTTTCTAATTTCTATATTTTAAAGCAAAATGTTTTGAATTAACTACCTAAATATATCTAAAATGACTTGAAATTATTTAGTTCAAGATAAGCACTACATATAGGATAGTATGTTCAGTTCAGTTCAGTTCATTCCAGTTCAGTTCAGCCACTCAGTCATATCTGACTCTTTGTGACCCCATGAACCACAGCACGCCAGGCCTCCCTGTCCATCACCAACTCCTGGAGTTTACCCAAACTCATGTCCATCGAGTCGGTGATGCCATCCAACCATCTCATGTTCTGTCATCCCCTCCTCTTCTCCCTACTTCTCCCAACATCAGAGTCTTTTCAATATAGTATAGTCTTTTCAGGATAGTATGTGGGTCTTTTCAGGATAGTATGTGGATGGTGGTAAAACATTCATATTAACTATAAAGTTTAGGTTTCCACTTATCTGTGGCATATTTAACTCCAACTGAACTGATTATCCAGAGCAGCAATGGCAGACTGTGCAGTCTGCCTCTGTATGGTATCTTGTCTTCGTGTCATTTTCTTTTTCTTGATGATGTCTCATCTCCCTGGTAAGGCTCCATGCTCTCTGAGAGCTTTGTTCTCTTCTGTTACAACCTGTTATACCTGCCTTTATTTTAGTCAAGTGCCTCGTGGCTGTAGCAGACTAACACTGTTATCTCTTTTTCGTTCCCATGGCTAGATTCTCTAGGACAGCAGCTAGGCCTTAGTCCTCTATCCTGGCATGAGGCATGACATGTTGTGAGTGAAGTCGCTCAGTCATGTCCAACTCTTTGTGACCCCATGGACTATAGCATACCAGGCTCCTCTGTCCATGGGATTTTCCAGGCAAGGGTACTGGAGTGGGTTGCCATTTCCTTCTCCAGTGGATCTTCCCAACCTGAAATATTGTGAGCACTCAGCAAATTGTCCTTGTCCTGGAATTGTATTTAAGACAAACAATTATTTCCATCTCCCAGAAGAGCATGGCGCATAGTAAGTATTCAACAGTGGTTTTCCTTACACTGGTTTGCTGCTTCTAGATATGTTTTTTCAGGACAATGAAGCTAGAGGCTGAACTTTTTTCTGTTTGCTATTTAAAGCTTAACTCTAAATGAAAAATTATAACTGGCTATTTATGACAGATGCTCGAAATTCTTTAACCTTATCAAGAAAAATTGTCCATGTTTTCAAGAACACTCTAGATCACCTGAATGGTTTGTGTCTTACATTTTTTTAATTAATTTATTTAAAAAAATTTTTTGATAGATTTTATTTTTAGAGCATTTTAGGTTTACAGAAAAATTATGTAGACTGTACAGAGTTTCCATCTGTCCCCTTCCTTATCTCTCTCTCTCTCATACACACACACAATTTTTCCTATTATTAATATTCTGCATAAATGTGGTACATTTTTTATGGTTGATGATAATTGATAAACCAATATTGATACGTTATCATTAACTTATCATAAAGTTCATCATTTATGTTGGAGTTCACTCTTTGCTTTACAGGTTCTGTATGATTTACTAAGTATATAATGTCATATATCCACTCTAATACAGAATATTTTCCCTTCCCTGAAAATGCCCTATTAGTGTCTGTTCCAGGTATTCATCCTCACCCACTCACTTCTCTAAATCCTAGCAATCATTACTCTTTTACTGTCTCTACAATTTTGTCTTTTAACGTCACATATTTGGGAATCACCAACTATATCATCTATTCATATTAGCATCTTCCACTTAGTAATATGTAGTTAATGCTCATTTATGTTCTTTTGTTAAATTCCATGGACGGAGGAGCCTGGTAGGCTCCAGTTCATAGGATTGCAAAGAGTTGGACACGACCGAGCAACGTCACTGACTGGCTGTCATTTTGTAACCTGATAGTTTATTTCTTTTTATTGGGACACACTATTCTGTTGTATAGATGTATCACAGCTTGTCTATCTCTTCACGTACTGAAGGGCATATTGGTTGCTTCTCATTCTTAGCAATTGTGAATAACACTGCTGTTTTTTGGTCTGGCTTTTGTGTGGATGTACATTTTCAACACATATGAGTGAAATTTTTTTTTTCATTTATCTACCATTTTATTTCTACTCCTACTAATGTACAGTAAGCGGTGATAAGTTTTGTGACTTTAGATACAACACTTTGCAACATTTACCTAGTGAAAATAAGGGGATTACAGTGCTAGGAGGGTTTATAAACTGTAGTTTGGGCTTTCAGGGGAAATATTGTATAGTATTTGGTTGCTGCTGCTGCTAAGTCGCTTCAGTCGTGTCTGACTCTGTGCGACCCCATAGATGGCAGCCCACCAGGCCCCGCCGTCCCTGGGATTCTCTAGGCAAGAACACTGGAGTGGGTTGCCATTTCCTTCTCCAATGCATGAAAGTGAAAAGTGAAAGTGAAGTCGCTCAGTCATGTCTGACTCTTAGTGACCCCATGGACTGCAGCCTACCAGGCTCCTCTGTCCATGGGATTTTCCAGGCAAGAGTACTGGAGTGGCAAAAGTAAGTGGTGTGTGTGTGTGTGTGTGTGTGCACACTTAGTCATGTCCAACTCTTTGTGACCCCATGGATTGTAGCCCCCCCAGGTTCCTCTGTCCATGGGATTTTACAGGCAAGAATACTGGAGTAGGTCTCTATTTCCTCCTCTAGGGGATCTTTCTGACCCAGGGATTGAACCCACATCTCCTGTACTGGCAGGGAGATTCTTTGCCACCGTGCCACCTGGAAAGAGGTTAGCTCAAAAATAAGTGGATTGTGTTCAAATATTGTGTTTTTAACTACTCACTCCATGGTCCTAGAGAAGTTGCTTAACTCTGTCTCAATTCCCCCACCTCATCTCAGAATGGGGTGACAGGGGCCTATCACACTTTTGTTTTGATCTTAAATGAGATAAGAGCAGTGCTTGATAAAAGTGAATTGTTTTTTCCCTCATTTATCAATATATTTTTAACTGGGGGTATAATTGCTTTACAATGTTTTGTTAGTTTCTGCTCTACGCCAATGTGAATCAGCTGCTGCTGCTGCTGCTGCTAAGTCGCTTCAGTTGTGTCCGACTCTGTGCGACCCCATAGACAGCAGCCCACCAGGCCCTGCCGTCCCTGGGATTCTCCAGGCAAGAACACTGGAGTGGGTTGCCATTTCCTCCTCCAATGCATGAAAGTGAAAAGTAAAAGTGAAGTTGCTCAGTCCTGTCCGACTCTTATCTGTATGCAAATATCCCCTTTGTCTTGAGCCTCCCTCCCACCCCGCATGCCACCTCTCTTGGTCACCACAGAGCGCTGAGCTGAGCTGCCTCTGTTATATGGCAGAGTCCCACTGGCTATCTGCTTTACACAGGGGAGAGTATATATGTCAATGCTACCTGTGGACCCAGTGGGGAAGGAGAGGGTGGGATGAACTGAGAGAAAAGTCCATTGTTTTCAGAGATACTATTATGTAGGTGTAGATCTTACATAGTCAGTTTTGTGAATGGAACAAAATTTGAAAAGTATCAATATTGTGAACCTCAGAAACAAAGTTTGTCATTTGTTTTTTCTCATCAACTGTTTAGTGAGTGTTACCATGAGCCAAGAAGTATGCTAGTATTTGAGAAATTAAGAAGAGAGAATTCCTGCTTTCAAGGAACAAACATCCCCAAAGAAGCAAGGAGGTCATTTCCACATAGTGTGAAGGAAGTCTGGAATTTGATAAGGAAATTGACGTTGTCCTGACTTTTGTCGCACAAAAGTCTACTTTCCACAAGCACTAATTTGTACACTTAGAATCGGGTCCTAGAGACCCTTCTCAACTACTGCCTCGCTACGGATACTCCTGCAATTTCATTTCTAATCCTCAATTCATTTATTTTTTAGCTATGTATTTGGACATTTAAATTACCTCCTAAGATAGTGTGATGATTAGAAGACATAATTAATAGATCACATAACACAAAATAGGGCTTCCTGGGTGGTGCTAGTGGTAAAGAACTCCCCTGCCAATACAGGAGACTTAAGAGACTTGGGTTCAATCCCTGGGTCAGAAAGATGCCCTTGTAGAGGGCATGGCAACCCACCTCAGAATTCTTGCTTGGAGAATCCCACAGACAGAGGAGGCTGGCAAGCTATAGTCCACGGGGTCGCAATGAGTTGGACACAACTGAAGCAACTTAGCATGCACACATGCACCACACCATAAGTGCTTTAAAAAAAATTAGCTATTGCTATTAACCTGTTGATTTTCATCAGATAGTTTAGACACATTTTAGGTTGTAAGAAACAACTGATTTTTCAAGTTTCCTGTTCACAGGGCTCCTAGCCTTAGAGAGATAATTACAAGTTCAGGATATTCTGAACCACTTGTGAGCTCGGGATCAACAAATCAGAAGTCTATTTTGGATTCAGTTAATTTAGTTTAACACTCAAGATTTAGTTGAATTCCTTGTTTTATTTAAAGAGACATGCTTGATGCTCTACAACTGTCTTGTACTGCTAAACAGTGACAGAAGTATGATGTCTAAATTAATGCCAGCCATACTAATCAAAGGTTATTTGCTTTACTGTTTAAATAGAGATTGTTCATGGCATGAGCTGACGTGTTTTGATTTCTCAACATGTCAGCTCTAAGATCAGAGTGGATATTTTAGCCTTGTGATAACTCCCTATAAATAGGCATAAATTATAAATTCTCATGGATGCAGTTATAAATTGCCATTTGAAATCCTTTGATCCTGGAAAAAATATAATGACCCTGAGATAGAACATGGCAGTGGGGGTGACTTCTGTCTCTAACACACTATAAGCCAGCGATTCTCGATGCAGAGATTCTATTACTTTCTTCTCATCTTATTATAAAAATAAAAATTAAAAAAAAAAATCCCTGCTTAGCTACATGTTTGGATTCTTGCCCTTCTTCTAACTGTACATATGTCCCAGACACCTAGAACAAGGTTCTGCTGAGCGCTAGGAGGTAGACATTAGTAAAACACAGAGTCTAGCAGTGTGGTTCAGTCTGACGCATCTTATTAGATGATCTTACCTTCTAGTCCTTAGAAGCCTATATTTGGGGTGTTAACAAGGCAGGCAGCATGATGACTATTACCAAGTCCTTATGCCTACAGTAGGATACTATTCTACCTGGATTAAAATTCTACCTCTGGTGCTTATAAGGTATAACCTTGGACAAGTAAATCAGTGTATTATTTTAAGGGGGTCATGGTGCTCTAAGATGAAGCACACACAGAACAACGGTACTCCAAGATTATTTTTGAGGCATGCATGAGATAATTTATACACATTCAGCACACGTCACCAACCAGTGTTTTTGATGACCAACCCACCCCCAGTATTCTAAGCAGGTGAGTGTAGTGCAGAGGTGGGTGTGGTGAGGAACGAATGACTCCCTTCTCTGTTCTCAATGACAGTGTGCTTTTCATCTGTGCCCCAAAAGGGCTCTGTTACTTTGCTTTCTAGTGGCCCCTAAGCTCTCCCATGTTTAGTGAGCCTGCCAGGATCTCTGATTTATCTCCCGTTTCAAAAATCCTCCTGCAGCCCTGACTTCTTTTTTTTTTTTTAATTTTATTTTATTTTTAAACTTTACAATATTGTATTGGTTTTGCCAAACATCAGAATGAATCTGCCACAGGTATACATGTGTTCCCCATCCTGAACCCTCTTCCCTCCTCCCTCCCCATACCATCCCTTTGGGTCATCCCAGTGCACCAGCCCCAATAATCCAGTATCGTGCATCGAACCTGGACTGGCGACTCGTTCCATATATGATATTATACGTATTTCAGTGCCATTCTCCCAAATCATCCCACCCTCTCCCTCTCCCACAGAGTCCAAAAGTCTGTTCTAGACATCAGTGTCTCTTTTGCTGTCTCGTATACAGTGTTATTGTTACCTTCTTTCTTGCATAACTTCAGTTTACTAAATTATTAATGATCCATTCTTTCTTTCTCCTTTCATTCACATCCAGTAGTTAGTACTCAATGTATTTCTCAAGGAAAAGGAAAAAAAAAAAAAACTGGCTTCAGCTTTCCTCCTCTCTGAAACCCTAAGAAATTGAAGGATGGTACTAGGATGAAAGCAAAGCAGGTGAGCCTATGAGTGAAAAATACAAAATAAATATAGTGATCATCTTACAGTCACTTAAGAAATAGAGAGAAGCTGAAATCTAGATGGTACAGTACCTTGTCCTTTGAATTTCAGGAAATAACCTGAGTTGACACAAAGCCAAAAACATACAAGTGAGACTTGGTGGCGTAAGTAACAGTCTCAAGCTGATTCAACGTGCACAGTAAATTTATTTGGCAATTTGTACAATTTCCTAGGATCAATTCAGGTTGCCTCCCACCTCCCATCTGGCCTGGTTAGCAGATTGCTATTAGTATGTTAATGAAATGCAGACTGCCAGCATTGAAAACTTGGTACCTGGGTATTCCTTGACTGGTCCCTTACACACGCTGTGATACTGCCTCACTCAAATATAAAACTGGCAGCAGCGGCATCAGGTTCCCAGGGAATTCTTTCCTCCGCAAGATGTTTAGGCTCTCCTGTGATTCTGAATGAGAGTTTGGGAAAGGACAGTCAGGAAGAGTTTCTTCAAAATAATCATCCTGAATGGCCACCTTCTTAGCCCTGGTAATGGCTTTTGTTGCTGACCACATCAGCCCACTACCCTTTTATAGTGTACTTATGGTGCCATGAGCTCAATAAAACCAGGGCAATTGAACTTGACATAATTTCTTCTTTAAAAGAGGTGTCACTTTTGGAAAGGCCCCAAGGGATTTCTGACGGATCAAGAGACAAATAGATTGATAATACAGCTTACCTGAACCTCCTCTTTCACCCACTTTTATACCTGGGAATGCATCTAATTTGGAAAAGTCTGCCTTTTCAAATGAAGGTTAAATCAGTCAGAAACACTCAGGCAGAAGCAGATCATTTGTAGGCTATTTTTTCCATGCATATTTTACTATATGTATAAAATCAGATCAAGGGTTGAGGAGGTTTATTAGGGGGATAAAAAATACCTTTATGAGCAGCCATATTTCATCCTGGAGTCAATCATGCTGTAATGAGCACCAAGCACAGGAGGTAAAATGAGATGGAATGTTTGAGGCAAAAGGAAATCTCGGTGGAAATTAACTTGGCCTCAAAAGAGCCTTTAAAAAACAAAATGCTGCCAACAGCAAGCCAGTCCAACTGCAGATTTGAAGGTCAGCATTCTAGAAGGACAACAAATGCAAATATTATACCAACCATTTACAAAGTTACTTTGGTCAAAAGAGAGAATGTGTTCCTTTAACTTGAACTACTATGGTGCTGCCAGTGAAATCACAGCTAATTTGCTCCCCACACCTTTTTCTGACACAGGCACTATTTCTTTTGATCCAAATATGACCACAGCCTTGGAGAAGCTGTTACTTTCATGGGAATAAACGACCTTAAATTCACTTTCTATGTCTACAGCAATCACTACAACGGGCCCCCTCCTAAAGGACTAAATTAAGGGAGTAAATAAGAAGTTAAAAATGAAAGCAACATAAGGGGAAAATGAATGAACCTTTTACCAAAAAAAAAAAAAAAATACAAACTGAAAGGAACACATGACTATGTCTGTCATTAGGTCACTATTTTGTAATTCCTGCCAAAGGAGTGTCAGAAGAAAGTGACAAGTGTCTCAAGAAATCTGTGGTATCTGAGTTAAACTTTTCACCTCTTTTAATGAGTAGCTCCATTAGGAATTGAGGATATTTTATTAGGAGAGGTGACTCATTCACACCCAGATCAGAAATCTCTTGTCTTTTTAGTATTATTAAATGGTTTTATTGTACATGGATTGTACATTAGTATATCGTAGTGTGTTGGTTGCTCAGTCATGTCTGACTCTTTGTGACCCCAAGGACTGTAGCCCACCAGGCTCCTCTGTCCATAGAATTCTTCAGGCAAGACTGGAGTGGATTGCCATTTCCTTCTCCAGGGGATCTTCTTGACCCAGAAATCGAACCCATGTCTCCTGCATTGCAGGCAGATTCTTTTACTTTCTGAATCACCAGGGTTTCCCTTATTAGTACATATAGACTGACATAAAAATAAAAGTGAGGAAATCTGAGAGAAGGAATAAAAATCAGTTCTAATGAGGTGGATGAAACTGGAGCCTATTATACAGAGTGAAGTAAGCCAGAAGGAAAAACATAAATACAGTATTCTAACGCATATATATGGAATTTAGAAAGATGGTAACAATAACCCTGTGTACGAGACAGCAAAAGAGACACTGATGTATAGAACAGTCTTATGGACTCTGTGGGAGAGGGAGAGGGTGGGAAGATTTGGGAGAATGACATTGTAACATGTAAAATATCATGTAAGAAACGAGTTGCCAGTCCAGGTTCGATCCACGATACTGGATGCTTGGGGCTGGTGCACTGGGACGACCCAGAGGGATGGTATGGGGAGGGAGGAGGGAGGAGGGTTCAGGATGGGGAACACATGTATACCTGTGGTGGATTCATTTTGATATTTGTCAAAACTAATACAATTATGTAAAGTTTAAAAATAAAATAAAATTAAAAAAAAAAAAAAATAAAAAGGTAAATTTTATGTGCTTTTGTTTCTTCAGCTCCTTTCATACTGTGGTCAAATGCAGGATTTTACTGTGAAACAGAATGCATACCAATAACAATATTCAAAGTATGTCAGCTATTGCTGGGTAATAAAGTTCATCATGACTAATTGCACATTGAATCAAACCAGTGAGTCAACAGATGCAGATATACATGACATGATAATATAGAAGAGTTTAATTATCTCCAGTGGAACTTAAGGGCTTTCTAGGATGATTAACCCAAGGAAGAGACCCACATCAGAATTATGTATGTGAGATTTCCAATTTAAGAGTAGCTGGTAAGCCCCAGCTGGTAAGAGATATTTTGCTATCATTATCACATATTTGTTTATTATTTACACTTATATAATATTTTTACTTCAAAGAGCCTAAAGTGTTATACTGAGACTTTGGCACTTCTGATATCATAAAATAAAAGGGAAGGAAACTAAAGAGAGAATCAGAATGAAATAAAAAAGAATAAGTGATGGAAAGAATAATAGTTGCAAATAATTGCTAATTCAAATTTCCTTTGGGGTGCCTGTAGTAACCTGCAGCCTACCAGAAATGCTAGTGGCAATAGAGGATGACCCAATGTAATTGAATAAACTCACCAAGTTATTTTAAAAGTATTTCTTTTAATCTTCACTACACTCCTATAAGGTAGGAATTCTTGCCTCCACATTACAGATAAAGAGTCAACTCTGGGAGGATTAATGAAATCAGCCAAAGTCCAATGACTGCTCAGTGAAAGCATCGGAATTTGACCCAGGTCAGTCTGATTCTCAAGTTCAAGAAGTTTTCATTACCTTCTCCTTGCTCCCAACACAGCTGCATTTTTCAAGATATTGTTAAATGATAGACTGAGATGCTGAGAACATCTTAGGGACCATTTGGATACCGTATTTGTTGCCACGTTAAATAAGTCACTCCTCCAGGTTTTCAATTTTCTAAATGTCCCTGAATCTTAATCCATCTGACACATGTTCAAAATGACTTGAGTTAGATAGATAGGGCTTGACAGCTCCAACGGGAGCTCCCTAAATAGAGGAAAAAGTTTTCTCTGTTTTTTAACCAGTGTTTGATTACTGATATAGCTCTGCTTGCGATGACTTAATTTTTCCCCAGTAAAAAGAATGAATCATTGTTCTCTTAGATTTCATTCTCAGCGTCGGAAGGAAGACTTTACAGACATCCCTGAAATGGCAAGAACATGCATCTGTTGCCCACGTGAGCATATATTAGAATCCCATGTCTGTGGAAACCCAGCCCTGCCTCTGAGAATAACTTTGAGTTCAGAGCTGTAGGAGTTTATACTGAAGTATTGTTGAACAGATGGTATAATTAAATATGTTTATTTATCTGTATCATGCTGCCAATTTTTAGAAATACACCTAATTAATACATGAAGTAATACACAAATATACAAAAGAATGTGGTAATGGTTTTTGTTGTTGTTTTTTAAGGTTTTTAACATGGGGGGTATGCCACCGGTGGCTTACTTTTGCTTGGGAATTTCCAGAATTTATTAAAAGGAGCCCAGTGGAAATCTAGTAGGTAATGAATTGTTTATAGAAAAATATAATAAACCTGTCAGGAATGGATTTCTAATTTGATTAAAACAATCCCTGGTGACCAAAAAGAAAAAAAAGAGGAAAGAAAGGTTGAGAATATACCAACCATTATGGTCTGACTCTAGAGAGAAGAAATGTAAGAGCTGGAAAAAAAAAAAAAAAAAAAAAGATCAAGCATAGGAAGTCTATTTTTCCATCGGGTCTGAGGTGTCTAATTTTAGGAGAATCTTAGTGTTCCTGCCAGATGGTTTTCCAACAGAATAGTATAGTAAGAACAGTTTGAGTGTTGGGCCCATCAGGCATGACGTCGAATCCTGATCCTCCTATATGTTAGGGACATGACCTTGCAAAACTATTTAATTTGTGTAAACTAATTTTTTAAATCTTCGTAGTAGGGATAACTAGTACCTACTTCATAAGACAAGATCAAATAAGATCAAATCATTTCTAGCATTTACCAATAAATTTTAGCTATAGTAATATGCAATATTTTAACAAGCAAAAAGATTTTGTGCAGTTTTTTTTTCCCCCACTCCTCTCCCCCTAATTTTGTTCCTAAGAATTCCTGTTTCCACAGCCACCCACTCTACATTCCCATAACACCATAGAGCAAAGATATTCCTAGATTCCCATCAGATAATGTAACTTAATTCTAAGAGCACATAATAGCTGAGAACCATTTTATCCAAATGTCATGGTAGTTTATTTGGGGCATCACTAATTTTTTTCTCTAAAATTGTAGAATAAGAAACTGATCATTGACACAACGAATAATTTCTAATTTTATATTGTTGAAGACTGCAGGACCTTAATCCAATATCCCAGTTCCAAAGGCTGAATTTGTGCAGAAAAACTAGATTCAGTACAATGCCTGGCCCATGATAGACAGCAGCATCGCCAAGAGAGAACTACTGTTGCCATAGAGATGGGTTGGTGGTGGTGGTTTATTCATTAAGTTGTGTCCGACTCTTATGGCCCCATGGACTGTAACCCACCAGGTTCCATTGTCCATGGGATTTCCCAGGCAAGACTACTAGAGTAGGTTGCCATTTCCTTCTCCAGGGGATCTTCCAGACACAGAGATCGAACCTGGGTCTCCTGCATTGCAGGCGAATTCTTTACTAACCAAACCACCAGAGAACCCCATAGTGATGGTTTCAGTTCAGTTCAGTCGCTCAGTCGTGTCCAACTCTTTGTGACCCCATGAATCGCAGCATACCAGGCCTCCCTGTCCATCACCAACCCCCGAAGTCCGCCCAAACCCATGTCCATTGAGTTGGTGATGCCATCCAGCCATCTCATCCTCTGTCGTCCCCTTCTCCTCCTGCCCTCAAACCCTCCCAGCATCAGAGTCTTTTCCAATGAGTCAACTCTTCGCTTAAGATAGCCAAAGTATTAGAGTTTCAGCTTTAGCATCAGTCCTTCCAATGAACACCCAGGACTGATTTCTTTTAGGATGGACTGGTTGGATCTCCTTGCAGTCCAAGGGACTCTCAAGAGTCTTCAGCAAATGAGGACAGACTCAGGTTTCCAAGATCAGAGACAGCAGCTTACTCCCTACACGGCATATTTCTGTGATCTCTAGATGATCAGTTTATTCCCCAAAGACTGAGATTTGCTTATCTTCTTTACCTGCTGTCATGAAATACTTATTTTGACATGAAATTATCCAGTCAGTTTTTAAGACTGGAGCCAATGTATATTTGACAGGTATAAGAAATGCTGAAAGTTAATAGCAGATTTCAGCATGCTACAATTGCCTACCTTCACAATAAACATATTGTTGCATTTAATTTCACCTGGATGGCAGTTGTTCTATAGCAGGTTTATGGAATAGAACTTAAAGAAAGACACTACAGGTTTATGACAAATTTATGATTACGAACTGCCCAAATCAATTGTGTCCCTCAGATTGGTCACATTTTTTCTACTTCCTTATCACTAAGACTTTTAAATTTATTTATTTTCTTTTTAAAATAAGCTTTAACTACCCCAGCACATTACTAAATGGTTATGCATTCCCCAGCAGAGACTAATTCGTCCCTCTAATCAAATTAATCCATTGATTCAGGCTTGTGGATGTTCATTCTTTTAACCATGGGATTAAATATGTATTGTACAATCATTCATAGCCATGGGATACTTAGACGATGCTTGAATGGTTGTCAGGAAAACAATGTGAATATCCAGTCTTTTGTAATATTGAGCTACATGTACACACACTCACACACACATACATGCAATAACTGTCAGTCAGTTTGTAAAATCTGTGTCAGGTAGATAGAAGATCTTTTTTCTCTTTCAAGGGCATTACTAATTGTGAGTGTGTGAGTGTACGTATTTGCATGTATATGTGTATGTGAACACAGATTTCATTTTCCTTAAGTTATTATTCTGCTTTCTGTTCACAGTGATACTATTTTGTGTTTTAATGATTTGATAATTTTTCCATGAAGTGTGTAACAGATACTATTATTGAAGATATTTATTCTAATGTAAAATCAGCCGAGAGTCTTACAAATTAAAAGACAGATATTTTGCATGTATTACCTCAATTAACCATTCCATCCAGCCATAGCCCTATAGTGGAGGTAATCTTATTTCCACTTACATGTAAGAAAATTAAATCATAGAAATGAAGCAACTTATCTGTGGACACACAAGTGTTAATTATACCTAAATATTAAGAAACGTGGAGTAGGAAATGGCAATCATCTCCAGTATTCTTGCCTGGAAAAGTCCATGGACAGAAGAGTCTGGTGGGCTATAGTTCATGGGGTACAAAGAATCAACACAACTGAGCACATACACTCTATTAAGAACCAAGTGCACACAAATTAATATTTGTGTTCCATTCTTTCTCTGAATCAGACTTTAAACCACTATATTATACTGCTCTCCTATAGAGTCTGGCTTCCCTGATTTGTTTTCTAGATATTCCTAGTATATAGTCAATGCTTCAAACAGATACGCATTTAAACATGAAGTTCTGAAAACTAGATCAAGAGCTAGGATTCTACTGAAGATTCTGTAGGACCTCAACCACCACAAAATCCTTGCCTAATTGTTGTAGATTCTGATCTTCTGATTAAAGTTATCTCTATCTTGAAAGCCTGTTGTACTTTTTCTAAAAATACTCCTACTCTCTCAAGTTGTAATTGAAATGCAGCATCCTCGGTGAAGTCTCTCCTGATCTAAGAAAAATGTATTATTTTCCCCTTGTATCTAGCACATGGCTTCACTGAAACATAAATGCTTTCACAATTATTTTCCTTAGAGTCTGTAGATTCTATGGGGTCAGAGGCCATTTTTTAATCCGTATAACACAATGGTTCTTGAACTTCAGAACGTACTGGAATCACCCGATACTCTTTAAAACACAGATTGCTGAGCCCTGCCACGCAGAGATTCTAATCCAGTAGGTCTGAGATGGAGCCCACGGATTTGCATTTCTAACAAGTTCACAGCTGGTATTGACACTGCTGGCCCAGACCACAATAGGAGAACCACTTATGTATCAGCTGACACACAAACATATGTTAAAGAAGCATCTTACTTTGTGGCCTTCATTCCTCAGAAAAAAGTTGATGCTCAGTTTTTAGTATAACGAGTAATGAACTTTTAACCATTGGCTATGAAACTGACTCCCACTCAGACAGACTAGAGCATCAGAAGAAATCACAAAAATATATTTGAGATTTTGTCTGTCTCTCCAATCTTCCTAATCAGTTATTTCAAACTGAGATTAGGAAGTAGAAAGGCAAACTTTTAGCTTTGAATGAAGAAAGGAGCTTCAGATTTCTGTACCTTCTGCTTTAAGTCTTTAGGTGCTTTGATGTACTTATCCAAATTACAGAAACTAATTTGTTTGCCGTATTTTGGTGAAGTAAACATCACATGATAGGAATTAGACTTGAATATTAATTTAATGGAAGCTAGATTTAAAATAGTTGTCTGAGCCTACATGAAGTCAAATCAATTAATTGATGTTCTTCAATAGTTCCACATTTTGTACTAAAGTTGGATTGATATGTTTTATTTCAGTGGCCAAAATGACTGATGGGGTACACATCACTTTAGACCCAGAAGGATGTGTCCATCCTCAAATGCTGTGTGAGGATCACCTCTGACTTTCATTGTGTGTAGGTGCTCAGTCATGTCCGACTCTGTGACCCCATGGACTGTAGCCTGCCAGGCTGCTCTGTCCAAGGGATTCTCCAGGCAAGAATACTGGAGTGTGTAGCCATTTCCTCCTCCAGGGGATCTTTCCAACCCAGAGATGGAACCCAAATTTCCTGCACTGAAGGCGATTCTTTACCACTCTACCACCTGGAGAGCCTTATAACTTTCATACTCACCTCTAATTATCTTTGAACTACCATAGTTCTTTCTATTTTTTAGTCTCCTCTACTGTTCAAACCAGTTTTTAGGGAAGATTCTGATGTTAGTCATTTTCACTTTACTATGACTCTAAGTCTTACAGTCTTCCTTGCTATTAATGTGAAGCTTAGTTCCACATTTATCATAGCCTTAAAAATAAAGACTTTTGTATCTGTCAGATACCTGTCAGTAAAGAAATGGGAAACACACACACGCACCTGCACGCAAACACGTTTTATTTCCATCTCCATATATTTATGAATCTCAATTCCATATCAGACCTCCCTGGAATTCTGCAAAAGCAATTGTGACAGATGATTTAAAATTAGTTGTTATCCACAAGTATTTTCCTGGTGCTGCAGACAGTAAAGAATCTGCCTGCAATGCAGGAGACCTACGTTCAATCTTTGGGTTGGAAAGATCCCTTGGAGAAGGGCATGGCAACCCTCTCCAGTATTCTTGCCTGGAGAATTCCATGGACAGAGGATCCTGCTGGGCTACAGTCCACGGGGTCACAAAGAGTTGGACATTACTGAGCAGCTGACACTGTCACTTTTCATGATAGCATAAGCATGCTTTCTGTGCCTGCTACTGACTTCTGTGTCCTCTCACAACTAAGAGATATAATCAGAATTATTAACTCCAGACTGGAAGGGACATTTTTGGCTGCCTAAGCCAAGTATACCACCTAAGAGGATGGATATGATTGAAGTCACTGGACAATGAATAAGAAGAAACAGTGCATAAGATGAGACTCCTCTGCAAAGTGATCTGATCTACGGTCAATAACTAATTCTAGCACTATATTTCTTTTAATATTATAAAGCTTGCCCCCTCATTTAATTTTGGTTTTACCTCATGGAAATACATTTAACATCTACACCCCAAAGACTATTTTTAAAAGTTGAGTTAATGTCATCTTTGAAATGACCTTATGTGGCCTTATTATGCCTACAGGCAAAAAGTCCTAATTTACTTGCTCATGGAAATGAGAAATTTGATCTCTTACTTGAATTATATTTGGAATTTTTTTGTGATTACCCCTAAAATTAATTAGGAGAAATACATCAATCATGAAACACTTTCAAAAGAAAATCCAAAGATCAATATTTCCATGTGTCTTGCATCAACCCATTTCTTGGTGTATGATGTGAATTGATACACTTTATAATGGAATGTCTAGAGTTAAAGCTTGGTGCCTTAACAAGTGAATCCAGAATATAAGGCTCAAAAACCTAACAAGCTCAGATCAGATCAGATCAGTCTCTCAGTCATGTCCGACTCTTTGTGACCCCATGAATCGCAGCACGCCAGGCCTTCCTGTCCATCACCAACTCCTGGAGTTCACTCAGACTCACGTCCATTGAGTCAGCGATGCCATCCAGCCATCTCATCCTCTGTCGTCCCCTTCTCCTCCTGCCCCCAATCCCTCCCAGCATCAGAGTCTTTTCCAATGAGTCGACTCTTCGCATGAGGTGGCCAAAATACTGGAGTTTCAGCTTTAGCATCATTCCTTCTAAAGAAATCCCAGGGCTGACCTTCAGAATGGACTGGTCGGATCTCCTTGCAGTCCAAGGGACTCTCAAAAGTCTTCTCCAACACCACAGTTCAAAAGCATCAACTCTTCGGCGCTCAGCCTTCTTCACAGTCCAACTCTCACATCCATACATGACCACAGGAAAAACCATAGCCTTGACTTAGACGAACCTTTGTTGGCAAAGTAATGTCTCTGTTTTTGAATATGCTATCTAGGTTGGTCATAACTTTCTTTCCAAGGAGTAAGCTCAGATGAGCAAAAACATCATGTATTGCTATGAATTGAGTTTCTTATATGTCATGACAAGTCTGAACTACAGGTTTTTTTGTTTTTTTTTTTTAACTTTAAATGGCAACAGGGTGTCTCAACCACAATAGGACTGACATGTTATAAAAAGAAACTTCTCGCTTTTGAGAGCTGTGCATTGTAGGGTGTTTGGTAGCAGCACTGGCCTCTAGTCACAGCTGTCAGCAGCACTGTGTGCTCAGTCGTGTCTAGCTCTTTGCGACTCCATGGACTGTAGCCCGTCAGGCTCCTCTGACCATGGGATTCTCCAGGCAAGAATACTGGAGTGGGTTGCCATTTCCGCCTCCAGGGGATCTTCTCCACCCAGGTAGATTCTCTTCCACCGCACCACCTGGGAAAGCAGCACTCCTCCAGTCCTAATAACTGAAAATGTTTCCAAACATTGAGCATGTTTGCTGTTGGTGGTAAAATTATTCAAGAGTGGTGGGTCCTCTTGTTTCCTTTCCTCTCAGAAAGCCTCCAGATACTTTTTGCAATATATTCTTTCTTTTCCTGGGAATATTTCGGATGTATATATCATAATTTCTCCCGGAAGAAAGAAATAATGGTAATATTCTAGTCTGCAGATTATTCCAAAAGAGAAAATGCCAAACATTAGATTTATCTCACTGAAATAAGAACTGTGAATCTGAAAATAATCAAACTTAGTAGACCACCTTAGTCCTCGCTCTCTCCAAACTATAACAAGATTAAATCACACCATGCAGCTTAAGAGCAGTGTTACATACATGGCCCACAGAGAAGTGTACACCAACCTTAAGGAAAACAGGAAGTAACCCAAACATGGGTGGGAGAAATATTGTTGATGACATGTTATCCACAGTTCAGATAGTGCCAAACAATGTCTCATCACAATGATATATACTGTACAACACACCCTGCTGTCATCACCATGATCAGATAATGAGCTGCATCCTTTTCCTACTGTGTGGTTGTTAACATGGAGAGACTCAGTCAAGAGTAAAAATAAGAGCCTCTGATAGCAGGTGTTGTGCATCATTAAATTTTACTAAGAATTTTCCTTCTTATTTATTTTACTTTATATTGGAGCAGAGTTGATTTACAATGTTGTGTTAGTTTCAGGTGTAGAGCAGAGTGAATCCATAATGCATATACACACATGTAGTCTTCTGCAGATTTTTTCCCCATATAGCTTATTACAGAAGACTGAGTAGAATTTTCAAATCAAGGCTACATTACTGGCCTCAAAGTCCATCAGCTCTAGCATAAGCCATGATTTGAACAACCTCTTCTATATTTTTGTTCTTATGTCTTCTCATTGGCTTACATTCTCATGGGCCTCTTCTGTGCTGTGCTATTTATGAAACATTAGACACTTGGTCAGGATCCGTAAATGTGATATTGGAAAAGAAGATTTCCTAATGAATATATGGGTTGGCCAAAAGGTTCATTCTGGATGTGAATGAACCTTTGACCAACCCAATAATATAAGGGCTTTCCTGGTAGCTCAGACAGTAAAGAATCTGTCTGCTATGTGCGAGACCCAGGTTCAATCCCTGGGTCAGTAACATCCCCTGGAGAAGGGAATGGCTACCCACTCCAATAGTCTTACCTAGAGAATTCCATGAACAGAGAAGCCTGGTGGGCTTCAGTCCTGTCCAGTGGTTATGACATTTGTATTTTAGAGAAAAGGAAAATCAAGAGCAAACCAGCACAATATATGAGTTGGAAACCATGACCTTTCTAGCATGCATTTGTTCTGTTTCTCAAGAAATCTCCTAATTTTCTCCTGTGGATCTTTCATTAGCTACATGTTTATATTACCAGTAGCCTAAGGATGCAAAACACTGTGTAGCTAAAAGATATTTAACTCTCCCTCCCCAGACACACACAAAGAAATGATAAGACACATGGACACACACACACAAGAGGCACTGAAACACTCACACTCTCCCTGTTTTCGTCTCTAGGTGCTAAGGAATACTAGCAGACTCCCCTGCTCACTTCGGAGTTGGTAACTTCATCAAGTTACTACATGCCAAGCACCAAGCTCAGCATCTGGCTGCAAAGCTGTTTAATCTCTCTGGGAGTTTATTGGTTTAAATCCATGACTAACAATCATATAAAAAATATGGCAAAACCAGATGTCTTTAAATTCCAATAATTTTTTTTTTTGAAGCTGGAGTATGTTTCTCCCATTTCTCAAGTCTTCTCACACTTCAGAGAAATTCAAACATATTTCATTTCTGCTCTGCTCTATTCCTTTATGTGTTTCCATATAGATGCACCAGAGAACCAGATCTATAATATATTGACCTGGAAAACTTCTGTGTTTACTATGATTGAGGCTGTTGTCTACAGCTCCATTTCAGCCTTTGAAAGGCTGACAAATGAGGTTATCATGAATGGATATTGTACTATTTTAATCTTAATTTTTTTGAATATTTTTTAAACCGAGATTCTTCAGATGAAGTATATTTATGAATATAGATGTGAGAAGTAAAATGACAAAGCATACCCTTAATTATCTTTGTCATATTAATATTATTTGTCTCATATCTCTCTTTAAGAGTGTTAATTGACAATAGTAACAGTTATACTCAACAACCTTCTAGGACTGTCCTAAAAGCTTTAAAGATATTAAATCATTCAAGATTAAACAACATTGAACAAGTTATTTTTATTTTCCTTATTTTAAAGGTAACTGAGGCACCCAGAGATTAAGTGATTTGACTAATGTTCATAGCTGAGGAGTAAAGACTGGTATTTGAAACCAAGCTTCTTAGTTGTAGAGATTTTCCACTCAACATCCATGCTATGCTGCCTCTCTGCTCCCAGGTGATGGTCAGTTTGGTGAGGATAGGGACTATTTCTGTGCATTCATGTGGGTCTGTCTCTGTGTGCAGTTATGCATGATCACATGAGAGATCAAAATTATTCCAAAAATTTTACTTTATTTTGGTGGAGTCATAATACAACATTATGTCTGAAATACTTACATTTTACAAGAACCTGCTGCATATTTGAAAACTTGATTTTCTATATCCACATGGTTCTAACCTAGTTTTTTACCAGAGAATATCATACCTTAGCCAAAACTGTTGCATTTTACTACAGTAGATATTGTGCTTAAAAGGAAAAAGATGAAGTCATTAAGCTAACTTTGTGAGCTATACTTATTTCATCCAAATACTGTGCAGTGTCAGGGAGGGTTTGTTGATTTGTACTTTGTCATTATTCCTCTTTAGAAGTTTCACTTTCCTCCTTAATTAGATTCTCCAAATACCTGGCACCTTATCTCTGGATGAAGTACACTACCTCTATTTCATTTACAGGGAGTGTTGTTGTTATTTAGTCACTAAGTTATGTCCTACTTTTTTGTGACCCCATGGACTCTAGCCCGCCAGTCTCCTCTGTCCATGGGATTCTCCAGACAAGAATACTGGACTGGGTTGCCATTTTCTCCTCCAGGGGATCTTTCCCTGCATGGCTAAACCCACATCCCCTGTGTCTCCTGCATCACAGGCAGATTCTTTATGACTGAGCCACCTGGAAGCCCCTTTACAGAGAGTGCTGCTGCTGCTAAATCGCTTCAGTCATGTCCAACTCTGGGCGACCCCATAGACGGCAGCACACCAGGCTCCCCTGTCCCTGGGATTCTCCAGACAAGAACACTGGAGTGGGTTGCCATTTCCTTCTCCAATGCATGAAAGTAAAAAGTGAAAGTAAAGTCGCTCAGTCGTGTCCGACACTTAGCAACCCCATGGACTGCAGCCCACCAGGCTCCTCTGTCCATGGGATTTTCCAGGTAAGACTACTGGAGTGGGGTGCTATTGTACTTCAGTGTAATTATTGCTCTTGAAGATGGGGTATTGGAATCTGTTTTCCAGTGTTATTTTTCCATTTTTGGATGATATGTTGCTAATAAAATGAAAAGTATGTTACCATGTAAGACAGCAGAGACTTAATATTTAATAACTTGATCAGCTATTTGGCTTAGAAACCAATCTGTCGCCTGATTCTATCACCAGAAACTTTTGCTCAACAAGAAAATATCTTAGCAATCTCAGTCAGTCAGTTTGGTCACTCAGTCACGTCCAACTGTTTGCAACCCCGTGGACTCAGCACACCAGGCGTCCTTGTCCATCACCAACTCCCGGAGGTTACTCAAACTCGTGTCCATCGAGTTGGTGATGCCATCCAGCCATCTCATCCTCTGTCACCCCCTTCTCGTCCCCATCTTCAATCTTTCCCAGCATCAGGTTCTTTTCAGGTCAGTTCTTTGCATCAGGTGGCCAAGACATTGGAGCTTCAGCGTCAGTCCTTCTAATGAATATTCAGGACTGATTTCCTTGAGGATTGACTGCTTTGATCTCCTTGCAGTCCAAGGGAGTCTCAAGAATCATCTCCAACACTACAGTTCAAAAGCATCAGTTCTTCGGTGCTCAGCTTTCTTTATAGTCCAACTCTCACATCCATACATGACTACTGGAAAAACCATAGCTTTGACTAGATGGACCTTTGTTGGCAAAGTAATGTCTTATCTCTTTAATAAGCTATCTAGGTTGGTCATAGCTTTTCTTCCAAGGAACAAGTCTTTTAATTTCATGGCTGCAGTCACCATCTGCAGCGATTTTGAACCCCAAGAAAATAAAGTCTGACACCATTTCCATTGTTTTCCCATCTATTTGCCATGAAGTGATGGGACCAAATGCCATGATCTTAGTTTTCTGAATGTTGAGTTTTAAATCAACTTTTTCACTCTCCTCTTTCACTTTCATAAAGAGGCTCTTTAGTTCTTCTTCGCTTTCTGCCATAAGGGTGGTGCCATCTGCATATCTAAGGTTACTGATATTTCTCCTAGCAATTTTGATTCCAATCTTGATTCTTGTGCTTCAAACAGCCCAGCATTTGCATGATGTACTCTGCATATAACCTAAATAAACAGGGTGACAATATAAAACCTTGATGTACTCCTTTCCTGATTTGGAATGCATCTATTGTTCCATGTCCAGTTCTAACTGTTGCTTCTCAACCTTCATGCAGATTTCTCAGGAGGCAGGTCAGGTGGTCTGACATTTCCATCCCTTTAAGAATTTCCCACAGTTTGTTCTGATCCACACAGTCAAAGGGGCCCATATGAATAATTCTTACAATTTTTCAAAAATCAGCAAAAAGAGTACAAAGACTTTAAGGGCTGCACAGTTGAGTCAGTGATAAAAATTTCACCTGCCCATGTGGGAGACCCAGGAGATACTGGTTTGATCCAGGGGTTGGGAAGATCCCCTGGAGAAGGAAATGGTGACCGACTTCAGTATTCTTGCCTGGAAAATCCCATAGACAGAGGAGCCTCGCGGGCTGTAGTCCATAGGGTTACAAAGAGTTGGACACAACTGAAGCAACTTAACATGCATGTATGCATATAGAGTTTAAGGGCTTCACAGGTGGCCCCGTTGTAAATAATCTACCTGCCAATGCAGGACATCCAGTAGACATAGTTTTGATCCATGGGTTGGGAAAATTGCCCTGGAGAAGGAAATGGCAACCAGTGACTCCAGTATTCTTACCTGGAAAATCCCATGGACAGAGGAGCCTGGCGCGCTACAGTCCACGGGATCGCAAAGAGTCAGACATGTGAAGAGTACATGCTAATAGCAAAGAGTACAACTGAGTAGGCACACACTCACAAACAGTTTAAACATAGCTGCTTGTCAGCTTTGTAACTTCAGACCTCCCACTAAGCCTCCTTGTGCTTCAGGTTTTCTCATTTGTAACATTAGAATGAAGAAGCCCTCTTAAAGTATTTGGGATTTTATTTTCCTCCCATCATTAAAATTCAAAGGATGCTGAAATTCATTGCCTGGTGATAAATGAGGCACTTAAAGAGGTAAATATAGTACCTGATTAATATCATAGTAGTATTTTGCACAGGATGAAGAGGAGTCTTTGAGAGATTTAGCAAATTTCCTTCTTTCTGATTTTCCTTCGTTTTGCTATGCTTGCTGTATGAAATGAACTCTTCCAAAAAAAAGAATGTCTGAAATTTCAGAGTAAAATGTGATAGGAATATGGAAGAACTTGTTAATAATCCTTAAACTTTTATGCTTTCCCAGAATCTTTTTATTTTTGCTGACATCCTCTCTGTTTTCCTGGCACATATTAATTATTCTAAAAGTTATGGATATTAGCAAGTTTATGATATGAAACTGTATGAAGAAATAAGATCAAAAATAGAAAAAAAAGATAACTGATTAACTCCATTAAACACTATGCAATTTGAGCTCAGGAACTATAAGAATTTTTCATCCATCTCTATATTTTTAGAATCTACCACAATATGTGGCACAAAATAGAAAATGATGAATGGATATTGAGTGAAAGAATATGACAAATGTTATCCATAAGAGTCAGGAAAAGCCTGAGAATAACAACCACAATCACCAGAACTAAAACCACAAAAATGAATGTTAATTTAGTACCTTTCATGAATATTAACACATTCCATTCCTTACCACAAAACGTTTGTATGATTCTCATACCCACAACCAATGGATGAGAATTATTATTGGTTAACCTCCTGGTCAGTGCTTATTGTTAAATCTTTTTTAAATTTTAGGCAACCTCGTGAAGAGATAATGATGTATCCTTTTGGTCTAATTTGTATTATTGTTGTTAGTTAAGTCTTAATCTTTCAGTTGCATCCAGTTATTTGCAACCCCATGGACTATAGCCTGCCAGGCTCCTCTGTCCATGAGATTCTCAAGGCAAGAATACCGGAGTGGTTTGCCACTACCTCCTCCAAGGGATCTTCCTGACACAGGGTTTGAAGCTGTATCCCTTGTGTCTCCTGTATTGGCAAGCGGGTTCTTTGGAAGCCCCTTCTCTGTCTGACATTTTGCTGAACATAATACCCTCTAGGTCCATGCAAGTTGTTGCATATGGCAAAATCACATTCAATCTACTGTAATAAAAAATTTCCAAATCCTCTGGCTTAAAGTCATCCCATTTGGGGTCTTCAGGAAATGTCTGATAGAATTGTTTAAATGTCTCTATTCAGTCACTCAAGAGCCAAATATTCTACTCCATCATGCAATTGAAAGGTCAGAAATACTTGGCAAAAAGGTCTAATGAAAATTTGTCTGCTTTTATGGTCACCAAACATTAAGCTTACTGTCCCTTCTTTTAGCAACATGTAGCTCGCTCTCTCTCTCTCTCTCTGTCTCTCTCTCTCTAAGGAAGACAATCCAATAATTGTATCCAGGCATATGGCCTCAAGCACAAAGTCCAGTATTACTGGTATTGTAGACTGGATACATCCCCTCCCCACGTCACTCTCCACCTGCTCACCAGCTATGTTTCTGCTCTAAAATCTGGAAAGTATAAACACGTTTTGTTACATGTTGGAAGAAGCTTTGCAAATGTAATTAAGATTAGTAACCTTAAAACAAAGATCCTGGATTATCTGCACGGGCTCCGTGTAATCCACGAAGCCCATGAGAGCAAAACGACGGCTCCAGAGAGAAACAATAGGGTGGCGATCCAGAGCACACTTGCGTGTGTTTCCCTGCCTAGGGCCCATTTTCTGACAGGGATTCCTGAATTCCCCTTGGACAGACATGAAGACGATCCTGAATAGCCTCTGCTTAGACTCGGGTGTTGCTGTCTGGTTGGGGTCCTTGTCTCTTCATTCCAGAATATTTTTTTTCTCCTCTGTTATCTTCCATGACCATATCAGAAATGGGCATTGAAGAATTTGACCTCCTTTAGAAATGAACAGTCCTTTAGCCTGTTTCCTGCTGATTGATTGGAAGTGTCTCTGAGCAGTTGCTTTAAAAGCCTATTTGATCCCACAAGCCAAAAGCCTAGCCCATGTCCTTTGTATAGGTCTTCGATTTCTAGGCATGCTTCTAAGACTTTTGTATTTCTGTTTTTTAATCTATCCTCTTTCCTTCTCTTTCTCTCCTTACCCCCTCCCCACCTATCTAACCATTAGTTCTATGAGCTAATCAGGCTTCAATGAAAGAGAGAGATTTTTCTAAACCATGTCCTCCAGTTGGGAGCCTCAAACTTCATTGTGTCTTTGTTCTGATCCATTTGTATCTCGGTATTCCCATAGTACTTTGCATATACATCTGTCTTAGAGCTGATCATATTTCTATATTTCTCTGCAAATTTCTTTGAAACCATCAAATGAAGAGGCAGTTTAATGTGTCCAAGTGTTTAATTCAGAGAGGCCTAAGAGCAAAAATGAAAGAGTCCACCATGGTCTATCATCTTTTGCACTCTAATTAGGAATTTAGTAGGAAATGGAGTAGGAAATGACAACCCATTTGGAGTAGGAAATGGCAATCCACTCCAGTATTCTTGCCTGGAGAATTCCACGGACAGAAGAGCTTGGTGAGTATAGTTCATGGGGTCTCAAAGAGTCAGACGTGACTGAACAACTAACACTAGGAATTCATAAATTGGGAGTTTGTAAGAAATAATTAAAATAATATATTGTTACTTGAGCTAAAGCTGCAAAGTCCTTACCTCTGGCTCTGAAGGAAATAATTTCCCAGCCAATAGTATTGTCAGAGGTGTAAGAATCGTAGTGTTAAGACCTTCTGCAAAGAACCATCTCTTCAACTTTGCAGAGCAGGTGTAGCCAAAACATTTATTACCCCAGCTGGACAAGTTTGAATACTGTAAACTGCAGTTTATAATATTGGAGAATTCCTTGCAGTTGAAAAACTAAAAAAACCAAATTAACAAGTTCAGATGCAACTGTCTATGGAACTTTTAAGCTAGAAAATGAGAAGTATGAAAAGTAATAATCCTATGCCTCCGTTTTTGTAGGGAGTGCCCATAATGTATTTTCTACATTTTTTTCATTCATGTTGTTGTGATCTAGCAAGCAACACTTCTTATGCAAAAATGAGTGTTTCTGTGTCTGAGGGTTGTATTTAGACAGGATTTTTCAAAAAGACAATGTACAGTGGCAATTAAATATGACTCATCCCACATTAAAACTTTGCAAAGAATTTGCTAAAATCAGCTTACAAGGGATTCATTTTAAAAGGTGAGCCAATAAACATCTAGAAATTCTGCAATGAGTTGAAACAATGAAACAACTTTTTATGCTAAAGTTTTTATTTTCAGATTTTTAGATTTTTATTCTGGAAACAATTTCCCATCTCTTGGAAAATAAGCTCTTGATGAGTAGTATTTATTTCTTTTTCCCTTTGAAACCCCATGCTAGGATGATTTTGCTAAAATATTTGCCAGCTTTGTTTTACCTCTTGATCTAGAATGTGGGCAGGCAGAAGCCCTCTCAATATGTTGCTTGATTCTGTGTTCTTGCATTTTTTGAATCGCAGCTTGATGACCCTCAGTCTTAACAGGTTTGCTGTGAGGACTTTTTCAACTTTGATATTTTTAGTGCATTTTTTTTTGTTAACATTTATAATGCTTATTCAGTAAAGGCACTCTTATTGCTGTTGTTTTGTTTTCTACTTTCTTTTACCCCTTTTCCTAAAATAACTTCTGAAGATTTGTTTAACTATAAAACTTTCTCAAAATATATTTCCTAGTCATCAGCCCTGATGATGAGATAAAGAACTGCCTATACTATCTACAGCAGTGGTTTCTCTGAGCATCTTAGGTGTTTCGGATGGTATATAGGCTTCCACCCTAGGCATCAGGTTGGCATTTTGCATGCTGTCTGTCAAGTCCAATCATCTGACCAACGTTGGTGAAACCTCCTGGCCAGCTGGGAACATTGTATCTAGAGGTGAACTGAATTGTGCATCCCTTTGGCCTAGAGTTATCTCAAAGGGCAAATAAAATCCCTGCATCCTTCTTCAGATATAAGAATTCGTTTTATTATTGTTTGCTTGGTTGGGTTTTTTTTTTTTAATGTTTTCTTTTTAATTGAAGTATAGTTGATTTACAAAGTTTCAAGTGTACAGCAAAGTGATTCAGATTCTTTTCCATTATAGGTTATTATGAGATATTGAATGTAGTTCCCTATGCTATACAGTAGATCCTTGTTGGCTATCTCGTTTATATATAGTAATCAGTATCTGTTAATCTCAAATTCCAAATGTGTCTCTCCTCTTCCTTTCCCCTTTGGTAACCATAAGTTTGTTTCCTATGTCTGAATCTATTTCTGTTTTGTATATAAGTTTATTTGCCTCATTTTTGACTCCACATATAAGCATATCATATCCTTAGTATGATAATCTCTAGGGCCATTCAGTTTGCTGAAAGTGGCCTTGTTTCATTCTTTTTTATGGCTGAGTGTAGTATTCCACTGTATATAGTAGAATGAACTTGAACAAACTCTGGTAGATAGTGAAGGACAGGGAGGCCTTAGCATGCTGCAGTCCATGGGGGTCACAAAGAGTTGTACATAACTTAGCAACTGGACAACAAAAACAACAACAACAAATATATATATAGATAGATAGATAGATAGATATAGATATAGATATATATGTATGTATGCAAATATAGATACTATATATTATATCTTCTTTATCTATTCCAGATTTATGAATTCTAAAGGTAACCTCTTCTCTTAACTTCTTCTTACTAATGCAGGTCTTCTTTTGGGAACCTATATAGTCCCATTTTGTTTTAAAGTAATTTCTTCATGTTCTCTTTCCAATAAACAGTGGAAATAACTTGATCACTATGGAGTGTCTAAAAAACATTTGGCAAGTCTGCTACTTTTTCTATTTGATATGTACATCTTGTTTTAAATTAAAATTTCTGAAATGACATTTTGGTATTTTCTTCCTCTTAATCATTCTGCTAGCTGCTTATATATTACAGAATAAAATGGCATCATAAAATAAAGGATCTATTAGGGAAAATGTAGATTAAGTCCTTAAAATTCATTGCTCCCTGGCAGTTGAAGAGAAGGGCCAGCAACTCCATAGCAGGAGACAGAGCTGATTTCAACTCTTGTCTTCACACATTCTCATGTGGAGTTAGCTGGTTTTCACCTTGGTGACAGGCTTATGTCCTGTTTGTGACTGTTCCACTATACAACTAAGTACAAAATTGGTGTATAGTAATTATCAATAGATTTCTATTGGATGAATGTAGTAAATAACATCCCTGTATATTTCTCTTATTATGCATTAACCACTCTCTTGTTATCACATTAACCATTTTATGAGCCTCATCTATTTGCGAGACAGTGGAGATACTTTATTTATAATGTCTAATTAATCTTATAACATCCCTTGAGATAGGCATTATTATCACACTATTGCAGATTAGGAAACTGTAGCTCAGAGTGATTTAAAGACTGGTGCAAGGTGTATACCCATTCATTGCTAGAACACAGATTGGAAACCTGGTTAGTCTATATGCAGAGCCTATGAGACAGCTGTGTCATTCACATTAGCACTCCTAAAGGCACACTTATCTTTGCAGAACAAAACATCGTATCTTGCAAAGCTCTTTTTTGCACAGAACAGAAACTCACTTGGGTTTACTTATGAAATAATTATATAAATTTTATTATGAGAATACACAGTTATATTCTGAAACCCAAGTGCAAATAAGAAACCATACTTCGGGGGAGGTTGAAACTAGGAATTGGGAGATTCCAGGAACTGAGGTCATTCTCTTATAAAGCTTTCAAGCTAGTGAGAATACAGGAATTAATTGAATAAGCATGCAAATAAATGTAAAAGTGTCCCTGAATGAAGTACATTGAGGGGAAATTTCATAGTGATACAAGAAAAAATGATTCAGGCTTGCACAGAAGATCTCACTTGCCCAGATCTGAACATTAAGGAGTCACTGACTAGGATTAAAAGAAGATGAACTTTCCATAAGAAAGTCATCTTACTTTTAGAGATTGCACCCAGAAACTATTACTTTCAAAAGATCTTCTCTGATCTTTCTGATGTAAATTGCCTCCCAACTATTATTTATCATACTCTGTAATTTTTTGTGGCACTTTAGTGCAGTTTACAACTATTTATTAATGTGTGTGGATTTTTAAAATATCTATTTTTCTCACTCTATAAATTAATAGAAACATATGGGCAACCTTCAGGACAGTTGTTCAGTCGCTTAGTTGTGTCCAGCACTTTGCAACCCCATGGAGCGCAGCATGCCAGGCTTCCCTGTCCTTCGCTATCACCTGGAGTTTGCTCAAACTCATGTCCATTGAGTCAATGATACTATTTAAACATCTCATCCTCTGTTAGCCCCTTTTCCTCCTGCCCTCAATCTTTCCCAACATCAGGGTCTTTTCTAATGAATCCGCTCTTCACATCAGTTGGCCTAAGTATTGCGGCTTCAGCTTCAGCGTCAGTCCTTCCAATGAATATTCAAGGTTGACACCCTTTAGGATTGACTGATTTGATCTCCTTTCTGTCCAAGGGACTCTCAAGAGTCTTCACCAGCACCACAGTTCAAAAGCATCCATTCTTTGGAGCTCAGCCTTCTTTATGGCGCAACTCTCACATCCGTACATGACTACTACAAAAACCATAGTTTTGACAATAAGGACTTTTGTTGGCAAAGTAATATCTCTGCTTTACAAAACATTCTCTGGGTTTGTCATAGCTTTCCTTCCAACAGGCAAGCATCTTTTAATTTCAGGGCTGTAGTCACCATCCACAGTAATTTCAGAGCCCAAGAAAATAAATTCTGACACTATTTTCATTGCTTCCCCATTTATCTGCATGAGATGATGGGACTGGATGCCATGATCTTAATTGTATGAATGTTGAGTTTTAAGCCAGCTTTTTTCACCTTCATGAAGAAGCTTTTTGTTCCTCTTCACTTTCTGCCATAAGTGTACTGTCATCTGCAATTCTGACGTTATTAATATTTCTCCCTGAAATCTTGAATCCACCTTGTGCTTCATCCAGTCTGTCATTTCTCATGATATACTCTACATATAAGTTAAATAAGCAGGGTTACAATATACAGCCTTGACAAACTCCTTTCCCAGTTTGGACCCAGTCTATTCTTTCATGTCTGGTTCTAACTGTTGCTTTTTGACCTGTATACAGGCTTCTCAGGAGGCAGGAGGCAGGTAAGGGGGTTTGGTTGTCCCATCTCTTTAAGATTTTTCCACAGTTTGTTGTGATCCATGCAGTAAAAGGCTTTAGTGTAGTCAATGAAGCAGAAGTATAAGTATTTTCTGCAATTCTCTTGCTTTTTCTATGATCCAACGGATGGTGGCAATTTGATCTCTGGTTCCTCTGCCTTTCCTAAATCCAGTTTGTACATCTGGAAGTTCTGGTTCATGTACTGTTGAAGCCTGGCTTGAAGGATTTTGAGCATTACCTTGCTAGCATGTGAAATGAGTGAAATTGTGCAGTAGTTTAAACATTCTGTGGTGTTTCCCTTCTTTGGGATTGAGATGAAAACTGACCTTTTGAAGTCCTGTGGCTACTGCTGAATTTTCCAAATTTGCTGGCATATTGAGTGCAGCACTTTCATAGCATCATCTTTTAGGATTTGAAATAGCTCAGCTGGAATTCCATCACCTCTACTAACTTTGTTCATGGTAATGCTTCCTAAGGCCACTTGACTTCACACACCAGGATGTCTTACTCTAGGTTAATGACCACACCATTGTGGTTATCTGGGGCATTAAGATCTTTTTTGTACAGTTCTTCCTTGTATTCTTGCCACCTCTTCTTAATATCTTCTGCTTCTTGCCACCTCTATTAATATCATCTTCTTTGACATGGTACCAGCATTAATAAGCCAATCAAGAGTGACTGCAATCAAGAGTTTGAGTAAGCTCTGATAGTTGGTGATAGACAGGGAAGCCTGGCATGTTGTAGTCTATGGGGTCGCAAAGAGTCAGACACTACTGAGTAACTGAACTGAATTGGGATTCTTCTGTGTAGAAGACCCTATACTACAGACCAGGGATACAGATGTAAACTCAGACAGAATTATGCCCTTAGAAATACTACAATCCAGTAGGAGAAGCCACATAATAACCAAATACTTTATAGCTCACATCATATTCTAGAAAATAATAGCTATGAAGGAAAGGAAATCAGAGAAGTGGGGGGAGGGATGACTACAATTTTAAATAAGAATGGGAAGGAAGGGCACCTGATAATATGACATGTTACGAAAGTGCTAAAGCTGGTGAGCAGTCAATATATGTGGATATCTACCTGCTCAAAAAGAAAAAGGACTTCATGACTTGAAAGATACCTGAAGAACTTTAAATACAATTTTGTGTCTTTTATGGTACTTTCTTCTCGTGTGTCCCTTTCTAGCTAATGCCACTTTGCTGTTCTTCTCTTAGTTCTTATGCAGATTGCCAGCATGGCCCCAGTACATTTCAATGTAGAAAGATGGAAGTAATGATGACAATGTTTTCAAAAAATGTTATATCAATGTGTTGCACATGATGTGGTTTAGTAATAGATCCTTCTATTATGAACTGAATATGGATTAACAGTTGAAGTTGTTTCCAGCAAATGAAGCAGACAAGATAGAAAAAGCAGTATGTGTGAGCTGCTAGGAAGTTGTGTCATTCTATGTCAGTAGACATGAACAGCTGGTTAAGTTCTAAATGCAGGACTAGGTATCTTGTGTTTTTCTTGTAAATTTATTAATTCATGGTTTATGGAAGAAGTTGCTGTCTACAGTGTACTTGGTTCTGTGCTAAGTACTAGAAATACATTATAAAACAAAGCAGATATGGTTGCTGCCTAAATGGAGATAAAGTATATAATAAAGATGTTAAGGTATTAAATGAACATTTGTAGCTTCAATTTTATTTCTATGTCTTGGTTCCAAAACCAGATAAGAATCTCATGGAAGGACCCATGTATCTCTGTATCTCAAAAACAGATATAGTGCAGTGATCACAGTGGGTAGTAACTCAGTTTAAATTTTCAGTATGTAAGGATAGAGGTAGCAGTGATGTCAGAACTCATCTAGTCCGCCTAATGCCCATCCTTATATTGCAGAGCTAATAATGCTGAGAAATGTAGAGAGACTTGCAAAAAATCAGAGATGTACATCAGTAGTTGCAGTGTTTGGACTTGAAAACATCTGGGTGCTATATGTACCAGATCATCCCATTTCATCTGTCTTCCCTTCCTTTCTCCTAGTTAATTGGCTTAATTGAGAAATATGTGTGGATGTACTTATATGTACATATCTGCCCACAAGTAATAATTTTAAGTTGCTTCTGCTGCTTCTAAGTCGCTTCAGTCGTGTCCAACTCTGTGTGACCCCATAGACGGCAGTCCACCAGGCTCCCCCGTCCCTGGGATTCTCCAGGCAAGAACACTGGAGTGGGTTGCCATTTCCTTCTCCAATGTATGAAAGGGAAAGGTGAAAGTGAAGTCACTCAGTCGTGTCCAACTCCTAGCGACCCCATGGACTGCAGCCCACCAGGCCCCTCCGTCCATGGGATTTTCCAGGCAAGAGTACTGGAGTGGGGTGCCATTGCCATCTCTGTATCTATTGTAAACTTTATATATATATATATATATATATATATATATATATATATATATATATATATATAACCCATATTATATATAGTATATATAATACATATAATATGGGTAAAATTTTTTTTTAATTTTTCTCTGTAAACTTACCATTTTCCTGATGCATATTTTCACAATATTCTTAGGTTAACACCATTCATTCTACAAATTTCATCTTAAATCTCAACTTCTTTACAAGGCTGTTTCAAAAATCCTGACTGGCAATATCTCTCTAAAAATGTAAGCCTATTCTAATCATTTCAAACTGTACCAAGCCTAGAACATAATAAACATTCTGATAATTAATTCTGAGTTAAATAGGTACACCATTTATTACTCAATTAAATTATAATTTTCTCAAAGGTAGGAAACATTTTATACTAGTTTGATTCCTTCTCAGTTTCTGGTACATTTGTGAGTACATGGATACATAGAATATGCAGTGTTTATAACCAGAAACAACCTTAATAATCTAATTCAGTAATTAATTAGAATAATCTAATTAAATCTTATTGTATTCTAAAAGAAAAAAGTTTTTCACAAAGTTAAATAACATATTTTTCTAGGTATTGAAGCTAGTTGGTTATATTGAGATTAGAATCCTGGTCTCATAAAGTTCTGATAAGCTATGTTGAATTCCTCAATTACTATTCAATAAATTTTGTTGAACTGAACTGAACTTTATACTATATGTATGAGAGTGTATGCAAGGTATGTTCCTACTGAGACTGATTTAAAATATTACTGATAGTATGTATCGGCCTGCAAAGCCAGATATAAAAAGTAAAATGGAGCTATGTCTATACCTCATACAACCCACTCAGGTACTTTAAATAGAATAAATATTTGAAAAATCACAATGACAATGAAATTAATTGTTCTCACCATGTCAAAACTGGCATTTTTGTTCTGCATTGTGAATATCTGACAATCATCAGCTTGAGTCATCACCCATGACATTTGCTTCATCTCTTAACATACTATTGTGAAAAGAGAAAGTTTAGCCCTCATCCTTTTTAATGTATTAATACATCACCTTACTTAAAAATCTCCTCTGAGATTCCCCAAACTTGCCTTCAGTTTTCTCTTGTAAACCATGTGGGCGCAAGTTTGTCAACAGACTCCTGACCAAACTTGCCTTCAGTTTTCTCTTAGAACCCATGTGGCAGGAGTTTGTCAACAGACATTAAGAAAGTTATACCATGGAGTGTTAAGATCCACAGATCTAATAAAGGCTCATGCCTCTTTTACACATGAGAAATGGGGGCACAGAATGAGAAAGCACCTTCTGTAAGCTTACATAATTGGAAATAGAATTGGGAATTCAGACTCCTAAATTCAAATTTTTAATATACATGTCTTCATAGAGATGAAATCAGCAAAACATAAAAGATGATTAGATTATGGTTGAAATCTTACTCTCTATATTTTAATATTGTAATTTATTTTGGTGTATAAATTAGAGAGATTACAGTGCTTTGAACAGTCAATTAAATTTTATATTTCCCCCCATTTCCCCCATTTCCTATATACTCCATTCCATTGTGTAGGTCCAGGTTTCCATCTGGTACCATCTTCATTCTGCCTAAAATATATCGTTTAACATTTCTTGTGGTGCCTGTCTGATAGTGATCAACACTCTCAGATTTTGTATTTCTGAAAATGATGTTATTTTGCCTTACTTTGGAAAGATAATTTTGCTGGCTATAGAATTCTAGCTTGACAGTGTTCATTCGTTTTCCTCTTATTAATACTTTACATATGCTGCTTCACTTTTTTCTGACTTGCATTTTCCTCAATAAATCCCTGAAAAAACAATTGGTATAGATGATCTCATTTACAAAGCAGAAGTGAAGACACAGATGAACAGAAAAATAAAAAGTATGGCTATCAAGGGGGAAAGAGGGTGAGTGTGTGGGATGGATTAATAGATTGAGATTAACATATAAACTTTAATGATACTATGTATAAAATAGACAGGTTTCCCTGATGGCTCAGACAATAAAGAATCTGCCTTCAAAGCAGGAGACTTGGGTCTGATCCCTGGGTCAGGAAAATCTCCTGGAGAAGGGAATAGCTGCCTACTCCAGTATTCTCGCCTGGAGAATTCCATGAACAGAGAAGTCTGGCAGGCTATAGTCCTTGGAGTTGCAAAGGTCGGACACAACTAAGCAGCTACAACACTTTCACTTCATAAAGTAGATAACTAATGAAAACCTACTGTATATCATAGGGAACTCTACTCACTGCTCTGTGATAACATAAATGCAACAGAAATCCAGAAAGGAGGGGATATATGTGTACATAGGGCTGATTCATGTTGCTGTATGGTAGAAACTAACACAACATTGTAAGGCAACTAGTGTGTTGTCATTCAGTCTGTAGTCAAGTCCAGGTGTTTGTTACCCCGTGAACTGCAGCACACAAGATTCCTCTGTCCTTCACTGTCTCCTGGAGTTTGCTAAAATTCATGTCCATTGAGTTGGTGATGTTTTCTAACCATCTCACCATCTGCCGCCCCCTTCTCCTTTTGCCTTCAGTCTTTCCCAGCATCAGGGTCTTTCCCAGTGAGTTGGCTCTTCACTAGTCTTTTTAAACCTAGGTTTCATTCTGGATAGTTGTTTTTTTTTTTTTCCCCCTGTGTCTTCAAAGTATACTTGATTCTGCAGTGTCTAATCTGTTTTTAAGCCTAGAAGGCAATGGCACCCACTCCAGTACTCTTGCCTGGAAAATCCCATGGACGGAAGAGCCTGGTAGGCTGCAGTCCATGGGGTCGCTAGGAGTTGGACACGACTGAGCGACTTCACTTTCACTTTTCCCTTTCATGCATTGGAGAAGGAAATGGCAACCCACTCCAGTGTTCTTGCCTGGAGAATCACAGGAACGGGGAAGCCTGGTGGGCTGCCGTCGATGGGGTTGCACAGAGTCGGACACGACTGAAGTGACTTAGCAGCAGCAGCAGCAGTATACTTTTCATCCAAGACAATACATTTTCTGTCTTTTGAAGTTTAATTTGGGTCATTTTTATATTTTCTATATCTCTAAACTTGTTCATGCTTTTCATCTACTTTCTTAATATATGCAGTTTATTTA